>NC_091636.1:49572625-50197625 GCF_027580195.1 Bos mutus | reverse complement strand
GATAGCATATTCAAAAGCAGAGACATTACTTTGCCAATGAAGTTTCGTCTAGTCAAGGCTATGGTTTTTCCTGTGGTCATGTATGGATGTGAGAGTTGGACTGTGATGAAGGCTGAACGCTGAAGAATTGATGCTTTGAACTGTGGTGTTGGAGAAGACTCTTGAGAGTCCCTTGGACTGCAAGGAGATCCAACCAGTCCATTCTGAAGGAGATCAGCCCTGGGTATTTGGAAGGAATGATGCTAAAGCTGAAACTGTAGTACTTTGGCAACCTCATGCAAAGAGTTGACTCATTGGAAAAGACTCTGATGCTAGGAGGGTTTGGGGGCAAGAGGAGAAGGGGACGACAGAGGATGAGATGGCTGGATGGCATCACTGACTCAATGGCCATGAGTCTGAGTGAACTCCGGGAGTTGGTGATGGACAGGGAGGCCTGGTGTGCTGCGATTCATGGGGTCACAAAGAGTCGGACATGACTGAGCGACTGAACTGAACTGAACTGAGGACTTGAAGACCTCAGTGCAAAGCTGAGATGTACCTACTCACTTACATTCTGTGAGTGTGAAAGAGACAACAACATATTTGTTAAACGCCACTGAGTTTTGGGGGATTGTTGCCCAGCAGTGGCTTATTGACAGACTTCTGATATATTGACAGACAATGTGATACATTGACAAGAATCTGTGAGAAAAGTTATTCTTGAGCAAAATGGAATTGAAAAAAATAGTGGGTATTTCCCTATGAGATATTGCAAGGTGTACTCATTACAATTATATTAAGATATAGATGGATCTGCAGAAGGCCATGGCACCCCACTCTAGTACTCTTTCCTGGAAAATCTCATGGACAGAGGAGCCTGTAGGCTGCAGTCCATGAGGTCGCTAAGAGTCGGACACGACTGAACGACTTCACTTTTACTTTTCCCTTTCATGCATTGGAGAAGGAAATGGCATCCCACTCCAGTGTTCTTGCTTGGAGAATCCCAGGGACAGAGGAGCCTGGTAGGAGGCCATCTATGGGGTTGCACATGACTGAAGTGACTTAACAGCAGCAGTAGCAGCAGCACAGATGGATTGGATGTCAAAAATAATGTTGTTTCTGGGTATTATTTGTTTAATGAAAATTATCAAGGGATTTTTGCCTCAAATTCTGAATTCTCAAAAATTTTAGATGTTTAATTGATATTTCATGAGATAAACATCTTTTGATACATTGTGAATTTGGGCATTTCAATAGATATTCAATGGAAAGTGGTACTTTTGAATTTTCTGAAGTACAAGGTACAATATCTTTGAATTTTATTTTCATAAGAGCATAATTAATCAGATTACAAACTAATATTGGGCAAATATCTAAACCTTTTAGGCCTCAGGTTTTTAATTGGCAAGAAAATCAAAGTATTATTTCATAGTCCTTTTCAGGTCAATTAAGCCATGATTTTTAGCATTTATTATGAATAATTACAGGCTTCCCTGATAGCTCAGTTGGTAAAGAATCTGCCTGCAATGCAGGAGAGCCCAGTTTAATTCCAGGGTAAGAAGTATCCCTGGAGAAGTGATAGGCTACCCATTCTGGTACTGTTGGGGTTCCCTTGTTGTTCAGCTGATAAAGAATCCACCTGCAATGTGGGAGACCTGCGCTCAATCCCTGGGTTGGGAAGATCCCCTAGAGAAGAGAAAGGCCACCCACTCCAGTATTCTGTCCTGAAGAATTCCATGGACTCGATAGTCCATGGGGTCGCAAGGAGTTGGACATGACTGAGCGACTTTCACTTTCATGAATACTTACTGAGCATATAGACTCATAGATTCTCTATGGATATAATTATATAAAACCTCTGACCCTAAAAAGCTACATCATTTTGGGGAAAAACCAAAGTCTGTATGCTGGATAATAACTATATGTTCAATCGTATGAAATGGAAAATATTATATATATATATAATATATTATATATACAACGTTATCTCAGGATTATATTGTATCCTGAGAAAGGAAAAATACATATAGTTTAAAATAAAAGAGTAATTACAATTACAAAAATTGTTTGTATTCAGTTTTGGAAGATAAAATAAGAATGGCTACTGATTGAACAGTGCCCCCTTGGTAAGCAAATTTCTCTACATTCACTTGGGGCTGGTATCATACCTGGAATTTTAATTCATCACAGTCAGACTTCACTATTGATATTTCTGCTTCATCAAGTGTCCTTTATTAACAACCCTGCATCTTGCAGTTTAAGATCATAAGAAGGTAAATTCAGTTTCTATATTGGAAGGACAGTGCTATTATCTTTTCTTCTAAGAGCTTGTTAAGATACTGTGCTGCTCAATACATCTAAAATAATGAATTTCACATTTTTCTATGATTTTTATGTCATTAATTGTGAACCATTTTCCTACTGTGGTTTTTATTCTCACAACATAAGGGATATTGAGGAGACTGAAAATCCATTGATTGATACTAACATCTAGAGTATATCATTACTTATAGTACATATGATGGAAAGGAGGCTTCTATTTTTTTCTGTCAGGACTTAGCACAAGATCTATACTTGGAAATTAATTTAGGATACAGATATGTGTTCACTGAAAAATAAATAAAAGGAAATAACTTTCTGTCCATGATTTTTGCATGTTTATTTAACTGCTAAAATTTCCGTAAATATCAAATGTTACTGTCCACTTTACATCAGTTTTTCCATATCATCCAAAATATTTCCCCATATATCAGAAGTTTAGAACTAAGCTTTTTTTTTACCATAAATATTTATTTTAGAATTTAGAGGAAATCATGTCCTTCATTCACAGTGTGAGACTCAAGATACAAACTATGAACAGATGATTTTTAAATATAATGCATATACTAACATGTTCAATGTTTCAGATGTATGTAGGAGACATTCACACCTAGATTAAAAGGTAATGGCACCCCGCTCCAGTACTCTTGCCTGGAAAATCCCATGGATGGAGGAGCCTGGAAGGCTGCAGTCCATGGGGTCGCTGAGGGTTGGACACGACTGAGCGACTTCACTTTCACTTTTCACTTTCATGCATTGGAGAAGGAAATGGCAACCCACCCCAGTGTTCTTGCCTGGAGAATCCCAGGGACGGGGGAGGCTGGTGGGCTGCTGTCTATGTGGTCGCACAGAGTCGGACACGACTGAAGTGACTTAGCAGCATGCCTTAATTAGTTGATAACAATTAGACTGAGGGTATTATATAAATTATTTTCTTAGTATATATTGGGAGACATTCCCAAATTCAAACACTTAACAATCAACATTCTTTCCTGTTCCTTTGATTTCTAAGTAGTTTATGTTCTGTTAGCAATTCTACTTCCCTCTGTGTAAGCCTTAAATCCCTTTGGCCTATCCTATTCATTTTAAGGACTTATTTCTTATTCCAGATTTTATTGCTCTTATTATTAACCTAAAATTTACCACTCTCTCAAATCCTAGGAGGTCTATTTCTTTGCTGTCTTTCTTCCTTGTTATGGACATTGTCTTATATATTTTTTTTTCTCTAATTTTATTTTATTTTTAAACTTTACATAATTGTATTAGTTTTGCCAAATATCAAAATGAATCCGCCACAGGTATACATGTGTTCCCCATCCCGAACCCTCCTCCCTCCTCCCTCCCCATACCATCCCTCTGGGCCGTCCCAGTGCACCAGCCCCAAGCATCCAGCATCATGCATCGAACCTGGACTGGCAACTCGTTTCCTACATGATATTTTACATGTTTCATTGCCATTCTCCAAAACATGAATCCATAGCCTTAAAAAATTACAACCAATTCTATGTATTCTAACTCCCAAATCTCATTCATTCCATTAACCAGAAACTATCAATTTTATCACATTTTACTATGTCTTTTTTTTTTCAATATGGTTTTATAAAATTATGGTTCTGACTTCATTAGTTTTCCTTAAATGGTGTTATACTGTACATATTTTTCTGCGATGCACTGTCTCACTTGTAATATATTTTGGAGCCCTAACTTGGCAGTACAAGTAGAACATCTACATAAATATTTCTCTAAGATATAGACAAGGAAGTGGTCTTTTAATAAAGTGCATTTTATGTATGAATAAATGCAGTGAAGTTGCCCTCCCATGTGGCTTATAAACTGCCTCAAGTTCCTTTTGAGAATACTCACTTTCCCATCAATGTTGATATTTGATGTTACCAAGGATTATAATTGCTCTCACCTGATGATTGAATAATGCCATTTGTATAGTTTTAACTTGCCTTTTTCATACCCTGAACACATTTCCTTTTGTTTATGTTTAATTTTTTATCATATGCTTGCTCATGTCCTTGTCCTATTTTTCTTACTGGTCTGTTGTTTATGTATATACTTTATTTACAAATATTTTGTTGTATTCTAGACACTCATTCTTATAGTTCTTTCTAGAATGCATTTATTTTTTGCTGATAATATTGCTTTGTGAATTTTGTATGTTTAAAACATTCTAAAGTTGTAAAATTTATTTCATGTATTTAATGACTTTTTCACACATGGACTACTTAAATATGTGTGTGTCTATATGTGCATTTGATAATTTCTTTGATATATGTATATATACATAGATAAATATCTATATTTATCTATATGTCTATAGATAGGTAGATACTTTTGTCAGTGTTTCAGATATATAGCAATATGTTTCAGTTCTCTACATCTATATATATGTATATAGATGGAAGATTTCTGGTATTCACTTACTCATAAGTATATTTATGTAGGAATAATATACATTTTCACATATGTTATTATCTGAGTCAGAAACATATTCGTATATGACCTTACTTTACATAATTTTATAGCAATCATTTTACATTTATTATTTCATATATATTTTAGAATCATTTCATAAATAACCCACTTCTTGGGCTTGCACTAAATTGATAGACTATTTGGGAGTAATTAATGTATTTTTTTGTGTGTATTTTTTAACCTACTAATAAGATACCTCCTTTTGCAATGGATTTCTTAAACTCTTCAGTAACATTTTATTCTTAAAGATTTTAATGTTTCTTTTGGTATTGAACTCAGGTCTCCTGCATTGCAGATGGATTCTTTATCAGCTGACTACAAGGGAACCCCAAAAGTATTAGAGTGGGTAGTTTATCCCTCCTCCAGGGGACCTTCCCTACCCAGAAATTGAACCAGGGTCTCCTGCATTGCAGGTGGATTCAACTGAGCTATCACAAGTAGATATTAAATATCATTAAAAATGTAATGGAAAAGCTTATAATATTTCATGAAGAGATATTATGTGTTACAATTTTCTCTTGAAAATATAGTCTATCAATTTTGATAAATATCATTATATTGTTGTTTGTAATACTCAGTTGTTTGATTGCTTGTTAGGATATATAATAAATATGTATGTCAAATGCTATTTTTGTCATTAACCAAGATGATCACATTGCTTTTCTCTTTAATCAAAATGATGAATTGCACCATGCTTGCTGATGTGATACTACCTTGACTTTCTCAGTGAAATGGGATATGAAATACTGGTTTGTAGGATTTCTGTCTTATGTTTTCACTATTTTTTATTTGGAATATCAGACTTATGATTTTAATACCTAAATATGTATGTGATTGTGATGAATATGGATATTCAACATTCAAATATTTTTCTCTTTATTTTGATCCTGGGAGTGATATGAACAGTCTTCAGGATCAGCCCAGCTATAATCAAAGACAAAATCCTTCTAGGCCTAAAGGTTGATGCTTATCCACTGACTGATAGTGGTAGGAATATGAAGGCCAGACTATTTTGGGCCAATATGGGACAGTCTAGCCAAGCCATTTTAGCTCCAAAGTGTCTCCTTGGCTTCATCTGACCTTTTATTTAGGCATGCCTCTTGACTGAACCGTTTCCTTTACAAATTCTACTTCTGGCCCTTTTCTTCCAGGGGTATTGATTCCAAAACCTTTTCCTAATAAACATTCTAGACAGTAATCTGCAACTCAGGGTCCATTTCCCAGAAACACTGACCTATGGGAGTTTGTTTCAGAAGTTGTTTGAGAAACAATAAGATATTATTGTTTTTAAGGTGGAATTGGGTTCTCCATCACTGGTGGTTAGTGAAGAACAGATGGTGATTGACTTCCACTGGTTAGTAATTGGATGGTAAAACTTGGGGGAAAATACATTAATTGTAGTGTCATACAAGAAATATGAATAGTATATTTTTATATGTACTGTAAATATAATGATATTGGATGAATATGTATACAGTGAACAGATGCTAGAAAGGTGGGGTGATGGGGGCCCAAATCATGGAATGCTGAAGTAATTAATGAGCAATTTTACACCAAGTATGAAATGAAAGTCAAATGTCTCCTTGGTATAAATGGTCTTTAATCTCCTACCCTTCTACAGTGAGAGGCAGAGAAATTGAGTATTAGTTTTAAGATTTATTTTCAATTTAAACTGAAGGCCAAGGCTAGCAAGTGGCTATGCCAGAGAGAGCAATCTGCCATGTAAGAATGGGACTCTGACATATGGGTTATCTATATCAAGGTTGACACCCTGAAAAAATCTTGACTTTGCAGCAACAGAGACAAATACTAAACCCTGAAATGGCAAGATTCCTTGAGAAAACCAGTTGGCCATGTTAGAAAGTTGAGTGTATTATAAGCCCCTTTCACCTTGGAAGGACCAGTGGTTTATTCTTATAAGAACTGACAGATTTTTCAAATATGGATTTGTCTTTCCTGCCTCTTGGGTCCAACCTAGCATCACTGTTTCAGGGTTTGCAAAGTATTCCATTGACACAAGATCCCACATTCCATAGGACCAGGAGACATATTTTTCATAAAAGGAAGAGCAGAAGTAAGTCCAACACCACGGGACCCATTGGCTGTATCTTGACATCAACTGCCGAGAAGCTACTAGTCTGAAAGTGGATTAAAACAACTTACTGAAAGCACTTTTGAGACATGAGACACTAGCTCAGAATTGATACTTTACAACACCGGGGTGTCATGTTCCAGAATTCAGTGTCCACATTGAATAAAAAAGTTTTCAAAGTATGGTGTTTCCATAGAAATGCCTCGACCAAGAGATGGAAGCCCGAGTGTCTCTACTTGAGATTATTCCCCCTGGATCACTTGGAGAATGAGTGCTTTGTCTCACACAATTCTAGGTTTAGAGGTTGTAAGCCACAGAGTGGGGACATTTCTCTCAGTGCTGGTGGTGGGTTAGTTGCTAAGTCATGACCGACTCTTGCAATCCCATGGACTATGGCCCACCAGGCCACTCTGTTCATGGGATTTCCCAGACAAGAATACTGGAGTGGATTGCCCGTTCCTTCTCCAGGGGATTCTCCTGATTCAGGGATCCAACATCTGTATCTTGCATTGGGAGGCAGATTCTTTACTGATGAGCCACCAGGGAAGCCCATTCACCCAGAGACATAACAAAAGACCCATTTAAATTTATAAGGCCTCGAGGGTGCTTTAGGTTCAGGGATAAATGGGAAAGAAGAAAGTATTATCTTCATATGTGGAACTGATGCTGATTATAATAAAAAGAAGGTTTCCCAGGTGGTGCAGTGGTAAAGAACCTGCCTGCGGATGCAGGAGACATGGGTTTCATCCCTGGGTCAGGAAGATCCTCTGAAGGAGGAAAGGACAATCCACTCCAGTTTTGTTTTCTGGGAAATCCCATGGACAGCCGAGCCTGGCTGCTTAGACAAAGGTCTGACTCAGACTGTGATGTAAGATACAGAGAGCAGAGGGGTGTTATCTGAGGGTGAGAGGCATCTAAATTAGGCAGTAAAGGATGGAGATGATGAATATGTTACAATGCCAACATCATCTTTAACGGTGTGAGTGTCTTTCAATTGGCTGCCTTTACTCCAGAAAGAGAGATCTCTTGAATACTGTAAGAGCTGCTCTTCCAAAGTATTTTAAGAAGTGGATTGTGGGTCAAAAGGGGAAGACTATGATGAGACTGAAGGTATGCCATCCAATCCTCTCTCGAGGAAAAACATGTTTCCCAGATGTTGGGGATGATGCCAGTGGGTAGCCTTTGTCTGCAGGCTCCTTCAGGGGTTGGCCAAACAGCAGAACCACCTCACCCAAGGTTATGACTTTTCCAGGCAGCCCCAAATCAATGACTAACAGAGGCAGGCATAGAAAGACAGTGATGCTTTTGAAATGTAGTGTTGGAGAAGACTCTTGAGAGTTCCTTGGACTACAAGGAGATCAAATTGATCAATCCAAAAGGAAATCAACCCCAAATATTCATTGGAAGGACTGATGCTGAAGCTCTTAAACTTTGGCCACCTGATGCGAAGAGACAACTCATTAGAAAAGACCCCGATGCTGGGAAAGATTGAAGGCAGGAGGAGAAGGGGATGACAGAGGTTAAGATGATTGGGTGATATCATCGACTCAATGGACATGAGTTTGACCAAGCTCTGGGAGATGGTGAAAGACAGGGAAACCTGGTGTGATGCAGTCCATGGGGTCCCAAAGAGTCAGACATAGCTGAGCGAATGAACAACAATAGAAAGACTAGGGCATTTCAGTCCAATACAAGATGGGTGAGACAGAAATGTTAGCTTCTGAGCCCCCATCAAGTCCCCTGAGTTTGCAGTTCAGGTGTGTTTTAGAGATCCTCCTTTCTCCCTGCAAAGCTTTCCCTTTGCCCCGTAGATAGTGGAGCTTCCCAGATGGCTCAGTGGTAAAGAATCTGCCTGCCGATGCCACAGATTTAGGAGACATGGGTTCACAGTCCATAGGGTCAGACACAACTGAGCACTCGCACACGCACACACACACACACACACACACACAGATGTTGGTCCCAAGATTATTTGCTAGTAGATCTTTCCCCTGCCAATATTCATTTCAGAGTCAGTTTCATGAAGGATTCAATCAGCAATAATAATGATCTATATTTATTTTCTTTCATTGTTCAGCTCCAATTTTATTTTCTGCATATTTAATAGTTTTATTGCAGAAAATTTGAAATGTATACAAAATAAACTAAGTAATGTAAAGAACCACTATGTGTCCATTACTTAGTGTCAACATTATTACCATTCTGTCATTTAAAAAAAAAATACCTCTACCCATCTCTTTCATTTGTTTTACAATGGATATTTTATCCTTAAAAGTGACTGGGTAATTTTTCTTTCTTACTGTAAAAAAGTTTGTATAAGATAATGGTATGGACAGAGTTTAGTCTTCTTGTTATACATATGTTGAGGTCCTAACCTCCGAATATGACTATACTTGGAAACAGAGTCGATAAGAAAATGCTTAAATACAGTCCTAAGAATGGGGCCCTGATCCAACAGGATTAATGTCTAAGAGACACCAGAGAGTGAACTCTCTTTCCTCTCCCCTCAACCGTCTCTCCCTGTCTCTCTCTGTTAGTGTGTTTGTGTGTCTGTAGTATGTGTGTGTAAGTGTACGCACATACACACCTAAGGAAAGGCCGTGTGAGAGCAAAGGCAGACTTCTATAAACCAGAAAGAGGACCCTCACCAGAAACCAGCATTCTGACCTCAGACTTCCAGCCTTCAGCACTGTGAGAAAATAAATTTCTATTGTTTAAGCCACATAGTTTATGGTTTTATGTTGTGGCAGCCCAAGCTGATGAATATAGATTTGGAGACCTAAAACTGGGATGCTGTTGTAACAAACATGTGGAAGTGACTTTGGAAGTGGGTGGTGGTAGAGATTGGAGGAATTTGGGTACATGCTAGAAAAAGCATGGATTGTCATGAAGACATTGTAGGAAGAAATATGGACTCTAAAATCCATATTTTGCTGAAAACACAGAAGAGAGACAAGCACTATTAAGAAAACCTTCATTTTATTAACAAATATATAAATAATTATGCAGAGGACATTGGTAGAAATGGTCCCTTAAAGGACATTCTGGTGAGGTTTCAGACAAAAACAAGGACAGGTTATTGGAAAATGGAGAAAAGGTGACCTCGTTTACAAAGTAGCAAAGAACTTGGCTTAATTGTGTTCCAGTGATTTGAAGAAGACAGTCCATGGGATCCCAGAGTGAGATACAACTTAAAGACTGAACAACAGCAATGTGAAAAATGCAGTTGGGTAGTTAGCTGAGGAGATTTCAAAACAAAATATTTCAAGTGTCTCCCATGTCCCCCTAATGCTTAGAATAAAATTTGAGAGGAGAGAGATGGCCTGAAAAAGAATTATTTAGCAAAAAAGTAACCACAACTTAAAGATTTGGAAAATTCTCATCCTATCCGTATTGCAAAAAAAGAGAGAGAGAGAGCTTAGTACTGAAGAGAGTAGGTTGAAGGGTATGGTTGAACCACTCTTTGATAAAAAGATTAGTATGAACTCCAGATACAATTTTGAACAGCCACCTCAGCAGAAACCAAGAATAGAGATGGATTTTACTATCAGAAACTGCCAGTTTGGACCTTAGCAGCAGAAACTCTACCAGTAAGGACAAAAAGCAATAAAATGGAACAATAGGCGTATTTTGCTGCAAACATGCTTTATCCTTCAAGAAAGGGGAAGAATGAGGCCAAAGATAATTCAGAAATCATGACGACCCCCACTACCTCCACAGGCCTGGGGGGTAGATTTCCCCTTCCTCGATTTCAGCAACAACTCAGTGGCCCTTGCACAGAGCACCCTGCAGAGCCAAAGGGGTAAAGCAGACCCTCAGAGACAACTTA
Organism: Bos mutus; assembly: GCF_027580195.1. NCBI lineage: Eukaryota > Metazoa > Chordata > Mammalia > Artiodactyla > Bovidae > Bos > Bos mutus. Next base: position 50,186,922 of record NC_091636.1, on the reverse strand, counting down.
CTGTGTCTGGAAGGCAGGGCATCGAACTGAAGGGGATTATTCTCCAGTCTTAAAAGCTTTCCCTGTTGGCAGGAATATAAATTGATATAGCCACTATGGAGAAGATTATGGAGATTCCCTAAAAAAAAAAAAAAAAAGCAATAACTTTTTTAGTTTAGCTACCATGTACTATACTGTGCTTAGTCACTCAGTGGTGTCTGACTCTTTGCGACATTATGGACTGCAGCCTGTGAGGCTCCTCCATCCATGAGGATTCTCCAGGCAAGAATACTGGAGTGGGTTGTCTTGCCCTCCTCCAGGAGATCTTCCCAACCCAGGGATTGAACCATTGCAAACAGATTCTTTATCTACAGTAGTCATGGAAGCCCAAGAATACTGGAGTGAATAGCCTATTCCTTGTCCAGTGTATTTTCCTGACCCAGAAATTGAAACAAGGTCTCCCACATTGCAGGCAGATTTTTTTTTTTTTTTTTTTTTTTTCAGCTGAGCTACCAGAGAAGCCCAGGGTTGCGATATGAACCAATAATCTCACTCCTGGGCATATACCCAGAAAAAAACCATAATTCAAAAAAATAAACATGGCCCGATGTTCATTGCAGCAGCACTATATCCCATAACCAAGACATGGAAGCCACCTAAGTGCCCATCAACAGTTCAGTTCAGTCCAGTGGCTCAGTCCTGTCCAACTCTTTGCGATTCCATGAATTGAAGCATGCCAGGCCTCCCTGTCCATCACCAACTCCCAGAGTTTACCCAAACTCATGTCCATCAAGTCGGTGATGCCATCCAGCCATCTCATCCTCTGTCCTCCCCTTCTCCTCCTGCCCCCAGTCTTTCCCAGCATCACGGTCTTTTCCAATGAGTCAACTCTTCCCATGATGTGGCCAAAGTATTGGAGTTTCAGCTTCAGCATCAGTCCTTCCAATGAACACCCAGGACTCATCTCCTTTAGAATGGCCTGGTTGGATCTCCTTGCAGTCCAAGGGACTCTCAAGAGCCTTCTCCAACACCACAGTTCAAAAGCATCAATTCTTCGGCGCTCAGCTTTCTTCACAGTCCAACACTCACATCCATACATGACCATTGGAAAAAACCATAGCCTTGACTAAATGGTCCTTTGTTGGCAAAGTAATGTCTCTGCTTTTGAATATGCTATCTAGGTTGGTCATAACTTTCCTTCCAAGGAGTAAGCATCTTTTAATTTCATGGCTGTAATCACCATCTGCAGTGATTTTGGAGCCCCCAAAAATAAAGTCTGACACTGTTTCCACTGTTTCCCCATCTATTTCCCATGAAGTGATGGGACCAGATGCCATGATCTTGGTTTTCTGAATGTTGAGTTTTAAGCCAACTTTTTCACTCTCCTCTTTGACTTTCATCAAGAGGCTTTTTAGTTCCTCTTCACTTTCTGCCATAAAGGTGGTGTCATCTGCATATCTGAGGTGATTGATATTTCTCCTGACAATCTTGATTCTAGCTTGTGCTTCTTCCAGTCCAGCATTTCTCATGATGTACTCTGCATATAAGTTAAATAAGTAGGGTGACAATATACAGCCTTGAAGTACTCCTTTTCCTATTTGGAACCAGTCTGTTGTTTCATGTCCAGTTCTAACTGTTGCTTCCTGACCTGCCACTGCCCCTGACCTCGGACATGGAGTAACTCCTCTCGGCCACTTCTGTGCCACCGCAGCCTGGCGCTCTCGGTCGTCCATCAACAGAGATATGGATAAAAAAGATGTGGTACATATATACCCAATGGAATAATACTCAGCCATAAAAAGGAACAAAATTATGCCATTGGCAGAGACATGGATTGACATAGAGACTGCCACACAGAGTGAAAATCAGAGAAATGCAAATACCATATATTAATGCATACACTTGAAATCTAGATAAATGGTACAGATGAACCTGCTTGCAAAGCAGAAATAAAGACACAGACATAGAGAACAAATATATGTATACCATGGGGGGAATGGAGGGGTAGATTGAATTGGGAGATCAAGGCTGTCATATATACACTATAGCACAGGGAATTCTACTCAGTGCCCTGTGGTGACATCAGTGCGAAGGGGATACAAATAAGAGGAGAGGTTTGTATTTGTATGGCTGATTCTCTTTGCTGTGCAGCAGAAAATAATGCAACACTATGAAGCATTTATACTTCAATACAAATTTTGGATAAAGCTAATGGAATTAGCCTTGTTAGGTCTTGGACTCATTTGGGATCCATCAAGGTTTTTTTCTTTACAGTTCTCCCTTTCAGAATGAGAACGGCTGTCTTATGGCTTAATTACTGTTGCATTTGGAAAACACAAGCCTGGTCACTCAGGATCACAGGAGAGAAATTCACCTGAGAATGGATTCACCCTCGAATCTTACCCACATCCGATTTAGACAGTAACTTAGAGGAGACTACCTTTAGAGTTGATGCTGGACTGAGTTCAGACTTTTGGACCTATTGGGATGGAATGAATGCACTTTGCATGTGAGAAAGACATGAAGGGGGAGACACAGGGCAGGAGAGGAATACTATGAACTGCATGTGTCCCCAACGTTTATATGTTGAAGACCTAACACCCCGCATGACTCTATTTGGAGTTTGGGCTTCTAAGGAGATGATTCAGGTTAAATGAAGTCTAAAAATAGTTTCATAACAGACACCAGAGAGACTGCTTGTTTCCTCTCTGTGAGCATGCACCTAAGAAAGGCCATGTGAGGACATGGTAATAAAGTAGCCACCTGCAAGTGAGGAAGAGAGCACTAACCAGAAACTGAGCATCTTATACCTTGATCTCAGACTTCTGGTCTTCAGAACTGTGAGAAAATTAATTTTAATGAAAATTTCTGCTTTTTAAATCATTCAGTCTGTTGTATTGCATTATGACATCTCAGACTGACTAAATACAGATCAGAAGTATGCATCAACCTCATAAAAATTTTTCCTCATAATTCTGCTGACTGCTACCTTTAGGAAGCTTGGAGCATTTGCTCCTGTGCAAATTTGAGGTGTATTCTCCTTGCTCAGTGTGTGATATATATATATATATATATATATAGTCACTGAAGTCAAATTACAAATAACACCACATTTTATTTTTAAAACCTTCAGCATCATTACCATGCCACATTCTGTGGTCTGTACTAATATCATTGCTCATATTAGTAATATGTTTACTTTCCCCTTCCTTAAACCTTTTGCATGATCATTCTCTAATATTTTATCATTCATTAATATTTCAAAGAACCATACTTGATTGCAGTAATCAGCAATTCTAGTGTCCTTCCATTACTTGTTTATTTCATTGATTTCTGTTTTATCTTTTAATTCATTCCTTCCTGCTTCCATTTTTAAATTTATTGTTGATCTTTCCCTACTTACACTGATAGTTTAGTTTATTGGTTTAACTCATCTTTGCTTTTTAATTAATTTATTGGAAATATGCTTTCTCTGAGTAGCATCTTAGCTTTCTCCCTTTGAATTGTGATAGGTAGAAACTCACTATACTTTCACTATACTAAATAGATTCTACTTTGATATCCCTTTTAAAAAAATAATTTATTAACAGATTTTCCCTGATACCAAGATGTTTAAAAATAGAACTTTTTATTGGTATCTCTTTAGTTCAATTAGTCACTGCAAAATACATGGGGATTCTTATTTGAATTTTTCTTTTTAGACTTAATATCAGTCTAGTGCAGTGCATAATCAAATTATGTGAATGTTTTTGGTACATCTGTAAGTTAATATTCCATACCTTGTTTTATGTCTAAAAACTCATACTACTTTAAGCTTATTAAATATAGTTTTTGACACTGTATTCTTAATTATTTTTTCTCTTACTCTCAGAGAAGAATTGCTAAAGGCTGTTACCATAATAATGTATTTAGCCCTCCCAAACCAAACATCTTTTTTCCCTCTATCCTTACTGTTTACTGGTGTCAGTGACTGCTTTCAGATGTCAAACTCTGAATTAAGGTCAGCATGCTAAGTTCTAAACATTCTCAAGATAGAACTTTATCAATGCCATCCCTAAAGTGAGACGTAAGATCATCATTGGGAAAAAGGAATTATAATACAAATTGCATTCACTGGGGATAAAAGATAATCAAATACACAAAAATATCCACAGGTGAGAGGCAGGGACTGCAGATGAGTCCAACCACAGAGGATTTAAAAGGTTGAAATAACTCAAGAATCAAGCCAAATTTTAAGATCCGACAAATGGATTCAGCTCAAGAGATAAATCTTCCAAAAGAAACAATATATAAAAATGGTTTGAAGAAAGTAACAGAGCTAACTTGGAAGGAGAGTGTAGAGGATAGATTCAGTTCAGTTCACTTCAGTCACTCAGTCGTGTCTGACTCTTTGTGACCCCATGAATTACAGCACGCCAGGCCTCCCTGTCCATCACCAACTCTCGGAGTTCACCCAAACTCATCTCCATCGAGTTGGTGATGCCATCCAGCCATCTCATCCTGTCATCCCCTTCTCCTCCTGCCCCTAATCCCTCCCAGCAACAGAGTCTTTTCCAGTGAGTCAACTCTTCGCATGAGGTGGCCAAAGTACTGGAGTTTCAGCTTTAGCATCACTCCTTCCAAAGAACACCCAGGACTGATCGATCTCCTTTAGAATGGACTGGTTGCAACTTGTTTCAGTCCAAGGGACTCTCAAGAGTCTTCTCCAACACCACAGTTCAAAAGCATCAATTCTTTGGCACTCAGCTTTCTTCACAGTCCAACTCTCACATGCATACATGACCACTGGAAAAACCGTAGCCTTGACCAGACGGACCTTTGTTGGCAAAGTAATGTCTCTGCTTTTCAATAGATTAAGGTTGAATAAAATATTGGGGTACAAAGGGCAATGAAGAAATTCTTCCAGTGGGTTTGTTGGAATTAAAGTACACATTTATACATACTTGTTCCATGGGTCCATTACCAGTGCTTCTCAGAGTATAATCTTAACAATAATCTCGTGAGGATCATGTTAAAATGTAGATCCTATTTCTGCAGGTATGTATTGGGTCCTGAAATGCTGAATTCCTAAAATGCTCCCAGGAAATGCCTATCCTGCTGGGCTATGAGGATTCTCTGAGTGGCAGGACATTTATTCCACTCCTGTAGCTTGGAAGCACTAAACAAAGACGGAGAAAATCAGGAAAGGGCAGATAAAAACCTCACATGCCCTGGAAGACAGAAAGATTAATTTGTAGATTCTGGGTCCTGCCTTTTTAGACATTGGGAAAGAAACATACCGGGAGACATTCTGACAGGACATGGACTCTGTAGAGAATTGTGCTGGTTCTCATTGCTATGTTAAAGGAAACACTGTGGAAGCAGAGGTACCTCTGCATTCCATCCACAGAACATGAGGCCCTCTGTGTGAGAGGGAGATGCAGACCCCTGCTCATTAGTTCCAGTGTTAAAACCTCATGATCTAAAATATCCTAAAATAAATAACTGGAGTAAAATACAGTCCCATAGTAGCTCCATCAGTACAGAATCTGCTGCAGTGTAAAAGACTCAGGTTCGATCCCTGGGTCTGGAAGATTCCCTGGAGAAGGAAATGGCAACCCACTCCACTATTCTTGCCTGTAAAATCCCAGGGACAGAGGAGCCTGGCGGGCTACAGCCCATGAGGTCGCAAGAGTCAGAGAGGACTTAGCAACTAAACCACCACCACAGTTTACAAAAGGAACCATACAACAAAACTCCTTAGGAAGTGAGTAATACCAGCTACTGGTAAAAAACCAAAATAATCAAAGCAATTGCTAAAATAACAAATAATCACGTATTTTTCTTTCTCCATTGAATACTGTCTGTAGACTAAAAATCCCCACCTGTTTATTTAATTTTAGTTTTCCCATGTTTATGAAAAAACAGTTACTTCACAAGAATTATTCAGTCAATATGTTGATAATCTCATCTTTAGAATGAAGATATTTTCGAAACAGTTTAAGGAAACAAGATCACTAGAATTTTTATGTCAACTGTAAGCTGTACACCTAAAGTTCATTTTCTAAAACAGTCTGCCGTGCCTCTTGACTTACTCTGGGCGCTTAAATCAGGGAGACATTTTAAATGCTAGGAATGCATGTTATTCTTTATGCTGAGACACTTGCAAGAGTACTATGTGGATTAAGCTCTATTTCCTTAACAGAGAAACTGAAGTGTGAATTTAAACTATATATATATATATATATATATATATATATATAATTAAAATACAATTTAAAACAGCTCTAATATCGATCCATCTGAAATGCTTCCTTAAGATAATGAGCATCTTCTAAGATTCACCCATGCTTTGATCCAGAGGAATGAGTATCTATGAAAATACTTTAAAGACAGAATAGTGAAATAGGATTCTGAGGACCTCAGCAGGCTGAGCTAATCCCACAGAGACACACGTACTGAAAGCTACTCCCCTTTCTTGCTGTTGTTATTGTCTTTTTAATATGTTTATTTCACATTGGAATATAGTTGATTAACAATATTTCAGGTGTACAGCAAAGTGATTTAGTTATACATTACATGTATCTATTATTTTTCACATTCTTTTCTCATTTAGGTTCTTACAGATTATTGAGCAGAGTTTCCTGTGCTATACAGTATAATTGTTATACTTGTTGGTTATCCATTTTAAAATAGCAGTGCGTATATGTTGATCCCAAATTCCCTATATATTCCTCGCACCCTTTCCCATTGGTAACCATAAGCTTGTTCTCTAAGTCTGTGAGTCTATTTCTGGTTTGTAAATAAGTTCATTTGTATCATATTTTTCAGATCTTATAAGCAATATCATATTTGCCTTTCTCTGTCTGACTTACTTCACTTGTATGATAAACTCCAGGTCCATCCATGATGCTACAAATGGTATTCTTTCATTCTTCTTTTTATGACCGAGTAATATTCTACTTTACATATGTACCAATTCTTCTTTATCCATTCATCTATCAATGGACATTTAGGTAGCTTCCATACCTTGGCTATTGTAAACAGTGAATACTTGGGTGCATATATCCTTTTGAAGTGTGTTTTCCTCAAGATATATGCCCAGAAGTGGAATTGCTGGATAATATGGTAGCTGAATTTTTGGTTTCTTAAGGAACCTCCATACTGTTCTCCACATTGGCAGCACCAATTTATATTCCCAAAACTGTAGGAGGGTTTCCTTTTCTCCACACTTTCTCTAGTGTTCACTGTATGTAGACTTTTTGATTATGGCCATTCTGATTGGTTTGAGGTGTTATCTCATTGTAATTTTGATATTTATTTCTCCTATAATTAATGATGTTGTACATCTTATCTACTCCCTTTTCTATTTCTATGTGAGGCTAAGATGAAGAAGGCAATGGCACCCCACTCCAGTACTCTTGCCTGGAAAATCCCATGGACAGAGGAGCCTGGTAGGCTGCAGTCCATGGGGTCGCTGAGGGTTGGACACGACTGAGCGACTTCACTTTGACTTTTCACTTTCATGCATTGGAGGAGGAAATGGCAACCCACTCCAGTGTTCTTGCCTGGAGAATCCCATGGACAGAGGAGCCTGGTGGGCTGCCGTCTATGGGGTCGCACAGAGTCGGACACGACTGAAGCGACTTAGCAGCAGCAGTGAGGCTAAAATAGAATTGCCACATTCCAGATATCTAGATTCAAGTTTCCCAAATTGGATATATGTTAAATAGTCCCAGGATCTCATTCCTTTAAATTGTTGTATGATTCATGTAATGAATAATTTCCCCTATTCCTTCACAGCCATTACTTAGAACACTTCCCAATTACATTTAGTCATGTATAATGAGAGAGAAAGCGAAAGTGAAAATCACTCAGTTGTGTCCAACTCTTTGCAACACCATGGACTATACAGCCCATGGAATTCTCTAGGCCAGTATACTGGAGGGAGTAGCCTTTCCCTTCTCCAGGGGATCTTTCCAACTCAGGAATTGAACCATGGGTTCCTGCATTGCAGGTGGATTCTTTATCAACTGAGCTATCAGGGGAAAGGTGATGGAAATAGAGAAAGCATATAACCCTCTTTGAGGAACTGTTGTGGTTTCTATCTCATAATAATTTGAGTTTACCTGTGGATAGCTTCATTTTACCCCTCTCTTCTTTAGGTTCTGTGGTTTTTCTTGAAATAATTATTTCATGTAAATCCTTCATCTGGAACATTAGTATTGTGTATTTCATTTATTATATCCAACTGTTTTCTCTAAAATGCAAAAACATTATTCAGCACTAACTCTTATCTGGTCCCAGGTAATTGCTATTCTGTCCTGTAATTTCAGTGCAGTAGTCAGAGAGGAATCTGAATCCCAACTCTTTTATTTACTAGTAATATGATATGACAGCCTATTTAATAATTCACTGAATTAATTTCCTTATTGATATAATGAAAATAGCAAAGTTTTTTGTGAGGATAGAGTAAAGCAGTGAGATATTAACATAGAATTAGTGCCTTATCAATACAAAGTCTTTCGTCTTCCTTTGCATCATCTCTTCTTCTAAAGTAATAGAGTGGTTTTTGCACATATAGTCAGAGAACCTGGGTTAGGTGAACGCACCAAAGCCATGAATCCAAGGCCTCCATAATGAATATCTAATAGGTTAATATAAACACAGATTTTTGTTTAATTATTTACCTTACTGTACTAATCCATTTCATTATTTATTATATTTTTGACAATAAAAAATCACATCCATCTTCCACTTAGTTCTTTTAAACACCTGGAACTAAGCCAGTGCTGAGGAGTGAGTCTTCCAAACTTTGTTTCTATGGAAACAGTGGTGATTTCTATACTTGTTTCATTAATGTATATATATGAGAGAGGATATTTGCCACTGTGTACCATAAATAGATTGAATAAAGTGGTCGTATGCATGGAAATTAACCCATGGCCAAATGGACTGTTTCCTAAATAAAATTACATTTTTGATGCCATTTTTATTCATTTGAAAATTTGAAATTATTTTTCTGTTAAAATGCAACTCAGTTTGAATTTAAATAAAAATCAACACCGATATGCATTTAACATGTAAATATTGCTTTTACACACTCTGTATTGGGATTAGTTAATGCCTGAAGGATATCAAGTTCCAATGTTCAAATGTAAAATTTTATGATATATACTGGATATAAACACCAGAGGGCGCTCATACTTAGACCTGAATCCAACGAAGGCATCTTAGAAAAAGATTTTACTACTGTAGAACCCAGAAGTACCAATTAAGGACATCTTCAAGTTGTTAGATGAAACACAATACTCTCTAACTAGTACATCAGTACTAATATTCTTACTGGTAAATTGAAACTCAATTTCCTTAGAGTAAAAGCTCTTCTCAATAATATCACAAACACCTCAAAATTTTTCTAATTCATATTATTAATCCATTCAGAGTACTTTCCCTAATTACTTTCATTTACTTCCCATGTTCAATTTTCGTACAACTAAAGCCATAGTTCACATCAAGTCTTTACGTTTTCTGAAGCATGTTCAAAAGAATTTTTTAAAACATATTTCCTTTTACATCAAAAAGCTTTTTACCTTGGAATCCCACCATTATTATTTGAAGTGAGGTGACGTAATATGAGAAATGTGAAAAGCAGAGATTATCTTGTACTAAACAATATAAACTGGAAATATTGCATGGCATGACTCCTAATTTAAACTGAGGTATTGACAGAGAGGGACTTCCCAAGTGGCTCAGTGGTAAAGAACTCTCCTGCCAATGCAGGAGACTTAAGAGACATGGGTTGGGAAGATCTCTTCGAGAAAGAAATGACAACCCATTCCAGCACGGAAATGGAATTTCAAAGCGCCTGGGAAATTGCATGGAAAGAGGAGCCTGTCAGTCTACAGTCCCTAGGGTCACGAAAGGCTTAGACACCAAGTGAGTGACTAAACAACAACAATTCACAGAGAAAGTAAGTGTTTAGTATTCTGGGGTCAGACATACATGCATTGCACAACTGGCCAAGTTTTTAAGAAAATATATAATAAATAAGTAAATAAAAAGTCATGAGGCACAGTGAAGCAAATTAGAAGGAAACTTTAATTGCATGAAGGGTAAGTCAGAGTACAGCTGAGTCACCATCACAATGGAATACTAGATCTGGTAACCAGCTGCCTCAAAATAGAGATTTGTTTTTTTTCCAAATAACAGTGCATTATGACATTGCATAATGATTGACTTTTGAAATCATTTTCTATTTTTCTGACCTTTCTGTACATACCAAAAATGACTCTATTAAATATGATACTGAGAGCTGGTCTCTGTTCCTGAATATTTGGAACAGAATACAACATGCTACTTTCCTCAGAAAGTTTTTTTACCTGATTTTAAACTTAATCCTGTCAGCAGCACTTGACATGGTTAAGTGTTACTGTTTCTTGTTGGATTTCATAATTTCATACTCTCTCTCTCTCTTTTTTTTTTTTTTCCTACCTTATCGATCACTTGTTCTTAATCTAGTTTGCTGGCATACCTTAACGTGTCTAGTACATCTAGTTTGCTAGAATAGCCTGTTCTATCAGAGTGTAAAAAGTTAAGATTTTTAGACCTAGATCAAGGGCTGGATTCTCTTTTCAGTCTAGGTTCTGTTGCCTGGAGAGCCTGCTCACCTGAATGGTTATAATGCCACAGAAACCATCAGGAGGCCAATTTACATCTCCGGGGTAAATCTTTTCTGTGAGCATGAGACCTGTATATCCAACAGCTTTCTTGACATCTAAGCTTAGAAGTACCATATGAATAGCTAAATGAATATGCTGCAAGAAAAAGTTTTGATCCCTAAGTCAGTCTCTTCCCTTTCCCATTTCAAATCCATGATCCATCTGCTCTGCTTGTTTCAGAGGAAGCCATGTGCTCCTCTCATCTCCTCCCTCCCCCAGAGCCCACTGACAACAAAGTCTACAATTCACATCATAAACTTCCCTCAAATAAGTCCATTTTTATTTATCTCTCCTGCACTCCCTTGTACCAGTATCCTCTCTTGACTGATGTACTGAAATAGCCACCTATTTCCCATATCCTTTTCCTCTACTCTAACTCATCAATATATAGTAGCTGAAATCATATTTAGTAAATGTAAATCTCAGCATGCCAGCCCAGTAAGTAAAATTTAGTGGTTTTCTTTTGCATTGAAAATGGAACAAAATTCATGTCATGGCCTATACAGTCCAACATGATTTTCCTCTGCACACAATTCTAACCTCATTCTGTCCCATGTGGTTGGTCACTATGGTCTGGCCACCTTGGGATTCTTTCAGCATCTGGAACACTTTAGACATCTGTACACTTCATGGCAGTGAGAGGAGCTACCCCACATCCAAGGAGCAGTGGCTATGTGGGTGCAGGAGGGCTGAGAGGAGCTACTCCATGTTCAAGAGCCGGGGGGGGGTGACCTTGTCCAAGGTAAGGAGCAGCAGCTGTGCTTTACTGGAGCAGCCATGAAGAGATACCCCACATCCAAGGCAAGAGAAACCCAAGTGAGACGGTAGGTGTTGCAAGAGGGCATCAGAGGGCAGACACACTGAAACCATAATCACAAAAAAACTAGCCAATCTGATCATATGGACCACAGCCTTGTCTAACTCAAAGAAACTAAGCCATGGAGTGTGGGGCCACCCAGGATGGACGGGTCATGGTGGAGAGGTCTGACAGAATGTGGTCCACTGGAGAAGGGAATGGCAAACCACTTCAGTATTCTTGTCTTGAGAACCCCATGAACAGTATGAAAAGGCAAAATGACAGGATACTGAAAAAGGAACTCCCCAGGTCTCTAGGTGCCCAATATGCTACAGGAGATCAGTGGAGAAATAACTCCAGAAAGAATGAAGGGATGGAGCCAAAGCAAAAACAATACTCAGTTGTGATTGTGACTGGTGATAAAGCAAGGTTCAATGCTGTAAAGAGCAATATTTCATAGGAACCAGGAATGTTAGGTCCATGAATCAAGGCAAACTGGAAGTGGTCAAACAAGAGATGGCAAGAGTAAACGTCGACATTCTAGGAATCAGTGAACTGCAATGGACCGGAATGGGTGAATTTAACTCAGATGACCATTATATCTACTACTGTGGGCAGGAATCCCTCAGAAGAAATGAAGTAGCCATCATGGTCCACAAAAGAGTCTGAAAAACAGTACTTGAATGCAATCTCAAAAACGACAGAATGATCTCTGTTCATTTCCAAGGCAAACCATTCAATATAACAGTGATCCAGGCTTATGCCCCAACCAGTAAAAAGCTGAAGTAGAATGGTTCTATGAAGACCTACAAGACCTTTTAGAACTAACACCCCAAAAAGATATCCTTTTCATTATAGGGAACTGGAATGCAAAAGTAGGAAGTCAAGAAACACCTGGAGTAACAGGCAAATTTGGCCTTGGAATACAGAATAAAGCAAGGCAAAGACTAATAGAGTTTTGCCAAGAGAATGCACTGGTCATAGCAAACACCCTCTTCCAACAACACAAGTGAAGACTCTACACATGGACATCACCAGATGGTCAACACCAAAATCAGATTGATTATATTCTTTGCAGCCAAAGATGGAGAAGCTCTATACAGTCAGCAAAAACAAGACCATGAGCTGACTGTGGGTCAGATCGCGGACTCCTTATTGCCAAATTCAGACTTAAATTGAAGAAAGTAGGGAAACCACTAGACCATTCAGGTATGACCTAAATCAAATCCCTTATGATTATACAGTGGAAGTGAGAAATAGATTTAAGGGCATAGATCTGATAGACAGAGTGCCTGATGAACTATGGATGGAGGTTCGTGACATTGTACAAGAGCCAGGGATCAAGACCATCCCCATGGAAAAGAAATGCAAAAAAGCAAAATGGCTCTCTGAGGAGGCCTTACAATTAGCTGTGAAAAGAAGAGAAGTGAAAAGCAAAGGAGAAAAGGAAAGATATTCCCATCTGAATGCAGAGTTCCAAAGAATAACAAGGAGACATAAGAAAGCCTTCCTCAGTGATCAATGCAAAGAAATAGAGGCAAAAAATAGAATCGGAAAGACTAGATATCACTTCAAGAAAATTAGAGATACTAAGGGAACATTTCATGCAAACATGGGCTCGATAAAGGACAAAAATGATAGAGACCTAACAGAAGCAGAAGATGTTAAGAAGAGGTGGCAAGAATACAGACAAGAACTGTACACAAAAGTTCTTCACAACCCAGATAATCACAATTGTGTGATCACTCACCTAGAGCCAGACATCCTTGAATGTGAAGTCAAGTGGGCCTTAGGAAGCATCACTACAAACAAAGATAGTGGAGGTGATGGAATTCCAGTTGAGCTATTTCAAATCCTGAAATATGATGCTGGGGAAGTGCTGCACTCAATATGCCAGCTAATTTGGAAAACTCAGCAGTGGCTACAGGACTGGAAAAGGTCAGTTTTCATTCCAATCCCAAAGAAAGACAATGCCAAAGAACGCTCAAACAACAGCATAATTGCACTCATCTCACATTCTAGTAAAGTAATGCTCAAAATTCTCCAACCCAGGCTTCAGCAATACATGTACCATGAACTTCCAGATGTTCAGGCTGGATTTAGTAAAGGCAGAGAAACCAGAGATCAAATTGCCAACATCTGCTGGATCATGGAAAAAGCAAGAGAGTTCCAGAAAAACATCTATTTCTGCTTTATTGACTATGCCAAAGCCTTTGACTGTGTGGGTCACAATAAACTGTGGAAAATTCTGAAAGAGATGGGAATACCAGACCACCTGACCTGCCTCTTGAGAAACCTTTATGCAGGTCAGGAAGCAACAGTTAGAACTCGACATGGAACAACAAACTGGTTCCAAATAGGAAAAGGAGTATGTCAAGGCTGCATATTGTCACCCTGCTTATTTAACTTATATGTAGAGTATATCATGAGAAATGCTGGGCTGGAAGAAGCACAAGCTGGAATCAAGATTGCTGGGAGAAATATCAATAACCTCAGATATGCAGATGACACCCCCCCCCTTATGGCAGAAAGTGAAGAGGAAGTACACTTGATGTAGCCTTTTGATGAAAGTCAAAGACGAGAGTGAAAATGTTGGCTTAAAGCCTCTTGATGAAAGTGAAAGAAGAGAGTGAAAAAGTTGGCTTAAAGCTCAACATTCTGAAAACTAAGATCATAGTATCTGGTCCCATCACTTCATGGGAAATAGATGGGAAAACAGTGGAAACAGTGTCAGACTTTATTTTTTTGGGCTCCAAAATCAATGCAGATGGTGATTGCAGCCATGAAATTAAAAGGCGCTTACTCCTTGGAAGGAAAATTGTGACCAACCTCGATAGCATATTAAAAAGCAGAGACATTACTTTGCCAACAAAGGTCTGTCTAGTCAAGGCTATGGCTTTTCCAGTGGTCATGTATGGATGTGAGAGTTGGACTGTGAAGAAAGCTGAGTGCCGAAGAATCGATGCTTTTGAACTGTGGTGTTGGAGAAGACTCTTGAGAGTCTCTTGGACTGCAAGGAGATCCAACCAGTCCATCTTAGAGGAGATCAGTCCTGGGTGTTCATTGGAAGGACTGATGCTGAAGCTGAAACTCCAATACTTTGGCCACCTCATACAAAGTGTTGACTCATTGGATAAGACCCCGATGCTGGGAGGGATTGGGGGCAGGAGGAGAAGAGGACGACAGAGGATGAGATGGATGGATGGCATCACTGATTCAGTGGACATGAGTTTCTGTGAACTCTTGGAGTTGGTGATGAACAGGGAGGCCTGATGTGCTGCGAATCATGGGATCTCAATAAATTGGACATGACTGAGCAACTGATTTGAACACTTCATGGCATCTGTAGAAGCTCTTTTAAGTCTGTAAAACTCTTGTCCTAGAAGTTACAATTGTGGGTTTCTTCCTGTCCTTTGGAGCTCAGCTTAAAAAGTAGTTCTTCGGAGATGATTTCCCTAACCCTTGTATCTTAAATTCTTCAGATTAACCACAATCAGCATTTTATTCAGTTTTTTTTTTTTTTTTTTCAAAGTAGCTACCACAATTGTAATCTAATTATCTGTTTATTTTCTTGCTCATTCTACTTATTGGGGCTCTGTTTCATTTATCACCTATGCATAGCGGCATACTATAAACAAAGCATCTAGAATATAGTGCTTAGGAAATAGTATCGGAATATCATAGGTGATGAGTGAAGTTGATAAGAACGTGAAATCAGCATATGGAAGCTCTCATTATGCCCTATCTGTAGAACATCTTTAACTCTCTAGAATATTTTCCTTGAAATTATTTCCTAGAGAATTTTTCCCTCTTGATATTGAAGTAATAACATTATCTAACTTACTGGCTTGGAGGGAGAAGAAAATGGTAGTTTACACTTTATAGTAGTAGCTGCACATATCATTGCTCAGTCACTCGGTCCTCTCTGACTTTTCGTGACCCCGGGGACTTCAGCGCACCAGGCTTCCCTGCCCTTCACCATCTCCCAGAGCTTGCTAATGTCTGTTGATTTGGTGATGCTATCCAAACATGTTGTACTCTGTTGTCCCCTTCTCCTCCTGGCTTCGATCTTTCCCAGCAGTCTTTTTTAATGAGTTGGCTCTTCATATCAGGTGGCCAAAGTGTTGGAGCTTCAGCCTTGGCATTAGAAGCCTCAGTCCTTATAATGAATATTCATGGTTGATTTCATTTAAGACTGACTGATTTGATCCCCTTGCTATCCAAGGAACTCTCAAGAGTTTTCTCCAACACCACAGTTCAAAAGCATCAATTCATTGGCACTGAGCTTTCGTTATGGTCCAACTTTCACATCTTTATATGACTACTGGAAAAGCCATAGCTTTGACTAGATGGACCTTTGTTGGCAAAGTAACGTCTCTGCCTTTTAACACCGTGTCTAGGTTTGTCATAGTTTTTCTTCCAAGAGCCAAGAGTCCTTTAAATTGGGCTTTCAGTAAATATCTGCCATGCTGCTGCTGCTGCTGATACTTTTAGTATGAATATGACAAGTCCTGGTGACTCCTCTCAGAATAAATTGTAGGCCACAGGGTCTATTCATGGATGTGCTCCTCCTGGAGTTATACCTGCACTTAGAAGGCCCATTGTTGGTATAATACTTTGTTGTTGCTGTCTTGAGATTAATAATTCTGATTAAAGTGCCTGAATTTTCATTTTGCATCATGCTCCACAAATTATTAAGCCATTCTTAGTGGGTATAATATGAAATCCCAATATAAAATCATTGTTTCCAATCACTAAAGCAATGTAGGACAAGCATGTCTCAATCAAAACAATGTGAATCATATGTATAATCACTATTTCTCTTTGCACCAATAGCTATAAAGTTCATATCCAAATTTGTCACTTAGTTCTTACAATTGTGCTGCAGCATTTGCTAAGAAATTCTGTATTATAATTTCACCATAAACCCTTTATTACTCTTCTGCAATTATCATCACAGTGAATTGATTCCCTCCATTTTTTGTATTTATAATAGCTTTTTGTATTTATAATAGCTTTCATCTATGCTCCTTGAAATGAGACAATCAATAAAAATAAACAGTATATCATTATAATTCATACTTTTTAAAATTCTTAAAAAATATGCATTTAGATTCCCTTTCCCCTCCATTTTTTTTTTCTGTAATAAGATTAATTGTTTTAATTGTTCTTAGGTATAAGATGAATGTGTTCCTGTGAAAGATTCCAATGAGCTTGATTTGAAGAGAAATCTATGCTCTAGTGCTGATCAATGACACACAACAGTGCATGGATTGAATGACAGGAAATGGTGCATGTGTTCTTTGAATCAGATTATCAATTTTCCTACAGTAAATAAATGTAAGTGAAATGCCCTCAGAGCTTTTTATTTATTTAGCCCCACCTTTTCTGTTCCCTCTCTCTCTCTCTCTCTTTTATTTCTACCTTACACCAATGGAGCCTCCTCCCCTAGAATTCCTATGACAGCACTGCTGCTCTTCAGAGAGGCTGATGAATCCTAATATATTGTCAGCATGCATGTCTGTGCATGCTAAGCCACCAGTCCTGTAAGACTCTTTGAGACCCTATGGACTGTAGCGCACCAGGCTCCTCTGCACATGGGATTAACCAGGCAAGAATACCCGAATGGGTTGTTGTATCCTCCTCCAGGGGATCTTCCCCACCCAGGGATGCATCTCATATGGCTCCTACATTGGCAGGTGTGTTCTTTATCACTAGTGCCACCTGGGACCACATAGGGCATTATTATGAGCATGGTGTGCTATTATTCTACAAGAAGCTACTTGATTTGTTTCTCATTCTAAAAGACATTACCAGTATAGTACAATAATCTGTGGAAAATTATGAAAGAGATGAGAACACCAGACCACCTTACCTGCCTCCTGAGAAATATGTATGCAGGTCAGGAAGCAACAGTTAGAACTGGACATGGAACAACAGACTGGTTCCAAATAGGAAAAGGAGTACATCAAGGCTGTATATTGTCACCCTGCTTATTTAACTTACATGCAGAGTACATCATGAGAATTGCTGGGCTGGAGGAAGCAAAAACTGGAATCAATATTGCTAGGAGAAATATCAATAACCTCAGATATACAGATGATACCATCCTTATGGCAGAAATTGAAGAAGAACTAAAGAGCCTCTTGATGAAAATGAAAGAGGAAAGTGAAAAAGTTGGCGTAAAGCTCAACATTCAGAAAACTAAGATCATGGCATCTGGTCACATCACTTCATGGGAAATAGATGGGGAAATGATGGAAACAGTGAGAGATTTTATTTTGAGGGGCTCCAAGATCACTGCAGATGGTGACTGCAGTCATGAAATTAAAAGACGCTTACTCCTTGGAAGGAAAGTTATGACCAGCTTAGATAGCATATTCAAAAGCAGAGACATTACTTTGCCAACAAATGTCCATCTAGTCAAGGCTATGGTTTTTCTAGTAGCCATGTATGTATGTGAGAGCTGGACTATAAAGAAAGCTGAGCATCGGAATTGATGCTTTTGAACTGTGGTGTTGGAGAAGACTCCTGAGAGTCCCTTGGACTGCAAGGAGATCCAACCAGTCCATCCTAAAGGAGATCAGCCCTAAGTGTTCATTGGAAGGACTGAAGCTGAAGCTGAAATTCCAATACTTTGTCCACCTTATGTGAAGAACTAACTCATTGGAAAAGACCCTCGTGCTGGGAAATATTGAGGGCAGGAGGAGAAGGGGATGACAGAGGATGAGATGGTTGGATGGCATCACTGACTCAATGGACATGGGTTTGGGTAAACTCTGGGAGTTGATGATGGACAGGGAGGCCTGGTGTGCTGCAATCCATGGCGTTGCAAAGAGTCCGACACGACTGAGCGACTGAACTGAATTGAACCACACTAGTGTAGTATTTTCAAAAGGAGAGGTCACAATCTTTTTCTGTCAAGGGCTACATAGTAAATAGTTTAACTTTTGTAAGACAGACTACCTCCATCTCAAATGCTCAACTCCTCTGGAGAATCATAAAAGCACCCATAAGCAATACATAAATTAAACAGAATGTCTGTGTTTTAATAAAACATTGTTTATAAAAATAGATGGCTGAACAATAGGTCATAGTTTGCATTGAAGAAATAATTAATTAATCCCTGTATTAAAGGATTTGCATTACTATGCAAGGCAAGGATATAAAATAAAAAGTATAGCAAGTGAAATTAAAACTTAGAAATCTTTGGTGTCTTGACAGTCATCATTTGAGTAGAATACATATGTATCTACGTCCATTCTCACAGTCACTATAGCTCACAAGAAATTTGGGACTCCTAATTTGTAAATGAAATAGGATCAATTTGTGAACGACTCAAGAAAATCTATTTCACTACCTTTGAGTAAAGCTGCATTTGGGGCAGAAAACACTATTACCCAGCTTAATGGCAAATCTCATTATCCAAAATTGGCCAGAATGAATTTGTCCAATTTCAAAAATCAACTCTTCCATGGAAAGATAAAGACTGATTGCTATTGAATCTCCAAAGAGATGTTCCAGGTTTTAATCAATTCAGTGTAATTTAGAGTCACATCTTGCTTATTTCTCATTTTCATGTATTCAGTTGGAAACAATGGCAATATATTTGCAGGTATTTTCATCATAAACATGAAGAAAAGTGATGCCTACATTGATAATGCTAGGTTAATATGTGACATGGCCAGTAAATATTACTATTAATATAATTACATAAGTCATGAGAAACATAGAAATGAAATGTAAAATAAGTGCAATTTTACATTTTTTTTTTCCTATGAAGGAGATTTTGGTGTGGCTTCATGTTCAAATGGGCAATGAAAGACTTGAAAAATATCCTAAAGATATTGCGAAGGACAGAAATGACAGAGAACTACATGGAAAATAAGCGACAATTGACAGTGAAGATTGTATGGAAGAGTTGGTTGCATTATGTCAAAAGTGATCTTTACTAAATGTCATTTCAAAAGGAAGCACTTTGCTTATGGTTTAATGATTTTTCTAGCTTTTCCAAGTTTCTTGGGTTTCACTTACTGAAGAAATGACCTAATTCTTAGCAAATTTTCCTTGACAAAAATTTATTTTCTCCTAGTGTTCCAGGTTTGCAACATGTTTGAGTAAGTGGTATTTATTCAAGAAATATTCCAATGAATATTGTGACTTTTAAAAGAGATATGTATATGTAGGTGTGTTTGCGTTTGGGGCTAATTAGTGCAGTAGAAAGAAAATTCTAAAGATAATGGATAAAAGATTGATTTTAAAATTCTAATAGTAAAATCTAGAGATTATATTTGCCACTTCACTTTTATTCTAAGTCCAGGCTTATACTGCTTACTGCATGGCAGGCCAGTAAGTTGAGAGATCAGTTGTTGGGACAAAGGGTAATGACTTTAGACCTGGGTTTCATCCCTGGGAAGATCTCCTCGAGAAGGGAAAGACTACCTATTCCAGTATTCTGGTCTGGAGAATTCCATTGACTGCTATAGTCAATGGGGTTGCAAAGAGTCAGACACAACTGAGCAACTTTCACTTGGAAAACCAGCATGTTGAGAAAATGGCAGGTTAGCGTTCTGAAGAACCATCTTGCCTGGGTTTGGATGATAGGAGTAGGTGGTTCTGACCAATTCCGGATGGTGTGTTTAATTTCTTCTTTTTTGCAGGCATTCTCAGATAGTGCTGGTCAGGATGTTTTTTATAAGCTAAATAAAGGTATTTTAGTATAACACTCTGACACTGGAGTCAGGGTTCCCAGACATGAGCCATTATATACACTTTAAGCTATAGGCAACATCTCTTTAGTGACTGTCTGCATCCTAAAACACTTTGCTTGTGTCTGACTCTTTGCGACCCCATGAACTGCAGCCTGTCAGGCTCTTCTGTCCATGGGATTCTCCAGGCGAGAATACTGGAGTGAGTTGCCATGCTCTTCTCCAGGGGGTCTTCCTGATGCACAGATCGAACCCACATCTCCTACATCTCCTGCAGACAGATTCTTTAGCACTGAGCCACCAAGAAAACTCTCTTTAATGATTAATTTATAGTAAATACAGTACAATATGTGGAATCAGGTTTATTCTTCCCTATGACAATTTCATAAATATTCTATCAGAGACTTCACGATCTGCACCATTTTCTTTCAGAGTCTGAAACTGAACAAGATATCTATTGTGAAACAATGTGGCTCAGACGGTAAAGCGTCTGCCTGCAATGAGGGAGACCTGAGTTCGACCCCTGGGTTGGGAAGATCCCCTGGAGAAGGCAATGGCAACTCACTCCAGTACTCTTGCCTGGAAAATCCCATGGATAGAGGAGCCTGGTAGGCTGCAGTCCATGGGGTCACTAAGAGTCGGACATGACTGAGTGACTTCACTTTCACTTTTCACTTTCATGCATTGGAGAAGGAAATGGCAACCCACCCCAGTGTTCTTGCCTGGAGAATCCCAGGGATGGGGAAGCCTGGTGGGCTGCCATCTATGGGGTCGCACAGAGTCAGACACACTGAGTGACTTCACTTTCTTAGGCAAAAAAAAAAAAAATTAAAAATAAATAAAATCTACCTGGTGACTTCCTAAGATAGAAAAAAAAAATTAAAGTAAACTTCAAATTCCGCTCCCCATGGATGGGAACCCAAAATAAGTCTCAGCATTTTCTCTCCTTTGGTTCTCCATTTCAGTAGATTTTACATTAGCCAGCAAAATCTCTGCACGTTTTTCTAAGTCTCTCTCGCAGTACTCTTCCTTACTGGCCTCTAGTCAGAGATACTCCACTCAGAATATTGTATGAAACATTCTGATTCTAAACACTCTTCTACATGACTAAAAACTGAGGTTCTGGCGGACCTCTTCATTACCATCATAAGTTTATGACTAAGTGATTAGGTTTTATACTTAACACACTGTAACTGTCAACCTGTTGGCTGTTTCATGCATTAACATCAGACCTTCTTCTTTGATCTCACATATCTTCAGTATTTTCAGATTTCTCCTATATGTTGTGAGAATCTGGAACTCTAATTTATAACCCACTCCTTAAAACCAGAAGATCAAGGGAAGCATTTTAGACAAATATTTGATATTTTTTTGAAAATTTAGAAAATTCCATAAATTTTCATAATTTATGGTAAAATGAAACCACTTTGCACCATTATTCAACTCAATAAGATTTATAGTTCTCCATATATGAAATAGAGATTTTTAAATTGTGTGCTTTTAAACTCATTTTCTAAGTTTATCTCTTTCACACCCCTCTAAAAACATCTATGACTGAGATCAAGCAGGATAATTCTACTGATTAAATAACAAAATAAAATAAAGCTATATGTGAATATGACACATTTGTGCCAAGTGATCTAGAAAAGCAGTTGCAACAGTTCTTGATGAGGCAAATATTAATGTTTGGCATTTAAGTATGACCTCTCTTATTTGTGATTGAAAGTTTAAAAAATTTTGCAAGATAAGACAGTAATATCATCTTACAATGTTAAAGACACCTATTAGTCATGTCCTAGGCAAATTGGGATTTATGACTCAGATGTAATTCTTCCAAATATGCCTGCTGTTCATAAAAAGGCAGAAATATATGACTCAAAAATAATGTGAAGACAGAAATAATTTTGTACTTCACTTTGCCACATTGCTTTTCCTCTGATATATATGGCAGAATCTCCACATTTTATGAATAGGTTTTTGCCAATACTACAGATGTGTATTTCCAGCTTCTAAACCAAGCAGATCCTTGAGTCAAATAAAACAAATGATCAGCTCCAGCAAAGACAAGAGGAGATGCATTTTTTAAAACTATGGATTAAAGATTGATGGGGAGACATACACACTTTTAAATAACCCACTGCTGATGTTGACTGTGCCTTAAAGAGAAGGTTAGGAATGTCACACATCACTCAAAAATGATTAAGTTCTTCTATTCATCTGATAGTGTCTCATTCCAAATGATCAATTGTGGAGGAATAGCATCAAATTTTTTGAGGGGAAGAGGAAGAAGGCATGGACAGAATGTAGCACAGATAAAATATGTGTCTTTTCCCTAAATCTGTGCAAATATTGCCCAGTGTATGGCAAAGCACCATGCTTGTATACACCAGTTGCTCAAGGTAACTAAAGCACAAATAGCAAATTTCATTACAGATGGCAGCAATAAGATTCTCTCTCCTCTGTAGACTATCAAATCTTTCAACTTGAATACTTTGGGATTTTACCAGGCATCAAAGATTTAAATGAAACATTACCTCCAAGATACATCTCTGCCCTTGAAGAATGATCAAAGATACACTTACGTTTATAAATTAAAAGCAAATACATTTTCCAAAACTCTAGTGGCAATAATTCAATCCACTCCCCATGCTGCTTTTTTTAAAACATCTGTAAGAATCAGAGATACCAATATTTCTCCCAGTGAAACATAAGCATTGCATTAGGTGAATGTTAAAATATGGATTAAAATACACAGGTTTTTGTTATAATTAGATGATTTGCTTTATACTTCATGCCTGGATTTGTCCAAAGGGATTATTTTGCTAGGCAAAAACAAAACAAAACAAAACAATGTGCACTCATAAAGTTGTTGAAAACCATCAAAAACTGCTAGCTGGGTATGTTAATATTATACTCTCATTATGTTTCAAAAAAGAAGAGATTTGTGTCTTATTCCAAGAGTCTTAGGAAAGAATCCACTCTTTAAAAATGTAGATTGACATTTGTTTTCTGAGCACTCTTCTTTTTCTTATTATGATGGAGCATTTCAGACAGTTATGCTTTATCATTAATTTTTCTCACAACATTTTCAAAAATATTTGAGTCAGATGAATGATGAGGCATGTGAACGAAGGTTTTGCCTCAGTGTAAGGGGAGACACAGACTCGGTCTCATCTTACTCGCTGTGAAATATTCACCTGGCCATTTGTCAAAGTGTGAGTTGCAGTTTTATTTGATTATAATGTTGGAAAGCATTTACTGTACTGGATAGGGGATTGTCACCTGATATTTATTCTACTATTGCTCTTGCTTACAGATTTCCTTATTTTGTGTGGGCTGTGGGTCCAACCACATATGATATGATTATCATGTTGTTTCTATATCAATGGTGACAGTTCTATGCGTTATCAATTCTTTAGGTAACCCAACTCCTTTGTAGCTTGATGTGGAGGGTGACCCACATATGGTCAGTGAGACATCAGGGAAATTCTGTCCAGTAGAAGATCCTAGAAAAGCATTGTTTCTTTCCTGGTAAAAAAAGGACAAATAACAGTTGGTGATATTCCTTCTTTCCTTCTTGAACTTGAACCTAATGCCTAGAGCTGCAGGGCCTTATGAGATCACATGCATTTGATAAAAACACAACATGGAAGTGTATATAGCTAGAGAAAAATTTTTGTGCCTTAATGACACTGCTAACATGCAACTCATTTTAAGTGCTACCCTGTTGACAGCAACCAGGATCTCTAGATTTCTTTGAAAGTGACCAAAATAATGCCCTACTAATTTAAACCCACTAAAGGGATTTTCAGCTCTTTGCTAGTATAAGTATTCCTAAATCAATGGACATGAATTTGAGCAAAATCCAGGAGAATTTAAAGATAGGCTTCCCTGGTAGCTCAGACAGTAAAGAATCTTCCTGCAACGTAGGAGACCTGGGTTCAGTCGCTGGGTCGGGAAGATACCCTGGAGAAGTGAAAGGCTACCCACTCCAGTGTTCTTGCCTGGAGAATTCTGTGGACAGGGAAGCCTGGCGTGATACAGTCTATAGGGTCACAAAGAGTCAGACACTGATCAGAGACTGAACAACAACTTTTAAAAGCTATGGTTAGAAACTGACACAGAATGAGATTTATGAAAGCATAGTTATCTAAGGATTAAAAGCAATAGAAATCTTTAGCATGATTGCTGTGATTTTATCTCAATCCTTTTAGTTTTCTATATCCAATTTCAATATGTGTGTATTGGGTGGGCAGGCTGCCAGGTTGGAGGGAATGGGATTTGTCCTTCACAACACCAAGCAGGTATTAGGTACTGGCAGCCAAATTCCACTCAACCCTAACAATATCTACCTGGAAATGAAATTCCACAGGTTAGGGATTTAATCCTACATAAACTCACTGGCACCCCACTCCAGTACTCTTGCCTGGAAAATCCCATGGACGGAGGAGCCTGGTAGGCTGCAGTCCATGGGTCGCTAAGAGTCGGACACGACTGTAACTTTTCACTGTCATGCATTGGAGGAGGAAACGGCAACCCACTCCATTGTTCTTGCCTGGAGAATCCCAGGGACGGCGGGGCCTGGTGGGCTGCCGTCTATGGGGTCGCACAGAGTCAGACACTACTGAAGCAACTTAGCAGCAGCAGCAAACTCACTAGGGGGCTTCCCTGGCTTCCCTGGTGGCTTAGATGGTAAAGCGTCTGCCTGCAATTCGGGAGACGCAGGTTTGATTCCTGGGTCAGGAAGATACCCTGGAGAAGGAAATGGCAATCCACTCCAGCACTCTTGCCTGGAAAATCCCATGGACTGAGGAGCCTGATAGGCTATATAGTCCATGGGGTCGCAAAGAGTCGGACACGACTGAGCGACTTCACTTTCACTTTTCACTTTCCTGCATTGGAGAAGGAAATGGCAACCCACTCCAGTGTTCTTGCCTGGAGAATCCCAGGGACGGGGAAGCCTGGTGGGCTGCCGTCTATGGGGTCGCACAGAGTTGGACATGACTGAAGCGACTTAGCAGCAGTAGCAGCAGCAGGACTGCACCACACCAGGCTTCCCTGTCCATCACCAACACCTCCAGCTTGTGTAAACTCGTGTCCATCGAGTCCGTGATGGCATTCAACCATCTCATCCTCTGTTGTCCCCTTCTTCTCCTGCCTTCAATTTTTCCCAGCATCAGGGTCTTTTCTAATGAGCCTTTTCTAATTAACTAGCTAAACATTGCTTGGTATATAGGCTAAGCAATATTTAGCTAGTTAATTTCCTCTGACAAAACATTTAATCATAATATTCAAAATTATAATTCTTTTTGAAAATAAATATGTTATAATATTAATAACATCAGTAATATTAGAATAAATAAAAATGAGGTATATATGTTACTGAATGTATGTTACTAGACTGGGGAACTTTCAATGCATGTTATATACAATAAAATTGTATTAAGGATTAATTTTACAATCTTTCTATTTTTGTGTGTTTTACAAATTACTTTTATTTCCTGAAATTTCTTTATCCATTGATATACTTTATTTTCACAAATAATTCACTGTGGATCAAAAGTAATTCAAATTGACCAAGTAAGTTTCCAGAATGCTATAACTAGTTTTCCTTAACTTGTATCAGAGAATAATGTAGGGTCTGTTGGACTGAATATTGTGATTCTGTGCATACATTGGTAGATTTAGGAATACATGATTTAAAATAGGATATAGTTATTGAACACAAGGTTTATGCTTATACTATCTTTTCATCCTGTGTAAACATGCCTGATTTATAAATCATTCCTTTTTCAAGATTTTTATTCTTAAGAAATAGCCCCACAAATAGAAAAATTAATAAAGAATGAAAGACAATTAGAAGCATATACCCGATATTAAAATATTATCATATAATTCTAGTACACTCAAAGTATTAAATTAAACTCTAACCTTCTCCTCTTCAGTTTCCACTAGGTTATGAATAGGAAAAAGCATATAAGCAGAGGACTGTCTTAGCAAGTCTAATGGCATAGGCACTGTCCACATCTAATTTGTATTTTAACCTTTAGCCCTGGTTATTTTATCCCAGTGCTTATTCACAGAGCATTTCCTAGTAATAAAGAGACAACTTTCTGGGACCAAAATACCTATGCTATTTTTTGAGCTTATTATCACTAATAGGCAATCTCGATAATGTTTCCTAGATGAATTTTCACCCACACCTTCTGTTATGAGAAGCAGCATCTGTTAACTCAGTTTGGGTCTGGTTGAGTAGTTTTCCTTTTGGTCATACTGAGTAGTGAGATAAAACACACACACACACGAACACTGTGGCCCTTGGTTCATCCTGACCTGAGATTAGAGAGAATAGTGACACACTAATATCACCTTACCTTCAAAATTTTAATAAACTAAAATAATAAGCCAAAGCACCATAAACGATGCAAATACAAAGGAGGAAAAATAAGAATGAAATATTGTGCCATATCATCTTGTGCATAAGATAAACAAATGTAATATGCTGTTTCCCTCTTTTTAAGGATGTTTAGGGAAAAATTAATACCAATTCAGTTTTCTCCACCAAAAGAAACCTAGTGCATCAAAGGAAATATAATGCATCACAGACACTAGTCTGTAATTATAAGTTCTGAATATATAGTTTCAATCTTCTGTCCCTGAAAAAATATAAAGTTAAACCCTAAAAATATATATTAGATCAGTAAATGGTTGGTAAATAGCCAATAAATAGCCAGCAAAAAATCTAATATATGCACTAGTAAATAACTGCATCATATTTGTGATATGAGAAAATAACAACCATTGTACATTAGTATATACTGGTAACTCAAAAGCTTCCCCAATGAAAATATTTCTATGGTGTTTATATGCAATAAATTCAGACTTAAGAATATCATTAAAACTTGGAATAAATTGAAGTACCAAATACAATAAATTTAAATGAAATCCTAAAAACATAGCACAGTTGCTATACAGTTGTTTGGAGAGTTCACCAAGACCCCCTGTAGATTTGATGATTACTTAAGAGGATTCACCATACTCAGTATATTGTATTCATGATGATAATTCATTTCAGTGATAGAATATAGACAAAATGAGCAAAGGGGAAAAGCCTATGAGGTGAAGTGCAGAAGAAATCAGTTATAAGCTCCGAAGATCGTCTCCCATTGGAGTCCACTGCTGCTACTACTGCTAAGTCGCTTCAGTCATGTCCGACTCTGTGCGACCCCATAGACGGCAGCCCACCAGCCTTCCCCGTCCCTGGGATTCTCCAGGCAAGAACACTGGAGTGGGTTGCCATTTCCTTCTCCAATGCAGGAAAGTGAAAAGTGAAAGTGAAGTCGCTCAGTCGTGTCCGACTCTTAGCGACCCCATGGACTGCAGCCTACCAGGCTCCTCCGTCCGTGGGATTTTCTAGGCAAAAGTACTGGAGTGGGGTGCCATTGCCTTCTCCGTTGGAGTCCACAGGACACATTTAATTTTCCCAGGAAGGAGAGATGACACCAGGTGTAAAATGTTGTAGACCAGGAGTGTTCACTGAGGTTCAGGGTCCAGGGGTTTTATTTGAGGTTGGTCACATAGGCATCCTCTGTTTAGCATGTATCAAGTTTCCAAAATTCTGTAAGGAAATCAAATGTTCAAAGTATTCCACAAGGCAAAAATTCTTTATCAGTTGTAAATCACTCTTATCTATTCTGGGAATGGTGAAAACCCTCAGAAATTCAAATCTCCAAAAGCTGGCCAAAGAGCAATCTCATAAGCAAGTCCATAACAAAAAGCTCTGAAACCAGCTCTGTTAAATCTTTTCTGTACAGTAGTCAATAAATATTTCAGAAAATCTATTCTAACTCACTAATATATTAAAAATAATCCCAATGTCATACCCATACATGCAATAAGTTACATGTTTTTTGACACTAGGGAAGTAGGCTTCAAAAACTGAGTTAATTTCAATATTACCAGATATCCAATCATTATTATAGCAATACATATAAAATCAAACATGTAAAAATGTATCATGAAAGTTCTACTATTCAACATTAGCACCTAGTCAACTTAAAAACCACAAAGATAATTATTTTCAATTGCTGGTTTCAATTAAAATGACCGATCTGCTACTGTTCAGATAATTATATTCATTATTTGTGTCTATCAGTTTGAAAGCTGAATATTAATAGGCTCATTACTTTTTGGTAATTAATTCTGCTTATTAATACTTTCATATTTGTGTTTGAACTATGCATTTTATTGACTTAGTAAAATCATAAATATTATTTATTATTTGATAAACCAAATTCATCCATTTTATTTTTAAAAGAAATTTTACCCAGAAGCATCATTTACATATATACCATGACCCATTTAAATTATAAAATTCAATATTTTTAATATATTTACAGAGTCTACATCCATCAATTTTGAAACATTTTCTTCACACGTAAAAAAATCCCCATAAATCCTTTCCAACTCTTTGAAACCCCATGCACTGCAGAACACCAGGCTTCCCTGTCCTTCATTATCTCCCAGAGTTTGCTCAAATTCATGTCCATTGAATCAGTGATGCTATCTAACCATCTCATCTTCTGTCATCCACTTCTCCCCCTGCCTTCAATCTTTTCCAGCATCAGTCTTTCCCAATGATTGGGCTCTTCGCATCAGGTGGCCAAAGTATTGGAGTTTCATCAGTCTATCCAATGAATATTCAGGATTAATTTCATTTAGGGTTGACTGGTTTGATCTCCTTTCAGTCCAAGGAATTCTCAAGAGTCTTCTTCAGTGTCACAATTCAAAAGCATCAGTTCTTCAGTGCTCAGCCTTCTTCGTGGTAATGCCAAGTGATATTCATTACCTACCACTTTTTACACAGTCTCTCAGCACCTAGACTCCCAGCAATCACCAATATATTTACTGTCTTCATGGATTCGCTTATTCTGGACATATTGCATAAATGGAATCATGCATTATGTTATCTTTTCTAGCTGGCTTCCATCACTTAATATATTTAACGTTCAGTCACATTTAAGTATGTCACTCCTTTGCAGTACTGAGCAACATTCCATTGTGAGAATATACTGCAATTTATATATCCATTCATCATTTGATGGAAATTTCAGTTGTTTTCACTTTTTAATTAATATGAATAATGCTACTATAACCACTTTTGTTCACAATTTTGTGTGTTAACATGCTTTTATTTCCTTTGAGTAGTTCTGGGTCATAAGATAACTTTTATTAATAATATTCTAAGGAACTGCAAAACCATGTTATAAAGTTGCTGTCCAATTTAACATTCCTACTAGTAGCATATGAAAGTTGCAATTTTTCCCTATTCAGCATTACTAGTTATCTTTTTTATTATAGTGATTCTAGTTGGTATAAAAAGATACATCATTGGAGCTTGGTTTGTATTTTCCTGATGGCTAATGATGAACACTTTTCCAGGTGCTTATTGGCTATCTGTATATAAAGTTTGGATGTTTCCTCCTATTATGTGAGTTGCCTTGACTTTCTTGATGGCGTATTTTCAAGTACAGACCGTTTCATTGTTGACAAAATTCATCTTTCCCTTTTCATTTATTTTGAAGGTGACTCTAACCCAGGTATTTCTGAAATACATGAGGCTGCTCCTGTGGAGGGAGGAGAGAGAAAGTACAAGAAGTGTTGGAGGGAAGCCGCAATAGATGTTGAAGACAGATATATTTTCTTTATTCATCATACTGGTGTGTAGAGAAATGTATAGCACAAAATTACAGTTCATTAAATGCTCATTAGCTAATCAATGTATTTATGTTTTCAGGAAATCAAGCCAGTTTCCTTAAAGCTCTCAGTACCCTGGGAACATATGAAGAATTTCCTGTTCCTCAGGCACAAGGAGGTAACGGTGTAGCAGGGTATGCTGTGCCTGAGAATAAAACTCGGCTTCAGTTTTAAACAGGAAAAGGTCAAACAGGAACTAATAAGCTTGAGCGAACCTTTCTCTCTCAGGCTATCAGACTCTCTCTCTCTTTTTCTGTTTTGTATTCTGGGAACAAAGTTTCATGATAAAATACATTCCAGATCGAGGATTTCAGGTATACTGAAACCTGGATATTTGGTAAAATGACTTAATCCAATCTAAAACTTTAAGTATAATTTAAATCTAGACAGTATTTATGAAAGAAATGGATAGATAAACTTTCAGGTAAAAATTTTCAGTGATTCTAGGTGAATGTGGGGAGAAAGAGAAGGCTTCATATTGAATATCTCTATTATATCAAAAGAAGTTATTTATAACTCTATTTTCAACTTTGAATAATGCCCATCATTCTGGTATTGCTAATTCTGGCTTTATTTAAATCCTATAATCCTCTTTCAAATGAAGTAAATATATCTGAGCAACACAAGGAACATTATCTAATACTGGGAGGTCTCCTAATATATACATTGTTGTGTCAGTGAAATGTGACTGGTTTGCTAAGTTTAATGCATTTTTTGTTGTACTTATGAAAAATGTGCTTATTTTTCAGTTCAGTTCAGTTGCTCAGTCGTGTTCACTCTTTGCGACCCCATGAATCACAGCACGCCAGGCCTCCCTGTCCATCACCAAGTCCCGGAGTTTACTCAAACTCACGTCCATCGAGTCTCTGATGCCATCCATCCATCTCATCCTCTGTCGTCCCCTTTTCCTCCTGCCCCCAATCCCTCCCAGCATCAGAGTCTTTTCCAGTGAGTCAACACTGGAGGGGGATGGTCCCAGCCGGCTAGCTCTGCTAAGTCCTTTGTTCTGTGAGCGGGCCTAGTGGTGTCTAGGCTAGGGTTTTTCCTGTGGTAGCTATCCCGTCTGGTTTGCTATCCCAAGTTAGTTCCCTCAGATTGCCTTCGGGGCATTCAGGCGCATCCTTACCCTAAGCAATGCAGCCGGCGCCTCCCTGTCCAGCCCCCGCTTGCTAGTGGTGGATGCAGGCGTCTGCACTGCTTCTCTGCTGGGGGAGTTACTGTTGGGCACATAATCTGTGGGTTTTAATTATTTATTTATTTTTCCTCCCGGTTATGTTGCCCTCTGTGGTTTCAAGGTTCTCTACAGACTCGGCAGTGAGAGCGTTTCCTGGTGCTTGGAAACTTCTTTCTTTCTTAAGACTCCCTTCCCAGGATGGAGCTCCGTGCCTACCTCTTTTGTCTCTCTTTTTATCTTTTATATTTTTTCCTACCTCTTTTCGAAGACAATGGGCTGCTTTTCTGGGCGCCTGATATCCTCTGCCAGCATTCAGAAGTTGTTTTGTGGAATTTACTCAGCGGTCAAATGTTCTTTTGATGAATTTGTGGGGGAGAAAGTGGTCTCCCCGTCCTATTCCTCCACCATCTTCTTGAAGTTCCTCATTTAATGATCATCATCTCCTAGAAGGCCATATTGCCTAATGTGGTCACATTGGAGATTAAGGCTCAAACTGTGAATGGTGAGGTTGGTGGGGGGAATAATTCAGTTCATAATGGTAAGAATAGATTGAAGCTTCTCTGTAGGTCAGGAGCTACAACATTTCTCAATGCCAGGGAAACAACAGGTTCCCAATAAAACCTGGTAGAAAGAATGGGAAACAATAGATAAAGAGAAAAGCTCTTTAAATCTGTACTAAGCAGGTAAACACGAAGTTACATTGGTGAATTTCTGAGATCTAAGCCATGAACACTTAAAGCATTTTGACTTTAAATAATGGCAATGAGAGTAAAATAATATATGTAAACAAGAGTTCTTTGTGTTCAAATGCTTACTTTGAGAAAGCAGAATGACAGAGAAGCTAAAAATTCATCAATATAGGAACAGTGGGGGAAGAAAAAGGTGAAAGTGAATTTCAGATTAGAGGAAACTGATCCCTTATCTGGGGTTCAATTTGGGATACTGTTCAAGTCTAAGGAACTAAGGACAGCCAGCCATTAGTCTCTTGCATGGCACTGGTGGCCAGATGGCTTTTAATAGAAAGCTGGTTCATAAGACTGAGCTAGCTGCATAGAGGGTGGCAGAGTCTCTCAGTTGATTCCAGCAATACTGATAGATGAGTCTCCTTGGGTAACTTCCAATCAAAAAAGTAGTCTCCTGGATCAGAAAACACCCAATTTCAGAGTTGACTGGTGATTCTCTGAACTCTTCTCAATATTCATATAAAAATGTGCTCTACTAGAGTGTTTTCCCTTATGTGCTTGACTCAAGCTCTTTTATGTGGGTGACTGACAGCTGCGTGATTGTGGGCTTGCTTTCAAATGTTTCTCTGCTTCTAAGATATTCTTAGTAAACCTTATTGCTACTGGTATATAGTCATGGCTTTTGCAAACTATACTGTATCCAGACTTAGGAGGAAATATGAATTAGGAAAAAAAAAACAAAAACAAAGACAGATGGAATATCTAACCTGAACTAGAGGATGCACAATAAGGAGATACAGATCTAATTATGAAAGGAATTGCTTATTTTAAGGCACAACTGGGAACAAGGGTCAGAAATGAAGAGAAGGCAGTGTTCAGCTTGATTAAGGAGAAATTTTCGAAGTTAAAGTTGTTCATTAATTTGATGATCTGCTTCATGAAGAAAAGTGTTCCTGATGGGGGATATTTTCAAACATAGGCTGTATGACAATTTGGTGGACATTTTAGAAGAGACTCAGAGTGGATGGGAGTTTAAACTAATGGACTTTGAGATTCATTTCTATTTATTCTGAATACACTCAGTGACTCAGAGAAGGCTAACATATTGCATGAAAATGACCATAGGGAACTAATTAATCTAAATGTTTATTCAATACTATGTTCTAAGAGATACAGGGACTGTACAGTAGACTATAAAGGATTGTTTTCATGTCTTTGATTAGTAGGTTACATGTAAAAAAAAAATTGCAACTAATTTGAAACTTGAAAATAGTGATTTATCTTTACATATTTTAAAATTCATATGCTCAAAATGATTTACATGGGATTTACAACTTTCTGAAGAAATATATAGTAAGGAAATAAAAAATCAGTTCAGTCCTTTTTGAAAACTCTGAATAATTAAACATTGCATTAATATATTGATGTCATTTTAGCTAAGAATATATTGTTGTCATTTTAGCTAAGAATATTTAAAAGCAGGAACATATCTGTATTTTTGTATTTTTAGCTTCTAGTATAATGGCTGTCTCCTAATAGATGCTCAATATATATTATTTTTAATTGAACTGAATTGATACATAATTATGTTGTCTCTTTAACAGAAATAATTTATTATATCAACATTATTAACAAAAATGAGAAAGTAGAATTAGATGAAAAGGTACCATACACTTGAAAAGCAAAAATATTTTGTGTCCTACAACTGGCAAAATTTAGGCTGACCTATGCCAATACCATTATTACTTCTCCAGGTATTGAAAATAGCTGCAAGCTAAAGCAATAATTTACTCTGAAAAACAATGAAACATTTCAAAAAGATAATCAGGAAAAGAGTGATTTTTGCCTCAAAAACAAGCAAACAGTAGATCCAAAGAAATACAGAAATATCTGAAAGCAGTATAGTACTTATTACTTATTCTTTGTTAATTTATATTTAGCTGCATTTTTTTGTTTACAATGTGTGGTATGTGTGCTAAAATCTGCTGACTATTAGTAGTAAATTCTTTTCTGCTCTCATAAACTGTCAAATAATTTAACTGCATTTTCTGCAGAGCTGTTGCTGAATGCAGGATGTTTTTGATAGTATTCAGTTACCATCACAATAGAATTTTGTTCAGCCCTCAACACTTTCAAGACAACTTATTTGGCTGGAGCATCGAGGTACATTTTTAGCAAAATAAAATATCTCAATTATCATGAATACTGTTCTTTTCTTCATTGCTTTGTTTTTCTTTTTTGCATTCAAAATTAAAAAAAAAAACAAAGCATATTTCATTATGACTGAAGCAAAAAGCTATATTAAGGAAACAAAAATAAATCATGTGAAATGTAGCTGAAAAAATAGCTGATCATTATGCCACATTCTAAATGAACTCCTGATGAGATGTGGGACTTGACACTGAGTCAGTATAAAAATGCAGGTAAAACCTTCTATTTTAGAGAGTAAGATAAAGGGACAATAGGTAACAAAGCTAATTTTTGTTTTCCTAAGAAACTCCTATTTCTTACACAAATGAGAAAAATGGTTTTTGGCATCCTTTCTTTTCAAAATTCCTCTCATTGTTTTAGGAGTGCTGAAGAATTGATACTTTTGAACTGTGGTGTTGGAGAAGACTCTTGAGAGTCCCTTGAACTGTAAAGAGATCCAACCAGTACATCTTAAAGGAAATCAGTCCTGAATATTAATTGGAAGGACTGATGCTGAAGCTGAAACCCCAATATTTTGGTCACCTGATGTGAAGAACTGATTCATTGGAAAAGACCCTGATTCTGGGAAAGATTGAAAGATTGAAGTCAGAAAGAGAAGGGGATGACAGAGGATGAGATGGTTGGATGGCATCACCGACTCAATGGACATGAGTTTGAGTAAGCTCAAACATGAGTTGGTGATGGACAGGAAGGCCTGGCGTATTGCAGTCCATTGGGTCTCACAAAGAGTGGGACACAACTGAGAAATTGAACTGAACTAGTAGCCAGGCAACTATACGCTGCCCTGGTTGACCTGTACATATTTATGCAAGACCTTAAGGAAATCAAAACCAGTGAATTTCTCCCTTGTGAGTATATTAGTTTGCTAGAGCTGTCATAAATCAACATCACATATTGGGTGACTTAAACAACAGAAATTCATTTTCTCACAGCTATTGAGACTGGAAGTCTGACTTCAAGGTACCAACGGTAAGTCTGATTTCTCTTGAAGCCTGTTTTCTAGGCTTGTGGATGGCCACCTTCTCTCTGTGGTCTTCCCTCTGTATAGCTGTATCCCTGTTCTCTCTCTCTGTTAATTCTTCTATTAACATCTCTCAGTTTGAATTAAGCCCATTCTCAAGGCCTCAACTTAATCAGCTCTTATAGGCTCTGTCTCTAATGTAGTCACATTCTGAGGTACTGAGGTTAGGGCTTCAGCCAATGGATTTTGGGGGGAAATAATTGAGCCTAAATTATTGGGAGGTGGGTAACAGTGAGCTACTACATTTATGCAGGAGACATCTGGTTAATCATGATGTTTAGTATATTTATGAAAGCATAAAATTCTACACTTTAACCATGAGTGACAGTCTTCAGGATTATGAAGACCAAAGTAAGAAGGCTAAAATAACACTAAAGAGAGTACCTAAAGGTGATCAAATGAGACCTTAAGAAAGGGTATCCTTTTTATTTTGGATGCCATGATTCAGGTGAAATATATTAGAAGGAATGGGGTTTCTGTGTCACATGACATTTCAAAATTTTTTTATACCTTTATACCAACTCATTTACTTAATTTTGTTACATATTTTTGATGATTAAATTTTTTTCCAAATAATGTAATTGGGCATCTAATAAGAGAGAAGGGAACACAACATCCACTGTTTCTAACACCCCAAGTCTTTTAAGGGTTCAGTTCAGTTCAGTCACTCAGTCATGGTCAACTCTTTGCGACCCCATGAATCGCAGCACGCCAGGCCTCCCTCAGATCAGATCAGATCAGATCAGTCGCTCAGTCGTGTCTGACTCTTTGAGACCCCATGAATCACAGCATGCCAGGCCTCCCTGTCCATCACCAACTCCTGGAGTTCACTCAGACTCATGTCCATTGAGTCAATGATGCCATCCAGCCATCTCATCCTCTGTCGTCCCATTCTCCTCCTGCCCCCAATCCCTCCCAGAGTCTTTTCCAATGAGTCACCTCTTCGCGTGAGGTGGCCAAAGTACTGGAGTTTCAGCTTTAGCATCACTCCTTCCAAAGAACACCCAGGGCTGATCTCTTTTAGAATGGACTGGTTGGATCTCTTTGCAGTCCAAGGGACTCTCAGGAGTCTTCTCCAACACCACAGTTCAAAAGCATCGATTCTTCAGCACTCAGCCTTCTTCACAGTCCAATTCTCACATCCATACGTGACTACTGGAAAAACCAACGCCTTGACTAGTTGGACCTTTGTTGGCAAAGTAATGTCTCTGCTTTTCAATATGCTATCTAGGTTTGTCATAACTTTTCTTCTAAGGAGTAAGCATCTTTTAATTTCATGGATGCAGTCACCATCTGCAGTGATTTTGGAGTTCCCCAAAATAAAATCTGACACTGTTTCCACTGTTTCTCTGTCTATTTCCCATGAAGTGATGGGACCAAATGCCATGATCTTTGTTTTCTGAATGTTGAGCTTTAAGCTAACTTTTTCACGCTCCTCTTTGACTTTCATCAAGAGGCTTTTTAGTTCCTCTTCACTTTCTGCCATAAGGGTGGTATCATCTGCATATCTGAGGTTATTGATAGTAATGCATATAAAGGTCTAAGGAACTAAAATCAATTACTTGAAAGAGTATAAGAAAGGCATGCTTACAGGGCCCTATGAAATCAAGCTTACTATATCTATATCAGAAATTCCAGTTGGATAAGAAAGTCACAGGGTTGTGTTCCAAAAAGATAAAGCCTAAGAAATTTTGAAAGTAAATAATAGGTTTTAGCTTTTGGAATCTAATATACTCTCTTCCGTTTGTTAACTGCTTCATTTTCCTTTGAACACCATAGGTATTCATTGAAGTAAATCTATTTCATTTTTTGTTCCATACTGGGAACAGATGAAGAGAGTGCCAAAAGCAATGGTAAGGAAAGTACACAACATGGCCCTTATGGATATCTATAAAAATGCCCAGTGACTAATAACACCTTCTAAGTGAAGTATAATGAGTAGCAACAGATAATACATATGCAGTCTTATGAATATGCCATGTTGGAGGCGGAAATGATTTCTCAGCTGGAAACAAGTGTTGACTTTATCCTGCTTTCCCTCGTCTCATTTCTATTTTTCTCTTACTAATACTATGGAAATTCATACTCACATATAGGTGGTGTATATCCATGAACTTTGTTCTTTAAAAAAATGCTTCTTTTGAAAAAGCCATTGTTGCACCTGTATATACATATACACACACAAAGAAAATTATTCACATACTACAGAATTGTATCATACTCAAAATCTAAATTTCTTACCTTCCCTCTCTTCAATTTCAAACTAGAGAAGGAGATTTGATTTTTAAATTTATTACATCTTTATCCAGCTATTTTAAAATAATCTTTGTATAATGTTCTTTCTTTTGAAAAAATATTTATTTATTTGTCTATGCCACATCTTTGTTTCAGCATACAGGATCTTTTTCATATGGGACATGAGGGATCTAGTTCCCTGACCAGGGATTGAACCCAGACTCTGCAATGGGAGTGAGGAGTCTTAACCACTGGACTACTGGGGAAGTCCCAAGTATAACCCTAGTTCTTAACATGATAAATGTGTACAAAATATATTGACTTATTTAAAAGCAGTGAAATTTATTACACTTCATTACCCATAAATTTCTTCAATTATTACTACATAAAATAGTTTATTACACACAATATCCATATACATAGACCTGCATCTATGAGTAAATCTATTTCTGGGTTGTTCTCAACAGTTGTATGCATATTTTTATACTTTTGTTTTTTCTGTTGGATGTAGGAAATATTCACAATTCTTCATCCCAACCTTTATCAGTGCCCTTTTTAATGGTAACTTGTAGCTTTTCTCCGCAGAAGAAGGCATGCTGCTGCTACTGCTAAGTCGTGTCAATCGTGTCCGACTCGGTGCGACCCCATAGATGCCAGCCCAACAGGCTTCTCTGTCCCTCGGATTCTCCAGGCAAGAACACTGGAGTGGGTTGCCATTTCCTTCTCCAATGCATGAAAGGGAAAAGTGAAAGTGAAGTCACTCAGTCGTGTCCGACTCTTAGCGGTCTCATGGACTGTAGCCTACCAGGCTCCTCCGTCCATGGGGTTTTCCAGGCAAGAGTATTGGAGTGGGTTGCCATTGCCTTCTCCGAAAGAAGGCATATATTCCCACAAATCTTTAATTTGACCTGGAATTATAATTTGCTTTGTCCAATAGTGTGTGGTAGAATTTATGGTGTGCCATTTAAAAGTCTAGATCTCAGGCCCTGGTGTACCTCTGTTTTTTCCTTTGGATAAGGAGTTTACCAGGAGAATAAGACTGGACAAACATCCTGGACATAAGGGACCTTGTGGAGAAAGCCCACTTGCTTTATCTGACATTATACGGCTCACAATCAGCTCCTAGTGTCTGAGCCCAAGCAGAATTCGCAAAGTTGACCTCTTAACTCACAACTGTCCAAGGGAGACCAATCTACCATCAGAAAAATGACTTAGCTGACTCTATGCATGTGTGTGACAACACTGAGGTTCAGGTGGTTATTTTTCCTTCCTTTCTTTCTTTCTTTTTTTAAGCATCATCACTGAAATTGGTAATCATTGTCTTTCATTCCCCTTTTCAATTTCACTACATTTCTCTATAACCATGATACTTTAAAACACTTATAAATGTTTTCAAGGCCTAATTTCATCCTAAAATTTACTTTCACAGTACATTGGGGTTAGTTCCATTCTTATTAGTGCCCAAGCCTTTTCCTTCTTGAATTCCTTATATGTTTTGCTAAGTATATTGTCACATAATTTTTCCCCACAAATTTATAAAGGAGGCTTGTTGAATTTTTCTGTAATCAAAAGTGTCTTCTTTTTTATCATTATACTATATTACTTTACTGATTAATTATTTGATTCAATAATTTTCTAGTAAGTATTAAAATAAAACTTGGGCTTCCCTCATAGCTCAGCCGATAAAGAATCCGCCTACAGTGCAGGAGATCCTGGTTAAATCCTGGGTCAGGAAGATCCACTGGAGAAGGGATAGGCTACCCACTCCAGTATTCTTGGGCTTCCCTTGTGGTTAAGCTGGTAAAGAATATGCCTGCAATCAGGGAAACTTGGGTTCGATTCCTGGGTTGGTAAAATCCCCTGGAGAAGGGAAAGGCTACCCACTCCAGTATTCTGGCCTGGAGAATTCCATGGCCTGCATAATTCACTGGGTTACAATGAGTCAGACATTACTGAGCAACTTCCACTTTCAATATCTCATGTTTTAGCATTTTTGAAGGTAAGTGGTTTAAGGTTATTCTGACAATCATTTGATTTCATAAAAGTAGATTCAAAAGTTCTAGAGGGTTTGTAATCTTCTCTTTATCTTAGAAGTAATGAAATGCCATAAGGATTTATTTGGTTTTATATATTCATTTTTTCATTCATTGAGATTGGTCCTGGACATGCTTTTTTTCACTCCAATTTTTTTTCTCTTTTTCTCTAGTTTTTAGAAGAATATATAATGTGTTTTCCTTTTTAAAATATTTTTACTGCAAAAATTCTATAACATTTTTATTTTCTTTGTTTTATTTTGTTTTATCTCTACTGGAATAATCTGCAACAACTATTAATGTGTCTTTTTTTTCTCTTTCTATCTATTTTGGAGAATTTTCTTTAACTTTATTAGCTTTCTATGGAATACTCTCTCTCTCATCAATTTATACCATTCAATTTCTA
This sequence comes from Bos mutus, assembly GCF_027580195.1. NCBI lineage: Eukaryota > Metazoa > Chordata > Mammalia > Artiodactyla > Bovidae > Bos > Bos mutus. The sequence goes on along the minus strand of NC_091636.1, from coordinate 50,147,220 downwards.
TGTTTTTTTTTTCCCTATGACTTTTTTTTTCTTAACCTCTATTGTATTATAAAATCAATAGAGACTCTTTGAAAATAATTCTTGGTTTTCTACTTTTTTGACCCTCAATAATATTTTCTTCTTTTTTATTTGTTCTATTTTTGTACTTTCATGTTTTGTTTTGGGTTAAGATAAGCTGTTATTGCAAATATCCTATGACCTTGCTAGTGTCTAATTTCTGGACAGGATATGTCAAGAAGAACATTATTAAGTTGGTAAGCCACTCCTTTTTCTGCCAAAATAATACCAGTTCTAATCAGGGTATATAATTTACATTTTGGGGGACCCAGAGTTAAACAAGTCAAATATACATTTTTTTAGTAAATTCTCTCTTACATAGATATATGGGGAAAGGGCAGGAAGCCGGTCAACCCAGTCAACTGCCACAAGATTAATCATGAAGTTTATGATCCTGAACAGTAACACTTTCCTGACACTTGCTCTTGGTTTGTGCTGACTAGGTCACTATAAGGAAGGGAGGAATTGAGTGACTATATAACATGAAAAAAAGTTTCAATATGAAAAATGATCAGCTCACATATTCACTTGAACACACTATTCTGTAAGCTCTGAGCTGCTGTATCTGTCATTATGATTACATCTGCCATCCATCATTTAGTAAATCCATCTAAGTCTTTGCTGATAGCCAGTCTCCTTCCTGCAGTCAGTGCTTTCCATAAACTTTAGCTTTTTGGAAAAAGAGAAAAGTGGATATATGTGCTCAATTTGCCATTTTTGCTTAAAGTAATATTCCTTGGACTCCAAGGAGTCTAGACTTCATTCACAGCACTCTGCAATACCTCACTTTACAGTTTATACTGAATTTGAAAGTTTCATTATATTTGATTTCTTATCAGATTTGTAAATAAGAAATGACTCTTCCCTTTTCAAAGATTTCCTCTCACAAGCTCCATCACTCTGGAACATCTTCAAATACAATAACCTAATGAACTTTTGCCTATTCTCTCATTTACCATAAATTGCATAGTTCTGGAGTTGGAATCTGGTCAGTGTCAGTACCCTCGTCATTGAAAGAAGGATCTCTGAGTATAAGCAGTGATGCAGTTGTGTTCCTTCAGTGAAACCTGCAAACTCATGCCTGTTTGCATTCTTCTGCTACTTCTCTATAGTGGAAGACACAAAACGCAGGGAAATTTTGTGCAAAGATTACATACGGAGTTGTGACTATCTCTGACCCCGCCCACCTCTATCAGGCACTTACAAGAGTGACAATTTAACTCTTTACTCTAAAAGAAAGTTTAGATATTTCACCTCAGTGAAAGTTGAAATAATTTTCTATGGGAGACTAGAAGAAGTGATGTGCTTTTCTCTATGGAGAACGTGCCTGTTATTCTGTGCCCAGGAACAGTGTTCAGTCTTACATGCTAACTCTAAAGGAAAGCCTGACAGTTGACAAAATCTGATGACATTTAGAGAACATATCTATTATTGCTTCATTCTGAAATGTAAACATAATCCTAAGAATCAAACGATATTTGAGAAATTCTGAAACCTAAAATAAAATAAAAATCTAAGGTAAACAGAGGAGACATAACCTTGAAGCAATCTGCAGAAGAGTATATATTTAAAAAATCTAGCAATATCCTTTGAGAGATTTTTAATACCTTTCATGCATAAACCAGGGTATGATGTTAAAATAAAACAACAATCATAGATTTTTAAAACTTCTCAATTACAAAAATAAACAATATATGTAATTAGAAAGACAACAGCTAAACAGCAGCAGCATCAGCCCCCGGAAATATTATTTTCAAAGAAGTAAAATGGTGTAAAGGATCAATTCAAGAGATAGTACCAATATATAACAGATTTTTCAAAGGCACACAAATAAAAACTACACAGAATATTGCATGTTACTGTGAGAACAATTTCTTCACTGAAGGAAAATATGAACCATCAAACTGAGAAAAAAACACAGAGTTTGATGATGTTAAGAAGCACACAGCTAGGTAAAGTGAAGAAAAAATTTCAGAAGTTAAGATCAATAAAAGATCCTAACATCTTCTAGAAAGTAACCAGTTTACCAACAAATCAACATGATTCAAACATCAGGGTAATTAAAAATACTTGATGGGCAAAAACAGTGAAGCAACACTTTCAAAGATATGAAGAAATACAATAGTCAAACTATGAGAAATCAAACACAGGAAATAAAAAAGACATTTTCTTATCACTTGAAAGATGAAGAAAATGTGCTCTCACAGTTTTCCTAGGAAAGTACTTGCAGATTCATGTAAAAAAAAAAAAAAAAAAGCAAACGAGAGAAAAGGAAGTGAAAGTGAACGTCGCTCAGTCATATCTGACTCTGTGACCCCATGGACTGTACAGTCCCTGGAATTCTCCAGGCCAGAATACTGGAGTGGGTAGCCTTTCCCTGTTCTAAGGGATCTTCCCAACCCAGGGATCAAACTCAGGTCTCCTGCATTGCAGGCAGATTCTTTACCAGCTGAGCCACAAGGGAAACCCCCAAAAACCATAGAGACTGCAGAGCAACCAGGGACAATATAAATAACCCAGCAGGCTAGTTTAAACCTCTAAGTCCTGAGTTCTTTTTACTTAAAAATTTATGTTTAATTTCTGTCTTTGGGTATTTTAATATAAGCAGTCAAAAGGAAGCAAGCCATTTCTTCAAAACGTTACTTAGAAATTTCCTCAGCAAAATATTCAATCAAATCACCAATTAAATCAAGTTTTGCCAATTTATGAAGAGGAATACCTTTTATCCACTGTCAAATAGCATGTTCTCATTTCCATTTGAAATCTCTTCAGAATCACTTTGTAGTTCCTGTTCTACCAGCATTCTGTATATAATTGTGTTCTCTGGAAAGATGGAAGTTACCTCTATAGCTTGCTTCTTCCTAAGCTCTCACCAAAATTACCTTGAACTGTTCCTTCATGGCAATATCATCCTTTCTAGCACATACCTCAAAATTCTTTCAGCCTCTACTCATCATTCAATCCTAAAGCTGCTTTCACATTTTTAGGTATTTGTTACAACAGCAGCCCACTTCTTAGTATCAACTACTCTATTTGTCAGTTCTGACTGCTATTTTGAGAGTACCATAGACTGGGTGACCTAAACAGCAACCATTCATTTTTCATGGTTCTGAAGACTGGAATGTTTATGGCCAATGGAGAGTCCTGGTCTGCAGATGGCTGTCTTTTGTTAGGTCCTCACATGGGCTTTCTTTGAGAGGTGTGTGTGGATAGAGAGAGTGTGTGTGTCCTCAGGACACTTATCTTAACATCCGTTCAGTTCAGTCGCTCAGTCATGTCCGACTCTTTGCGACCCCTTGAACTGTAGCATGCCAGGCCTCCCTGTCCATCACCAAGTCCCGGAGTTCACTCAAACTCACGTCCATCGAGTCGATGATGCCATCCAGCCATCTCATCCTCTGTCCTCCCCTTCTCCTCTTGCCCCCAATCCGTCCCAGCATCAGAGTCTTTTCCAATGAGTCAGCTCTTCACATGAGGTGGCCAAAGTACTGGAGTTTCAGCTTTAGCATCATTCCTTCCAAAGAACACCCAGGACTGATCTCCTTTAGGATGGACTGGTTGAATCTCCTTGCAGCCCAAGGGACTCTCAAGAGTCTTCTCCAACACCACAGTTCAAAAGCATCACTTCTTTGGTGCTCAGCTTTCTTCACAGTCTAACTCTCACATCCATACATGACTACTGGAAAAACCATATCCTTGACTAGACGGACCTTTGTTGGCAAAGCAGTGTCTCTGCTTTTGAATAATCCATCTAGGTTGGTTATAACTTTCCTTCCAAGGAGTAAGCGTCTTTTAATTTCATGGCTGCAATCACCATCTGCAGTGATTTTGGAGCCCCCCAAAATAAAATCTGACACTGTTTCCACTGTTTCCCCATCTATTTCCCATGAAGTGATGGGACCAGATGCCATGATCTTCGTTTTCTGAATGTTGAGCTTATAGCCAACATTTTCACTCTCTTCTTTGACTTTCAGCAAGAGGCGTTTTAGTTCCTCTTCACTTTCTGCCATAAGGGTGGTGTCATCTGTATATCTGAGGTTATTGATATTTCTCCCAGCAATCTTGATTCCAGCTTGTGCTTCTTCTAGCCCAGTGTTTCTCATGATGTACTCTGCATATAAGTTAAATAAGCAGGGTGACAATATACAGCCTTGATGTACTCCTTTTCCTATTTGGAACCAGTCTGCTATTCCATGTCCAGTTCTAACTGTTGCTTCCTGACCTGCATATAGGTTTCTCAAGAGGCAGGTCAGGGGGCCTGATAGTCCCATCTCTTTCAGAATTTTCCATAGTTTATTATGATCCACACAGTCAAAGGCTTTGGCATAGTCAATAAAGCAGAAATAGATGAGTTTCTGGAGCTCTCTTACTTTTTTGATGATCCAGCAGATGCTGGCAATTTGATTTCTGGCTCCTCTGCCTTTTCTAAAACCAGCTTGAACATCTGGAAGTTCACGGTTCATGTATTGCTGAAGCCTGGCTTGGAAAATTTTGAGCATTACTTTACTAGTGTGTGAGATGAGTGCAATTGTGCCGTAGTTTGAGTATTCTTTGGCATTGCCTTTCTTTGGGATTTAATGAAAACTGACCTTTTCCATAGAAGTCACCAATTTCATGATCTCATTTCACCCTAAGTACCTTCCAAGGGTCGCACCGCCAAGTACATTCATGTTGGTGGTTCATGATTTTGGAGGGACTCACACTGTTAGTCTATAGCACTGTATCTGTATTTAAATTTATAAATTAAAGTATAGGGCTTCCATGTTGGCTCAGTGATAAAAAATCCGCTTGGGTTTGATCTCTAATCTGGGAGGATTCCAAGTGCCTGAGAGCAGCTGAGATTGTGCCACAACTATTGAATGTGTGCTCTAGAGCCTCGGAGCCTCAACTACTGCTTCAATTACTGAAATCTGTAGGCGTCAGACTCTGAGCTCTGCAACAAGGGAAGTCAGCACAATGAGAAGGCCGCATACCGCAACTAAGAGAGTATCCCCTACTCACCACAACTAGAGAAAAGCCAGTGCAGAAACAAAGACCCAGTGCAGACAAAAATTAATTAATTAATTTGAAAAATTAATTAAAATATGAAGACTTGCATGGGGTAATAGTCACAAATTAAGCATATTGAATTATGGCATATGCTCTCATGTAAATATCTTTTTATATTCAGATCCACATCTGTGGCCTTTGGTTCCACTGGGCTTGTTAAATATATGGTTCATTCTATCTGTGTGTTTTATTAAGCTAAAACAAAATCTATAATCTTTTCTTAAAGAGTACTCAATTCTGAATTTTTAATAATTATCTTGGAGCCATCTTCTTCTGGTGCTGATGCTTAAAACTGAGTCATTTTTTTCGAAGGCACTGACTCCAATGCTCCATTACCTGTTAATCAATAGTTGGAGACTTTCTTCTTCCTGTCTGACTCTGTCCATCATCCCATTTATTTCATTTTCCCTGAACTGCTGGTTGGGATTTTGCCGTGATCTCAGCAGTCTGGGATGAAAATCATAAGCATTTTTCCGTGATAAACAGAGTTTAGAGACAAGTCCTGTTTTTCACCAAATTTAAAGCAGCTACCTTAAATCACTCTTAATTAAGCTATTAATATTTGTCTTCCATCCCTACCACATTCAGCAAACTCTCCTCATTCCTCAGATAAACTTTTCTATAAAAATGATCTAATTTAGATTATTTCCATAATGAAAAAGCTTTTAGATTCATAACTACCTGGTTAAAATTCATAACCTCCTCACTGCCACAGACACACACATTTTGAACTCTTTCTAATCATGCTGCCCAAGGTGTTTATTCTATTCATGAGCCTTCTATTAGCACTTTTTTTCTTCCTCTATTTAATACTATTTATCTCTCAATATTTGACTTCAACACTTTTCTCTGAGACTTTACCCAGATTATAAAATTAATTTATCTTTCACCAGGAACCTCTTATATAAAGCTTACAGTGCTATAGAACTGATCATTGTAACTTATTTTCCTGGCTGAAATGTACATTTTTTGTAAGCAAAAGAGTTCATACCAAAATTATTTGCACAGAACACCTAGTAAAACGCCGAAAACTACTTTGGCTTTCAGTAAATATTTTCTAAGATACCAAAGAAATTCTTGTAATATCTGCAAGAAGGCAAAACAATATAATCTTTCTTTTGTCCTCATGTTATGTTTATTGCATAAATTTTGTGGCATAGTAGTGTGGCTGTCTCCAATATAGACTTGCTGCTTATTTGGTTAGCAACAGTTATATCATTTGTATGTAGTTTTGATTGACATACAGAAAGTGAATAAGCCAGAAAACCAAAACAGTCCAAAAATTGGTCGAGGGGGGCCTTTTGGAAATAAGATAAACATAGAAAATTTTCCTTATATAGTTACATAGAGAAAAACTTTCTGATGAATATCTCACAATATTATTTTTCAGGTAATTCTTTTTTCAATTTTCTTTTAATATGATCCAAGGACTTCCCTTGTGGCTCAGATAGTAAAGAATCTGCCTGCAACAGGAGACACAGGTTAGATCCCTGGACCAGGAAGATCCCCTGGAGAAGGGAATGGGTACCCACTCTAGTATTCTTGCCTGGAGAATTCTATGGACAGAGGAACTTGCCAGGCTATGGTCCAAGAGGCTGCAAAGATTGAGCAACTAACACACACAAGCATACAGTAACAATTTTTTCATTAGCTATCATAAGAAAATTCTTAGCATATTCTTGTCATTTGATGGCAATGGAATATTACCAAATTCTTGAAATTTGTCAAAATGCTTACACACTGAAATATAAAATGGTGGAACAAGTAATCAGTGAATTAGTGTCATATAATCAAGTACAAATCAAATATATTAAGGACCAATAGGTACTGTATTCACACTGAGTTAAGCATTCTGTGTGTGCTTATCACAGGCACATCAGATCAGATCACAAGACCAAAAAATTTCCACTTGATTCTCCCTTGTTAACTCTTCCCACTCCAGAAGTTTCTCTTGACTGCATTTGATGAACCTCCACAGACCATCTTTAATGAGTAAGATCAGATAGTTTCTTCCACCCAGTCATTTATTCTTCATGCTGATCTAACACATAAAACAAATATTAGATGATAAGATAGATGTGTGTGTTTGTGAGAGAGAGAGTGTATGTGTGTCTGATGTGTCTTAGATCATTATTCTTTCCATGTATCAGAATGTTTAACTCATTCTTTAAATTTTTAAAAAGGTAAAGAGTATCCTGTTTAATATACTTCAGCTGCCACCTTAATCCCAAATACTGATGTTACTTATTCAGTTTATCTAAAGTACTATCTTGGTCTCAAAGCCAAGCCTTTACTCTTTCATGTGAAAACCACTTTAGTCTGAATAAGGTAATAGTAATGGAGAAAATGAATAAAGAAGTATCTAACTTATTAAATAAATCTACTAAATGTAATGATGAATAATATAAACTCATAGGATGTAGGAAATTATTAGGAGAACAAAATGTTAGAAGTCATCCAGAAATACAAATAGAGAGAGACATCCTCTTTATCCTCTCAGTTTCACAATCGTGAGCGTGTGACACAAGGAAAAAAACTACAAAGTTGGAGGTTTGTAGCTGAGTCAACTATTTGTTTTGGTTTTAACTGGTAGGCATTTTCCTGCTAGTGATGGGTATTCTATTTTTATTTTTACTTTTTTTTTTTTTTTGCCAGCCTCTTCACTTTCAGGCCTGAACATGTGTTCAAGTATGAAAAAAATACATTAACCTTAAGGTCACATTTTGCCTCCAGAGGAAAAGTTCCAAATGTTAGAATATTGTTAAGGGACTTGCACTGCCTTTAACTCAAAAGTACACGATGGAAATTTTATGTTTCCTTATAGGTTACCAATCCAAATTTCAGGGTTTAAAAAAATCAACTTAGTTGTAATAAAGCTTCTTAAATTATATCTAATTTTTATTATTGCAATACAATTCTGTGATTTCAATTTTTATAGGTATTTGTACTTATTTTTAAAACTGTGCTTTATTAAAGCTAGTTTTATATAAACACAAAATCTAACAGAGAGAAGAGTTAGAAGTACAGTGTTCAATGATGCTATTTCAAGGCATATTAATGTGAAAAAGTTTGGTCAAGTTAAACAAGATGTACTTAACCTCTGAATGGCTTATTAGCCAACATGCTGGAGTTCTCAATGGCAATGGAGGAATTATCATATACTGCTATGTAAAATCTATCTTATCAGTTATCTCAGTAGGGATTGTGGTTTAGTTTAGGACAGCAAATAAACTCAGAGCAGGCAAGATTTCTAGGGCAAAGTATGATGATCAAATCTAATTTTCCATAGTTATAGAAAACATTGGAATCTGGAAAATTCATAGCCAAGGGCACAAATAATAGTTATTGACATATATCCCATTTAGTTTAGTGATTCATTAAAGCCTTAAGACTGTAGAAGTTAGTGCCATCTTGACTCAGCTATTGCCATTTTTATTATTCTTTTTCCTCTTTAAACATTAAAACAAAATAACAAAAGAGTATAGTGTAACTAGGAACATTGGTTTTGGAAATTCAGATCATGTGGAAGCCAGGATTGGAGGGGAATAATGAGGTGAAGTAGCTCAGCCATGTCCGACTCTTTGCAACCCCATGGATTGTAGTCTACCAGGTTCCTCCATCCATGGGATTTTCCAGGCAAGAATATTGGAGTGGTTTGCCATTTCCTTCTCCAGGAGATCGTGTGAGATGACTGCAGTTGTGCGGTAGTTTGATCATCCTTTGACATTGCCTTTCTTTGGGATTGGAATGAAGACTGACCTTTTCCAGTCCTGTGGCCACTGCTGAGTTTTCCATATTTGCTGGCATATTGAGTACAGCACTTTCACAGCATCATCTTTTAGGATTTGAAATAGTTCAACTGAAATTTCATCACCTCCACTAGCTTCGTTCATAGTGATGCTTCCTAAGGCCCACTTGACTTTGAATTCTAGGATGTCTGGCTCTAGGTGAGTGATCACACCCTCATGATTATCTGGACCATTAAGATTTTTTTTTTTTTTATAGTTCTTCTGTGTATTCTTGCCACCTCTTCTTATGATGCTTCTTTTCTCATGCTGTTTGGCATGGCCAAACATATATTTCCACTGCAGTATTCTTTCTTGAAAGGCAGATACAATAAACATCTACATGATATCCTCTCACAGAAGTCTAAGAGAAATCTCAAAATTAATAAATTCAGAAGTGAACATTGATTTTTTTACCTAAAATGTTTTTTCACTGATATTTCTCATTTCAAGAAACTACCACCATCAATACACTCACACAGACAGGCATGTACACACACACACATACAGTTTCTCAAGCTGAAATGTGAAGATGTATGTTAAATTACAATCTTTTTCCAATATATGATATACTTTGCAATCTGCCAATGGATCCTATTTCACCTCCAAAATCATCAGGATCTCTTCTCTACTCTGTTTCCCCTCTCACCACACTTGTCCAGTGATCAACCTGTCCTGGGCCAGTAGAAGAGCCTCTTAATTGGCCTCCCTGTTTTCATGGCTCTCTTAATCCATTCTTCATACGATACCCAAAGATATCTTTTTAAATGTGTTATAGTTTTTCTTATACTACTTTTTCTCTTATTCAGAATGCTCAAGCCACACCATCTTTCTGGCTGTTCCTTGGGCTCTAATGCTCTACCTGAGGTATTTCTGTGAATGCCCTGAAAATTATTTTTTTCTTACAAAGTTATTCTCATTTTATTAATCATCTACCCTTTGTTTTATGATTAATAAAATAGAGAATAACTTTGTAAGAAAAAAATAATTTTCAGGGCATTCACAGAAATACCTCAGATAGAGCATTAGAAGGCAATGGCACCCCACTCCAGTACTCTTGCATGGAAAATCCCATGGACAGAGGAGCCTGGTAGGCTGCAGACCATGGGGTTGTGAAGAGTCGGACATGACTGAGCGACTTCACTTTCACTTTTCCCTTTCATGCATTGGAGAAGGAAACAGCAACCCACTCCAGTGTTCTTGCCTGGAGAATCACAGGGACGGGGAAGCCTGGTGGGCCACCGTCTATGGGGTCGCACAGAGTCGGACACGACTGAAGTGACTTAGCAGTAGCAACAGCAGAGCGTTAGAGCCCAAGTAACAGCCAGAAAGATGGTGTGGCTTGAGCATTCTGAATAAGAGAAAAATCTATTGTTTTATAGGAGAAGGCAATGGCAACCCACTCCAGTACTCTTGCCTGGAAAATCCCATGGACAGAGGAGCCTGGTAGGCTGCAGTCCATGGGGTCGCAAAGAGTTGGACACGACTGAGCGACTTCACTTTCACTTGTTATTTTCATGCATTGGAGAAGGGAATGGCGACCCACTCCAGTGTTCTTGCCTGGCAGAGCCTGATGGGCTGCCATCTATGGGGTCGCACAGAGTTGGACACGACTGAAGCAACTTAGCAACAACAACAGCAACAACATTGTTTTATATTCAATGTATAATTTACAATTAGCTTAAATTATCTTTCTTACTATATATTTATTTGTTAATTGCCTGCTGTGACTTCTGTGAAAAAACTGGAATGTTAATTCTATGACTACAAAAATCATGTCTGTATTATTTCAGTGCTGTATCCCCAGCACCAAAGGATCACAGAAATACAGAATGAAAAATAATAGTGCCATTTGAGGCAAACATGAACTGTGAAATTCAGAGACAGACTGATTATAGCCTAGTGCTCATTTATATTGGTCAAATGTCTATAATAGTTACCTAGCACATAGGAGCCACTCCATATTTTTGGAAAAGTTGAATAGCCTATGTTAGAGAACAGAAAAAGATCCAGAGAGAATAGATCTTCCACAACAACTATGTGGTGCAGTAAAATTCAAGATCTCCCCATATGTTCTCAGAGGGCAGCTGAAACTTGAGAGTAGGTGGATATAACCAAATGGCTCCCATTGTAAGGATCAAAGTGATCCTATAACATGCCATAACATAAGCAACATGGACTATGGCTCCAGTCAAAACAAGGGACATAAATAAGGAAGCCAGGGAGAAGTTTATGGATAAAATTCAGCACAAAGATTAAAGCTCTAGTTTTAATCCCCCTAGTTGCTCTCAGTGAAAAAGCATAAGCTTTCCCATAAACATGTATTTTCGAAAGATAGAGATGAGCATGTGTCATACTGAAAAGAAAGTTGATATATCTGACCCCAAATAGCTATGTGCTTTTCTGGATTAAAATGTCTTAATGAAATAGTAGAATAATAATGATGATAATTTCATGCTAAGTATCAAAGAAAGTAAATGCTTTATCTTATATAAAATGCTAGCAAATGTTTCTCTTGTCTTTGCATCAAACAAATATGTGATATGTTCTAAAGATTTTTGTCAGAAAAAGAGTATAGTACAATCTTTCTGTCATGGGTCACCCAAGAGCATATACCATGGCGATAACTCTGCCTTGGCTTCAATTAGAAATAAAACCAGTCATTAAGCATTAAAACCATTCACTTGGCTTAATTGCTGTACTTACATGATATCTCATTATGTTTGACTGTCTAGAAATATTTTCTGATGGAGAAGGACTTCCTCTTTATATCTGTTCATCACCTGCTCTGAAACTAATTTGGATTCACAGGGAGGGAAATGGCATATAAGAGCCTGATTTCCAACCAGCGTAGCTCACAAGACTGTTAGGAAATGAATTTCCCACAAACTTATATAAAATTGAGCACTGCTACAACTCTAGACTAGTCAAAGAAATGAAGAGCAAGGTTGTGGTTTACTCACTCAATGATGTTGTCATAAACACATTTTACATTTTTTTTTAGTCCCGGGCTTTGAAATTGGGCAATTATTGATTGCTTTTCTAATTTGAAATGTTTTGAGTTACTTTAAATTTCACTTATATTTTGAAACTTTATTTATAGTCTCATATCACAAAAGTTCAGATTTTCATATCTCAAATTACTATAAAGTGATCTTACAGTATAATTACAAAATTAAGCATCTATGAATTCTCCTTTTTGTTTCTTGTTATATGTATCTATTTCTTGATATCTTTGTTATATGTCTCCAAGGAGTTAATGTATGTTTTCTATGTTTTGTTAAGGAACAGGAAAACTTAAACTACCCTAGTAGTTGTGTGTGTGTGTGTGTGTGTGTGTGTGTGTATCTTAGTTGCTCAGTCATGTCCAACTGTTTGTGACTCTATGGACTGCAGCCCACCAGGTTCCCCTGTCCATGGAATTCTCCAGGCAAGAATACTGGAGTGGGTTGCCATTTCCTTCTGCAAGTGATCTTCCTGACCCAGAGATATAACTAAGGTCTCTCTCATTGCAGGCAGGTTCTTTACCATCTGAGCCACTGGGAAAGTATTACTCTCTCAGTCATGTTCCACTCTATGTGACACCATTAACTGTAGCCTGCCCATCTCCTCTGTCCATGGGATTTTCCAGGCAAGAATACTTGAGTGGGTTGCCAGTTCCTTCTCCAGGGCATCTTCCAGACCCAGGGATCAAACCGGGGTCCCCCACATTTACAGGCAGATGCATTACCATCTGAGCCACCAGGGAAGCCCATTCTCATAGTTAATATTGAGGATATCCAAGACCTCTTTTGTGGAATATGAACTTATGCTAAAAATACCTATAGAGATGCTGTTCAAGGAGATAAAGGAAAGCTAACTTTTGGATGAGTAGAAAAATTAGTCCATGTTGATGTATGGCAAAACCAACACAACATTGTAAAGTAATTAGCCTCCAATTAAAATAAATAAATTTAAATTAAAAAAAAAGAAAAGTTAGTCCATCTTGAACCTGAAAGTTACTATCAAACTTCTTCATATTATTAGAAAAAGAATCTATTAAAAGAAAATAACACCTAGTCCTCCTCTCAATGATCAGAATTACAAGTGATATAGTGATTGTCAAAGTGAGGATGGAAATCCATGGCTGCTATTTTATGGGAGATAAAGCTAGCCTGAGAAGAGATGGCAATACTTGCGATTGCTTAAGTCAACATTCCATTGCATGTCCTCTATGAGATGTATTTGTTTGTTTTAATGTTTGTTTGTTTCCTGGAGACCTTCATAAAATCATTACCATTTGTACTGAGCCATTTTAGGTCAACTTGCTGCAGATAATCCATTGGCAACTTGATTATAAGAATTGATCCATGTGAGAATAAGGGCAACAGGGTCTCACAAAAGACTGGACATTTAGAAAGAATATAATTCAAGAACTGTATAATATAAAATTATTTTTAGGATAAGTAGAGTAGCACAAATTAGAAGACAACAGTAAGATGGGATCAAGAAAAGTTTCTTGAGTTCTAATTAAGTACCACACTGGTTATAGGAACTTTCAGTTCAGTTCAGTCGCTCAGTCATGTCCGACTCTTTGTGACCCCATGAACCACAGCACACTAGGTCTCCCTGTCCATCCTTAACTCCCTGAGTCCACCCAAACCCATATCCATTGAGTCAGTGATGCCTTCCAACCATCTTATTCTCTGTCGTCCCCTTCTCCTCCTGCCCTCAATATTTCCCAGTGTCAGGGTCTTTTCAAATGAGTCAGCTCTTCGCATCAGGTGGCCAAAGTATTGGAGTTTCAGCTTCAACATCAGTCCTTCCAAAGAAATCCCAGGACTGATCTCCTTTAGGATGGACTGGTTGGATCTCCTTGCAGTCCAAGGGACTCTCAAGAGTCTTCTCCAACACCACAGTTCAAAAGCACCAATTCTTCAGTGCTCAGCTTTCTTCACATTCCAACTCTCACATCCATACATGACCACTGGAAAAACCATAGCCTTGGAAATCTTGTTATTTAATCTTTGAAAATATTTATGCATGTTAAGCTATTCAAAAAATTGCATAACTTGATTGACATTAACCCAATGAGACATTAATGGAGCTAGAATTTTATCTTAGATTTGTCTGACTTCAACTGCCTTTTTCTAATATGTAGCACTACCTTTGATAAGAATCACACATGGTTAGGAAACAAGTAATAAATTTGAGGTAAATTCATATTATTTGTTCATTCAAGAATATGATATAAAAATAATAGGAGACCTTCTGGAACCAGTTGTTATTTAACAATCATCTTGTTTCAGGAGGCTTAAAGGGTTATTGATTAAACTTAATTAGGACATATTGTGAGGATAAATCTGTGACAGATAACTATCATTTTTCCACTGGAAGAGTCTTTAGAGAGTTGCTGTTGGCAATTCCTATGAGCCATCAAGGAATACTCTTTCAAATTTTTGAGATTTTTTTCCCCCAGTTCTTGCATCTTATATTTCAGGGACATTATTAAGTGGAATTAATATGCTGATGTTCAAAATTCAGAACATTGGACATTTGACAGAAAAATTTTTTATTGAAAATAAGCTGAAACCCAAAACTTTATGCAACAAATTTAATAGAATCACTGTAATGGCCTGAAATCATCCATAAATAACTATCCACAGCTTTGTCCTTACAAGATCTACTCTATAGTAAAACAAAAAGTATCCTTAAATGGATTTTAATTTAAACTGACTAATAGACACAGTTAGCACAGGTAACAACTCTGACCTAAACATATATCAAATACAATGTGACTGAAACAACTGGGCAGAATGAAATACTAAAAAATAGCTATCAAAAGAAAAAAATCTTGGTTACATGGCCTGAGGATATATTTCAATGATGTATGTAAACTAGGTCATGAAGCTAAAAATTATAAATTCAGCAATTTGAAAAGTACCCAAAGAGTAACTCATTTTTAGTTGCCAAATGAATGATATCAGCTCTGACTTGTTTATTGTCCATGTGAAATAATTTGAATCATCCTATTAAGTTAGAAGACCACAGATAGATAACATTGATTTAAATATTACCATACAAATATATAAACCTGTTTATAGGTTTGTGTTTTTCATCTTAAGACAAATATTGCCATGCTCCTTCATAAAGAGTGTAGTCCTTGCTGTATAATAAAACTACAGGAATGAGAGTGAGCTAACTATAGTTACTAAAGTTACCCAATTAACATCAATGTTTCATAGGTTTTTTCCCGTGCAAATTATCAACAAAGCAAAACAAAATCACTTTGCTATGTGAATCTCATCATAGAAAAGTCATTTAAAAGGAAATATCATCAACAAAGAAGGGAAATGGCATTTAAATGATGCTGCTTTGTGAAAAGTAACAAATTTAAAACATGAGGAATGTCTTCACTTTTGGAACAAACTCTCCATAAACACAAACAGAGCATAAAGAAAAAACAATCTCAAAAAATTCAGTAAATATGAAGTTAAAACAGGACAATTTTTTGAGTATCTAGATTGAACTGTATCTAAGTAGAGGAAATAAACAACTTATCCAAAGGGATAATAGTAATAATTTTGGTGGAAATAGCTTTCATTTTCCACAGTCAATAAGAGGACAGTAAACAGAATAAGAAGTGTGTAGGAGAAAAATATAGATGAGAATATTTCTTTCCAGATTTTCTAATTTAAAATATTAGGCATTCCATTTATAGGAGATTCACTGCAAAGTAAAGAAAAGTAATTATCTTTAAATTCTGATATAATAATCATTTATATTGAAGGTTAACTGACAAACCTCCCCTTCCAATCCTTTTTTTTTTAAGCACTAGACTCCATATAATTTGATATCCACAATCACTGACCCCCAACATCACAAAAGTAATTAAAACCTGTGGCAATAAAATTTTATTTTTTAAAGTCAAGAATCATTTTCCACCATATTTTTCCATTCAATTATTTTTGGTGTGTGTGTGTGTGTGTGTGTATATATATATGTGTGTGTGTGTGTGTGTATATATATATATATATATATGCGGCTAAGTCGCTTCAGTTGTGTCTGACTCTGTGTGACCCCATAGATGGCAGCCCACCAGGCTCCCCCGTCCCTGGGATTCTCCAGGCAAGAGTACTGAAGTGGCTTGCCAGTGCCTTCTCCGGTATCTCTCTCTCTCTCTCTCTATATATATATATACATATACATATCTCCACTTTAGTAGCTTCATGAAAGAATACCTTCTGACCTTTTTATTTTGGCAAATCAATTAAACATTCTGATAACCCTCACTTCTTTTATCTAGAAATGTTATATACACTTTTGTGAAATACACAAACAGCAAAGCAAAACAACCCTATGGTGTTTTTCTAGCAAACTATCTTATTATTTTGGAGTCACGTGCAGGAAAGCTGTGACAAACCTGGACAATGTGTTGAAAAGCAGAGACATTACTCTGCCAACAAAGGTCCATATAGTCAAGGCTATTGTCTTCCCAGTGGTCACGTATGGTGTGAGAGTGGACTGTAAAGAAAGAAGAGCATCAGAGAATGGATGCCTTCAAACTGTGGTGCTGGAGAAGACTACTGAAATTTCATTGGACATCAAGGAGATCAAACCAGTCAAACTTAAGGGAAATTACTCCTGAGTACTCATTGGAAGGATTGATGCTGAAGCTGAAGTTCCAGTATTTTGGTCATCTGATGAGAACAGATGACTCACTGGAAAAGTCCCTGATTTTGGGAAAGATTGGGGGTAGAAGGAGAAGGGAGTGTCAGAGGATGAGTTGGGTGGATAGCATCACTGATGCAATTGACATGAACTTGGGCAAACTTTGGGAGATGGTTAGGAACAGGGAGGCATGGCTTGCTACATTTCATGAGGTCGCTAAGAGTCCGACATGACTGGGCCACTGAACAACAACATGTGAAGAAACTTTTTCTACAATTTGTTTAAATAACAAACTCATTTTCTCTAAAGTGTACAAACAATTAAAGGAAAAAAGTCTCTAGAGTTGAACAGGCCAGGGTTTGATCCCAACTCTAGGTTCAACTATGGGATTTGGGGAAAAAAAAAAAAATCATCTGTCTTCCTGTATTTTATCATCTGTGACATGATCACAAGAAGTTGGGAGGAATTCTGAGTATCTCAGTGTTGACTTGGTAGTTGCAGCTTATGTGTAAATTGGTAAAAGAGTCATCACCAAAGGTGGGGAATCAGTTTCACTTGTGTGAGAAGCATTTACCCATTGGTTAAATAGCTTCAAGATTATTATTTTGTGCTTGAGATATCAGTGTTCCTGCAGGGAAAGTTCTTTGACAACTCATCTTTACTTTTTCTACCATGTAATTTGGTAAACAATCCCCCTGCAATGCAGGAGGCACCAGTTTGATTCCTGAGTCGGGAAGATCCCCTGGAGAAGGGATAGGCTACCCACTGCAGTATTCTTGGGCTTCCCTTGTGTCTCAGCTGGTAAAGCATCTGCCTACAATGCAGGAGACCTGGGTTCAATTCCTGGGTTAGGAAGGTCCCCTGGAGAAGGGAAAGGCCACCCACACCAGTCCATGGGGTCACAAAGAGTCGGACATGACTAAGCAACTTTCACGTTCACCACATAATAATTTGACTTAGGTTTAGTTATTTATTTTTAAGTTTATTTTTAAGAATTTGATGCAGTAGTAAAATCACCACTTCAGGTTTATTTGCATGTGATTCAGTAAAATGATTTATAATTTATTAAATTTTCTCTATATTTTTGAGTGGATTTTCACATATAATTCTGTATATTTATGTTTTTAATTGTCTTCTATTTTTGTGACTATGTTGACTTCTGACTTTTTTCAATGTATCAGTTTTTATCTATTCATCAGTGTTCCTATTTATCAGAAAAAATCACAAGTTTTTATATTAATGCTTTCTAGTAGTTTGCTTAGATTTTCTTTATTATTTAAAGCTTTTTATTTTTTTATTTTTCTTATTTTTTGTAAATGTGTCAGCAATAATGTTGTTCAGTTTCCCTTTCTTTCTTCCTCCCTCTGTCTTTTACTTCCTGCTTCTCTCTTTCTTTCATTCCTTCCTTTTCTGTTGATTTGTTTATTCTTTGGGTTGCTTTTCTTTCTTGTGTTATTTCTTTTATTTTTCTTTAAAATATAAGAGATTTTTGTAATATTCTCTAGTCTATTTTTAATAGTCAAGGAATTTGGTTTCTACTGTTCCTTTTGGGGGATATAATGAGATTTTCTACTTGAAAATAATGCATGATTATTGTGTGCTTGAGAGAACACAAATGTGTATCTTGCTATGTAAGTGCTTGTGTGTGTGTGTGTGCGTGTGCACATGCATTAAGTTTGTGTCATTATCCTGTAAATATGTTTTTTCAAAGGTTAAAATATGAACATTTATGTTTAGTGATTTCAAGGATTAAGATATGAACATTTATGTTTACTGCCATATTATGTTTATTTTAATATATTATAATATTTTGTGAGATTTTTGTTTTGTGTTGTTTGACAACATATCACTTTAGTATAATGGTGAATTGCAAGTGTTTATTCTCTTTTCAGCATTATAATGTAATTACTTTGTGTTACATAATTCTTTCAGCCTCTGATAATATTAGCAACTTTTCATTTCATAAGTAGCTACATTTTCTTTGAATTTGCCTACTTTACCATTTTTCATCATCTAACTTCCAACATTTATTTACTGCTCTAAATTTATTTGTCTTTTATAACCATCCACAATTGACAGATCACGATTTTATTAACATATATATAAAAGAGAGGGAAAGATATTATATGTATATATACATAGTATTTAATCCCAAATTGATAGAGAATATATTTGTGTGTGTGCATATATATGTATATATATATATATATATATATATATATATTATTTGGAATATGTAGTTACAGTAGAATTAAAAATTGTTTTAGGACTTTAAATTTATAAAATGAGAATATATATCTATATGTATACACATTGGGAAATAAATACTTTGACCCTTAATCAAAAAATAATGAAAATACAATTTAAAATTCTCAGACTACAATGAAAAAATATAATAATATATATGTGTTCTAGAGTGAGCAGGAGGTCAGACTAGCTAGCAGTAAACCCTATGCTTTCATATTTTTATGGTGATTAAATAATCAATGTATCTCCGGAGCTGCCTCTGTGTACAACTGCTGGGATACATGCTATTACTTTCTTCTGTTTCCTTTTTTTTTTTCTTTTTGCCCTGTCCAAGAGATAAATCTCAAGGGAATATATTCATATATAATACATTTGGGATTGTAGTCAATAAAGATAGCATCTCTCTGATTTCTCCTTTTCTCTCCTGTATGTCAACTCCTACTAAGGTCCTAGCTGTTCTTTCTGTTCTCATGACTCACTCATATCCCTGATCCTTTCTGATCTGATATATTATGCATTTTGATTATTACTAATATCATGGAGGTGTGACTTCCAGTAATTTGACTGAAGAAAGTTCATTTCCATTTTATTTTTATTTTTCTACACTTTAGTATCCTCTTCAAAGAAAAATCTACAGATTTGATAAACTTATTAACATACATGGTGAAGACAATCACATGGAATTTGTCCTCTGATTACCTATACACTAACTTTTACACCATTATTGTTAGCCGAAATATTCTACCTATGGAACTTAGTGATCCTTATCTAGAGAGTACACAGACAAACAGATAGGCAGTAGTTGATTCACTTTCCTATATCATTTTTTAAAAGGAAGAAAATGGAAAGGAATAAAAGGAAGAAAAACCTTTACATATATTATAAATATCCTATGATATCAGCACTTGTGATGGATGCTAGGGATATGCTAAGACTGCTAATTATTCTTTTAAAAATCAGTTATTTTTTTCAGTCTTGTAGGAGAATGTTTCTTTCATACTTCAATCCTCTAGAGATTGTATTTGTTGTTTAGTTGTTAAGTCATGTCTGAATCTTTTGCAGCCCCATGGACTGCATTGCACCAGACTCATCTGTCCATGGGATTTCCCAGGCAAGTATACTGGAGTGGGTTGCCATGCCTTCCTCCAAGGGATCTTCCCAACCCAAGGATGGGACTTGTGTCTCCTACACCGTTAGGCAGATTCTTTACCACTGAGACACCTGGAAAGCCCAAGAAGTTGTATACACCATGTTTGTTTTTCATTTGGAGGCTGTCCTGGAGTCTTTAACATGCATTTATAGCAAATTAAGTCAGTTTTCTAATAACACTACCACCTCACAGGTGGTGCTTATACCTTGTAACAGATGATACCCAATTTCTTCCTCTAGTTTCTCATAACATTGTTCTACTTCATTTTAGTCATCTATAATTTTTAATTTTCAAATACATAGCTGCTATTACTATTTAAAGAAATTTTTATGTTAGGCCCATTAGCAAGGAGAAAACTTAAATACTTTATGAATGCTTCCTTTACCACTTTCCTCTTTTTATGTAGATGCAAGTTTCTGATCTGCAGTATTTTCTTTCTCTCATAAGAATTTTTTAAACTTTTTTTTTTTTGTACTGTGAGTCTACTGGAAACATTTTTTTCTCAACTTTTTCAGAAAGAAGTATTTCCTCTTCACTTAATGAGATAATTTTATTGAATCCAGAAATTTTACATGGGTGACATATTTTTTTCTTTCAATGTTTTAAGTATCTTACTTGCATTGTGTCTGAACCCAAGTATAATTAAACTCTTATCCTTGCTCATTTGTAAGCAAGATGTGTATTTTTCCCATCTGGCTTCTTCCAGAATTTTCTCTTGATCTCTGCTTTTTCTTTTTGCAGTTTGAATCTGACATGCCTTGTTATAACTTTGTTGTTATTTATTCTGTTCAGTGTTCTCTGAGTGTCCCCATTCTGTGGTTTCTTGTTTCTCACTAATTTTGGAAATTCCTCAACCATTAATAATTCAAATGTTCTTTCCATCCCTTTTGTCTTCTGATATTCCCATTATGCATGTGTAACACTGTAATTGTATGATAGTTCTTTTTTTTTTCCTTTCTTTTTCTCTAGCTTTCAGTTTATTTTTTTTTTTTTAATTTTATTTTATTTTTAAACTTTACATAATTGTATTAGTTTTGCCAAATATCGAAATGAATCCACCACAGGTATACATGTGTTCCCCATCCTGAACCCTCCTCCCTCCTCCCTCCCCATACCATCCCTCTGGGTTGTCCCAGTGTTGCTTTCAGTTTAGAAAGTTTCTTTTGACATATCTTTTAGTTCACTGATTCTTTCCTCGGTAATTTCCAGTGTATTGATGAATCCAGAGGCACTCAGTTTCTGCTATTGACTTCCAGCATTTCAAATATTTTTTCTTAGGGTTTCCATTTCTCTTTTTACATTATGTATCAGCTCTTGAATGTTTCACACTTTTCTGTTAGAGTACTCAGCATACTAATCATAGCTATTTTTAACGCCCAGTCTGATAATTCCAAAATCTCTTCTGTATCTGTGTCTCGGTTCTGATGCTTACTTTGTTCCACTTCCTTTTTTCTATTTGCTGGTTTTGGTTTTCACATGTTTGTTTGTTTTGCCTTTTAGCATGGCTTATAATATCTTGTTGAAAGTGTTAGCATATAGGTAGAGTCAAAGAGAACCCTTCCTCATGGGCCTTGGTTCTTGGTAAGAACATGAAAAATTTGAGGTCTTACCTGTGGCAAAACCAAGGTTGTTGAATAAAGAACAGAAAAAACAGCTCAAGGGAGAGGTGGGCCAAGGCAAGAGAAACACTGGTGCTGGAATGATGATGTTTGGTTGGTTTTCAAGACTGGCCTTTTAATTATTCATCTAGTGGGAAGTGGACTGTCAGTTTTGATTGACAGTTGCAAGTTACATAACAACAGGCTGTATTGCATATGTCTTTCCCATAATTAGTGTGTTATAATCAGACATATCATCAAAAAAGCAAGAGAGTTTCAGACAAACATCTATTTCTGGTTTATTTACTATGCCAAAGCCTTTGATTGCGTGGATCACAAAAAACTGTGGAAAATTCTGAAAGAGATGGGAATACCAGACCACCTGACCTGCCTCTTGAGGAATTTGTATGCAGGTCAAGAAGCAACAGTTAGAACTGGACATGGAACAACAGACTGGTTCCAAATAGGAAAAGGAGGACGTCAAGGCTGTATATTGTCACCCTGCTTATTTAACTTATATGCAGAGTACATCATGAGAAATTCTGGGCTGGAAGAAGCACAAGCTGGAATCAAGATTTCTGGGAGGAATATCAATAACCTCAGATATGCAGATGACACCAGGCTTATGGCAGAAAGTGAAGAGGAACTAAAAAGCCTTTTGATGAAGGTGAAAGAGGAGAGGAAAAATAAAAAAAATTAAAATAGGAAATAAAAGTCTATTCAAAAAATAAAAATATAATATAATACAGTTAAAAAAAAAAAGCTTACTAAAAAAAAAAAAAAAAAACTCAACATTCAGAAAATGAAGGTCATGGCATCTGGTCCCATCACTTCATGGGAAATAGATTGGGAAACAGTGGAAACAGTGTCAGACTTTATTTTTTTGGGCTCCAAAATCAATGTCGATAGTGACTGCAGCCATGAAATTAAAAGACACTTACTCCTTGGAGGGAAAGTTATGACCAGCCTAGATAGCATATTGAAAAGCAGAGACATTACTTTGCCAACAAAGGTCCGTCTAGTCAAGGCTATGGTTTTTCCAGTGGTCATGTATGGATGTGAGAGTTGGACTGTGAAGAAAGCTGAGTCATGAAGAATTGATGCTTTTGAACTGTGGTGTTGGAGAAGACTCTTGAGAGTCCTTGGACTGCAAGGAGATCTAACCAGTCCATTCTGAAGGAGATCAGCCCTGGGATTTCTTTGGAAGGAAAGATGCTAAAGCTGAAACTCCAGTACTTTGGCCACCTCATGCGAAGAGTTGACTCATTGGAAAAGACTCTGATGCTGCAAGGGATTGGGGGCAGGAGGAGAAAGGGATGACAGAGGATGAGATGGCTGGATGGCATCACTGACTCGATGGACATGAGTCTGAGTGAACTCTAGTAATTGGTGATGGAAAGGGAGGCCTTGTGTGCTGCGATTCATGGGGTCGCAAAGAGTCGGACACGACTGAGTGACTGAACTGAACTGAACTGAACTGAACTGAATCAGATGTGTGTTTGTAAAGAATATTTATGAACCCTTAATAGGGTCCCAGCTGCGTAAGGTCACTTGAGAACACAGCTGCACATTAAGGGCTCATGTGCCTTCTGTGGTTGGTTTATATCCACTGTGTGCGTAGGGTGCATGTTTGGGAGTTGGAAAAGTCTTTATTGTTATTTTGCAGCATATTTGTGATCTCTCCTCGGCAGCAATGGGATGTTTCTGGCGTGGGGTTTAGAATTTAAATATTTAGGCCAACCCTCATTGCTCAGGTCTAGTTTCCTACCTAACAAAAGCAGACGTGATGTATTAAATAAACGTTCCTGAAGCAAACAGATCTTTAATCAGAGGTTTTAAGTTCAAGTGGCAAGAGGTTAAACTGTGCTTAATGTTTGTTAGACCTGTATGTATTAGAGGCTAATATTTACTCTAGTATCTGTAATTTTGTCTCTTCCTTGTCTTTTAAAGTGGGGTCTCAGCCTTGCAGTCCTTTTAGCTGAAATCCCTTTCTATACAGGAGCCGGATCTGCAGGTGGTAAGACGTGTGTGTGTGGGATGAAATTCCTATATTCCCAAATTAGATCTCAGTTTTTCAGTGCACATGTGCTCAGAGGCTGTGACTTCACAAGTGCTTCTCAACTTTTTCTTCCCCTCTAGGTATGACATTGGAAGGCTAGAATGTAATTTCCCTTCCCCATTATTCGTTAAGTTCAGTTGCTCAGTCATGTCCGACTCTTTGCAACCCCATGGACTGCAGCACCCTAGGCTTTCTTGTTCATCACCAACTCCCAGAGCTTGCTCAAACTCATTGTGTCGGTGATGCCAATAAACCATCTCATCCTGTTATCCTCTTCTCTTGCCTTCAATCTTTCCCAGCATCAGGGTCTTTTCCAATGAGTCAGTTCTTTACATCAGGTGGCCAAAGTATTGGAGTTTCAGCTTCAGCATCAACCCTTCCTATGAATACTCAGGACTGATTTCCTTTAGCATGGACTGGTTGGATCTCCTTGCAGTCTAAGGGACTCTCTGGCATCTTCTCCAACAAGGTAGGCTCTAGTGAAATAGTTTTCCTTTGAGTGTAGTCCTTTATGGTGAGAATAGAATGTTCTGGAGTATTTCAAAATGGTAACTTTTCTTTCCTGCATTGCAAAAAACATGAAGAATTCTTTCTCTGATCTTCAATGGGAGAAGCTGATAGGAATCCTGGAGGCAAAACTTAAAAATGTGATCTCTGTTCCTCCAAACTTGGCCCCTGGTGCTTTGATAGCAAACTAGTTTATATTACACCTTCAGCAATTTGTAAATAACAGGTCTTTGTGTTTGTCTGTTTTTATGAAAGTGTATATTTAAAGTAAAAAAAAAATAACAATGTATTACATATCTGTACAAAGCATTTATTGCCACAAATATCACAAAATCCATAAAAATAGCATATGTGTATTATTAATGCTTGCTAGTGCTTTTTAATACTTCCGCATATTTTTGGATGCACACTCTTTATTCACCTCTTCCAGTAACAACAGTTTTTTAACAGTTTAAGCATTTGCAGAGGTCCTGGCTCCAGCTTGGGTTTTGCTTCTGGCTGTGGTGTTGGAAAGCTGTGATTTTCAGTATCCATCTCTCTCTCTGTCTAGTTTTCAGGGCAGTGATTTATCCTTGACCTGACTTTTCTTACAAATCTAAGGAAAGCTGATTTTCAGCATTTTTAGCTTATTCTTTGTTTTGAGAAGGGAGTGAGAACTCCCATACCTTTTAATGTCAGGCCAGAAACTGTAAATACGGACCTCTTTCCACTTCAGAGCTAGGAGTGATCTATCAAGCCTTTTCTGTGGTTAGTATCTGAACATCTTGAAGGAGACCATTATTCTGTGCACCACAGGTCCCAAGTTCATAGGTCAAATAAATAGGATTGTAGCATAGATTCCCTTCATCTTGGACCATCTGTTTAAGCACCTTTTAAAAACTGTTCAAAAGCTTCTATCTGTCTCTTTTTCCCTCTCTCTCTCCCTCTTCTCCTCCATCTTCTCTCTCTCCTTCTTAAAACATCAACTTTACAATTATTTTCTCATTTGGGTAACATTTTCTTTTGCCTATGACACTGTTTATACAAAGACTCTACAAATGTGGTTTCAGTTTGAACTCTAGTCTGTCTGCCTAAGATGATACTTGATAAAAATGCCCTGAAATTACACCTAGGAATTAGCATTGAAATTCATATTGTCTATTCTTACTGAAGTGTGAAGTGAAAGTCGCTCAGTCATGTACAACTCTTTGTGACTCCCATCGACTATACAGTCCATGAAATTCTCCAGGCCAGAGTATTGGAGTGAGTTCAGTTCAGTTCAGTTCAGTTGCTCAGTCATGTCTGACTCTTTGCGATCCTGTGAATCACAGCACGCCAGGCCTCCTTGTCCATCACCAACTCCCGGGGTCTACCCAAACTCATGTCCATCGAGTTGGTGATGCATCCAAACATCTCATCCTCTGTTGTCCCCTTCTCCTCCTGCCCCCAATCCCTTCCAGCATCAAGGTCTTTTCCAGTGAGTCAACTGTTCGCATGAGGTGGCCAAAGTATTGGAGTTTGAGCTTTAGCATGAGTCTTTCCAATGAACACCCAGGACTAATCTCCTTTAGGATGAACTGGGTGGATCTCCCTGCAGTCCAAGGGATTCTCAAGAGTCTTCTCCAACACCACAGTTCAAAAGCATCAATTCTTCACCGCTCAGCTTTCTTCACAATCCAACTCTCACATCCATACGTGACCACTGGAAAAACCATAGCTTTGACTAGACAGACCTTTGTTGGCAAAGTAATGTCTCTGCTTTTGAATATGCTATCTAGGTTGGTCAAAACTTTCCTTCCAAGGAGTAAGTATCTTTTAATTTCATGGCTGCAATCACCATCTTCAGTGATTCTGGAGCCCAAAAATATAAAGTCTGACACTGTTTCCATTATTTCCCCATCTATTTGCCATGAAGTGATGGGATCAGATGCCATGACCTTAGATTTCTGAATGTTGAGCTTTAAGCCAACTTTTCACTCTCCTCTTTAATTTTATCAAGAGACTTTTTAGTTCCTCTTTACTTTCTGCCATAAGGGTGGTGTCATCTGCATATCTGAGGTTATTGATATTTCTCCCAGAAATCTTGATTCCAGCTTGTGCTTCTTCCAGCCCAGCGTTTCTCATGATGTACTCTGCATAGAAGTTAAATAAGCCAGGTGACAATTAGCAGCCTTGACCTACTCCTTTTCCTATTTGGAACCAGTCTGTTGTTCCATGTCCAATTCTAACTGTTGCTTCCTGACCTGGATATAGATTTCTCAAGAGGCAATTGGAGTGGGTAGTCTATCCCTTTTCTAGATCTTCCCAACTCAGGAATTGAACAGGGGTCTCCTGAATTGTAGGCAAATTCTTTACCAACTGAGCTATGGGGGAAGCCCATCCTTGCCAAAAAGCTATGTTTAATATTTCAGAAATTGATTTAGCCCATGAAGTCATCTCTCTCTGTGAAACTGCTGCTACTGCTGCTAAGTCACTTCAGTCGTGTCCGACTCTGTGCGATACCATAGACGGCAGTCCACTAGGCTCCTCTGTCCCTCGGATTCTCCAGGCAAGAATACTGGAGTGGGTTGCCATTTCCTTCTCCAATGCATGAAAGTGAAAAGTGAAAATGAAGTCTCTCAGTCGTCCCGACTCTTAGCGACATCAAGGACTGCAGCCTACCAGACTCCTCCGTCCATGGGATTTTCCAGGCACGAGTACTGGAGTGGGGTGCCATTGCCTTCTGCTCTGTGAAACTAAAAGCAGTCATATAATATTGGAGACCTATAAATTATTATTATATTATGAACATTATAGATATTTGAAGATAATTGAAATAAACAACAGGTATTTTAAAAAGATCAACAGTGCTTCTATGCTACCAGTTATATAAACTCGTAAATGTTCAAACTGCTCTGTTAATTTTGCTCCTTATAACATCAATATAATTTCCCTAGTTAGTTTCAGTGATCTTTATAAAGAAACAAAGTTTCAGTAAACAATCTGACATTATTTATAAAATGAAAGATAACAAATTTGCAAAGCAAATCCCTTCAACATAACTAATTAATTTAACCTAAACTTATATGATAAAATATTTTAAAAAATTAAAACAACTGAATTTCTCTAAATTGCACATACATTTTGAAAAATGCAATACTTGATGTATGGCAAAACCAATACAATATTGTAAAGTAAATAAATAATAATAATAATTTAAAAAATTAAAAACAAAGAAAAATGCAAAACCTTGGACATTAGGCCACCTTGGGGTCAAATGGATATTTAATTCAAATTGCCATCTGTTAGATATTTTTGAAACTGATATAGTATAAACTTGTACTTAAATATATTTTATTCCTCAAAATATTCATAGCACAAAATCACCATTTTGACTGGCATTAATTAGAATATTTGTCTGGCAGTATCTGCTGAAAGACCAAGAATTGAATACAGTAACAATGTGACTAAATTAATTGCCTATTGTGATGGATATCTAGGGCCAAATATTCAAAAGCCATCTACAGCTTCTTCTTGTACGATGACAGGTTTGAGCTGTTAGTTTCAAATAACGGATGTATTGCCAATCCCAATTCAACAGAGCAAAAGGATGTCAGTAGAATGCTTTCAGGGATAAGAAGATTGAAATAAGTTATTTCTGTGCCTACATTTGGAGAAGGCAATGGCACCCCACTCCAGTACTCTTACCTGGAAAATCCCATGGACAGAGGAGCCTGGTGGGCTGCAGTCCATGGGGTCGCGAAGAGTCGGACATGACTGAGTAACTTCACTTTCACTTTTAACTTTCATGCATTGTAGAAGGAAATTGAACCCACTCCAGTGTTCTTGCCTGGAGAATCCCAGGGACGGAAGAGCCTGGTGGGCTGCCGTCTATGGGGTCACACAGAGTCAGACACGACTGAGGTGATTTAGCAGCAGCAGCAGCAGTGGCTACATTGTAAAGCAACAGTCACACAGATTAAAAGAATGCCTCAAGTGGTTTTAGTTGCAAAATTAAATTTCTAGAATTATATGATTGAGTGTAGTAGAACTAGAGACAGATTACCAAATCTGTTAACAAATACATTTAATTGCACATTGCTTATATTCTTTGGTAAGGTGCCATAAAAATAAAAAGCATAATAATTCTCTATTATATGCTATTTCATGATTTTAAAATAATACAATACTACAATTTATAATTACTTTATATATATATATATATATATATATATATATATATATATGCACTAATTATTTGCAGACAAATTCTTTTGCCATCTGAACCACCAGGAAAGACCAGAAAGAGCAGATAGTAGATAATATATCCCTATTAAACTCTTAAAATAGAGTGATAAATCATGTTCTCTTGGGACAAATATGAGATATGAAAAATAGAAGACAATAGGAAATAATTATTATACTTTCAAGATTTGGACTATTACTTAAAATGTTTTAGGCCCATTATAATAGTCTTATAATCTAAAAATTTAATTATAGATTTAGGATAGATTATTCAAAGCATTCTTAATTATGAACAGAATATATATCCAACAATTGTGGTTTACTTTGGACATACAAATTTAAAAAATTTTTCTTTTCTTTTTTTTTTTTTTGCAATACATATATAGTAAATATATAGCCTGTTAAGAGCTAATTAAATAAAGATGTTATTTATTTTGTACAAATCTTTATTGTATAAAACTCCTTTATGCAAAAATTGGCTGTTGTTGTTCAGTCACCCAGTTGTGTCCAGCTCTTTGCAACCCCATGGACTGCAGCACGCCAGGCTTCCTTGTCCCTCACCTTCTGCCAGAATTTGCCAAAATTCATGTTCATTGCATCAGTGATGCCATCCAGCCATCTCATCCTCTAATACCCTCTTTTTCTGTCCTCAATCTTTCCCAGCATCAGGGACTTTTCCAATGAGTCATCTGTTTTCCTCAGATGACCAAAATACTGGGGATTCAGCTTCAGCATCAGTCCTTCCAGTGAATATTCAGGGTTGATTTCCCTTAAGATTGACTGTTTTGATCTCCTTGCTGTCCAAGGGACTTTCAAGAGTCTTATCCAGCATCACAGTTTGAAAGCATCCATTCTTTGATGCTCTGCCTTCTTTCTGGTCCAGTTCTCACAAGCATACGTGACCACAGGGAAGACCATAACCTTGACTATACTGGCCTTGTTGGCAGAGTAATGTCTCTGCTTTTCAACGCACTGTCTAGGTTTGTCATCACTTTGCTGCCAAGACCAAGAAATAATTGTCTTATGATTTAATGGCCGAAGTCACCATCCACAATGATTTTGGAGCCCAAGAAGAGGAAATGTGTCACTACTTCCACATTTTCCCCTTCTATTTGCCATACAGTAATGAATGAAGGGATGGAGCCAAAGCAAAAAGAATACCCAGCTGTGGATGTGACTGGTGAAAGAAGCAAGGTCCGATGCTGTAAAAAACAATATTGCATAGGAACCTGGAATGTCAGGTCCATGAATCAAGGCAAATTGGAAGTGGTCAAACAAGAGATGGCAAAAGTGAATGTTGACATTCTAGGAATCAGCATACTGAAATGGACTGGAATGGATGAATTTAACTCAGATGAGCATTATATCTACTACTGTGGGCAGGAATCCCTCAGAAGAAATGGAGTAGTCATCATGGTCAACAAAAGATTCTGAAATGCAGTACTTGGATACAATCTCAAAAACAATAGAATGATCTCTGTTCCTTTCCAAGGCAAACCATTCAATATCACAGTAATCCAAGTCTATGCCCCAACCAGTAATGCTGAAGAAGCTGAAGTTGAACGGTTCTATGAAGACCTACAGGACCTTTTAGAACTAACACCCAAAAAAGATGTCCTTTTCATTATAGGTGACTAGAATGCAAAAGTAGGAAGTCAAGAAACACCTGGAGTAACAGGCAAATTTGGCCTTGGAATACAGAATGAAGCAGGGCAAAGACTAATAGAGTTTTGCCACGAAAATGCACTGGTCATAACAAATACCATCTTCCAACAACACAAGAGAAGACTCCATACATGGACATCACCAGATGGTCAACACGGAAATCAGATTGATTATATTCTTTGCAGCCAAAGATGGAGAAGCTCTATACAGTCAGCAAAAACAAGACCAGGAGCTGACTGTGGCTCAGACCATGAACTCCTTATTGCCAAATTCAGACTTAAATTGAAGAAAGTAGGGAAAACCACTAAGCCATTCAGGTATAACCTAAATCAAATCCCTTATGATTATACAGTGGAAGTGAGAAATAGATTTAAGGGCCTAGATCTGATAGATAGAGTGCCTGATGAACTATGGAATGAGGTTCGTGACAATGTACAGGAGACAGGAATCAAGGCCATCCCCATGGAAAAGAATTGCAAAAAAGCAAAATGGCTGTCTGGGGAGGGTTTACAAATAGCTGTGAAAAGAAGAGAAGCAAAAAGCAAAGGAGAAAAGGAAAGATATAAACATCTGAATTCAGAGTTCCAAAGAATAGCAAGAAGAGATAAGAAAGCTTTCTTCAGCAATCAATGCAAAGAAATAGAGGAAAGCAACAGAATGGGAAAGACTAGAGATCTCTTCAAGAAAATTAGAGATACCAAAGGAACATTTCATGCAAAGATGGGCTCGATAAAGGACAGAAATGGTATGGACCTAACAGAAGCAGAAGATATTAAGAAGAGATGACAAGAATACACAGAAGAACTGTACAAAAAAAGATCTTCATGACCCAGATAATCACGATGGTATGATCACTGACCTAGAGCCAGACATCCTGGAATGTGAAGTCAAGTGGGCCTTAGAAAGCATCACTACAAACAAAGCTAGTGGAGGTGATAGAATTCCAGTTGAACTATTCCAAATCCTGAAAGATGATGGTGTGAAAGTGCTACACTCAATATGCCAGCAAATTTGGAAAACTCAGCAGTGGCCACAAGACTGGAAAAGGTGAGTTTTCATTCCAATCCCAAAGAAAGCCAATGCCAAAGAATGCTCAAATTACCGCACAATTGCACTCATCTCACACGCTAGTAAAGTAATGCTCAAAATTCTCCAAGCCAGACTTCAGCAATATGTGAACTGTGAACTTCCTGATGTTCAAGCTGGTTTTAGATAAGGCAGAGGAACCAGAGATAAAACTGCCAACATCTGCTGGATCATGGAAAAAGCAAGAGAGCTCCAGAAAAACATCTATTTTTGCTTTATTGACTATGCCAAAGCCTTTGACTGCATGGAGCACAATGAACTGTGGAAAATTCTGAAAGAGATGGGAATACCAGACCACCTGATCTGCCTCTTGAGAAATTTGTATGCAGGTCAGGAAGCAAGAGTTAGAACTAGACATGGAACAACAGACTGGTTCCAAATAGGAAAAGGAGTACATCAATACTGTATATTGTCACCCTGTTTATTTAACTTATATGCAGAGTACATCATGAGAAACTAGAAGCTGGACTTGAAGAAACACAAGCTGGAATCAAGATTGCCGGGAGAAAAATCAACCTCAAATATGAAGATGACACCACCCTTATGGCAGAAAGTGAAGAGGAACTAAAAAGCCTCTTGATGAAAGTGAAAGTGGAGAGTGAAAAAGTTGGCTTAAAGCTCAACATTCAGAAACAAAGATCATGGCATCTGGTCCCATCGCTTCATGGGAAATAGATGGGGAAACAGTGGAAACAGTGTCAGACTTTATTTTTGGGGGCTCCAAAATCAATGCAGATGGTGACTGCAGCCATGAAATTAAAAGACACTTACTCCTTGGAAGGAAAGTTATGGCCAACCTAGATAGAATATTCAAAAGCAGAGATATTACTTTACCGACAAAGGTTTATCTAGTCAAGGCTATGGTT
Source organism: Bos mutus (assembly GCF_027580195.1). NCBI lineage: Eukaryota > Metazoa > Chordata > Mammalia > Artiodactyla > Bovidae > Bos > Bos mutus. The sequence continues at coordinate 50,115,298 of NC_091636.1, read as the reverse complement.
TTTCCTGTGGTCATGTATGGATGTGAGAGTTGGACTGTGAAGAAAGCTGAGCGCAGAAGAATTGATGCTTTTGAACTGTGGTGTTGGAGAAGACTCTTGAGAGTCCCTTGGACTGCAAGGAGATCCAACCAGTCCATTCTGAAGGAGATCAGCCCTGGGATTTCTTTGGAAGGAATGATGCTAAAGCTGAAACTCCAGTACTTTGGCCACCTCATGCGAAGAGTTGACTCATTGGAAAAGACTCTGATGCTGGGAGGGATTGTGGGCAAGAGGAGAAGGGGACGACAGAGAATGAGATGGCTGGATGGCATCACTGACTCAATGGACATGAATCTGAGTGAACTCCGGGAGTTGGTGATGGACAGGGAGGCCTGGTGCGCTGCGATTCATGGGGTCGCAAAGACTCGGACACGACTGAGCGAGTGATTGAATTTTACCAACAACCACAGGAATTTGGAAGAAAAACACAAGCTCCAATAGGGAAGACAGGCAGGTCAACAACTTGACGGCACCTTTCTGAGACCCTGAACAATCTAGTTAAGCTGAATTCAGAGTCTTAACTCACAGAAACTTAGAGATAAGAAATCTGTATTGTAATAAACTGATAATTCTATGATAATGTATTACACTGTGATAGAAAAATAATATATCCCATAATACTCATAATGAGTTTATTTCCCTGACATATCTGATTGATTCTCACTTCAGAGTATATACTATGTTGTATTTTCTTTTAGATTATTTTCCCCAGTTCTTTTGAGATATAATGGATATGCAACATTATGCATGTACAAGGTGTACAACATAATGATTTGATATATGAATATATTGCAAAATGATTACCACAATACAGTTAGTTGATATCCTAAAAATGAACCCTGGATATTCACTGGGCTTCCCTCGTGGCTCAGATTGTAAAGCTTCTGCCTATAGTGTGGGAGACATGGGTTCAAACCCTGGGTACGGGAAGATCTCCTGGAGAAGGAAATGGCCCACTCCAGTGCTCTTGCCTGAAATATTCATTGGAAAGACATGCTTAAGCTAAAGCTCTAGAACTTTGGCCATCTGACACAATAAGCTGACTCACTGGAAGAGACATTGAAGCTGGGAAAGATTGAGGGCAGGAGGAGAGGTGGATAATAGAGGATGGGATGGTTGAATAAACATCACTGACTAAATGGACATGAGTTTGAGCAAACTCTGGGAGATAGTGAAGAACAGGGAATCCTGGGGTACTGCAGTCCATATGTTTGCAAAGAATAAGATACAACTTATCAGTGAACAACAACAACAACAAACCACCTCACAGGTATAATATGTGTATGTGTGGGGGCAGGGGGGCTGTGTGTGATGAGAACTTCAAATATCTACTATCTTGGTGACTTTCAATATACAATAATACAGCATCATAACTATAATTATGTTCAACATTACAATCCCAGAACATACTTGTCTCTTAACTGGAAAAAGTACATTTTGACCACCCTCATCTAATTCTACAATCCCCTATCCTCCACCTCTGGCAACCAAAAATCTGATCTCTACTTCAAATATATTTTTTTGAAAAATTCAACATATAGCTGAGCTGATACACTGTTAGTCTTCCTCTGTCTTGCTGATGTAAGTCTTTATTGTTTCTCCTGACTAAACCTCAATCAAGATTGCTGGGGAAAATACCAATAACCTCAGATATACAGATGACACCACCCATACGACAGAAAGCAAAGAGAAACTAAAGAGCTTCTTGATGAAAGTAAAAGAGGAGAGTGAAAAAGCTGGCTTAAAACTCAACATTCAGTAATGATCATGGCATCCGGTCTCACCAGTTCAGTTCAGTCACTCAGTCATGTACAACTATTTGAGACCCCATGTACTGCAGCATGCCAGGATTTCCTGTCCATCACCAAATCCTGGAGCTTGCTCAAACTCATATCCATCGAGTCAATGATGCCATCCAACTATTTTATCCTTTGTCATCCCCATCTCCTCCTGCCTTCAATCTTTCGCAGCATCAGGGTCTTTTCCAAGGACTCGCTTCTTTGCATCAGGTGGCCAAAATATTGGAACTTCAGCTTCAGCATCAGTCCTTCCAATGAATAGTCAAGACTGATTTCCTTTGCAATTGACAGATTTGATCTCCTTTCAGACCAAGGGACTCTCAAGATTCTTCTCCAACACCACAGTTCAAAAGCATCAATTCTTCTGTGCTCAGCTTTACTTATAGTCCTACTCTCACATTCATTTTCTCTGGAAATACCATAGTTTTGACTAGACAGACCTTTGTTGGCAAAGTAATATATCTGCTTTTTAATATGCAGTCTAGGTCAATGATCACTTTTCTTCCAAGGAGCAACCATCTTTTGATTTCATGGATGCAGTCACGATCAGCAGTTATTTTGGAGGCCAAGAAAATAAACTCTGTCAATGTTTCTATTATTTCCCCATCTATTTGCCATGAAGTGATGGGACTGGATGCCATGATCTTAAGTTTTGTGAATGTTGAGTTTTAAGTCAGTTTTTTTTCACTCTCCTCTTTCACTTTCATCAAGAGGCTCTTTAGTTCTTCTTCACTTTCTCCTATAAGGGTGATGTCATTTGCATATCTGAGGTTATTTATATTTCTCCTGTCAATATTGATTCCAGCTTGTGCTTCATCCAGCCTGGCATTTCACATGATATAATCTGCAGAGAAGTTAAATAAGCTGAGTGACAATATACAACCTTGATATAGTCCTTTCCCGATTTGGAACCAGTCTGTTGTTCCGTGTCCAGTTTTTTTTTTTTTTTTTATTTATTTTTTAAACTTTACATAATTGTATTAGTTTTGCCAAATATCAAAATGAATCCACCACAGGTATACATGTGTTCTCCATCCTGAACCCTCCTCCCTCCCCATACCATCCCTCTGGGTCGTCCCAGTGCACTAGCCCCAAGCGTCCAGTATCGTGCATCGAACCTGGACTGGCATCTCGTTTCATACATGATATTTTACATGTTTCAATGCCATTCTCCCAAATCTTCCCACCCTCTCCCTCTCCCACAGAGTCCCTAAGACTGTTCTATACATCACTGTCTCTTTTGCTGTCTCGTTCACAGGGTTATTGTTACCATCTTTTTAAATTCCATGTATATGCGTTAGTATACTGTATTGGTGTTTTTCCTCTAACTGTTGCTTCTTGACCTGCATACAGATTTCTCAGAAGGCAGGTAAGATGGTCTGGTATCTTCATCTCTTTAAGAATTTTCCACAGTTTGTTTTAATCTATGGAGTCAAAGCCTTTGGAGTAATCAATAAAACAGAAGTAGATGTTTTTGTGGTATTCTCTTGCTTTTCCAGTGATCCAGTGGATGTTGGCAATTTGATCTCTGGTTCCTCTTCCTTTTCTAAAACCAGCTTGAACATCTGGAGGTTCACAGTTCATGTACTGCTGAAGCCTGGCTTGGGAGAATTTTGAACATTAGTTTGCTAGCATGTGAGATGACTGCAGTTGTGTGGTAGTTTCAACATTCTTTGGCATTGGCTTTCTTTGGGATTGGAATGTAAACTGACCTTTTCCAGTCCTGTGGCCACTGCTGAGTTTTCCAAATTTGGTGGCAAATTGAGTGCAGCACTTTCACAGCATCATCTTTTAGGATTTGAAATAGCTCAACTGGAATTCCATCACCTCCACTAGCTTTGTTCATAGTGATGATTCCTAAGGCTCACATTTCAGACTTCACATTCCAGAATGTCTGGCTCTAGGCAAGTGATCACACCATCATGGTTATCTGGTCATTAAGATCTTTTTTGTTTAGTTCTTCTCTGTATTCTTACCACCTCTTTTTAATACCTTATGTTTCTGTTATTCCATACAATTTCTGTCCTTTATCCGGTCCCATCACTTCATGGGAAATAGATGGGGAAACAGTGTCAGACTTTATTTTTGGGGGCTCCAAAATCACTGCAGATGGTGACTGCAGCCATGAAATTAAAAGACGCTTACTCCTTGGAAGGAAAGTTATGACCAACCTAGATAACATATTCAAAAGCAGAGACATTACTTTGCAAACAAAGGTCAGTCTAATCAAGGCTATGGTTTTTCCAGTGGTCATGTATGGATGTGAGAGTTGGACTGTGAAGAAGGCTGAGCGCTGAAGAATTGATGCTTTTAAACTAAGGTGTTGGAGAAGACTCTTGAGAGTCCCTTGGACTGCAAGGAGATTCAACCAGTCCATTCTGAAGGAGATCAGCCCTGGGATTCTTTTGGAAGGAATGATGCTGAAGCTGAAACTCCAGTACTTTGGCCACCTCATGCGAAGAGTTGACTCATTGGAAAAGACTCTGATACTGGGAGGGTTTGGGAGCAGGAGGAGAAGGGGACAACAGAGGATGAGATGGCTGGATGGCATCACTGACTTGATGGACATGAGTCTCAGTGAACTCCGGGAGTTGGTGATGGATAGGGAGGCCTGGTGTGCTGCAATTCATGGGGTTGCAAAGAGTCGGACATGACTGAGCAACTGAACTGATTGTGCCTATATTTGCATGAAATGCTCCCTTGGTATCTCTAATTTTCTTAAAGAGATCTCTTGTCTTTCCCATTCTTTTTTTTTTCCTTTTTTTTTTTTTTTTTGCATTGATCAGTGAGGAAGGCTTTCTTATCTCTCCTTGCTATTCTTTGGAACTCTGCACTCAGATGGATATATCTTTCCTTTTCTCCTTTCCCTTTCATTTCTTTTCCTTTCTCAACTATTTATAAGGCCTCCTCAGACAACCATTTTGTCTTTTTGCATTTCTTGTTCTTGGGTATGGTCTTGATCTCTGCCTCTTGTGGATTATCACAATCCTTCATCCATAATTCTTCAGGCACTCTGTCTGTTAGATCTAATCCCTTGAATCTAATTGTCACTTCCACTGTATAATCATAAGGGATTTGATTTAGGTCATACCTCAATGGTCTAGTGGTTTTCTCTACTTTCTTCAACATAAGTCTGAATTTGGCAATAAGGAGTTCATGATCTGAGCCACAGTCAGCTCCCGGTCTTGTTTTTGCTAACTGTATAGAGCTTTTCCATTTTTGGCTGCAAAGAATATAATCAATCTGATTTCAGTATTGACCATCTGGTGATGTCCATATGTAGAGTCTTCTCTTGTGTTGTTGGAAGAGGGTGTTTGCTATGACCAGTGCATTCTCTTGGCAAAACTCCGTTAGCCTTTGCCCTGCTTCATTTTGTACTCAAAGGGTAATCTTGCCTATTACTCCAGGTATCTCTTAACATCCTACAAGTCTTGTAGGTCTTCATAGAACCATTCAACTTCAGCTTCTTCAGCATTATGCTTGGGGAAAACTTAGATTACTGTGCTATTGAATGGATTGCCTTGGAAACAAACAAAGATCATTCTGTCATTTTTGAGATTGCATTGAAGAATTGTATTTTGGACTCTTTTGTTGACTATGAAGGCTACTTCATTTCTTCTAAAGGATTCTTGTCCACAGTAGTAGATATAATGATCATCTGAATTAAATCTGCTCATTCCAGTCCATTTTAGTTCACTGATTCCTGAAATGTCAATATTCACTCTTGCCATTTCCTGTTGTACCACATCTAATTTACCTTGATTCACGGACCTAACAACCCAGGTTCCTACATAATATTGTTCTTTACAGTATCAGACTTTACTTCCATCACCAGTCACATCCACAACTAGGTGTTGTTTTTGCTTTGGCTCCATCGCTTCATTCTTTCTGGAGTTATTTCTCCACTCATCTCCAGTAACATTTTGGGCACCTTCTGACCTGGGGAGTTTCAGTGTTATATCTTTTTGAATTTTCATAGTGTTCATGGTGTTCTCAAGGCAAGAATACTGAAGTGGTTTGCCATTCCCTTCTCTGGTGGACCACGTTTTGTCAGGACTCTCCACCATGACCCATACATCTTGGGTGGTCCTACACAGCATGGCTCATAGTTTCATTGAGTTAGACAAGGCTGTGGTCCATGTGATCAGTTTGATTAGTTTTTTGTGGTTGTCATTTTCATTCTGTCTGCCCTCTGATGCATAAGGATAAGAGGCTTATGGCAGCTTCAGAAATTATTTTTTCTTTTTTTTACCAATTTTCTGTTGATGGGCAGATGTTCCCACTCTGGTGTTTGACCTGAGCCCACACTATGGCGCAGGCAGTGAAGATAATGGGTATCTCCTTCAAAATGTCCTGTGTAGGCAGTGCCATGCCCAGTGCCACCCACCCTGGAGCAGGCTACTGCCAAACCATGCCTCCACCAGAGGCTTCTGGACATTGACAGGAATGTCTGGTACTGTCTCTTGTGGGGTCACTGCTCCTTTCTCCTGAATCTTGGTGCACACAAGGTTTTGTTTGTGTCCTCCAAGTGTCTGTGTCTCAGTCCTGTAGAAGTTCTGTAATCAAATCCCACTGGCCTCCAAAGTCAAATTCTCTGGGGGGTTCTCAGTCCCTTTGCCAGATCCCCAGGTTGGGAAATCTGTAGTGGGTCCTAGAACTTTCTCAACACTGTGAGGATTTCTTTGGTATAATTGTTCTGTAGTTAGTGGATTGTGTGCTTGGCAGCTCTGTTGTTGGGTTAATGGCAACCTCATCCAAAAGGGCTTATGTCACAGGCTGTATGACTCACGTTTGCTGCACCCAGAACCCCTGCTCCTGTGGCAGACCACTGTTGACCTGTACCTCCTCAGGAGATACTCAAACACAGGTCTGGCTCAGTCTCTGTGGGGTCTCTGGGTCTTGGTGCACACAAGATTTTGTTTGAGCCTTCTGAAAGCCTCTCATGGTTCGATCACTTCATGGTAAACAGATGCGGGAACATGGGTGCAGTGGCAGACTTTATTTTTTTTTTTTTTTTTGGCTTCAGCATCATTGCTGATGGTGACTGCAGCCATGAAATTAAAAGACGCTTGCTCCTTGGAAGCGAAACTATGAAAAACCTAGACAGCTTGTTAAAAAGACATTACTTTGCCAGTGAAGGTCTGTTTAGTCAAAGCTGTGATTTTTCCAGTAGTCACGTATGGATGTGAGAGTTGGACTATAAAGAAAGCTGAGTAATGAAGAATCCATGCTTTTGAACTATAGTGTTGGAGAGCCCCTTGGACTTCAAGGATATCCAACCAGCCCATCATAAAGGAAATCAGTCCTGAATATTCGTTGGAAGATCTGATGCTGAAGCTCCAATACCTCGGTCACCTGATGTGAAGAATTGACTCATTGGAAAAGACCCTGATGTGAGGAAAGATTGAAGGGGAGGAAAGGGGACGACAGAGAACGAGATGGTTGGGTGGCATCACTTACTTGATGGACATGAGTTTGAGCAAGCTCCGTGAGTTGGTGATGGACAGGGAAGCCTGGCCTGCTGCAGTCCACGAGTTTGCAGAGAGTCAGGCACGACTGAGTGACTGAACTGAACAGAAACCACAAACCTCAAGATGAATTTTCTTTTATTTAATCTACATTCTCAGTACACGTCACCACATGAATATTTGTAGAGTGACAGTAACTGACTTATCAAGTCAGTGAAGTGATGAACATTAAAATTCCATATCAGATTTTGTTTGGAAAATAAGAATGAACCATGAAAGCTAATATTGTCTGTATTCCATGTCAGGGTTTAGTAATTCTATGAATTGCTAACCCTTTTAATTGCTAGCATAAATCTGCTTCAGGATAAGTTTTTTTTTTTTTTTTAATCACTGTAGCTCTATGATTATGAGCCATCATGATATGCAGTATTTGACATCAAAATTACCTGAACTACTCACTAAAATGCAGACTTATGGAACCTATCTCAGATATATAGTGGTTAAGGATTTTTCAGAGTGGGATCTTAGAATATGCATATTACACAGACTCCTTTAATGATGGTTATTCACACAAACCATCAGAACTTCCCTGGTGGCTCACACTGTAAATAATCCACCTGCAATGCAAGAGACCTGGGTTCAATCCCTGGTTCAGGAAGATTCCCTGGATAAGGGATTGGTGAGCCACTCTAGTATTCTTGCCTGGAGAACTCCAGGGACTGAGGAGCATGGCAGGCTATAGTCCATGGGGTGGCAAACAGTTGGACATGACTGAGCAATTAACACTTTTCATTCATGCAAACATTTCACAACTATTTCTGGAGAAGCATGACTTCAACTTACAAATTTTTTAAAAATTTATTTTTACATAAAGTAGGCTCATCACTCTGCAAACTAGAAAATCAAAAACTTCTATATTTAACATTAGGTGGTAACAGTGAGTTTATAACTGTTGCTTAAAGTTGGAAGACATTTGAAAAAATGAGCAACTTAGATGAAGAATATATGCCAACAATTGAAAAGGATCATCTAATAATCATGTAGAACTGCAATTTCAAAATTTCATTTTAAGTATTATGTGTTAAAAATTATATTCTTGATTCACTTGCTTTTGAGATGTTAAAATTCAGAAAACAATCTCTTTTCTTTTAACTGTGAACATAATGTCAGATTGTTAGTGTTTTTCCATAATTTTAAAAAGAAACCCTGATTCTATTTCTGTTAGTTAGATCACAGGTTTATAAAAGGAAATTTAATATTTATTTCTTGGTCCTTGTTGAAAGGATGATATTCTGTTAGTTTCATTAGTATAGTGAAATATTATCTTTAAATCCACTTGTCAAAAAATCTGATGAATACTTTACTGAAAATTAGTAATCAGGAAATTTTTTAACATACATTACTACACAAAAATCAATAATATGTTTTTATAGAAAATATTCTGCTCAGCTTTTAAGGGTAAATGTATTTATATTATGCTTACTAATGTAAGGCAATTACAGTTTTCTAAAACTTGATAGAGCATAAGAAAGCTGTACTCTAGTATTATATAGTGTGTAGTATATAATAAAATAAAAATGGTTTATAGTAGCCTGCACCAAGATCCTCTGTCCATGGGATATTCAAGGCAAGAGTACTGGAGTGGGTTTTCATTTCTGTCTCCAGGATAAGAGTTTGTAGGAACTAATAAATTTATGTTTATGTTGAAATACAAAATATTAATTTACCTTTAAAACAAATAAAGTAATTAAACTAAAGTACATTATAGTACTTCTTACTTGCTTGTCTATCCACTCTTTCCCTATATAAAACACAGCTCAGAATGTGTTTTGTAGTGACCTAAAATAATTTAATTTTTTTTCTTTTATTTTTAAACTTTACAAAATTGTATTAGTTTTGCCAAATATCGAAATGAATCCACCACAGGTGATTTTATTATTGAAATTGCAATATAAAAATAATGGCTTCAATATTGCATTTTTGTAGTATATGCTAATTTACTTTGAAAAATTGATTTGTAAAATGTAGAAATATTCATTTATGACCTTTCCAGTACAACATTTTCTGAATTAAAAAAAAAAAAAAAAAAAAAACCCTTTCTCCTAAGTTCTGAAATTGGAAAGTTTAGTATGTATTGAAAAATGAGAGACTGGAGAAAAGCCTGGAAATGCAAAGTGACAATGGTCCAAATATAGAATATCTCTTATCAATATATTACTAAAATGAAGGCGTTTATTGGAGTTTTAAAGGCTTAAATAAATAAATATGAGTCAAGATGACACTATGGATGCACGTTCATGTCGTTGTACAGGAGGCAGTGATCAAAATCATCCCCAAGAACAAGAAATGCAAAAAGGCTAAATGGTTGTCTGAAGAGGGCTTACAAATAGCTGACAAAAGAGAAGCTTTCTCTGCATCTATTGAGATAATCATATGGTTTTTATTTTTCAATTTGTTAATGTGGTGTATTACATTGATCGATTTGTGGATATTGAAGAATCCTTGCTTCCCTGGGATAAAGCCCACTTGGTCATGGTGTATGATCTTTTTAATGTGTTGTTGGATTCTGATTGCTAGAATTTTGTTAAGGATTTTTGCATCTATGTTCATCAGTGATATTGGCCTGTAGTTTTCTTTTTTTGTAGCATCTTTGTCAGGTTTTGGTATTAGGGTGATGGTAGCCTCATAGAATGAGTTTGGAAGTTTACATTCCTCTGCAATTTTCTGGAAGAGTTTGAGCAGGATAGGTGTTAGCTCTTCTCTAAATTTTTGGTAGAATTCAGCTGTGAAGCCATCTGGACCTGGGCTTTTGTTTGCTGGAAGATTTTTGATTACACTTTCAATTTCCGTGCTTGTGATGGGTCTGTTAAGATTTTCTATTTCTTCCTGGTCCAGTTTTGGACAGTTGTACTTTTCTAAGAATTTGTCCATTTCTTCCACGTTGTCCATTTTATTGGCATATAATTGTTGATAGTAGTCTCTTATGATCCTTTGTATTTCTGTGTTGTCTGTTGTGATCTCTCCATCTTCATTTCCAATTTTATTGATGAGATTTTTCTCCCTTTGTTTCTTGATGAGTCTGGCTAATGGTTTGTCAATTTTATTTATCCTTTCAAAGAACCAGCTTTTGGCTTTGTTGATTTTTGCTATGGTCTCTTTTGGGTTTTTTTTTTTTTTTTTTGCATTTATTTCTGCCCTAATTTTTAAGATTTCTTTCCTTCTACTAACCCTGGGGTTCTTCATTTCTTCCTTTTCTAGTTGCTTTAGGTGTAGGCTTAGGTTATTTATTTGACTTTTTTTCTTGTTTCTTGAGTTATGCCTGTATTGCTATGACTTTCCCCTTAGGACTGCTTTTAAAGTGTCCCACAGGTTTTGGGTTGTTGTGTTTTCATTTTCATTAGTTTCTATGCAAATTTTGATTTATTTTTTGATTTCCTCTGTGATTTGTTGGTTATTCAGCAGAGTGTTTTTCAGCCTCCATATGTTGGAATTTTTAATAGTTTTTCTCCTGTAATTGAGATCTAATCTTAAAGACTCCACCAGAAAATTACTAGAACTAATCAATGATTATAGTAAAGTTGCAGGATATAAAATCAACACACAGAAATCCCTTGCATTCCTATACACTAATAATGAGAAAACAGAAAGAGAAATTAAGGAAACAATTCCATTCACCATTGCAATGGAAAGAATAAAATACTTAGGAATATATCTACCTAAAGAAACTAAGACCTCTACATAGAAAACTATAAAACACTGGTGAAAGAAATCAAAGAGGACAGTAATAGATGGAGAAATATACCATGTTCATGGATTGGAAGAATCAATATAGTGAAAATGAGTATACTACCAAAAGCAATTTATAGATTCAATGCAATCCCTATCAAGCTACCAACGGTATTCTTCACAGACCTAGAACAAATAATTTCACAATTTGTATGGAAATATAAAAAATCTCGAATAGCCAAAGCTATCTTGAGAAAGAAGAATGGAACTGGAGGAATCAACCTACCTGACTTCAGGCTCTACTACAAAGCCACAGTTATCAAGACAGTATGGTACTGGCACAAAGACAGAAATATTGATCAATGGAACAAAATAGAAAGCCCAGAGATAAATCCAAACACATATGGACACCTTATCTTTGACAAAGGAGGCAAGAATATACAATGGATTAAAGACAATCTCTTTAACAAGTGGTGCTGGGAAAACTGGTCAACCACTTGTAAAAGAATGAAACTAGAACACTTTCTAACACCATACACAAAAATAAACTCAAAATGGATTAAAGATCTAAACATAAGACGAGAAACTATAAAACTCCTAGAGGAGAACATAGGCAAAACACTCTCTGACATACATCACAGCAGGATCCTCTATGACCCACCTCCCAGAATATTGGAAATAAAAGCAGAAATAAACAAATGGGACCTAATTAAACTTAAAAGCTTCTGCACAACAAAGGAAATTATTAGCAAGGTGAAAAGGCAGCCTTCAGAATGGAAGAAAATAATAGCAAATGAAGCAACTGACAAACAACTAATCTCAAAAATATATAAGCAACTCCTATAGCTCAACTCCAGAAAAATAAATGACCCAATCAAAAAATGGGCCAAAGAACTAAATAAACATTTCTCCAAAGAAGACATACAAATGGCTAACAAACACAGGAAAAGATGCTCAACATCACTCATTATCAGAGAAAGGCAAATCAAAACCACTATGAGGTACCATTTCACGCCAGTCAGAATGGCTGTGATCCAAAAGTCTACAAATAATAAATGCTGGAGAGGGTGTAGAGGAAAGGGAACCCTCTTACACTGTTGGTGGGAATGCAAACTAGTACAGCCACTATGGAGAACAGTGTGGAGATTCCTTAAAAAACTGGAAAACCCAAAACAATAAAGTAAATGGCAACGGGATCATACTTATCAGTAATTACCTTAAACGTAAATGGGTTGAATGCCCCAACCAAAAGACAAAGACTGGTTGAATGGATACAAAAACAAGACCCCTACATATGTTGTCTACAAGAGACCCACCTCAAAACAGGGGACACATACAGACTGAAAGTGAAGGGCTGGAAAAAGATTTTCCATGCAAATAGGGACCAAAAGAAAGCAGGAGTCACAATACTCGTATCAGATAAATTAGACTTTAAAACAAAAGCTATGAAAAGAGACAAAGAAGGTCACTACATAATGATCAAAGGATCAATCCAAGAAGAAGATATAACAATTATAAATATATATGCACCCAACATGGGAGCACCGCAGTATGTAAGACAAATGCTAACAAGTATGAAAGGAGAAATTAACAATAACACAATAATAGTGGGAGACTTTAATACCCCACTCACACCTATGGATAGATCAACTAAACAGAAAATTAACAAGGAAACACAAACTTTAAACGATACAGTAGACCAGTTAGACCTAATTGATAGCTATAGGACATTTCATCCCAAAAAAAAAAAAAGACTGCTCACTATGGCAATTATTGAAGCTGACTTAGGGTGACATAGAGGCTTATTTCCCTTTACCCTTCTGAGTTCTTAGCTGAGGATCTCTGTAAGAAATGACAGAATAGCAGGACAAAATCAAACAGAAGTTTATTAACATAAAAAATAAAAAGGAAGCAAATTCTAACACAGATTACAACATAGATACACCTTGAAAATAGCTAAATGGAATAAGCCCAGTCACAAAAGAACAAATACTGTGAAAAAAAAAAGAAAGAAAGACGTTTCTGTTGTTGGCACTCAGTCACGTCCGACTCTTTGACAACCCCGTGGACTGCAGCATGCCAGGCTTCTCTGTCCTTCACCATCTCCCAGAGTTTGCTCAAACTCATGTCCCTTGTGTCGTTGATGCCATCCAACCATCTCATCCTCTGTCACGCCCCTTCTCCTCCTGCCCTCAGTTTTTCCCAGCATCATGGTTTTTTCCCTAATGAGTCAGCTCTTCGCATCAGGTGGCCAGAGTATTGGAGCTGTGATGCTGAAATTGAAAGAAGCGAATTAAATAATATTTTATGATGAAAAAAAAAAAAAAAAAAAAAACTGGAAATAGAACTGCCTTATGATCCAGCAATCCCACTGCTGGGCATACACACTGAGGAAACTAGAAGGGAAAGAGACACATGTACCCCAATGTTCATCGTAGCACTGTCTATAATAGGCCAGGACATGGAAGCAACCTAGATGTCCATCAGCAGATGAATGGATAAGAAAGCTGTGGTCCATATACACAATGGATTATTACTCAGCCATTAAAAATAATACATTTGAATCAGTTCTAATGAGATGGATGAAACTGGAACCTATTATACAGAATGAAGTAAGCCAGAAAGAAAAACACCAATACAGTATACTAATGCATATATATGGAATTTAGAAAGATGGTAATAATAACCCTGTGTACGAGACAGCAAAAGAGACACTGATGTATAGATCAGTCTTATGGACTCTGTGGGAGACGGAGAGGGTGGGGAGATTTGGGAGAATGGCATTGAAACATGTATAATATCATGTATGAAACGAGTCGCCAGTCCAGGTTCCATGCATGATACTGGATGCTTGGGGCTGGTGCACTGGGACGACCCAGAGGGAGGGTATGGGGAGGGAGGAGGGAGGAGGGATCAGGATGGGGAACACAGGTATACCTGTGGTGGATTCATTTCGATGTTTGGCAAAACTAATACAATATTGTAAAGTTTAAAAATAAAATAAAATTAAAAAAAAAAAAGAGAGAGAGAAGCTAAAGGCAAAGACGAAAAGGAAAGTTATACCCATCTGAATTCAGAGTTCCAAAGAATATCAAGGAGAGACAAGAAAGCCTTCCTCAGTAATCAGTGCAAAGAAATAGAGGAAAACAATAGAATGGGAAAAACTAGAGATCTCTTCAAGAAAATTAGAGATACCAAAGGAACATTTCATGCAAAGATGGGCACGAAAAGGGACAGAAATGGTATGGATCTAACAGAAGCAGAAGATATTAAGAAGAGGTGGCAAGAATACACAGAAGAACTGTACAAAAAAGTTCTTCACGATCCAGATAATCACGATGGTGTGATCACTCACCTAGAGCCAGATATCCTGGAGTCTGAAGTCAAGTGGGCCTTAGGAAGCATCATTATGAACAAAGCTAGTGGTGGTGATGGAATTCCAGCTGAGCTATTCAAAATCCTAAGAGATGATGTTGTGAAATTGCTGCACTCAATATGTCAGCAAATTGGGATAACTCAGCAGTGGCCACAGGACTGGAAAAGGTCAGTTTTCATTCCAATCCCAAAGAAATGGAGCGCCAAAGAATGTTGAAACTACCCCACAGTCACACTCATCTCACATGCTAGCAAAGTAATGCTGAAAATTCTCCAAGCAAGGCTTCAATAGTACATGAACCGAGGATTTCCAGATGTTCAAGCTGGATTTACATAAGACAGAGGAACCAGAGATCAAATTAACAACATGCACTGGGTCATTGAAAAAGCAAGAGAATTCCAGAAAAGCATCATTCTGCTTCATTGACTATGCCAAAACCTTTCAATATGTGGATCACAACAAACTGGAGAATTCTTAAGGAGATGGGAATACTGAACCACCTTACCTGCCTCCTGAAATCTGTATGCAAGTCCAGAAGCAATAGTTCAAACTGGATGGACATGGAACAATTGACTGGTTCCAATTTGGAAAAGGGTACTTCAAGACTTCTATATAGATTACATCATGAAAATTGCCAGGCTGGATGAAACACAAGCTGGAATCAAGGTTGCTGGAAGAAATATCAATAACTTCAGATACACAGATGATGCCACACTTATGGCAGAAAGTGAAGAGGACCTAAATAGCCTCTTGGTGAAAGTGAAAGAGGAAATAGATGAGGAAACAGTGGAAACAGTGACAGACTTTATTTTCTTGGGCTCCAACATCAATGCAGATGGTGACTGCATCCATCAAATTAAAAGATGCTTGTTCCGTGGAAGAAAAGCTTTGATGAACCTAGACAGCATATTAAAAGCAGAGCCATTACTTTGCCAACAAAGTTTTGTCTAGTCAAAGCTGTTGTTTTTTTAGTAGTCATATGTGGATGTGAGAGTTGGACCATGAAAAAGCTGAGAACAGAAGAATTGATGCTTTAGAAATGTGGTGTTGGAGAAGACTTGAGAGTGCCTTGGACTGCAAAGATATCAAATCAGTCAATTGTAAAGGAAATCAGTCCTGAATGTTCATTGGAAGGACTGATGCTGAAGCTCCAATGCTTTGGCCACCTGATGCTAAGAACTGACTTATTGGAAAATTTTTGCTACCTGATGCTGGAAAAAATCTAAGACTGGAGGAAAAGAGGATGACAGAGGGTGAAATCGTTGTATAGCATCACCAACTCGATGGACATGCATTTGAACGAGCTCTAGGAGTTCGTGAAGGACAGGGAAGCCTGATGTGCTGCAGTCCATGTGTTTGCAAAGAATTGGAAACAACTGAGAGACTGAACTGAACTGAGCTGAAACTTTGTTCTTCGACAATTTAATGTGTTATGCGAATTTCATAGAAAATGGGATAGAAGAAAAATAGACACCAATTTATAGGATAAGATGACAAAAGAAAGTCTAATTGTAACCAGTTATTTTGTATATAGAATGGTAACTGTAGTGCTTTGATGACTGATATACATATACATTTATTAAATCAGTAGTAAGTTATTGGCATATTTTTGTAATAGACTAATCTCATTATTTTGAAATTATTTACAGAACTATTTTAGAGGTTTATGTTTTGTAAAAGGAATTCAGCATTCAGCACAAGCATAATTATCTCATTCCAGTTTGGAAAACTAATTTCATCTTGTAAGAATTGCAGTGTTAGACATGTAAATGAAGAAAACACTTAAATGGTGCTGTCAAAGGAAAACAATTTCCTGCAGTTAATTGAGTGCTTTGACAAAATGCAAGATATACATAACTGTGAAATATTGATCTTCAATTATGATAACTACAGTTTTATTATAAAAATAAAATGTTGATTTAAGAAATTCAATTGATGAGTGTTCTTAAATAAAGGCACAGTTGTTTTTGCTACAATTGTGACCTCTACACAAAAAACAGTTGGAAAATAATCTTGTTTTTCTTGCTGTAAGCAAGTCACTTTGTACGGTTTCATTTATGTGTGTGTAAGACACTTGCATTGATTTCTTTATAAAATAAAAAACAGTTTTTGAAACTAATTGATCTCAAACAAATAGACTTCCAGATATTTCTTCAGCAAAGATGAGTTGCTGGGGAAATGAAGTGGAAGTGAAAGTCACTCAGTCGTGTCTGACTCTTTGTGATCCGAATGGGTAGGCTTTTCCTTCTCCAGGGAATCTTCCCAACCCAGGGATCAAACCTAGGTCTCCAGCATTGCAGGCAGAACAACAGAATCACCATTCAGGTTTGCAACCGTCCCAAGCCACATGCAAATTCCATACAGGGTAACAGAACTTTTCTTTTTCGTTTTTTTTTTAAATTTTCTTTGGAGTATAGTTAATTTACAATGTCGTGTTAGTTTCTGCTGTATAGCAAAATGAATCAGTCATACATACACATAAATACACTCTTTTTAAGATTCTTTGGCCACATAGCCCATTATAGAAGACTGAGTAGAGTTCCCTGTACAGCCCATTTTTATCGAAAGAAAAGGAAATTGTCAGTGAGTAAGTGAAATTCGGTCAGGTATGTCTGACTCTTTGCGACCCTATGGATTATAGACAGCCAGACTCTTCTGTCCATGGAATTCTCCAGGCCAGAATACTAGAGTGTATAGCTGTTCCCTTCTCCAGGGGATCTTCCCAACCCAGGGATGGAACCCAGGTCTCCCTCATTGGAGGTGGATTCTTTCCAGTCTGAACCACTAGGGAAGCAAAAGGGAAGTTGGAAGGGCCATATTAAACGGAATCCTTTGCTCTTCTTTGGCTGAGTCTTTGCCAGGAAAAGAAGAGTCTTTCTTCTTCCTCTTTGGCTTTGCTATCCTTACAGGTCATGGGAGCTCTGTTTCTGTTCTCCCACCTCTACTTAATTGAAGTTTATGTTTATTAATTTTTTACTTATTCAACACTTATATTTAGTTCATTTTCAGCCATTTTAATCTTTCTAAAAATCTGACAAATGTATTCATAACATTCAGAGCTGATCAAATTTCATGTAACTTAGCCACTCATAAACATTCATTTCACACATATATATTACTCTATTAGATAAAATATTCAAATTAAAGGGATATGGTGAGGAAAAAAATAATGTTGTTTTAACTTTTTTATGCAACGATTTGATTTTTCCCCTCTCTTAAAAAATCAATTTTATTTTTAAAATATGTTTAGTCATTGCCATGCAGTTTCCAATATGTATTTGTAACTAATCTAACCCTCCCTTCAAATAAAACATGACTGATCAAATTTCACCTCGGTGGTTACTTTGGTGGTTACTTCAAATTTCACTAAGGTGGTTACTTCCTCAGAAGGAAGGGAAAATAAAAACATTATGGATATTGGCTGTGTAGAATTTGAAGTCAATGTGATCCCACAGTTTTCAAGAAGTTACAGAGCTTGTTACTGCTTAAGGGTTTAATTGTTGAGTACCACTGCCATATTGGCATTGTCATCAACTTAGCCTGGTATTACATTTCTTTGCTTTACTCATCAGTGATTTTGAGCCACTGCCTAATTAGATACAAAGAATGTAACAGTCGCTGCTGGTTTTGTTTTCCCCATTCAATAGGCATTTATTAAATAATCACTCTGTTTCTAGCACAGTGTTCTGTCTAATGACATGCAAAAGTAATAGATAATATCGCTTCATCATTTATTGGTCCTAGGCACTAGGTAAAACACTTTGCAATCAGTACTTCATTTTATATTCAAGTAACTCTTTTTCACAAGAGGACGCTAAAATTTTCCCAGTTTGATTCACCCACAAATGGTGGTGTAGTCACTAAGTTGTGTACAATTCTTGTGACCCCCATGGACTTTAGCCCACCAGGCTCCTCTGTCCAGGGGATTTTCCAGGCAAAGATACTGGAGTGGTTGTCATTTCCTTCTCCAGAAGATCTTCCTGACCCAGGGATGGAACCCTGGTCTCCTCCATTGCAGGCAGATTCTTTACCAACTGAGTTACCAGGAAAGCCCTACTTATTAAGTAACTACAGTTTTAACACAATGCTGTATCTAATGGCATGCAAAAGTAATAGATAATATTACTTCATTATTTATTTTTCCTGGGCACTTGTTAAAACTCTTTGCAACCAGTACTTTATTTTATATTCAAGTAACTCTTTTTCACAAAAGGATCTAAAATTTTCCCCATTTGATTCAGCCACAAATATAAGAGAAGGATGCTTCCCTGGTTGCTCAAATGGTAAAGAATCCACCTGCAGTTCAGGAGACCTGGGTTTGATGCCAAGGTTGGGAAGACACCCTGGAGAAGGGAATGGCTACCCACTCCAGTATTCTTGCCTGGAGAAATCTATGGACAGAGGGACCTGGTGGGCTATTGTACATGAGGTCCCAAAGTGAGGGACATGACTGAAGTGACTGAGCACGAATGCATGGCCTTTTCTCAGTGTGAAAACTCCTAGTATTTCTTTCTATTCTTAAAGAATATTAGTCCTATTATTTTAGGGACCCACCCTTACAACCACGTTTAACCTTAGTTACCTCCTTAAAGGGCTTTCCAGGTGGCTCAGTGGTAAAGCAAGCACCTACAATGCAAGATACTTAGTTTTTTTGATCCCTGGGTTGGGAAGATCCCCTGAAGAACACAATGGCAACCACTCCAGTATTCTTGCTTGGGAAATCCCATGGACAGAGGAGCCTGGTAAGCAATGGCCCATGGGTCACAGAGAGTAAGACACCACTTAGGAACTAAACAATGACAATAAGACTCTGTCTCTAAATATAGTCCTATAGGAGGTTAGGCCTTTAAATTTAGAGTTTGGGGAGAACATCAGTTCAGTTCAGTCACTCAGTCATGTCCGACTCTTTGCGACACCATGAATTGCAACACACCAGGCCTCCCTGTCCATCACCAACTCCCAGAGTCCACCCAAACTCATGTCCATCGAGTCGGTGATGCCATCTCATCCTCTGTTGTCCCCTTCTCCTCCTGCCCCCAATCCCTCCCAGCATCAGAGCCTTTCCAAAGAGGCAACTCTTCTCATGAGGTGGTCAAAGTATTGGAGTTTCAGCTTTAGCATCAGTCCTTCCAAAGAACACCCAGGACTGATCTCCTTTAGCATGGACTGGTTGGATCTCCTTGCCGTCCAAGGAACTCTCAAGAGTATTCTTCAACTAAATGATATTCTCTAGACAGGAAACACAAAAACGGTGTATAAATTCGAACCCAAAACAATAAAGTAAATGGCAACGGGATCATACTTATCAGTAATTACCCTAAATATAAATGGGATGAATGCCCCAACCAAAAGACAAAGACTGGCTGAATGGATACAAAAACAAGACCCCTACATATGTTGTCTACAAGAGACCCACCTGAAAACAGGGGACACATACAGATTGAAAGTGAAGGACTGGAAAAAGATTTTCCATGCAAATAGGGACCAAAAGAAAGCAGCAGTAGCAATACTCATATCAGATAAAATAGACTTTAAAACAAAGGCTGTGAAAAGAGACAAAGAAGGTCACTACATAATGATCAAAGGATCAATCCAAGAAGAAGATATAACAATTATAAATATATATGCACCCAACACGGGAGCACCACAGTGTGTAAGACAAATGCTAACAAGTATGAAAGGAAAAATTAACAATAACACAATAATAGTAGGAGACTTTAATACCCCACTCACACCTATGGATAGATCAACTAAACAGAAAATTAACAAGGAAACACAAACTTGAAACAATACAATAGACCAGTTAGACCTAATTGATATCTATAGGACATTTCATTCCAAAACAACGAATTTCACCTTTTTCTCAAGTGCACATGGAACCTTCTCCAGGATAGATCACATCCTGGGCCATAAAGCTAGCCTTGGTAAATTCAAAAAAAATAGGAATCATTCCAAGCATCTTTTCTAACCACAATGCAGTAAGATTAGATCTCAATTACAGGAGAAAAACTATTAAAAATTCCAACATGTGGAGGCTGAACAACACGCTGCTGAATAACCAACAAATCACAGGAGAAATCAAAAAAGAAATCAAAATTTGCATAGAAATGAATGAAAATGAAAACACAACAACCCAAAACCTGTGGGACACGGTAAAAGCAGTCCTAAGGGGAAAGTTCATAGCAATACAGGCACACCTCAAGAAACAAGAAAAAAGTCAAATAAATAACCTAACTCTACACCTAAAGCAACTAGAAAAGGAAGAAATGAAGAACCCCAGGGTTAGTAGAAGGAAAGAAATCTTAAAAATTAGGGCAGAAATAAATGCAAAAAAAAAAAAAGAGACCATAGCAAAAATCAACAACACCAAAAGCTGGTTCTTTGAAAGGATAAATAAAATTGACAAACCATTAGCCAGACTCATCAAGAAACAAAGGGAGACAAATCAAATCAATAAAATTGGAAATGAAGATGGAGAGATCACAACAGACAACACAGAAATACAAAGGATCATGAGACTACTACCAACAATTATATGCCAATAAAATGGACAACGTGGAAGAAATGGACAAATTCTTAGAAAAGTACAACTTTACAAAACTGGACCAGGAAGAAATAGAAAATCTTAACAGACCCATCACAAACACGGAAATTGAAAGTGTAATCAAAAATCTTCCAGCAAACAAAAGCCCAGGTCCAGACGGCTTCACAGCTGAATTCTACCAAAAATTTAGAGAAGAGCTAACACCTATCCTGCTCAAACTCTTCCAGAAAATTGCAGAGGAATGTAAACTTCCAAACTCATTCTATGAGGCCACCATCACCCTAATACCAAAACCTGACAAAGATGCTACAAAAAAAAAAAAAAAAAAACTACAGGCCAATATCACTGATGAACATAGATGCAAAAATCCTTAACAAAATTCTAGCAATCAGAATCCAACAACACATTAAAAAGATCATACACCATGACCAAGTGGGCTTTATCCCAGGGAAGCAAGGATTCTTCAATATCCGCAAATCAATCAATGTAATACACCACATTAACAAATTCAAAAAGAAAAATTATATGATTATCTCAATAGATGCAGAGAAAGCCTTTGACAAAATTCAACATCCATTTATGATAAAAACTCTCCAGAAAACAGGAATAGAAGGAACATACCTCAACATAATAAAAGCTATATATGACAAACCCACAGCAAACATTATCCTCAATGGTGAAAAATTGAAAGCATTTCCTCTAAAGTCAGGAACAAGAAAAGGGTGCCCACTTTCACCACTACTATTCAACATAGTTTTAGAAGTTTTGGCCACAGCAATCAGAGCAGAAAAAGAAATAAAAGGAATCCAAATTGGAAAAGAAGTAAAACTCTCACTATTTTCAGATGACATGATCCTCTACATAGAAAACCCTAAAGACTCCACCAGAAAATTACTAGAAATAATCAATGACTATAGTAAACTTGCAGGATATAAAATCAACACACAGAAATCCCTTGCATTCCTATACACTAATAATGAGAAAACAGAAAGAGAAATTAAGGAAACAATTCCATTTACCATTGCAATGGAAAGAATAAAATACTTAGGAATATATCTACCTAAAGAAACTAAAGAACTATATATAGAAAACTATAAAACACTGGTGAAAGAAATCAAAGAGGACACTAATAGATGGAGAAATATATCATGTTCATGGATTGGAAGAATCAATATAGTGAAAATGAGTATACTACCAAAAGCAATTTATAGATTCAATCTAATCCCTATCAAGCTACCAACAGTATTCTTCACAGAGCTAGAACAAATAATTTCACAATTTGTATGGAAATACAAAAAACCTCAAATAGCCAAAGCGATCTTGAGAAAGAAGAATGGAACTGGAGGAATCAACCTACCTGACTTCAGGCTCTACTACAAAGCCACAGTTATCAAGATAGTATGGTACTGGCACAAAGACAGAAATATAGATCAATGGAACAAAATAGAAAGCCCAGAGATTAATCCAAACACATATGGACACCTTATCTTTGACAAAGGAGGCAAGAATATACAATAGATTAAAGACAATCTCTTTAACAAGTGGTGCTGGGAAATCTGGTCAACCACTTGTAAAAGAATGAAACTTTCTAACACCATACACAAAAATAAACTCAAAATGGATTAAAGATCTAAACGTAAGACCGGAAACTATAAAACTCCTAGAGGAGAACATAGGCAAAACACTCTCTGACATACATCACAGTAGGATCCTCTATGACCCACCTCCCAGAATATTGGAAATAAAAGCAAAAATAAACAAATGGGACCTAATTAACCTTAAAAGCTTCTGCACATCAAAGAAAACTATTAGCAAGGTGAAAAGACAGCTTTCAGAATGGGAGAAAATAATAGCAAATGAAGCAACTGACAAACAACTAATCTCAAAAATATACAAGCAACTCCTACAGCTCAACTCCAGAAAAATAAATGACCCAATCAAAAAATGGGCCAAAGAACTAAATAGACATTTCTCCAAAGAAGACATACAGATGGCTAACAAACACATGAAAAGATGCTCAACATCACTCATTATCAGAGAAATGCAAATCAAAATCACTATGAGGTACCATTTCACACCAGTCAGAATGGCTGCGATCCAAAAGTCTACAAATAATAAATGCTGGAGAGGGTGTGGAGAAAAGGGAACCCTCTTACACTGTTGGTGGGAATGCAAACTACTACAGCCACTATGGAGAACAGTGTGGAGATTCCTTAAAAAACTGGAAATAGAACTGCCTTATGATCCAGCAATCCCACTGCTGGGCATACACACTGAGGAAACCAGAAGGGAAAGAGACACGTGTACCCCAATGTTCATCACAGCACTGTTTATAATAGCCAGGACATGGAAGCAACCTAGATGCCCACCAGCAGATGAATGGATAAGAAGCTGTGGTACATATACACAATAGAGTACTACTCAGCCATTAAAAATAATACATTTGAATCAGTTCTAATGAGGTGGATGAAACTGGAGCCTATTATACAGAGTGAAGTAAGCCAGAAGGAAAAACACCAATACAGTATACTAACGCATATATATGGAATTTAGAAAGATGGTAACAATAACCCTGTGTACGAGACAGCAAAAGAGACACTGATGTATAGAACAGTCTTATGGACTCTGTGGGAGAGGGAGAGGGTGGGAAGATTTGGGAGAATGGCATTGAAACATGTAAAATATCATGTATGAAACGAGATGCCAGTCCAGGTTCGATGCACGATACTGGATGCTTGGGGCTAGTGCACTGGGACGACTCAGAGGGATGGTATGAGGAGGGAGGAGCGTTCAGGATGGGGAACACATGTATACCTGTGGCGGATTCATTTCGATATTTGGCAGAACTAATACAATATTGTAAAGTTTAAAAATAAAATAAAATTTAAAAAACAACAACAACAACAAAAAGTATTCTCCAAACACCACAGTTCAAAAGCATCAATTCTTTGGTGCACAGCTTTCTTCACAGTCTGACTTTCACATCCATACATGACCACAGGAAGAACCATAGCCTTGAGTAGACGGACCTTTGGTGGCAAAGTAATATATCTCTGCTTTTGAATATGCTATCTAGGTTGGTCATAACTCTCCTTCCAAGGAGTAAGCGTCTTTTAATTTCATGGCTGCAATCACCACCTGCAGTGATTTTGGAGCCCCCCCAAAATAAAGTCTGACACTGTTTCCACTGTTTCCCCAACTATTTCCCATGAAGTGATGGGATCAGATGCCATGATCTTCGTTTTCTGAATGTTGAGCTTTAAGCCAATTTTTTCACTCTCCTCTTTCACTTTTATCAAGAGGCTTTTTAGTTCCTCTTCATAGTTCTTTCTGCCATAAGGGTGGTGTCATCAGAATATCTGAGGTTATTTCTATTTCTCTTGGTAATCTTGATTCCAGCTTGTGCTTCTTCCAGCCCAGCATTTCTCATGATGTACTCTGCATAGAAGTTAAATAAGCAGGGTGACAATATACAACCTTGACATGCTCCTTTTCCTGTTGGAACCAGTCTGTTGTTCCATATCCAGTTCTAACTGTTGCTTCCTGACCTGCATATAGGTTTCTCAAGAGGCAGGTCAGGTGGTCTGGTATGCCCATCTCTTTCAGAATTTTCAACAGTTTATTGTGATCCGTACAGTCAAAAGCTTTGGCATAGTCAATAAAGCAGAAGTATATGTTTTTCTGGAACTCT
The DNA here is from genome assembly GCF_027580195.1 of Bos mutus. Lineage (NCBI taxonomy): Eukaryota > Metazoa > Chordata > Mammalia > Artiodactyla > Bovidae > Bos > Bos mutus. The sequence goes on along the minus strand of NC_091636.1, from coordinate 50,090,655 downwards.
CTTGCTTTTTCAATGATCCAGCGTATGATGGCAATTTGATCTCTGGTTCCTCTACCTTTTCTGAAACCAGCTTGAACATCTGGAAGTTCACGGTTCATGTATTGCTGAAGCCTGGCTTGGAGAATTTTGAGCATTACTTTATTAGCGTGTGAGATGAGTGCAATTGTGCAGTAGTTTGAGCATTCTTTGTCATTGCCTTTCTTTGGGATTGGATTCCCTAACAATAATACTAGTTTGTTTTTGCTTTTTAAAGATATTTTGGTCATGTTTCACAGCATGTGGGATCTTAGATTCCATAACCAGGAATCAAAACTGTATCCCCTGCATTCGTGCTTTGGTAGAGCAGAGTCTTAACCATGGACCAGCAGGGAAATCTCCAATAATATTAGTTTTGATGAAGCAATATAAAACATGAAATTGGGAGAGGCAAACGCATTGGCAAATATTTTATGTAATGTCAAAGTTAAAACCCTCTACAGTGAGGGGAAATTTGAATAGAAATTTGGAGGAGTGGAGACAAATAAAGATATGAGGGCAAGTTTATTCTACACGGAAGATGCAACAAATGCCAAAACAGAGGAGGAATGAGCTTAAGTTTTGGAAAAAGAGGGATGGACCTAGAGGGTTTAAAATAGAGGCAGAGAGTAGTAGTCATGTGATTGGTGTTCTGACCAGAAGTAAAGTCAAAAAGGGATTTGTAGGCGAAGATCAAGAATTAGTATGTTAGTTGACATATAATGGAAGAATCATCACTTGGCTTAAACTGGAAAGTATCATCATCTGTATTGTATTCTTTGAAATTTCACTTTAGTTGCCTTATGAGCAGCAAACTATACACATGGAGTGAAAGCAAAGAGACTTGTAAGTAAATAATTTTAATAATTCATATGAAAGGACATATACACTATGAAAAGATAATTTATGAAATAGGAGAGAATTTTAAAGAATTCTAGTTAGTAGCTGCAGAGGGCTTTTGATCCATATGGTATCTACACAAGAAAAAAATAACTATTAAAAGAAGCAATGAGATACTGAAAAATAATTCTTGGAGGTTGAAAATAAGACTAATTAAATATATTCTCTGTTGTTGCAACAGAAAGAGAAGAGACACTGAAGAAGGCATACCAACCTTACCATGATGGAGAAATGACTATAATATTTCTCATTTGGAAAATAAAGGTAAGCATTATGCATTAGTCACTATTCTAGAATAAATACCATGTCTTGCTGCTTAGAGGGAGAATAGTTCATTGTGAGTCCAAGGAACTTTATCTACATATTCATTTTGTTTCTTCGTAGATAAATCCTTTTGCTCTTATTTTGATTGATTTTATTTGGCCAGTCTGACTATCCCAGGTTTATTTACTAGAGGGCATAAAGATAGATTCCTTTTTACCTTGATTCATTTTGATAAGTTTTTTTTTTTTTTTTTTTTCTGGAATGGTGATTCATGTCCTTGAAAATTTTAGCTTATTGCCTCTTGAGTTAATTTTGGAAAAAAAATCCATTTACAGACAAGTTTAGAAATATGACTAGGTCACTTTAGTTAAATGCTCAGGTCTGTTTAAGAGAAGTGTGAGGCCTAGGCTACATGTTCGTGGCATTATCTCTTAACAATTCTTAAATATACTGTCAGCTCATTTTACTACTTCTCAGTTTACTGCTGAAGTATTAAGCAGTAATTTGGAAAACTTTTTTATTTTACAAAGGGATCTTTCAGATGCAGTTAAGTGTGTTACAAATATCAATAGATACCCAGGGTTATATGTGGACCTGAGGCTACATCAAAAATTATTTTACAACACTAGAGTTTCCCAAACTTTTTAAATGTTAACATGAAGATTCTTGGTCATTCTTAAGATTAGAGATCAGTATAAGACCAGAAAAATGTGGAAAGAAGGAATAAAATCATGATGAAAGTTTGGATTTTATTTAGAAGAACTTCTCTAATCCTAAGCAAAGTTATTGTCCATAAAACTTCCATTGTTTATCATAATGGCCATTCATTTCTACCATTACTCAATATATTCTCAGAAAAATCTAACTACAGATACCTAAACTAATTATTATGATAATAATGACATTGAAAGAGAATCTGCCTTCCTTGAACATGAATATACTCAAGGCAGAGAGAAAAAGCATGTTTCTTTTTCTTGGAATATTTCTTTCCCCTTGGATGAATAAGAGCTTAAATTGGCTGTCTCTGAAGCCTTGTGTGTTAGCATACATATTTCAGCCTGCTGATCACCCCTGCCACTTTTAGCATTAGCAGTAGTAATAGAATATTTGATGTGAAGTATAGCTAATATGGATTAATCTCCTAAATGATAATTGCAGTCAAGAGGTTCAGATAGTAAAGTCTCCATCTAGAATGTGGGCGACCTGGATTTGATCCCTGGATCAGGAAGATCCCCTGAAGAAGGAAATGGAAACCTACTCCAGTATTTTTGCCTGGAGAATTCCATGGACAGAGGAACCTGGAAGGCAACAGTCCATGGGGTTGCAAAGAGTCAGATACAACTGGGTGACTTTCACTTCACTTTCTCATATTGTATACAATTGCATACAATATTCCAGAAAACCCTGGATTAACATACTTTATGATTTGTTTACAGAGAGGAAAAGTGTTTTGCCTGATCATCTTGATTAGGTTAGTTATATTGACTTTTGAACTGTATCTTATTTGTATCAGAGCAATTTCATATCCCTATATCCTGCTCTGTTGATATTCCTTCCAATTTACTGTGTCTTCACTTTGCAGAAATTTAAATAGAATATCCAAGAGTGCCCTCACCATGATAAAAGAGAAGACTGTCCTAACTTGATGTAGCTGCTGCTGCTAAGTCACTTCAGTCATGTCAGACTCTGTGCAACCACATAGATGGCAGCCCACCAGGCTCCTCTGTCCCTGGGATTCTCCAGGCAAGAATACTAGAGTGGATTGCCATTTCCTTCTCCAATGTATGTATGCATGCTAAGTTGCTTCAGTCGTGTCCAACTCTGTGCGACCCCATGGACAGCAGCCCACCAGACTCCACTGTCCACAGGATTCTCCAGGCAAGAATACTGGAGGATTGCCATTTCCTTCTCCTAATTTGGTGTAGACAATGTAGAAAAGTCCAGAGCACAAGAAAACTTTATATATAAAATAATGAGATAGAATCCAAAGATTAAGGATGTCCAGAGTCTTAATTTTGCCCCTTAAGAGGGGCACACTTAGTACATATCTGAGACAAGAATCAGAATTTTTTTAAAAGAATTCAGAAATGTCAAGCAGAATTGGAGGAGGAATATTACATACTTAATTTTAACTTCAAAATTCTGGTAACCGGTGTTATTTAGAGAAAAGTCCTCAGTCATTTAAGAAGTTGTTGGTCGTAGCAAGATTGCTTTAAAATTTTGGAAATGCTTTCCTTTTCCTAAAATATAGTTTTATTATCAAGACATGAAATTTATATTGAGAAGTATAAAAAAACACCTCCAACATATTACCAAAATGCTGGTACTAGTATTTACTTCTGGCAGGAGTTCATGAGACTTCAGATTTCTTATTTGTTAGTATTTAAAATTTTTGTCATTTTAATTGTTGTGCAGTCATATTTCATTTTGTTTGCGTATCTCTGATGCCATATAATTCTGAATATCTTTCACCTCCAGTTTACAGTTACACCCCAGTTTGTATGTTATGTTCTAAAAATTTATTGCTTTGGCTTTTGCATTTAGGCCTAAAATCTGCCTGGATTTTGTTTGCTTGAGATCAAAATTAATTAATTAATTATTTGGTTGATTTCCCATCAGAATGTATGATCAAAATCTCATTATTTATTTCAAAATCCATTTAGTCTACCCAAACCTTTTCTCTTTGGTAACTGAACCATATTTTTCATCCCCAATACAGCAGAGCTGTGAAAAATACTGCTTAAGTTTCTGCTTAGCCTCTGAGTTTTCTGCTGATGACCTTAGCTCTCATGATACCCTTTAATTTAAATTATTAAGTCTTCTTTGGGTAAAACAATACAACCACAGCAGTGTACATTTCCCAAGTACAATCAAACCTTGATTAAAAGTGCTGGGATATCTGGTGCCCATTAAAATCTGAGGCAAAATGTAAATGAGCTTAATATGTGAATATTATGTATAAAATGAAGTTCCATTTCTTTGCAATTTAACCTTTTTCTTAATTAAATTCATTCAATTTGACATCTCTCAAATTTTAAAAAGATCTAAAAATGGGTCATTAGTGGTAACCTTAATGCCAATGATTACCCAGTTATAACAATTTCAGAAAAGTGACGTAGTACAAAAATTATGAATCCAAAGCTATGTTTAAAAAGCTACTTTTTGGCAACTTTTATTTTTTTTTTACCAAACATGGTCTGAATGTTTTTGTCCTCCTTAAATTTATGTGTTAAAATCCTAAGCTTTGAAGTTTCTGTATTAGGAAATGAAGGCCTTTGGAATATGGTTAGCTCATGAGCAGAAAGGCTTTATGTATGAAATGAGTGCCTTTATAAAACAAGCTCAAGTGAAATTCCTTCCCCTTTTACTACTTGAGGGCACAGCAAGAAGCTGAGGGCTATGAACCAGGAAGAAGGTCCTCCCCAGAACACAAGCACACTGGGACATTGTGCCCTGATCTTCGGACTGTACCGCTAGGTACGTGGACTTCAGATATTCTCCAGGCTGTGCTTTTCTTAATCACATTAATTCTTACACACAAAAAGATACAGAGATCCAAGGCTAGAGTTTGTGAAATAAGACTTAAATTTTAAAAGTATACTGATTACCTATTTTGTCAAATTATCATTCATCTAGGAGTACCAACAAGAAATGTATTCAACAATTAAAATTCTATGGTAGTTTCACACTCAAAACAATTTTTTTTAAAGTAGGATTAAGTATGCCTTTGGTCTCTAATCTTCTGCCTTCTGGATTCTGATTTTTGATTGCTGTGGTTTCTTTCATTAATCCTGGTTGAGTTTCATAATGTGTCTGGTATCTATAGCATGACATCTTTTATCACGTTTAGAAAATTCTCAAATATTGACTCTTACTCATCTCTCTCTTATCCTTCAGCTTCAATCACATATTTCAAATGTTTTCATCATATCCTCTCCCCCACTTTTTTTGTCCTTTTCTATATATTTCCCAACCATTATCGATTACCCTCTGTGGTTTAGTCACTAAGTCATGTCCAACTCTTATGACCCCGTGGACTGTAAGTCCTCCAGGTTCTTCTGTCTTTTGTCCATGGAATTTCCCATGCAAGAATGCTGGAGTGAGTTACCATTTCTTTCTCCAGGGGATATTCACGACTCAGGAATCGAACGTGGGTCTGCATTGCAGGCAGATTCTTTATCAATTGGGGCACCAGGAAAGCCCCAATTCACTAACTTTCTTCAACCTATTTATGCAACTGAAAATTTCAGGTTTTATATATTTAGTTTTGGAAATTTTAAGTGTTTAGAATTTCTTTTTCATTGGAATTTCTTTACAATTATGGCAGAACCAATACAATATTGTAAAGTTTAAAAATAAAATAAAATAAAAACAATTATGGATATTACATAATTAGTCAAGACAATTTGAACATACTATCGGTACTGTTTTTTGTTTGTTTGTTTGATTTTTGGGTGTTAGTTCTAAAAGGTCTTGTGGATCTTCATAGAACCGTTCAACTTCAGCTTCTTCAGCATTACTGGTTGGGGCATAGACTTGGATTTCTGTGATATTGAATGGTTTGCCTTAAAAACCAACAGATCATTCTGTTGTTTTTGAGATTGTATCCAAGTACTGCATTTCAGACTCTTTTGTTAACCATGATGGCTATTCCATTTCTTCTGAGGGATTCCTGCCTGCAGTAGTAGATATAATTGTCATCTGAGTTAAATTCAACCATTCCAGTCCATTTTAGTTCGCTGATTCCTAGAATGTTGACATTCACTCTTGCAATCTCTTGTTTAACCTCTTCCAATTTGCCTTGATTCATGGACCTCACATTCCAGGTTCCTATGCAATATTGCTCTTTACAGCATTGGACCTTGCTTCTATCACCAGTTACATCCACAGCTGGGTATTATTTTTGACTGCAGCCATGAAATAAAAAAACACTTACTCCTTGGAAGGAAAGTTATGACCAACCTAGATAGTATATTCAAAAGCAGAGACATTACTTTGCCAACAAAGGTCCGTCTAGTCAAGGCTATGGTTTTTCCTGTGGTCATGTATGGATGTGAGAGTTGGACTGTGAAGAAAGCTGAGCACCAAAGAATTGATGCTTTTGAACTGTGGTGTTGGAGAAGACTCTTGAGAGTCCCTTGGACTGCAAGGAGATCCAACCAGTCCATTCTGAAGGAGATCAGCCCTGGAATTTCTTTGGAAGGAATGATGCTAAAGCTGAAACTCCAGTACTTTGGCCACCTCATGCGAAGAGTTGACTCATTGGAAAAGACTCTGATGCTGGAAGGGATTGGGGGCAGGAGGAGAAGGGGATGACAGAGAATGAGATGGCTGGATGGCATCACTGACTCGATGGACGTGAGTCTGAGTGAACTCCGGGAGTTGGTGATGGACAGGGAGGACTGGCGTGCTCCGATTCATGGTGTCTTGAAGAGTCGGACACGACTGAGCGACTGAACTGAACTGAACTGATAGGTACTGTTGCTGTTGTTGTTATTAAGTCACTCAGTAGTGTCTGACTCTTTGCAGCCTCATGGACTGCAGCACACCAGACTTCCAGGTCCTTCACCATCTCCTGGAGTTTGCTTAAACTCATTTCCATTGAGTTAGTAATTCTATCCAACAATCTTGTCCTCTGTTATCCCCTTCTTCTCTTGCCTCCTATCTTTCCCAACATCTGGGTCTTTTCCAGTGAGTCAGTTCTTCATATCCGGTGGCCAAAGGATTGGAGCTTCAGCTTCAGATTCAGTCCTTCTAATGAGTATTCAGGGTTCATTTCCTTTAGGATTGGCTTCTTGCAATCCACAGGGCTCTTAAGAGTCTTCTCCAACACCACAGTTTGAAAGCATCAATTCTTCGACTCTCAGCCTTCTTTATGGGCCAACACTCACATCCATATGTGACTACTTGAAATCCATAGCTTTGGCTATAGGTAATGATAGTTACTAAACATGAAACAATAATTATTACAGAAACTCTTTTTTTGTTCATTTATAAGGTATTACTGTATATTTCCTTTTTAATTTTGATTTTATTTCGTATGGTTGATTTACAATGTTGTTTTAGTTTCAGGTGTACAGCAAAGTGATTTAGTTATACATATACATATGCCCTTTCTTTTTTATATACTTTTTAAGATTAGCAGAATATAGGGAAATATACAGTTGAGTTAAGCACGCTTGTATTCAAAATCTGATCATACCACTTAATAGCTATATAACCTGTAAACTTTCTTCCCTCTCTATATATTTGGTATTTTTTAACTGTATAACTGGGATAATATAATCTGTAAAATAGCAACTCTTAATAAACTAGATGTGAGAGCTTTGTACTTTTGCTAAAAGTAATTTTGCTGACAGACATTAATTTTTGGAATTTTTCCACTTTTTTGGTGCACTGGATATCTTCACATCTGGGTGCAAAGCACCATGCAATATAGTCGTTTTCTTCCCAAAGACTCAATGTTACAAACATACCAGCATTATAGGAGTATATGTGGATAACAAGATCTGAATATTGATTAGCTTAAAAGTATGTGCATCTGTACAGTCACAGATTTTATTTTCTTGAGCTCCAAAATCACTGTGGATTTGACTAGAGCCACGAAATTAAAAGATACTTGCTTCTTGGAAGAAAAGGTATGACAAAGCTAGACATTGTGTTGAGACCAGAGACATCATTTTTGACAAAGCTCTGTACCGTCAAAGCTATGGTTTTTCCAGTAGCTACGTACAGAAGTGAGAGTTGGACCATAAAGAAGGCTGATTGTGGAAGAACTGATGCTTTCATATTGTAGTGTTGGAGAAGACTCGAGAGTTCCTTGGACATCAAGGAGATCAAACCAGTTAATCGTTCAGGAAGACAACACTGAATATTCATTGGAAGGATTAATGCTAAAGCTGAAGCTCCAATACTTTGGCCATCTGATACAAACAGTTGACTCACTGAAAAAGATCCTGATGCTGGGAAAGATTGAGGGCAGGAGGAGAAGAAGGTGACAAAGGATCAGATAGTTGGATGGCATCACTGACTCAACAGACATGAGTCTGAGCAAACTCCAGGAGATAGTGGAGGACAGAAGAGCCTAGCATGCTGCCGTCCATGGGATCGCGAAGAATCAAACATTACTTAGCAACTGAACATTACTTAGCAACAGCAACACTACTATTAGGATATTTTTCTACCCAGTTTTACCAATTGGTCTGCCCAGTAAGACTAATGATACATACAAGTTTCCAACACAAAATGGACCTATGCATTCAGGAAAAGACTGTGGTTTCCAGCTATGCCTGTAATAGAAAGGAAACATCTGTTTAAGTTAATCCTGAAGAATGACTAAATCCTCCAGACATAAAACATGTTTGCCAGTGAGCTTTTATCATAATGAATAATTTTGTCTTGATTTTTAAAATAGTGTCTAAATCCTAATTATTTTTGAACTGAGTGAAAAAGAATGTCAGATTGTTCCTCTAAAATTTCAACACTTGGAGTGTGACTTGAGAACCTAAGATATAAAAAATGAATCAAATGAGGGACTAAACAGTATTTAAAGGAATTGAGATTTCAGGCAAGGCAGTCCATTTCCTGATTTGATGGTGCACTGACTACTGTACAACTTCACACCTTAGGAGCCTATTGAAAAATCAATGCTTGTGCTCTTTGCTTCTTCTAAAAATTTCATTTCTGCATTGCTTACAAAAACATTGAAAGTGAAAGTCTTTCAGTCGTGTGACTCTTTGGGACCCCATACAGTCCATGAAATTCTCCTGGCTAGAATACTGGAGTGGGTAGCCTTTCCCTTCTCCAGGGGATCTTTCCAACCCAGGGATCAAACGCAGGTCTCCCACATTGCAGACAGATTCTTTACCAGCTGAGCCTCAAGGAAGCCCAAGAATACTGGACTGGGTAGCCTATCCCTTCTCCAGCGGATCTTCCTGATCCAGGAATTGAACCTGGGTCTCCTGAGTTGCAGGCAGATTTTTTTTTTTTTTTTTTTTTTTTAAACAGCAAAAGAGACACTGATGGATAGAACAGTCTTTTGGACTCTGTGGGAGAGGGAGAGGAAGAGGGTGGGAAGATTTAGGAGAATGGCATTGAAACACATAAAATATCATGTATGAAACGAGTTGCCAGTCCAGGTTCCATGCACGATACTGGATGCTTGGGGCTGGTGCATTGGGATGACCCAGAGGGATGGTACGGGGAGGAAGGAGGGTTCAGGATGGGGAACACGTGTATACCTGTGGTGGATTCATGTTGATATATGGCAAAACCAATACAATATTGTAAAGTTATTTTAAAAAAAAGAAAAAAAAAGAAAACAAAAAACAACAACAAAAAAAAGTTTAACAAAAATGTAATCCTTCGTGAGTCATTCCAATTCCTGTTTGTGCAGAAAATAAATTTTGTGTGTGTGTGTGTTTCTTTTTTTAATTTATTTAAATTTATTTGCATTAGGCTTGAGTAATATTCTCATCTGCTTTATCTTTACTTTGTAATTTATCTTTCTTGTTCTCCTGTCATTTTCAGGAAAGAACATTCTTTTTTCTACTATTTTATGTAAAAATTAATTACTCTTCTTTTTTTTTTAACACTTTAAGAAAGAACTAATGGTTGAACTTTTATTTTATCTTTGTTATCTTGTCCAAGACCTTATTATTATTTTTCTTTTTCTTTTTACAAAATCTGTATTTTGTCTTTCAAGTTCTAAGAAATGGCATCAGTAAGTTATGACTTTTTCAGAAACAATAAAATGCTCAAACAAATCCTGTACACCTTAAAACTTGTGTTGAATAATCCCTCCTTAGGGATATTATTTCATCTTAACAACATGCAAAGTGCATGCAACCCCAAACTTGCATTCATTTGATATTATTCATTCAAAGAACATAAATCAAACATTGAGAAAACGTCAAGATAATAGTTTTATAGATTCTATTTGTCGGAACCCTTAAAATCCTTGGTTGCATATTGTCTCTCACAACAAATGTGAACAATATATACATGTTTCTTTCATCAAAATCTAGGGAATATTATAATAGTTAACTATTGATAAGTATTTTAAATACCTAGCTTTAAAGTCATGTTGTAGTTACTCTTGTTATTTCCTCCTCTCTGTGTCTCAATTTCTGTCTCTCTCAAAGAAACTAGAGAAATGAGATAAAATACAGTCCTTGAATCTACATGTACCCAAACTTGCTGCTGTTGTTGCTATAGCATAAATATATAAAGGGCTATTTCCCCATCCATCCTGAGTGTGGCTGAGGTAGGTTTACTTCTTTCTCTGTATTTCCTGAGGGTTATTTCCCCCTTTTTCTGCTTCAGAGTTTCATGGCCTTTTAGGAATTGAGATAAATATCAGATTTGTCAGCTTCATCCCCTTTGTGTGGACATCAGACCTGGCTTTCAACCTCACAAAACTATTCAAAACATATCTCAGTTAACAGAAATCTTTATCCTCTCTAAGGCAGGCTTCAGTTCAGTTGCTCAGTCGTGTCTGACTCTTGGCGACCCCATGGACTGCAGCACGCCAGGCTTCCTTGTCTATCATCAACTCCTGGAGTTTACTCAAACTCATGTCCGTCAAGTAGGTGATGCCACCCAAACATCTCATCCTCTGTCATCCCCTTCTCCTCTGCCTTCAATCTTTCCCAGCATCAGGGTCTTTTCCAATGAGTCAGTTCTTCGCATCAGGTGGCCAAAGTATTAGAGCTTCAGCTTCAGCAGCAGTCCTTTCAATGAATATTCAGGACCAGTTTTCTTTAGGATTCACTGGTTTGATCTCCTTGCAGTCCAAGGGACTCTCAAGAGTCTTCTCCAACACCACAGCTCAAAAGCATTAACGCTTTGGCACTCAATTTCCTTTATGGTCCAACTCTCACATCCATCCATGACTACTGGAAAAACCATAGCTTTGACTAGATGGACCAAATCTTATGTTTCTAGAAAAACGTCTCCTGTAGGCCTCTGAAAGATTTGCCTTCATTTCTTTCATTAACTCAATAATGAAAATACTTTAAATTTGTTTTATGGATTTCAGTAAGCATTTTTATACATCCCCCAAATTGAACATTTTCTAGGATATGTGCATTGTCTTATTATCAGAGTTGGATGTCCCAAGTCATACATTCACAAACCTATAGAATATATACAGCATGCTACTTACTTTGGGAAAAAAATGACTCTGTTCTTACCTCACCCAAAATTTATTAGGTACTTGAGAAGATTATTTCAAATTCTTTAATAAAACTAAATTGTCTGACAAAGATAACCTCAAATTTCTTAATACCATATGACTTTTTCCTCATTTGATAAGTGTCATTAACATTTAACAAGTTAATATGAATAGACATTATGAGGGTTATTAAATACACAGTAGTATTAAGTCAAAGGGCAATATACACATTTATATATATGTTTTATTTAATAAGTTTCCTAGGTGGTGCTAGTGGTAAAGAACCCAACTGCAAATGCAGGAGACATAAGAGGCCTGGGTTCCATCCCTGTGTCAGGAAGATCCCCTAGAGGAGGGCATGGCAACCCACTCCAGTATTGTTGCCTGGAGAATCCCATGGACAGAGGAACCCGATGGGCTACAGTCCATGGGATCACAAAGAGTTAAACATGACTGAAGTACCTTAGTATGCATGCATGCACAGGATTTTTATTTATTTATTTATTTTTTAAATTTTATTTTATTTTTAAACTTTACAATATTGTATTAGTTTTGCCAAATATCGAAATGAATCCGCCACAGGTATACCTGTGTTCCCCATCCTGATCCCTCCTCCCTCCTCCCTCCCCATACCCTCCCTCTGGGTCGTCCCAGTGCACCAGCCCCAAGCATCCAGTATCGTGCATCGAACCTGGACTGGCGACTCATTTCATACATGATATTATACATGTTTCAATGCCATTCTCCCAAATCTCCCCACCCTCTCCCTCTCCCACAGAGTCCATAAGACTGATCTATACATCAGTGTCTCTTTTGCTGTCTCGTACACAGGGTTATTGTTACCATCTTTCTAAATTCCATATATATGCGTTAGTATACTGTATTGGTGTTTTTCTTTCTGGCTTACTTCACTCTGTATAATAGGCTCCAGTTTCATCCATCTCATTAGAACTGATTCAAATGTATTATTTTTAATGGCTGAGTAATACTCCATTGTGTATATGTACCACAGCTTTCTTATCCATTTATCTGCTGATGGACATCTAGGTTGCTAATGTGCAATGTTTAGAATAATTTACCATGTTATATCAGAGAATGCAATGGCATCCCACTCCATTACTCTTGCCTGGAAAATCCCATAGACGGAGGAGCCTGGTAGGCTGCAGTCCATGGGGTCGCGAAGAGTCGAACACAACTGAACGACTTCAGTTTCACTTTTCACTCTCATGCATTGGAGAAGAAAATGGCAACCTACTCCAGTGTTCTTGCCCGGAGAGTCCCAAGGCCGGGGGAGCCTGGTGGGCTTCTGTCTATGGGGTCGCACAGAGTCAGACACAACTGAAGCGACCCAATAGATTAGTTCTGTGCTTTCAATTTAGAGGATTTGGACTCTTAGATAGTTTTTAAAGTAAGATTGGTAAGATTTTCTGCACTTAGAAAATGAAGCATGCAATTAAGACCCAAATAAATTAAATAAGTCTAATTAACTAGCTTTTCATGAAGACAAAGTCATAAAAATGAAGGAAAATAGAATTAATTCCATTACAGTCAAAATTACATAACTGCCCAGTTGATTTCTGCTTCTGAAAATAAAGTCTTCTTTTTCTATCTGCATCTGCAATTACTGTCCAGGTTTTGCAATACCATGCCACATATTATGAGTAGAAACTGATGGTTTTTTAAAAGCAGAAGTAGGAAACAGTATATTGAATTCTTCTTTTATGTATACATTAAAAACTAAAGAGAAAAGGAAATATATAAGCATGTGAATGCAGAGTTCCAAAGAAAGGAAGGAGAGATAAGAAAGCCTTCCTCAGTGATCAATGCAAAGAAATAGAGGAAAACCACAGAATGGGAAAGACTAGAGATCTCTTCAAGAAAATTAGAGATACCAAGGGAAAACTTCATGCAAAGATGGGCTCGATGAAGGACAAAAATGGTATGGACCTAACAGAAGCAGACAATATTAAGAAGAGGTGGCAAGAATACACAGAACTACACAAAAAAGATCTTCATGACCAAGATAATCACGATGGTGTGATCACTGACGTAGAGCCAGACATCCTGGAATGTGAAGTCAAGTGGACCTTAGTGATGCTTTTTTGATGAACAAAGCTAGTGGAGGTGATGGAATTCCAGCTGAGCTATTCAAAATCCTAAAAGATGATGTTGTAAAAGTGCTGCACTCAATATGCCAGCAAATTTGGAAAACTCAGCAGTGGCCACAGGACTGGTAAAGGTCAGTTTTTATTCCAATCCCAAAGAAAGGCAATGCCAAAGAAAGCTCAAACTACCACACAATTGCACTCATCTCACACGCTAGTAAAGTAATGCTCAAAATCCTCAAGCCAGGCTTCAGCAATACGTGAACCATAAACTTCAAGATGTTCAAGCTGGTTTCAGAAAAGGCAGAGGAACCAGAAATCAAAGAAAAAGGAAGAGAGTTCCAGAAAAACATCTACTTCTGCTTTATTGACTATGTCAAAGCCTTTGACTGTGTGGATCAGAGTAAACTGTGGAAAATTCTAAAAGAGATGGGAATACCAGACCACTTGACCTGCCTCTTAAGAAGCGTGTATGCAAGTCAGGAAGCAACAGTTAGAACTGGACATGGAACAGCAGACTTGTTCCAAATAGGAAAAGGAGTACATCAAGGCTATATATTGTCACCCTGCTTATTTAACTTCTATGTAGAGTACATCATGAGAAACGCTGGGCTGGAAGAAGCACAAGCTGGAATCAAGATTGCCGGGAAAAATATCAATAACCTCAGATATGCTGATGACACCACCCTTATGGTAGAAAGTGAAGAGGAACTCAAAAGCCTCTTGATGAAAGTGAAAGAGGAGAGTGAAAAAGCTGGCTTAAAGCTCAACATTCAGAAAACTAAGATCATGGCATCCGGTCCCATCGCTGCATGGGAAGTAGATGGGGAAATAGTGGAAACAGTGTCAGACTTTATTTTTGGGGGGCTCCAAAATCACTGCAGATGATGATTGCAGCCACAAAATTAAAAGACGCTTACTCCTTGGAAGGAAAGTTATGACCAACCTAGATAGCATATTCAAAAGCAGAGACATTACTTTGCCAACAAAGGTCCATCTAGTCAAGACTATGGTTTTCCCAGTAGTCATGTATGGATGTGAGAGTTGGACTGTGAAGAAAGCTGAGCGCAGAAGAATTGATGCTTTTGAACTGTGGTGTTGGAGAAGACTCTTGAGAGTCCCTTGGACTGCAAGGAGATCCAACCAGTCCATTCTAAAGGACATCAGCCCTGGGTGTTCATTGGAAGGAATGATGCTAAAGCTGAAACTCCAATACTTTGGCCACCTCATGCAAAGAGTTGACTCATTGGAAAAGACTCTGATTCTGGGAGGGACTGGGGGTAGGAGGAGAAGGGGACAACAGAGGATGAGATGGCTGGATGGCATCATTGACTCGATGGACATGAGTTTGAGTGAATTCTGGGAGCTGGTGATGGACAGGGAGGCCTAGCATGCTGCAGTTTGTGGGGTTGCAAAGAGTCAGACACGACTGAGTGACTGAACTGAACTGAAAAACTAAGGAGCAGAAACAGATCTGGTGCTGATTCCATCTTTACTTACTTAGTTAATCTTTTGTTATCCCATTTTAAACCAATATCTTAAGCACTGATATCATTTCGAATATTATTTCACGCAGTCTTCTCTCAAACTAAAGCCATATATATTTAGCAGCATGTTTTGGTTATTTTATTTTTAAAATGCATTTACTTGAAATACTTCTAAGACAAAATTAGTATTCATATTTTATTGACCATAAACACTAACTGAGATTCTGACTAGCAATAAAAGTTTTTCATCTTCCATTTCAAGCTAATCTGAAACACTGAATTGTGTTAACTGATCTGCTTTGCTTTCTCAGATACTCATTGTTGCTCTGTACAAATTTTCCTGAGATGAACAAACTCACTCACAGAAATTCTTTGTTAGGTTCATGTATTGAGGCAAAAGTTGAAATATGGGAAACAATTTTATAGATTGTGTTTATTAGAACCCTTAAAATCCTTGGTTGCGTATTTTCTTAAAAATGAAAAATAACTTTTTCTCCAAAACAGTTGAAGTATGAGACTCTAAATGTTCTAGCCACAAGCTATTACTAGTTTTCTAAAGTCATGAATTGAAGTTCTGAGTTCTGTGTGAAAATTATATATCTTAATGGGTACCATAAACATAAGGCTAGAATTTGCTTTAAATTTGTGTTCAGCCTGTACCAGATTTATATGATATTCCACAGTTTTTACTTCATTTCTTTGTTATACAATCCAGTTATTTGGATCCTTAACAGAAACAGGAGCAATAGAACTCTCTCTCTCTCACACACACACACACACACACACTTGTGAAATAGAAATGCAGTGGCACCTCTATAATTGTAATACATTGCTTGTTTACTAGTACAAGCTGCCATTTATTTTGCCAGAATGCATATACTATTAAAACCCTCATATATGAAGGTAGTTTACTATCAGCCTGAAACCACATAGATTATATTCTCAGAATATAAAAGTATGTGTACAATAATAAAACATATTCAAAAATGAGTTGAAACTTTATCAGAGCTAGTATTTTATTTCAGTGGTGCAATGGAGAGGCACGTGCAAAATGTCCCAGACTTTATCATTGCACAATATATGGTACAAGAAGAAATACCTGAAATGTTAATATTAATTATACTTCTGAAATATAGGCAGGAAAATTAAACTTCAACAATGTCCAATGCTGAAAACCTTACTTTAAAAGCCCTCAAATAACTTTTCTTAGGTGAAGAAATTTCAAAAAACTTAAATTTGCTTTTAAATTCCTACATGTAATCACAGACTGCCATAGATTCCATATTTTTCTTCAAGCCCTGAATGGATATTCTCTCTCTCTTTTTTTTCTTAATAGGAATTTAACATGTGAAACTTAAGAACCAAGTACTCACCAGCTAACTCTTTGAAGTACATTTAAATTATTATTTAAAGATAAATGTTCAATATTCTTAGCTGAATTTACAGAAGAAGACCCATTAGACTTCATAGGCATGAGTATTTTGGGATGAAGAACTCTCTAATGCTGATCCACATTATCAGAATACATAGTTATAAAGTAGCTAAAGAAAGAAAACTCTACAACAGTAGCAAAAACCAACTGCATATAACTTTATATTTCCTCAACCTATCTGTATAACTGTGAGTTCTTTACATTAATGTTATGACTTTTTACATTCATTTAATCGAATTGAAATATCTTGTGTTTTAGAAATGTGATGAAGTACCTCATGTAAAAAATTAAAACTCACTGCAGTGAAGCCCTTTGTGCTCACATAACTTAAAAATCACACAATGAAAACAAAGCTGAGTCCTAGGACTAATTTTATTTCTGGGCTACAGCCATATACTTAAATAACATTTCCATCTGTTCCAGGCTGTAAAAGTTGCTTGAGTTTAGCAAAGACAATCCAGCAACATTAGCACATTCTTAAATCTTCCCTGGATAGGTCCAAATCATGTGATGGCCCCCTTATCTCAGTCTAGAATAGATTAATAGTTCATCCATGTCTTGTTTCAGTTGAAATCTGTTTTTGTAAAAGCGATTAGATCTATAGACACTTATAATTCAGAACATCATCTGTTAATTTAAATAATATAAAGTGGTAAAACCACTCAGAAACATGGAGAAAAAAGAAATATAAAGTCAGGTTCTATTGAACCACTACAGAATAAAGTGAAAGTAAGTTGATACAGATAAATGCAATGGATTTCATTGGATGTGTAAAATGATATTCTTTCCTCCTAAGAGGGGTCAGTTTGCACTTTTCTCCTCATTCGCATCTCTGTTTCCTGGAGCAGAGAAAGGACAGGAAGTGACTGTTACTCTGCAAACTATTTTTTCCTTTGACTTCTCTGCTAAGTTACTTCAGTCGTGTCCGACTCTGTGCGACCCCATAGACGGCAGCCCACCAGGCTCCCCGTCCTTGGGATTCTCCAGGCAAGAACACTGGAGTGGGTTGCCATTTCCTTCTCCAATGCATGAAAGTGAAAAGTGAAAGTGAAGTCACTCAGTCGTGTCTGACCCTCAGCGACCCCATGGACTGCAGCCTTCCAGGCTCCTCTGTCCATGGGATTTTCCAGGCAAGAGTACTGGAGTGGGGTGCCATTGCCTTCTCCGTTGACTTCTCTACTGTCAGACAAACTGCCTCTCACATAATAAATAGGTAAATAGACTAACTAGATCATAAACTGATGGCAAAGTTCCCTTTTACATAGGCAAAGTCCCTATGCAGAGGGACAGGATCTTATATCTGACCTCCACTTGAAAACTGTGAATAGAAAATGAGAAATATATGCCAATTCTTTTTTAATACTAATATTAATTCAAATTTCAAAATTCTTAATGCACTCGTTCTGATTTTGCTCATTTAATGTAGTCAGGTTCAAAAATTTAGTGGGTGCTTAATGAAGATCATTTTATGTGGATGAGGCTAAACCTGTTAAAATTATGAAAGATAATAGGAGAAGTCCTATAGTGTAGAAAAAAGAAAACCACATGCATTTAGCAATTGTGGGGAGAGAAGATCATTAAATAAAAACTGGTGTTAAGATTATTATAAATATTGCTAAAATCTATAGATGTGCAAATTTGAACCAATATCATCAAATATATAATAAAATAATTGACTTATGTTAGCACTTTGATAACAAGATACAGCTTGTTTTCTCAGGTCCAAGTGATTGAGTTGGTCAAATAGATTAGAAGTAAAATAATTACATCTGGTAGTTTGAGGTTTTATTTTCTACTTATCTAATCACAGTAATTTTACAGCTTAATCAAAGGATTAATTTTAAATAGGAATGTTCAAAGAAGTAAGGAAAGAAATCAAGGTAAAGAAAAATTATTAAGACATTCTGAAAAATTATTGGCCTGTATTATAGGCAAAGATTTTAAATTGCTTAGTATGGTTTACATATAGGCTCTTATTTTTAAAACATCATCTCATTCTTCACTTTCTGTTTAATTCTGTGCATGTATTTTAGTTTACAGAATAAACATTATATTATTTTACTTGTTCCAAGATATTTGTTTATTTCAATGACTGATTCATTGATACATTAGAAAATATAACAAACATAACTGTAATAAGATTTTTAAATCATAAATCACCAAATCCCTTGATTATTTTCGGTTTATTTCCTAAGATAGAGTATATGTATATATATATAATCATTATTATTTGCTCTCAGTACAAATGTACTTTGGTACATTAGCTTTGCTGTTGTTGTTGTTCTTCAGTCACTCAGTGGTATCTGACTCTTTGCGACCTCATGGACTGCAGCCCACCAGACTTCCCTGTCTCTCACTTTCTCCTGGAGTTTGCTCAAACTCATGTCCCTTGAGTTGGTGACGCCATCCAACTATCTCATTCTCTTCTGATGAGAAGTCCCCTGCTTCTCTTCCTGCCTTCAATCTTTCCTAGCATCAGTGTCTTTTACATTGAGTCAGTTCTTCGCATCAGGTGGCCAATGTATTGGAGCTTCAGCTTTAAAATCAATCTTTCCAATGTATGCAGGGGTAGGTGCTCATTCATATCCAACTCTCTGTGACCCAATGGACTGTAGCCCAAGAGGTTCCTCTGTCCATGGAATTCTGCAGGCAAGAGTACTGGAGTGGGTTGAATTCCCTCCTCCAGAGAGTGAGAGAATTCCTGCAGGTCTCCTGCAGCTCCTACATTGGGCAGCAGATTCTTTACAGCTGAGTCTCCTTTGAAGCCCCCTTTCAATTTATATTGAGGGTTGATTTCCTTTAGGATTGACTGGTTCGATCTGCTGGCTGTGCAAGGGACTCTGGAGTCTTCTCCAGCAACCATAATTTGAAAGCATCAGTTATTTGGTGCTCAGCATTCACTATGGTTCAACAATATCTTCAGAATAGGTTAAGAGTCTTCAAGCTAGTTCAGTTCAGTTGTTCAGTTGTGTCCAACTCTGCGACCCCATGAACGTCAGCACTCCAGGCCTCCCTGACCAACACCAAATCCCAGAGTTTATTCAAACTCATGTCTATTGAGTTGGTGATGCCATCCAACCATCTCATTCTCTGTCTTCCCCTTCTCCTTCTGCCTTCAATCTATCCCAGCATCAGAGTCTTTTCTAATGAGTCAGTTCTTTGCATCAGGTGGCCAAAGTATTGGAGTTTCAGCTTCAGCATCACTCCTTCCAATGAATATTCAGGACTGATCTCCTTTAGAATGGACTGGTTGGATCTCCTTGCAGTTCAAGGAACTCTAAAGAGTCTTCTCCAACACCACAGTTCAAAAGCATCAATTCTTCGTTGCTCAGCTTTCTTTATAGTCCAACTCTCACATTCACACATGACTACTTGAAAAACCAAAGCGTTGACTAGATGGACCTCTGTTGGCAAAGTAATGTCTCTGCTTTTCAATATGCTGTCTAGGTTGATCATAACTTTTCTTCCAAGGGGCATGTGTCTTTTAATTTCATGGCTGCAGTCACCATCTGCAGTGATTTTGGAGCCCCCAAAAAATGAAGTCTGTCACTATTTCCACTGTTTCCCCATATATTTGCCATGAAGTGATGAGACTGGATGCTGTGATCTTAGTTTTCTGAATGTTGTGTTTTAAACCAACTTTTTCCACTCTCCTCTTTCACTTTCATCAAGAAGCTCTTTAGTTCCTTTTCACTTTCTGCCATAAGGATGATGTCATCTTCATATCTGAGGTTACTGATACTTCTACCAGCAATCCAATTGATTCCACCTTGTGCTTCATCCAGTCCAGCATTTCTCACCATGTACTCTGCATATAAGTTAAATAAGCAGGGTGACAATATACAGCCTCGATGTACTCCTTTCCCTATTTGGAGCCAGTCTGTTCCATATGCGGTTCTAACTTTTGCTTCTTGACCTGCATACAGATTTCTCAGGAGGCAGGTCAGGCAGTCTGGTATTCCCATCTCTTAAAGAATTTTCCAGTTTGTTGTGATCCACATAGTCTAAAGCTTTGGCATAGTCAAGCTAGCATGACCCAGTTTCAAAGAAAATTTTCATTTAATGATGTAAAAAAAAGTGAAATAATTTAGTAGTTGACATAAAAATACTCTTGTATGTGCACTTAGCTATATGTTTATTTCTCACAAACAACATTTCAGAACATTTTAATCCTATTTGTGCTGACTCATTTCCTGCTGGAATAAAACTACCATGCTCCGATATGAAAAATAAGCCAGAATGGATAGGCCTTTTTCTTGCAGTGGAAGGTGTTGATATGATGAACAGACTGTTCTAATTACCCTTTCTTTAAAAGGCAGTCTTTCTGGATTCCAAAGTTATTTGCTCTTTATGTATTATTATACCTATCTAGTTTTTTCTTTTGAGGCTTCTCAGGTGGTGCTAGTTGTTAAGAACCTGCCTATCAATCAATGCAGGAGATATAAGTGATGTGAAATCGATCCCTGGGTTGGGAAGATCCCCTGGAGTAGAAAATGGCAAGCCACTCCAGTATTCTTGCCTGGAAACTCCATGGACAGAGGATTCTGGCAGGCTATAACCTATGGGGTTGAAAAGAGTCAGACATGACTGAAATGACTTAGCTTGAATGCTTTTGATTATTTGCTAAAGATCAATTCATTTGAACAAATTAAGATGCCATCATACCTAATGAATATCTTTGATTTTATTTGAAAGAAAAATACACAGAAACAACAGCCATGCAAGCAAGTTAATCATTCACAGCCTACCTTGGAGTGTGAACAGATGTTTTAATTAAAATTGACTGTGAGATAAATTATCCCTTGGTATAATTTAATAAATAGCCATTGGTATAATAAATTACAATACAAATATTTACTTGACCGTTACTGCTTTCCTTCTTTATTGTAATGAAGACTACATTGCTTCAGTGCCATTCTTTATAATCCTTTAGCAAAATAGAGGTTATTTTTCTTTTCCATCTTCCCTTAACAACGAGCCTTTCTTTTCATTAGCTTCTTAGGAGCTCTGTGCTTGACTGTTTTATTATCCATTTCTTTTCATGGTCAGTAAAGGCTCAGTTATCTTTTTGAAGGGAAAAGAAAAACAAAAAGGACCACTAATGCTAATCATTTTTCTAGAATTATGATAAAATATAGTCCTTACTAACTATTTCAATTTAGATTTTTATTACACTGAAATTAGAAACCACACTATCATTTGCAGAAGGCCTTCAAGCTTTTGTTGGAGCTAGGGATTTGGGGAGAATAGTCTATTTCTCAAAGTGGTCGGTTTTTGTTTTTTTGTTTTTTAAGAAATAGTAAGTGATTCTGATAGCATTAATAGAAGAACATCTTATTGAGGATTCAGTCATGTCAAAAAAAATCATAGACTTTATTTGAATTCTGTTATTACATAGAATTAATAAAAATAATATCCAGAACTGGTGTTTGTCTATAAAATGTGGGATGGCTTTTTATTAGATGGGAATATTGCTTAGTTTGGAAAAAAGATTAGAAGCACAGTATACGTTTCCAGTTTACTTTCTAGCCTTCTTTAATTTTGCTACATTGATACGCATTTTATGCCAATGCTCAGATAGTTTTTGTTTTCTAATTTATCTTGCCTCCATTAATTGTTTATGTTAATATGTAGCTAACCTTATAAAAGATGTTTCTTAAAAGTTTTAGAGATTGCTTTAGTTTTTATATTAAAAAAAAAAAAGAATGCTTCAAACATATAGATCTCAGGAACTTGGGCATACTTGTGAGAATTTTTACAGGATATACAACAGCTTAAATAAGACAACTAATTATACTAAAATGTTCCTAACATAAAACAGTAGCAGTGTTGATAGCACTGTAGAATTTTTTTGAATTGCCAAAACGTCTTTGTATATATTACTGTTTGTATTATATATGTGCCTAGTCACTCTGTCATGTTTGACCGTTTGAGACCCCATGGATTTTAGCCCACCAGGCTCCTCTGTCCAAGGGGATTCTCCAGGCAAGAATATTGGAATGGGTAGCCATTCCCTTCTCCAGGGGATCTTCCCAACCCAGTGATCAAACACAGGTCTCCCACATTGCAGGCAGATTCTTTACCATCTGAGCCATGCATCTTCAAAACATGATAATGCATCCTATGAGTTATAATCTTTAGATAATTGCAATTAATATAATCTCTTGAGAGTCCTTTGTACTGCAAGGAGATTAAACCAGTCAATCCTAAAGAAAATTAGTCCTGAATAGTCATTGGAAGGACTGATAATGAAGCTGAAGCTCCAACACTTTGGCATATGATATGAAGAACTGATTTATTAGAAAAAATCCTGATGCTGGGCAATATTGAAGACAGAAGGAGAAGGGGCATGGCAGAGGATTAGATGGTTGGATGGCATCACTGACTCAATGGACTTGAGTTTGAGCAAGCTCCAGGAGTTGGTGATGGACAGGGAAGCCTGGTGTGCTGCAGTCTCTGGGGTCACTAAGAGCTGGACACAATTGAATGACTGAACTGAACTGATAATCCTTTTAAGAACACTAATCAAAATGTTTATGCACAGCAGTGACTTTGCTATAGGTTAAAAAATTACACTATGAGTATTTATTTTGTTTAGTTAGAAAGATGGAAGCATAGTAAATGCTTATTAAATGCATACTTTACAATCCTAATCGTTTCCCTAAAGTGTAAGTAGTTTCAGACTTTGATACTTGCTGGAATTTACAAGCACAAAATTTATTTCAGAATGCTCTCATGATTAATGCTTGGAAGTGATACAAAGGGAAGAGGATTGGATAGAAGTTGAATTATACTATGACGCAGTTGCATCCAAGATCTCAGTCCATCCTATGGGAGCAGTAGAGCTAGGAGGG
The DNA here is from genome assembly GCF_027580195.1 of Bos mutus. Lineage (NCBI taxonomy): Eukaryota > Metazoa > Chordata > Mammalia > Artiodactyla > Bovidae > Bos > Bos mutus. Next base: position 50,067,424 of record NC_091636.1, on the reverse strand, counting down.
CATATCAATATTCTTTCAATCTGGGGTGAGAGGATGTAGCTTTATACCAAGTCTCCATATCATCTGGTTGCTGCATATCAACTTCTCTGCATTGGACAAAGCAGTTCACTTCAGCTGAGGGAAAATCTAGAGGTTGGGATTCAGCTGAGAGGCATCCATGCCATTGCTTACAGCAGCTGGGGGAAGAAGCATCTCAGTTATTTGCGATGGGGTAGAACTGGGTGGCAGTTACTTGTATTCACTACACTGCAAATGATTCATTAGAATCCCACAATATTTTTTAACTCCTTACTCTATGCATCTTGTTTTGGGCTTTTGTTCTTTTAAGCTCATGAGAACGTTTCCACTTCTTTGTCAGCAATTCACATAGAATGTGGAGGTAGGCAAATGTCATAGACTTGCATTTTCACCTGTTCTGAACAGTTGAATCTCATGCCATCATCGACTTCAGTGTAAAAGAGTTTGAAAACACATTTGCTAATAAATAGGTCTAATAGCCAATACAAATAAATTAGATTTCTCTTTATAAGGAGGATACACAGAATGGGTATTGGTTAGGCATTTGGGATAATTTAAGTCCTCCTATCAACTTCTCAGATGTTCTTATAAATAACAATGGTCATTCATAAAGAGTTCAATTTTAGGAAATGACAATAATTTCACCTTTCCCAGGGAAACTTGCACCCCACTCCAGTACTCTTGCCTGGAAAATCCCATGGATGGAGGAGCCTGTGACTTTGGTGGGCTGCAGTCCATGGGGTCGCGAAGAGTCAGACACAACTGAGCGACTGCACTTTCACTTGTCACTTTCATGCATTGGAGAAGGAAGTGGCAACCCACTCCAGTGTTCTTGCCTGGAGAATCCCAGGGACGGGGGAGCCTGGTGGGCTGCCCTCTATGGGGTCGCACAGAGTCGGACATGACTGAAGTGACTTAGCAGCAGCAGCAGCAGGGAACCTTGAATGGGTATATCATGCAGATATTTAATCTTCACACAGCAGATGTTATCTCTCTTTATATGTATTTAATAAAATTACATGAGTTTCCAATTTATATACCTACCCTTCCCACTGTGCATGTGTGCTCAGCATGTCTGACTCTTTGCAACCTCATGGACGCTAGCTTGCCAGGCTTCTTGTCCATGTAATTTTCCAGACAAGAATTCCGGAATTCTTTGCCATTTCCTATTTCAGGAACCTTCCCAACCCAGAGATCAAACCCTTATCTCTTGCATCTCCTGCACTGGCAGGCAGGTTCTTTACCGCTGTACCTCTTGGGAAACCATTCCCCTTGGATTCTTACTAAACTTAAAGATCTTCAATGTCTTTGATACTATCACAGCATGCTATTTTTATAAACTGAGCCAGATAATTAAGAGGGTTGGGAGATTTCCAAGGGAGCTGGCTCTCTTATGAGTATACAGAGAGTTCACACATATCCTCAAAATGATCAAGCATTTAAAGTTGTTTTTCAGCCAAGATCCAAACAAACGACAATAATTCATGGCTACTCAAATTTTCATATTACATTTTATAGAATATACTTAAAGAAAGAAATTAGGAACATATCTCCTGTCTGATGATATTTGCTTCTATGATGAAATGTGATTCCTTTTTTTAAATTTCTTCAACAAATTTGTAATTAATGATATGTTTATAACATAGATCTTAATTTGGAGATCAAAATGGTTATTATACAATTATTTCCTTAAGTCTTATGGGTCTAATAAGCACAATCTAATTTAATTTATTTTCCCACATTTGCAGCAAATTTCACAATGATAAATTTCATTGGCAAATTTTGTGAATTTATTGAGCATAAAATCTAAGAATTAAGGGGCTTTTTGTTTATTTACTTATTTAGGTAGTTATAATTATTTTATTTTTACAGCTGTGCCAACCACTGTGTAAATGTCATGGTAATATCACTCTTTTTAGGAATTCTGTAATGTTACTTAACCATCTGATAATACCTTTATGAATTTTATTTTTCAGAGGTTGCAATTCAAAGTAAAACTGTAGGAAGCTTTCATATTCATCTGAGTCTACAACAATTTTAATCAGAACACACACAAAAAAGTGAATATATGAATCAAAATTTAAGACCTTCATAGGTGCATTATATAAAATTATATTGTAAAACTTTGGTAGACACACCTACATAAATTTGAAAGTTCACAGGCAATTTTCTGAAAAGGTGTGATTTTTGCTTAGAGTGTTTAACAATAGCCATAGCTTTCTGTTTATACAGTTTTATTATCACAGTCTACTGCATTGTTGGCCTACCATAAGTTACTGTCACTGATGAGCTCCAAAGCTATGTGTTAATTAGTTTAAATATTTATTGATAGCCTATCTCTAATAATGCTGCAATAAAAATATTACTCATTGTTTTGAAGCTCAAAGATGTTTCATAAGTTTCTTTGCCAAGTTCCTGAGGCTAATTTTTTAGGACCTGAAAAGATATATTTCACCAAGCATCCAAAGTCTTGGATTAAATTCTTATATAATGAACATTAATTTATCCCTTTCCTCTAGATTTGATTAATTGGATAAATTGGAAGTCACTCAAGATATAATGCATTAGTCATACTTCTGTGTGTCAGAAAACTGATTCTATATTCAGACTATTTTTGAATTTTTATAAAAGGAGAATATATGTATTTTGCCCCAAAGAAAAATTTCTTCAAACTAGTATATCTAAATGTTTTTAGCTTAATCTTAAAATTTGCTTTGTGTGTGTGTGTGTGTAGAAGGAAGAAAGGTGGAAACAGTGACACTTTCCCTCTTTTTGGTCTCTAAAATGACTGCAGCCATGAAATCAGAAGACAATTGTTTCTTGTCAAGAAAGCTATGACAAACCTAGACAGAGACATTACTTTGCCTACAAAGGTCCATATAGTCAAAGCTATGGTTTGTCCAGTAGTCATATATGAATATGAGAGCTGGATATTAAAGAAAAAAAAAAAGGCTGAATGCTGAAGAACTCATGCTTTCTTTTTTATTTTATTTTTAAACTTTACATAATTGTATTAGTTTTGCCAAATATCTAACTGTATTGTTGGAGAAAACTCTTGGAAGTCCCCTGGAAAGCAAAAGGATCAAGTGAGTCATTTTAAAGGAAATCAACCCTGAATACTCTTTGGAAGGACTGATGCTGAAGCCGAAGCTCCAGTATGTTGCCTACCTGATGTGAACAGCCCACTCATTGGAACGATCCTGATGCTGGGAAAATTTGAAGGCAGAAGGAGAAGAGGGCAACAGAGGGTGAGACGGTCAGATGGCATTAGTGGTTCAATGGGCACGAACTGGGACAAACTCCAGGAGATGGAGAGGGACAGAGAGGACTGGCATGCTGCAGACCATGGGCTCACAAAAAATCACACATGGCTTGCTGACTGAACAAGAGTGTTATAAAAGGCTTCAAACATATAACAAATTGCACACAGTCCTACACCTTGAGATCCTGGAACATTAATATTTGCATGTAGTACATGGAAGAAAAAATATACTTTTAAAAAGGATAGAATACATTTCCAAATTATATAAAAGACTTTTTTTTTTTCACTAAATCAAGAAAGCATGTACTAATGAAATGCCATGAGTTATCTTTCAATGTGTTTGCAATGTAACAGTTACCATGTCCACATTTCAATCTTGGTTTGCTTATGTAACCCATTCCACATGACAAACTTTACTTAACTGTTTCTGAATAAACATATTTTTGAATGCCCAAATGCATTTTTAAAGTTTCATCACTGTGAAAACAGGATATTTCTGTGGTTGGGATATTTTGATCTTGGTTTGTTTGGTTATAAAGACAAGAATCTAATTTTAAATGAAAATAAGTGTTTGGGGTCTGAACTAATTTTTCTGCATTGATAGAATGATAGAAAAACAGATATTATATTTAAAAAGTATTTTAATTAAATGACATGTTATTTGTTATTATATCAGAACATAAAGATAAGCTTAAGTTCCTTAAAAGTAGACACTGTTCTCTCTTGCTTCTTCTTTCTCTTTTTAATATACAATATTTTATTTTATTTATTATTATTATTATTTTTTTTTTTTTGCTTCTCCAAGAAGCATGCAGGTTCCCAAAACAAGGATCGAACCTGTGTACACTATGGTAGGGAGCACAGAGTCTTAACCACTGGGATACCAGGGAAGTCCCTGTTGTTCTTTCGTGATTACACAGTAAAGCACTGGATGTATCATAGACAATAATTACATGTTAGACTGAGTAATATAATTTTTATTTTATTTTTTTTAGTAATATAATTTTTAAGTTAGTTTCAGATCAGATCAGATCAGATCAGTCATTCAGTAATGTCCAACTCTTTGCGACCCCATGAATCGCAGCACGCCAGGCCTCCCTGTCCATCACCAACTCCCGGAGTTCACCAAGACTCACGTCCATCGAGTCAGCGATGCCATCCAGCCATCTCATCCTCTGTCATCCCCTTCTCCTCCTGCCCCCAATCCCTCCCAGCATCAGAGTCTTTTCCAATGAGTCAACTCTTCGCATGAGGTGGCCAAAGTACTGGAGTTTCAGCTTTAGCATCATTCCTTCCAAAGAAATCTCAGGGCTGATCTCCTTCAGAATGGACTGGTTGGATCTCCTTGCAGTCCAAGGGACTCTCAAGAGTCTTCTCCAACACCACAGTTCAAAAGCATCAATTCTTCGAAGCTCAGCCTTCTTCACAGTCCAACTCTCACATCCATACATGATCACAGGAAAAACCATAGCCTTGACTAGATGAACCTTTGTTGGCAAAGTAATGTCTCTGCTTTTGAACATGCTATCTAGGTTGATCACAACTTTCCTTCCAAGGAGTAAGCGTCTTTTAATTTCATGCCTGCAGTCACCATCTGCAGTGATTTTGGAGCCCAGAAAAATAAAGTCTGACACTGTTTCCACTGTTTCCCCATCTATTTCCCATGAAGTGATGGGACCGGATGCCATGATCTTTCGTTGTCTGAATGTTGAGCTTTAAGCCAACTTTTTCACTCTCCACTTTCACTTTCATCAAGAGGCTTTTGAGTTCCTCTTCACTTTCTGCCATAAGGGTGGTGTCATCTGCATATATGAGGTTATTGATATTTCTCCCGGCAATCTTGATTCCAGCTTGTGCTTCTTCCAGTCCAGCATTTCTCATGATGTACTCTGCATATAAGTTAAATAAACAGGGTGACAATATACAGCCTTGATGAACTCCTTTTCCTATTTGGAACCAGTCTGTTGTTCCATGTCCAGTTCTAAATGTTGCTTCCTGACCTGCATACTCTCTCCAATTTACATGGGTCAGCAGAAGATATGAAAAAAAGTAGGGCACACACAAGTAAAAATGGTCTGAAGAATCATTCCACGTGTCAGGTACATAACAGCAATTTATACAAATTGTTTCCATTAATCTGTAATGTGGCCTTTTTGTTCAGAATGGTGGTAGATATGGCCTGTCTCTTCACACAAAATGTCTTCCTCAAACAAAAGAGAATTCTCAAAAATCTTGAAATTGTTATAACATCTTACTTACTCTTTCAGTAATAAATGAGTTGACAAAAGCTTAGACAGGTGTCCAGTTTTGTAGCTATGTTAGACTCATTTATATTTTTACATTTTACTTGGTCACTTTACCAAGTCATACATTTCTATATTTTAGATATAAGGTTGAAAGTGTCCAAAGGGAAATATATAAAGTCGATTGATAGGAAAGTAAACTATGTTTGGGTAACATCAAGTTTATGAAAATGTAGGAAAAGCAAACAATCAAAGCACTGTGAAGTATAGAACTTAGTGTTAATACATGCACAGCATTGCTACAAAATATTGTCTAAATTTAATGAAAAATATAGGGAAGAAAGATTGGACATTTTCGAGTTAGAAATACACATTTTCAAAGCACTTTCAATAAACTTAATGTAAGCCAAGGTATTTAACCCAGAATGGAGAGACCAGAGATAAGATATTGAAAATGCCTCTAGTAATGACTCTATTTATTTGCAGTTACCAAAGTTACTCAGAAGTATAAACATAAATTTTGCACATTTGACAAGTTCCTTGTTACTTTGAATCACATCTCTGTAATGGCACCTTTAAATAAAGCATACTTTGTTCCCAAACATATTTTAGAACGTGATTACAGTAGATTAACATATTTTTTAAAAGTAGTTGAAATGGGTTTATTCATAAAATATTAAAATGTGAGTTGAAAAAGGACCTACTTAAAGAACCAAAGAGACCTAGAAATAAATGAAAAAGTTCTTTGTTTTTACTCGCATCACATGTTCAGTTACTGTTGTATGACCAGTACAGCAGAAGAGTCTCTAATTCTCCATTTTATCAGAGATACTAGGAAACACATCCTGGAAAAAGAAAACACAGCATCATAGAATCTGATTTATTTTGTCTTGTAAAGATAACAGTCGATTTTACATTTGCTATTGGGCAATGGAACTGTGATGAGTGTTATTTGCAAGATGTTGATTTTCAGTTTAATTGCTTAAAAGGAAAGAGACCAGAACACCAACTTTTCCTTTTGACTCATTCAGTGCAGAAGGCAAGTTTTAACTAATTATGTTCAGCTAAAGAATGTGAAATTGATTTGTGCATTTTAGCTATGGTTCAAAATTCAAAGAATCACAATGCATGGGAGTTTCAGAAATGTTATTAAAAAGGTGAGCTAGACCTGAGTTTTTTTTTTTTTTTTTCCCAGACATACCTCCAGGTAATGCATGTAATGAAAGTTGGGAGCAAAGGATACCATCTCTTCATCTATTGGGTAACTAAAGCATAAAGTGGTAAATTATTTCATACAGTTCACTTCATACAGACAAGAACCTCTAACTTTGTTCCACTAGGAAACAAAACAAATATATATTATATTTCTAGCTAGTCTACCCTCTCCCAACAAGAAATATTAAAACTCACTTTTTAAGATTAAGTGATATGACTCATTCACAATGAAAACCCAAGTAATTACAGAATTTCATAAGTGATTGTCAAAACAGTTGTATAATAACTGCTAATACTTTGCATTAAAGACTATATGTGTGTGATGAAATATAAAACTGATTGTTTCAAGTGTATGTATGTATGTGTATATATATATATATATATATATATGTATATATGTATATGTATATGGTTTTCCCCAGTAGCTCAGACGGTAAAGCGTCTGCCTGCAATTTGGGAGACCTGGGTTCGATCCCTGGGTCGGGAAGATCCCCTGGAGAAGGAAATGGCAATCCACTCCAGTACTCTTGCCTCGAAAATTCCATGGATGGAGGAGCCTTCTAGGCTACAGTTTGTGGGATCACAAAGAGTGAGACACGACTGAGCAACTTCACTCCTATATATCCATTTGTAGACTTCCCAGTTAGTGCTAATGGTAAAGATCTGCCTGCCAGTGCAGGAGATGTAAGAGATGAGAGTTTGATTCCTGGGTCAGGAAGACCCCCTGGAGGAGGGTATGGTGACCCACTCCAGTATTCTTGCCTAGAGAACCCCATGGAGTGAGGAGTCTGGTGGCCTATGGTCCATAGAGTTGCAAATAATTGGACATGACTGAAGCAACTTAACACTTATATGTGCATTATATTCTTTGAAGCCAAAGATGGAGAAGTTCTATATAGTCAGCAAAAACTAGACCAGGAGCTGACAGTGGCTTAGATCATGAACTCCTTACTGTAAAATTCAGACTTAAATTGAAGAAAGTAGGGAAAACCACTAGACCATTCAGGTACGACCTAAATCAAATCCCTTATGATTATACAGTGGAAGTGACAATTAGATTCAAGGGATTAGATTTGATAGACAGAGTGCCTGAAGACCTATGGAAGGAGGTCCTGACATTGTATAGGAGGCAGTGATCAAAACCATCCCCAAGAAAAAGAAATGCAAAAAGATAAAATGGTTGTCTGAGAAGACCATACAAATGGCTGAGAAAAAGAAAAGCTAAAGGTAAAGAAGAGGAAAGATATACCTGTTTGAATGCAGAGTTCCAAAGGATAGCAAGGAGAGATAACAAAGCCTTCCTCAGTGATCAATGCAAAGAAATAGAGGAAAACAATAGAATGGGAAAGACTAGAGATCTCTTCAAGAAAATTAGAGATACCAAGGGAATATTTCATGCAAAGATGGGCACAATAAAGGACAGAAATGCTATGGACCTAACAGAAGCAGAAGATGTAGCAAGAATACAAAGAAGATCTATTTAAAAAAAAGATCTGAATGACCCAGATAACCATGATGGTGTGATCCCTCACCTAGAGCCAGACATCCTGGAGTGCAAAGACAAGTGGGCCTTAGGAAACATCACTACAAACAAAGCTAGAGGTGATGGAATTCCAGTTGAGTTATTTTAAATCCTAAAAGATGATGCTGTGAAAGTGGAGCACTCAATAAGCCAGCAAATTTGGAAAATTCAGCAATGGCCACATGTCTGGAAAAGGTCAGTTTTCATTCCAATCCCACAAAAAGCCAACGGCAAAGAAAGTCCAAACTACCACACAATTGCACTCATTTCACACACTAGCAAAGTAATGCTCAAACTTTTCCAAGCTAGGCTTCAACAGTACATGAACAAAGAACTTCCATATGTTCAAGCTGGATTTAGAAAAAGCAGAACCAGAGATCAAATTGCAACAACTGCTGCATCATAGAAAAAGCAAGAGAATTCCAGAAAAACATCTAATTCTCCTTCAATGATTACACTAAAGCCTTTCACTGTGTGGATCACAACAAACTGTGAAAAATTCTTGAAGAGATGGGAATACCAGATCACCTTACATGTCTCCTGCAAAACCTGTATGCAAGTCAAGAAGCAATGGTTAGAACCAGACATGGAACAATGGGCTGGTTCCAAATTGGGAAAGGAGCACATCAAGGCTGTATATTGTCACACTGCTATTTAATTTATATGCAGAATATATCATGCAAAATGCCAGACTGGATGAAGCACAAGCTGGAATCAAGATTGCCAGGAGAAATATCAGTAACCTCAGATATGCAGCTGATACTACCTTTATGGCAGAAAGTGAAGAGAAACTAAGGAGCCTCTTGATGAAAGTGAAAGAGAAGAGTGTAAAAGCTGGCTTAAAACAAAACATTCAAAAAACTAAGATCATGTGATCTGGTCCCTTCACTTCATGGCAAATAGGAAAACAGTGAAAACAATGACCGATTTTATTATCTTAGGCTCCAAAATCACTGCAGATGGTGACTGCAGCCATGAAATTAAAATACTTGCTCCTTGAAAGAAAAGTTATGATCAACCTAGACAAAATATTAAAAAAAAACAGAGATATTACTTTGCCAACAAAGGTCTATATAGTCAAAGCTATGGTTTTTCCATTAGTAATGTATGGATGTGAGAGCTGGACCATAAAGAGGCTGAGCGCTGAAGGATTGAACTTTTGAACTGTGGTGTTGGAGAAGACCCTTGAAAGTCCAATGGTCTGCAAGGAGATCAAACCAGTCAATCCTAAAGTAAATCAGTCCTGAATATTCATTGGAAGGACTGATGCAGAATCACCAGTATTTGACCACCTGATGCAAAGATCTGACCCATTAGAACAGATCCTGATGCTGGGAAAGATTGAAGGCAGAAGGAGAAGGGGATGACAGAGGATTAGATGGCTGGATGGCATCACTGAATCAATGGACATGAGTTTGGGTAAACTCCGGGAGTTGGTGACGGACAGGGAGGCCCAGTATGCTGCAATTCATGGGGTCACAAAGAGTTGGAAATTACTGAGCGACTGAACAACAACAAGAAGCACACACACACACACACACGTGTAATTACATACATTCCTTTAATATATGTGATTTTTAATTTTTTGTGTCAACTTGACTTATCAAGAGTGCCTGGTGCTAAGATTACAATTTATTTCTGATGTGTCTGTGAGTGTGCTTCTGGATGAAATTAGAATTTGAGACATGGACCCAGTAACATATTTGTCCCTGTGGCTCAGACGGTAAAGCGTCTGCCTATAATGTGGGAGACCAGGGTTCGATCCCTGGGTCGGGAAGATCCCCTGGAGAAGGAAATCGCAACCCACTCCAGTATTCTTGCCTGGAAAATCCCATGGACGAAGGAGATTGGTTGGCTACTGTCCATGGGGTCTCAAAGAGTTGGACACGACTGAGCGACTTCACTGTCACTAATGTAGGTGAGAGTCTGACTAGAACATAGGCAGAGGAAGGAGAAATTCACCTCTTTTTTCCCTGCCTTACTGCTTTGAGTGGGACATTTTATTTACTCCTCTGTCCTTGGACAGAAATTTACATCATTGGCCTTCCTACTTCCTAGATTTTCAGATTCAAACTGAATCATACCACAGGCGATCCTTGGTCTCCAGGTTGTAGATGGCAGATTGTGGGACTATTAGTTTCCATGACCTTCTAAACCCATTCCTCATGATAAATCTATCTACCTACCTACCTATTACCTACCTATTTATATATCCTTCTGGTTCTGTTTTTCTGGAAACAATGAACAATATAATATGTGTATAACTACAACTAAAATTTAAGTATGATGTTTTAAATCCTTCCTTTCTGATAATGAGTTTATGTTTTTAACAAAGATTATTTCTTTAACAAAAATATTAAATTTTATTTAAGTTAAAAATTTTAATTTTAAAATTTAATTTACTTAATTGAATTTAATTTTTTAAAAATTTTACAAAAATTATCACTTTAAGCAACTTCATATTTTACAAAAGTAAGTTCATTAATAAGGTGAATATGTAATAAACTAATTAATTTCTGCTAGACAATATAATAAACACAAATCTACATCAGTATGTCACAATTAAGAATAGAAATAAGTTATAGGCTGTTATCAGTACCTGCAAATAGAGATATATTCATAAGAAACAATGTATAGAAAGGTAAAATATGAATATACCTAGAATTCCACTTCTAATGCTTCCCCTATATTGAGATAATTTACATTTCAGAAGACAAAATTATATGCTGGGGAACCATTCATTCAGATACATATTGTCATTGTTTTCTTCTTGTTGAAGGTTAGAGGTTAGAAAATGAAGAAATTGCTGACTGGCCACATGGAAATTATTGCTCATTCTCTAGTCCCATGAAAAAATAATTTTTCTATTAAATTATATATGTCAGACAAATTGGCTTTTAAATACTGGAATGTGAAGTTGTTATTTCTCTGCTAGAAATTTTGCTTGGCAGATCTATCAAACACCTTTCACAGAGTTCCTCAGATTCTTTCAGTATCATTGTCTTCTTAACCATCAGTCCCTTTCTCTGTTTAAGGTACTGCTGCCTCCTCATAAAAGACCCAAATCCTCAAATCCTCTAGCACCTTCTCAATGTAATTGAAAGGCTATTTAGCAAGACATACAGTCTGGCTTCCTGCTACTGCCAAATGCACTAGCTAATGCAAAACTAGAATAGTACTTTAATTCTCTCATAAGATAATATGAATAATGTGGCATTGGAAGTCAGATAGAACAGGGAAATGAACAATCTCTTTTTTCCTCTCTTATTGTTGTTCAGTCAGTAAGTCATGTTTGACTCTTTGCAACCCCATGGACTGCAGCACACCAGGCTTCCCTGTTCTCCACTATCTCCTGGAGTTGGCTCAAGTTCATGCCCCTTGAGTTGGTGATGTCATCCAACCATCTCATCCTCTGCTGCCCTGTTCTTTTTCCCCTCCCTATGTAGGGGCATCATCTCTCCACACAGTCTGGTTTATGGCATCCTGATGGCTAAGCAGGTAAAAGTGCCAACTGTGTCTCTTCCAGATTCAACAAGAAGCAGTGGCCAGTGTACTAACACATCACCTTGTATTCTCTCTATAATTCAGTTTGTTTTATTTCTACCTTGCTGGGATTATTCTTTACTAATGTAGGATTATTGTTAGCTACTCATCTCATGGTCCACTGTCTGGGGAATCTGGGGTTAAAATAGCATATAATCTCTGGATCTGAGAAATCACAAGAGCTTGTTCCCTTAATGCATTCTTACTTTCCCAACACCTTACCTGGAGATTCACCTACTTTATTTGTGAATGTAAAATTTTTGGAATATGATACCAAAGGATATTTTTATTGCCTTTGGGAGATAACAAGGGACAGGGAATCCTGGCACGCTGCAGTTCACGGGTCGCAAAGAGTCAGACACCGCTTGGCAACTGAACAACAACAACATGAAGGCTATGCCTCTTCTCACAAAAGCTTTGGTCCTTAATTCTATCATTTCTCATCACTGGCCTTGACTAATAAAGTCAAGAGTCCTATATTTATTTGCCAAACATTTATTAAGCACCTACATGTGTCAGGCACCGTGCTAGATATTAAGGCACAAAAAGAATGTGATGTAGTGCCAAACTCAATGATGTAGATGCCATACCTCAAGTATACTGTTTATAGTTTTCAAATACAAGGACAAACAATGACACAGATTTTTTTGTCCTTTTCTTTCTTTTTTTATTTTATTTTTAAACTTTACAATATTGTATTAGTTTTGCCAAATATCAAAATGAATCCGCCACAGGTATACCTGTGTTCCCCATCCTGAACCCTCCTCCTTCCTCCCTCCCCATACCCTCCCTCTGGGTCGTCCCAGTGCACCAGCCCCAAGCATCCAGTATCATGCATCGAACCTGGACTGGCAACTCATTTCATACATGATATTATACATGTTTCAATGCCATTCTCCCAAATCTCCCTACCCTCTCCCTCTCCCACAGAGTCCATAAGACTGATCTATACATCAGTGTCTCTCTTGGTTATTGTTACCACAGATTTTTATGTGGATTGTAGTAGTAATGGAAAAGGAGTCAGAGAATGACAAAACATACAAATTATTTTAGGAAACAAAAATGCAAGATGCAATTTGTCAGACAGAGGAACCAGAGATCAAATTGCCAGCATTCTTTGGATTGGAGAGGAAGCAAGGGAATCCAAGAAAAACATCTACTTCTGCTTCACTGACCACAAGAAAGACTGTGTGTGGATCATAACAAGCTGTGGAAAATTCTTAAAAGATGGAAATACCAGACCACCTTACTTGTCTCCTGAAAATCTGTATTCAGGTCAAGAAGCAACAGTTAAACCAGACATGTAACAACTGAGAAGTTCAAAATTGGGAAAGAAGTACTACAAGGATATATACTATAATCCTGTTTATTTCACTTATGTGCAGAGTTCATCATGCAACGTGCCAGGCTGGGTAAATTACAAGCTGGAATTAAGATTTCCTGGAGAAGTATTAATAACCTCCAATATGCGGATAATAACACTCTAATGGTAGAAAGTGAAGAGGAACTAAAGAACCCATGGATGAGGGCCAAAGAGGAGATTGGAAAAGCTGGCTTGATAATCAGTTAAAAAAAAAAAAAAAAAAAAACTAATATCATGGCATCTGGTCTCATCACTTCATGGTAAGTAGAAGAGGAAAAATTGTAAGCAGTGACAGAATTTATTAATATTTTCTTGGGCTCCACAATCACTGTGGATGGTGATTGCAGACATGAAATTAAAATACAGCTGCTCCTTCAATAAAAAATAAATTAATTTAAAAAGACACATGCTCCTTGGAAGGAAAGCTATGACAAACCTAGACAGCATATTTAAAAGCAGAGACATCATTTTGCCAGCAAAGATCCAGATAGTCAAACTATGACTTTTCCAGCAGTTGTGTACAGATGTGAGATTTAGACCATAAAAGAGGCTGAGCACCAAATAACTGATATTTTCAAATCATGGTGCTGGAGAAGATTCTTGAGAGACCCTTGGATACCAAGGAGATCAAACCAGTCAATCCTAAAGGAGATTAATCCTGAATATTCATTGGACGGACTGATGCTGAAGCTGAAGCACCAATACTTTGGCCACCTGATGCGAAGAACCGACTTATTGGAAAAGATCCCGGTGTTGGGAAATATTCGAGGCAAAAGCAGAAGAGGGTGGCAGAGGATAAGGTAGTTAGATATCATCACCAACTCAATGGACATGAATTTGGGCAAACTCTGGGAGACAGTGAAGGACAGAAGAGACTGGTGTGCTGCAAGTCCCTGGGTCAAGTCAAACATGACTTAGCAACTGAACAACAACAATCACAGTGTTGTTGTCAAAGATACACAGTAGGAGGGATAAAAGCTAGTTTCCAAAATGGTGATTTTATTGTCCAGTTTCATACTTCTGTCAGTTGAATAGAAATTCAGGTTTCAAGAGGGACAATGGAACTTTCTATTTGGACTAATTCTACGTGAAACACATTTTGTCACATCCCTTTCAAGAACTGCTTCTCTCCTTACCTGTTTCACCTGGATTTCACTGTTTTGAGAATCACTTCTTTGAGGTGCAAGGTCCTCCTTCTGTATACTCTCAGAGGACCCTGTGATTCCATTTACATAGCATCTCCTCATTTCAGTGCAATTACATTTTTAATGTCTGCATTTCCTAGTAAATTGAACTTTCATTTAGGGATACTTGCATCTATGTTGTTTATAATGTTATAAATGTGGCAGCACTTAAGTAGACTTTAAAATATTCAGTGAATGCCCATGCAAAGTTGTTCAGAAGAAATCATAATTACAACAAGTACCATTTATGCAGTGGCCCTCAGCTCAGTTCTGGAGATCTGTTCAGTCGCATTTTGAGTAACTCTTGATCATCCAGCCTTTGATAACACACTTTTGTGAAAACCATCCCTAAATCAAGTGTGCTAAAGGGCAATGCAATCTATGTCAAACACCTCTTACAGACTCCTGCTGTAAGATAAAGTTTAGGTGAATATATATTGAATGAAGGGATAGACAAAACAGTATACACTTGCATTAAACTTCTATTTGTAACACATAGGGTCCTTCAGGTTTTCTTAGTCTCTCTGAGCAAAGCAGAGTTCCTGATCCTGGTTGACTCACATAATACAGTATCTCAGCCCCGACTAGTGTTCAGCCACTCTGCATAGGCTCAGATTTCAGATGATCAACTGAGGATGGGGATGTATTTTTCTAGCTATAAAAACACAATTGTTTAGATTTGCACACAGTGTTGATGTCAAACTAAAGTCTGCAGAATCCTAGAGATATATAATCTAGAGTTTATGTTTTCAATGTGATTTTTGAATGCATATATTTATATTTTAATAATTATCTGAAATTAACATATTATGGAACAAGAAAGAACATTAACCAGGATTTCCAGTTTGTAATTGCATTTGACATTTACAATTACTTTGTCCTCTAAAGTATGCTGATTACAGGTTATGGAAAATCTATTCCTTGGAAAATAACAGAGGGGAATGGCAGACTTCATATGTACTTAACACAGGTAAAGACTGTCAGTCAGGATCTGGAAGAAGGACCCATGTTTATAAGCAGTCTGTTTGAACAAAACAAAACTCTAATCCTTATATCACTTTTAGAAATTCTGAGTTCAGAGATAAATAGCCCTGCTGAAGCAGATTTTTGACTGGGTAACCTTAACAACAGCAGGATGTTTTCTGGAGTGAGGCTTTTGCTGATGAGCTGGTTTTCTGGAGCATGTATCTGTCAATTATTAGCAAGTTTTCAGAGGGGTGTGTGGAGAAATTTCGATGGATTTATTATATGATCTGGTCTTTAGTTGTTAGCACATGTAATGAATTGGGATGCTTCCCTGGTAGCTCAGCTGGTAAAGAATCTGCCTGTAGTGCAGGAGATCCTGGTTCAATCCTGGGTTGAGTAGACTCCCTGGAGAAAGGAAATGCTACCCATTCTAGTATTCTTGGGCTTCCCTGGTGACTCCGTTGGTAAAGAATCTGCCTGCAATGTAGGAGACCTGGGTTCAATCCCTGGGTTGGGAAAAATCCCCTGGATAAGGGAATGGCTACCCACTCTAGTATTCTGGCCTGGAGAATTCCACAGCCTGTGTAGTCCATGGGGTCACAAAGAGTCAGATGCAATTGGGCGACTATCACATGTAATGAATGGGCTTACCAGGTGGTGCTAGGGGTAAAGAACCTGCCTGACTGACAGTGCTGGAGATAATAAGAGACACAGGTCCTATCCCTGGGTTGGAAGATCCCCAGGAGGAAGCAAGACAACCCACTCCACTATTCTTGCCTGGAGAATCCCCATGGACAGAGGAGCCTGACAGGCTACAGTCCATAGGGTCACAAAGAGTCAGACAAACTGAAGTGATTTAGCATACACACACATGTAATGAATAATTAGTAATTTCCATTCTTGAAATGAGAAATAGAATCATTTTTTTCATCAGCTCTATTTTTCCTCTAGCATCAGGGATGGATTTTCATAACTATTGTTGACTCTCCTTTAAGTTGACATCTTACTTGAAGGTGACTGTTTTTCAGTTTCAGTGCTAATAAGCATGATTTCACTCTATTCTTATTATCATATCATTTGCTGTCTCGTCTGTCAGAGTGGATCCTGAAGCTTCTAAGGCTTTGTGCAGTAGACGTTCAATGACAGCGACATACCACAATGATTCAAATGATTGAAAGGAGGGTCAGAAAAGTGCTTGGGATCAATGCTTTAAGATTTCCCATGCTTGACAAAGAAGACAAGCCGTGGAGCCTCACTAAGGTTTCCTTAGATAGCAGGTCACCCTCTTTAGCTTAAACGTGAGTGATTTAGCTTAGGTATGAATTGAATGTTCTACTTCCAGTGTGAATCCAGGTACCACAAGCCTTTTAGTGGTTTTATTCTATTATCTGTAATCATTTAAGCTAAGGAATTTAAATCGCTTCTTCTGTCCTTCAAAAATTTGATGTAGTATTAACCGTCAGGCAAAGTGAGACTAATTTTTGCAAAACATCTGTTTTCCGAATCCTATGTATAAAGTTGTTTCCCTCTGATTCTGTTCTACCAGCTTTGTTGTTGTTTAGTCACTAAATTATGTCTGACTCTTTGTGACCCCATGGACTGCAGCACACCAGGCTTCCCTATGACACTTCACTGTTTCCTGGAGTTTGCGCAAACACATATCCATTGAGTCGATGATGACATCCAACCATTTCATCCTCTGTCACTCTCTTCTCCTCCTGACCTCAATCTACCAACTTACATATGTAGTTTCGGGAAGCATTGCACCTTTCAATCCATTTGTAAGAAGAGACATTCTACTAAGGAAGGCCAAGATTCACAGATTTTACATAATTTAACTATTAATATCCTAGAACAATTTGTCATGACATTGAGTTGACATCATTGAGATTGTGTTGCAGAAAAAAGAAAAGAACTCAGGAATCTCAAAAAGTAAATACATAAGTCAGTGAATTCATTTGAGAGGGGATTGTTATTAGAATAGGGTCCCTGTTAAATTCCAGTCATATCAGCAGGCTAAGGGCATTGTGCTTAATTTATGTATTTGCACAGAAACTATTATTTTCTCACTTCTCATAGTACAGTTCCAAAGATTTTCTCTCATGTATTTACCTTCTATGAGTTTTATGTATTTAATACTTAAAGTTTAGGTCTATAATCCTGTATGAATTAATTTGGGGGTATGGTGTGAAATAAGGACTGATGCTTATTTTTGTTCCATAAGTATATCAAAATTGTTACCATAATATGTTGAAATGGCTTTTTTTTGAAATGAAATGAAACGATCATAGTGTCTTGCTCCTATGCTAAAAAAAAAAAAAAATGCATCATATAGTTGGGGGTCTATTTCTGAACTTTATTTTCTTCCACTGATTGTATGTCCATTCTTTCACCAATAAAACACTAGCTTGATTTGTGTAGTTTCATAATAAGTATTGAAATCAAGTACTATTAGTCCTCCAATTTATTCTTGGTTTTTAAAATCATTTCAGGTATTCTATTCAATTTTCAAGGAAAAAAGAAAGACTGGGAATTTTGGTTGAGATTTTGTTTAACAATTCTTCTTAGAAATTTTAAACAATTTTTTAAACAATTTTTGATAATTTGTGTCTTAATAGAATTGAATCCTTTGATTCAACAACATTATGTATCTCTTCATCTATTTATGTCTTTGTAAATTTCATTCATCACAGTTATGCAGTTTTAACTGAAGAGAGAACTTTATTGTCTCTTGTCACATTTATTTCTAAGTATTTTATGTTTTGGCATTTTTTTAAACAGAATTGTAAAAATTTATTTCCAATTGTTACTAGTATAACTGATTTTTTATACATTAACTTTCATCCCTGTGACCTTCTTCTTGTGACCGTCCTTCTTTCCTTTCTTTCTTCCTCTTACCCTCTTTCCTTCCCATTTTTCTTCATTAATTTAGGTTGTGCTTGTACTATACCCATGCCCCATGCTTGTCATAAAGAGAAAACCGTATTTTAGTTTAGCAGCCACAAGGACATTCAAGTAATGATTTTAACTGAGAAACTGGAGGGTTAGTTTCATAATACTTTACGTACTAATTTACATATTACATACAACTTTATATCCTATTTTACATATTCTTCTAGGAATAGAACTGACTTCATTTAACAAATACTATCAGGTAAGAAAGTTCTTATAATTTATTTCCTATTGTTTATTTAAAAGATAGCATTTGAACAATATATTCAAATTTTTGAGCAGCACTTATTTTACATGAATTATTGAATAATAGAAAATACAAGAAAATAAAAGAGAGTATCAATTTTAGGGACTTTCACTTTCCCTTCTAAAAATGTCTTCTTGCATTGTGAAAATGTGGTGTGAGCTTCTTTCTGCTTTAAAAGTTTTAAACTGCAATCAAAAGTAATTTACATAAAAGACAGCAGGTAAGAACATTTTGCAGTGCATTTTTCCTTCATACAGGAAGAAAAAGAGAGAAGGAAAAGAAAAGAAAATCATCAAAGAGTTTATGAGGTCGTTTCTGAAACAAAGTCGAACATTAAAAAACAGCCCTTGGCTTTTGATGGAATATCACTTAAAGTTATCCAGGTTCCATGGAATGCATTTAAGGCACTACAGCAGATGGGGTGTTGAGTAACATCTTGAGCTAATTTATTTTTGAAGTACACAATGAGTTTTTATGATATAATTGAATTAGCGAGTCAGAGGGACTATCTTTCTCCTGTTATTTTATAGTTACCTTGTAAAGCATATTGGACTATCTGTGGAATTATTTTTATAATTTGTGGGCTATACACTTAAATCAACATCAAGTGTATAAAATTAAAAAAAAAAAAAACATTATCTTTGGTATAATTCCAAGAATAGGCAAAGGCAGTAAATAATAAAGCTGCTATTGAGATGTTGCTAAGCCAACCAGCTTTTCTGGCATTGAACAAAGTTTTAGTTGATGTTATGGTAGAATTTGAATTTCTTATTGTATTTATATATTAAATAGTAAAACGACTTGAATTTTTCATGAAAAAGTACACCTTCCATCTGTTCTCCAGCTTCTGCTGCATAGAGACAGAGAACAAACTTAAGTTAAAAAATTAACTACCTGGAGTGAATTTATTAATAAAAAGGAATGTGAGGGTTGCTTAAAATCTCAAGGGCGCCTACTTTCAGTTTTGATCAGGAAAAAACTGGGAAAATAATACGAATAAAATGACAGAATATTAGCAATCATCTTTCTCATGATTCATCAAAATATGTGTACTTTCTTTAATGTAAGTCCCTTAGTGGTGTGAGACTCTGCGACCTCCTGGACTGTAACCCACCAGGCTCCTCTGTCCCTAGGATTCTCTACGCAAGAATACTAGAGTGGGAAACCATTCCCTCCTCCAGAGGATCTTACTGACAAAAAATCTGTTCAAAAACTTTACATGAAAAAATCAAATAATACTGACCAAGTATATATTGAGGAATGCTTGTCTCCAGATTCAACTTCATATTTTCTGTTGCATTTATAAAAACATAAAACAGCATATTTTCTTAGAATAAATTACATTAAAATCTTGCAATGCCTTTGGGAAATCTTGGAAGCTCAATGAGAAACAGTGAAAGAAAGAACATACATCGCTCTTTTTCGCCTGTGATGTTGTCACATCTCCTAAGAAGAGACTTTGAAGCAGAAACCCTGAATGCTTTTTGTTCTTTATCTGGAGTCCAATTTTCTTTTGGATTCCCAAGACTTAAGGTTTTCCCTGGCATACAGAAGTTATCACGAGACATGGAGGAGCAGGGGCATCTGTCATAACCACTCAGTAGATCTGACGATGACAGGTAAGTTGTCAGCATGCACTTGCTTTCCTTCCGCTGTCACAGCCTGGCAGCTTCTGTACACTCTTTATTGTGCAGGTGCTTTCTTTTGGCAGACGTGTTCAGATAATAGAGCAATCCAATCAAAACATCAGTGAGACTCCCTGACAGAACATTTGCTGCTTTGGGAACATTCGCACTTACCATATGGCAAGGGCATCTTAGGCGATGAAACGGTGATTATTTGAGTTTCTTTCTTTGAAAAGCATGCAAGATTTATTATGGTGAAAATGCCCACATTTTAAGACAATTTATAAGGTAGTTGCACAGTTAAATCAAAGAGAAGTGTGAGCTTTAAATACCATGATATCTAAGGAATGTGTTATCATCTTATCATTCCTTTTCTACTTGAATTATTCCTAAAATCATAATAATGTACTCTAACATTTAAAAAATCACATACGTTTATATCAAGTGTTGGTGTATCAACAAACAATACAAACACACACACACACACACACACACAATCTATATTGGCTTATGGACGTTCATTGTTTTCTATTAATTCTCTCTCCCTGGGTCTGCCCTTGTTCTGCTCCAAGTCAGTCTTACTCTAAGATGAAGACTGCAGAGTGGTCTTATCTGGAATACAGTCAATCTTCTAGCAGGGAGAAAGGAAATACCCAGAGGATATAAATCTGATTCCCAAAACTTCTGCTGGGCATTGGTACACGTTACATTGTGTGTATGTGTGTGTGTGTGCGTGCAGACGCGCGCACGCTTCATCACTCACCAGTGTCTGAGTCTCTGCAGCCTCATGGACTATTACCTGATGGATTCCTCTGTCCATGGAATTTTCCAGTACCAACGTACCAGAGAAGGTTGTCATTTCCTACTCCTAGAGATCTTCCTGGCCCACGGATCCAAATAGTATCTCTATGTCTCTTGCATTGGTAGGCAGATTCTTAACTCTTAGGGTCACGTGAGAAGAGCCTCTTACATTGTCAACATTTAATTGGCCAAAACAAATCACAATGTAAGCCTGGTGCTGATCAATTTTGCCACACATTTATTCCTCCAAAGGGAAGGGCAGACTCATGTAAATATAAGGTCTATGCAGGGAGAAGTGTCTACAAATTCCAGGAAAATATATACATGTTTGAAGGTGATCATTATGTAGTTGCATGTAGGTTAAACAGCTGATATCTAATCCTGAACCTTGGCTCTGCCATTTACTTGACAAATGGTATTATCTATTCTATCAGACTTTCACTTGATAAACAGATAAAAATCAAATAACTGTGACAACTATAATGGTTTATATTTGATTAAATCTATTAAATTGTGTGGCATAGTGATACATATATTTCATTTCCTGCTGTACTTTTGAAAACCAAGAAACATTATGATTTCTTGAATGATATGCCATTTCCGCCCTTTTCAGTTCAAAAGAGGCATTTTTTTTTTTTTTGGTTGAGTCTTTGATTTATTTGAAGATAAATTAATGAAGCTTTCATATATACGGATCTTTTCATCAATATAGACATTTTCTATTGCCAGTATGCTTATATCATCATGTAAGGAGAGTAGTATGTGTATCAATTGTTGCACACACATATGTTCCAGATATACCTACACTTGTAAGTAGAACCGTCACCTCCTTGGTTTATGTAAAACAAAAGAGATTGGAACTGATTTGCTGCAATAGTTGGAGAGTATTCCTTATTTGTTTTGTAGGGTAGAAGGTAGATATGTCACCCTACTAATCAATGGACTTGGCAGGCTGATTCTTTGAAAAGTACAAATTTAACTTTTCTAACTTTTTTTTAACTTTGTGAAAATTTAGACAGAAGAATGCATTCCTGTTCTTCTCTATTCTTGGTACAATAAGAAATGAATCATCCAACTTTACCTTTTTTTAAACAATAGCTCATAGAAAGATCTTAAGCAGTCTGTTTATCATAGTCATATTTATTTGGGGAAAAAATGCCTCCATTCAAAGTTATTCTTATTCCAGTGTTGGATTAGAGCTTTTTAATTTTATCCTGAATCATTTCTAAAACCTGGTACTAGAATTAAATTATTATGAACTTTTCACATATGTCACTGAGCATTTTTCATCTGTTCTTATCTGGTCTCAAAAAATTCACTCACAGTGTCACATCCAGGAGCTCCTCTTTTTTTATGAAATAGAATATTGTGTAGACACCATATGCAATTTCTTTTGATTAGATAGCCAGATCATCTACAAATGATTCCTTTCTTCCTCATGTAATAAATTGGTGTAGTTTAGGGAATAAGATGAAAAGATAGAGACTGTTCTTCATTAAAAATGTTGCTTTTTTTTTTTTTTTAATTCCTCCATCTCTCTCTACATCTCTTCAGAGAAGGAGAGGGAGTAGAAAAGGGATAGGGAGTGGGAAAGGGAAGGAGAGAGAAAGGAATATGGAGGAAGAAAAGAAGCCTGAGTGTTTCCCATGGGTCTTATATCTAAGTGCTGTGATGTCTATGTATATCATGAGAAGCTTGAGCTCATGGGTGGAAAAGCAAAGGAGAGTGGATTTACTCATGGAACCAGCAGGTGGAAGCGGTCCCTGCAGCTGTTCTACGTGTCTCTAAGGACTTTGAATGGGCCTTGTTATGTGCTTACATGGTCTTTTTTTTTTTTTTTTTTTAAATAACATCTGTTAATGTAACACTGTCTACCATGTCCCTTTCCATGTGGTTTCCATTCTACCCTGTGGTCTCTCAGTCATGCTGCTTTGGGGGATTCAATAAAGACAAAGTTGTATTTAGACTATTATTTTTTATTTAGTTTGGGACTTGTTGGATATAAGTGAAGTAGGAGATAGATGGGCCCCTGGGCTGGACAGTGTTGTCAACTGGAGTACATTTGAAGCTTTGTTCCCATCCATGCTCCAAGGACAAAGCTAGTGGCAGAAACTGAGCTCTGCTGAAGTAAAGAGATAAGGTGACCACTCCTGAAGTTAAGGAAAACTTCTGTGTCTGTACATGCTAAGGAAGGCTCCTTGGGGATCAAAAAGGGAGAGGGCACCACCACATAAAAAGTGCGTGCATGAATCCACCAGCCTCTGCAATGGGATCTGCTTTAGCAAAAAGTTGCACACACATCTTGGGGAGGGTGTTAGGACCAATCACGTGTGAAAAAAGGAGCAAGATATTTGGCCAAAGGTAAACAGAGACCTGGAAGGACTGTCCTATATAAGTGACAAAATTACCTCTTTGCTGAGTTCCTTGTTTAGAAGCCCATAGTCCTCTCTGGTGTGTATCTCTGCCTTGCTTCTGTCTTAAATAAATAAACTGCTTTTGTGTGCTCCTACATACCCTGTGCTGTGTTTCTCTCGATAAACTATGTACTGGTTTTCAGTCTTCGCCTTCTTGAAATATTCTTGCTTTCAAATGGGGGAAAGAGCCAGGCCTACTTTGCTTCTAGCCTCTAGCCCTTGGTGGTTTGTGGCTAGGATTCCTGGTTTTCATCCAGGCTACCCAGGTTCAGTTCCAGGGCAGGGAACTAAGATCTCTTTTCAGGACTGCTCACTGAAGTCTCTCCAAGATCATGAATATGTAGCTCACAGTAAGTTATAAGTATATTTAAGTGATTGTTAGCTGTTCTAACCTGAATATTTCTGACCACCCAGTGCTGATTAACCTGTCATGAACATGACAAACCAACCTCCCCCAAAGTTTAAACATACACAAAGCATCAGAGAAGTGAAGAAATAAGATTTTAAAGTCCTAAATCAGTAACTAAACTGTAGGAAAGTCTTCCAGTCAGTAGTTATATAAAATAATAAGCATAGAATTTTATTCTCATAGGTGCCACTACAAAAGAAGTTTTATTTCAAATGCTGTTAGTTATGCAATTTTTATAATTACCAGTTCAGTTCAGTTCAATCTGCTCAGTTGTGTCTGACTCTTTGTGACCCCATGGACTGCAGCACACCAAGCTTCCCTGTCCATCACCAACTCCCAGAGCTTGCTCAAACTCATGTCCATCGAATTGGTGATGCCATCCAACCATCTCACCCTCAGTCATCCTCATCTCCTCCTGCTTTCAGTCTTTCCCAGCATCAGGATCTTTTCCAAGGAGTCAGTTCTTCGCATCAAGCAGCCAGAGTATTGAAGTTTCAGCTTCAGTATTGGTCCTTCAAATGAATATTCAAGACTGATTTCCTTTAGGATGGTCTGGTTGGATCTCCTTGCTGTCCAAGGGACTCTCAAGACCCTTCTCCAACACAACAGTTGAAAACCATCAATTCTTTGTCACTCAGCTTTCTTTATAGTCCAACTCTCACATCCATACATGACTACTTGAAAAACCATAGCTTTGACTAGACAGACCTTTGTTGGTAGAGTAATGGCTCTGCTTTTTAATATGCTGTCTAGGTTGGTCACAGCTTTTCTTCCAAGGAGCAAACTTCTTTTAATTTCATGGCTGCAGTCACCATCTGAAGTGATTTTGGAGCCCCCAAAAATAAAGTCTGTCACTGTTTCCATTGTTTTCCCATCTATTTGCTATGAAGTGATGGGACCAGATGCCATGATCTTAGTTTTCTGAATATTGAGTTTTAAGCCAACTTTTTCACTCTCCCTTTGACTTTCATCAAGAGGATCTTTAGTTCTTCTTTGCTTTCTGCCATAAGGGTGGTGTCATCTGCATATCTGAAGTTATTGATATTTTTCCCGTCAATCTTGATTACGGCTTGTGCTTCATCCAGCCTGGCATTTTGCATGATATACTCTGTATAAATGTTAAATTATCAAGGTGACGATATACAGCCTTGACGTACTCTTTTCCTGAAATGGGACCAGTCTGTTGTTCCATATCCAGTTCTAACTATTGCTTCTTGGCCTGCATACAGATTTCTCAGGAGGCAGGTCAGGTGGTCTGGCATTCCCGTCTCTTTAAGATATTATACAATTTTATATTTTACTTTTCCATCTGAAAGCCATGGAAAATAGGTCAAAATCTTGTAATTGTAGGGCACAAATTTTTAGCAATCCTTTAATCAGCAAGTGTGTCTATACATGAATGGAAGATTTAAGCATGCCAAGATATCACTTACATCTTAGCAACATATTACCAGTAACTAGTTAGAAGATACAGATTTCTACGTGATCAAATAATCAATAATACTAAAGCAAAAATTAAAGTATGTTTTATTTATAGTGGATTCTACTTCACATTATTTTGTTAGGGGAAGAGTCTGAACACCTCCTATGGACCTTGGTTTTTGGTAATTTCACAAAAAAGCTTCCGAGGTCTTACCCAACGCAATAGAGTTTATTGAGGATAGAGAGAGAGACCACCTCAAGAGAGAAGTTGGCCAGGCAAGGAAAACATTGGCCCCTGAGGGCCAGAGTGTAGAGTTTTTAAGGCAAGGGTTTTTGCATAATCCAGGAAATTGTTGATTGGCAGTCGACAGCTGCAGGTTATAAAACTGGGAGCTGTGCTGTGCAAGTCCTTCACATAGTTCAGTCTATTATAATTATATGCATGTATTCATAGAAATTTATGAACATTTAATGAGCCCAAAGGCCAGCAAATGATGGCATAAGATGCATACATGTGCCAGACTGGGAAAAGTCCCTCCAATCATCCAGTAGGGGATTTTCCAGTCCCCTGGCCAGTTTGGAGTATTGATGGGGATTTGTTTGGGTTGGGGTTGGTAAATAGCTTAGGGGGATTAAGTGGCTTTTGGATGTTTAGCTAAAGGGGCTGCCTTCTTTTTGCTGATGGCTAGCTTCCTGCCTACCAATTTGAAGAAATATGAATTATGCAGCCAAAAGATCAGTCAATTTTAATATAGCTGTAAATAGTTGCTTAATAAAACATTATGTCATTATTTTGGATTTTATGGTAATTTCGGTATTTGTTAGCTTTTAATATTCACCATTTATCATGATTTATTTACTTCACTCTGAATGAGTATTTACTTCTGTATCTGAATTTTGTATTTCAGTTTTGTAATCTTTTTCTTAAAAAAGGCTACAAAAAATGATAGGTTCCACAAAGCCTAGATCTACTCTTGGCAAGTATTAGACCACATTTGATGTAAAGAGATTTCTCCCATCATTTTAGACATCTTTTCTATCTTTTTCCAGTCTGCCAGAAGACTTCATGTTTCATATATATATTTTTTACTCCTGACCATTTTTCTTGTTTTTGCTTTACCTTTACTTCCTCTGTTATCATCTTGGGCAATTTTGATAAAAGAATGAATAGATGTACATATGAAAATAAAATTAGTTTCATAAAACAATCTAATGCTTTATACAATATTCACATTATGGCAGATGACATTCTTCCCTACAACTTTCATGCATAATATAAATGCATAGACAGTATGTTCATAGCAGTCCTAGCCAGAGATAAAGTCATTAGCAACTTTTGCAGGTGCACAATTGTTCTAATATGTTAAAAATATCTTTGAGGAGATACCCCACATCCAAGGGCAAAAGATAAGCCCCAGCAAGACGGTAGGAGGGGTGAAACCATCTTGAGAATCAAACCCCATACCCACCAGAGACACTGAGAGGGCTCCAACATACCTTGTGCACACCAGGATCCAGAGACCCCACAGGGACTGAGACAGAGCTGTGCTTTAGTGTCTCCTATGGAGGTACAGGTCAGCAGTGGACTGCTGCAGGGGCAGGAGCTCCGGGTGCAGTAGACCTGGGAGTGGCATAAGCCCTCTTGGAGGAGGTCACCATTAACCCCACCATAGAGCCAGCATAAATTACACGAGACTGGGGAAACAGAACTTGTAGGGCACAAACAGAACCTTGTGCACACCAGGACCCAGGAGAAAGGAGCAGTGACCCCACAAGAGACTGAACCAGATTTGCACGTGAGTGTATAGGAATCTCCAACCAAGGCATATGTTTGCAGGGGCCTGCAGCAGGGTTGGGGGCACTGAATGTAGTAGTGTGTGCATGGGAAATTTTGAAAGAGGTAACCATTTTATTCATTACTTCCACCATAGTTTGGCCTCAGATCAAATAACAGGGAGGGAGCACAGCCTGGCCCTTCAACAGAAAATTGGACTAAAGATTTACTGAGCATGGCCCTACCCATCAGAACAAGACTCAGTTTCCCCCTCAGTCAGCCTCTCTCATCAGGAAGCTTCCATAAGCCTCTTATCCTTCTCCACCAGAGGGCAGACAGACTGAAAACCACAATTGCAAAAAACTAACCAATCTGATCACATGGACCACAGGCTTGTCTAATTCAATAAAACTATGAGCCATGCCACACAAGATATAGGGGTCATGGTGGAGAGTTCTGAAAAACATAGTCTGCTGGAGAAGAGAATGGCAAACCACTTCAGTATTTTTGCCTTGAAAACAACATGAACAGTATGAAAAAAAAGATAGGATATTGAAAGATGAAATTGCTAGGTCAGTCGGTGTCCAATATTCTACCGGAGATCAGTGGAGAAATAACTCCAGAAAGAATGAAGAGACAGAACCAAAGCAAAAACAACACCCAGTTGTGGATGTAACTGGTGATGAATTTAAAGTCCGATGCTGTAAAGAGAAATATTGCATAGGAATCTGGAATATTAGATCCATGAATCAAGGCAAATTGGAAGTGGTCAAACAGGAGATGGCAAGAGTGAACATCAACATTTTAGGAATCAGAGAACTAAAATGGACTGGATGGATGAATTTAAGTCAGATGACCATTATATCTACACTGTGGGCAGGAATCCTTTAGAAGAAGTGGAGTAGTCCTCATAGTCAACAAAAGAGTCTGAAATACAGTACTTGGATGCAATCTCAAAACAGACAGAATGATCTTTGTTTGTCTCCAAGGCAAACCATTCAATATTACAGTAATCCAAGTCTATGCCCCGACCAGTAATGTTGAATAAGCTGAAGTTGAATGGTTCTATGAAGACCTACAACCTTCTAGACATAGCAGCCAAAAAAGAAGTCCTTTTCATTATAAGGGACTGGAATGCAGTCAAGAGATACCTGGAGTAGCAGACAATTGTGGCCTTGGAGTACAGAATGAATCAGGGCAAAGGCTAATAGAGTTTTGCCAGGAAAACACACAGGCCATAGCAAACATCCTCTTCCAATACACTAGAAAAGACTATACACATGGACATCACCAGATGGTCAATACTAAAATCAGATTGATTATATTCTCTCCAGCCAAAGATGGAGAAGCTCTATACAGTCAGCAAAAACAGGACTGCAAGCTGGCTGTGGCTAAGAACATGAACTACTTATTGCCAAATTCAGACTTCAATTGAAGAAAGTAGGGAAAACCACTAGACTATTCCGGTATGACCTAAATCAAATCCCTTACAATTATACAGTAGAAATGACAAACAGATTCAAGGGATTAAATCTGATAGAGTGCTTGAAGAACTATGGATAGAGGTTCGTGACACTGTACAGGAGGCAGTGATAAAGATCATCCCCAAGAATTGCAGAAAGGCAAGGTGGCTATCTGAAGAGGCCTTACAAATAACTGAGAAAAGAAAAGAAGCAAAAGGCAAAGGAGAAAAGGAATGATACATCCATTTGAATGCAGAGTTCCAAAGAATAGCAAGGAGAGATAACAAAGCCTTCCTCAGTGATCAATGTAAAGAAATAGAGGAAAACAATAGAATGGGAAAGATTAGAGATCTCTTCAAGAAAATTAGAGATACCAAGGGGCCATTTCATGCAAAGATGGGCATAATAAAGGGCAGACATGGTATGGACCTAACAGAAGCAGAAGATATTAAGGAGAAATGGCAAGAATACACAGAACTATACAAAAAAGATCTTCATGATCCAGAAAATCACAATGTTGTGATCACTCACCTAGAGCCAGACATCTTGGAATGTGAAGTCAAGTGTGCCTTAGGAAGCATCACTATGAACAAAGCTAGTGGAGGTGATGGCATTTCAGTTGAGCTTTTTCAAATCTTAAAAGATGATGCAGTGAAAGTGCTGCACTCAATATGCCAGCCAAATTGGAAAACTCAGCAGTGGCCACAGGACTGGTAAAGGTCAGTTTGTATTCCAACCTCAACGAAAGGCAATGCCAAAGAATGATCAAACTACCACACAATTGCACTCATCTCACATGATAGCAAGTGATGCTCAAAATTCTCCAAGCCAGGCTTCAACAGTTCATAGGCTTCAACTGTGAACTTACAGATGTTCAACGTGAATTTAGAAGAGGCAGAGAAACCAGAGATCAAATTGCCAACATCCACTGGATTATTGAAAAACCAAGAGAGTTCCAGAAAGACATCTACCTCTGCTTTATTGATTATGCCAAAGACTTTGACTGTGTGGATCACAACAAACTGTGGACAATTCTTTAAGAGATGGGAATACCAGATCATCTGACCTGCCTCCTGAGAAATCTGTATGCAGATGGTGACTTCAGCCATGAAATTAAAAGATACTTGCTCCTTGGAAGAAAAGTTATGACCAACCTAGATAGCATCTTAAAAAGCAGAGACATTACTTTGCCAACAAAAGTCCATGTAGTCAAATCTATGGCTTTTCCAGTGGTCATGTATGGACATGACAGTTGGACTATAAAGAAAGCTGAGTGCCAAAGAATTGATGCTTTTGAACTGTGGTGTTGGAGAAGGCTCTTGAGAACCCCTTGGATAGCAAAGAGATTAGAATTGGACATGGAAGAGCAGATTGATTCCAAATCAGGAAAGGAGTATGTCAAGGCTGTGTATTATCACCCTGGTTATTTAATTTATATTCAGTGTGTATCATGAAAACTGCTGGACTGGATGAAGCACAAGCTAGAATCAAGATTGCCGGGAGAAATATCGATAACCTCAGATATGCAGATGACACCACCCTAATGGCAGAAAGTGAAGAAGAACTAAAGAGCCTCTTGATGAAAGTGAAAGAGGAGAGTGAAAAAGTTGGCTTAAAGCTCAACATTCAGAAAACTAAGATCATGGCATCTGGTTCTATCACTTCATGGCAGTAGTTGAAGAAACAGTGGAAACAGTGGCAGACTTTTATTTTTGGTGGCTCCAAATCACTGCAGATGGTGACTTCAGCCATGAAACTAAAAGATACTTGCTCCTTGGGAGAAAAGTTATGACCAACCTAGACAGCATCTTAAAAAGCAGAGACATTACTTTGGCAATAAAAGTCCATGTAGTCAAATCTATGGCTTTTCCAGTAGTCATGTATGGACATGAAAGTTGGACTATAAAGAAAGCTGAGTGCCAAAGAATTGATGCTTTTTAACTGTGGTGTTGGAGAAGGCTCTTGAGAATCCCTTGGATAGCAAAGAGATCCAACCAGTCCATCCTAAAGGAAATCAGTCCTGAATATTCATTGAAAGGACTGATGCTGAAGCTGAAACTCCAATACTTTGGCCACCTGATGCAAAAACTGACTCCTTGGAAAAGACCCTGATGCTGGGAAAGATTGAAGGCAGGATGAGAAGGGAACATCAGAAGATGAGATGGTTGGATGGCATTACTGACTCAATAGACATGAGTTTCAGTAAACTCTGGAAGTTGGTGATGGACAGGGAGGCCTGGTATGCTGCAGTCCATGGCGTTGCAAAGAGCAACTGAGCAACTGAACTGAACTGATTAAAAATATTTCACCCACTTTAAAAAATGTCATTGAATTTTCAGGGTAATCCTGTAAACAGAATAAAGATAAATATACTTAAAATGTCTAAATAGTTCATGATTCTGTCTAAAGAACTCTTCATTATAGATTTGCCATTTTCCCCAGCAACTATAATGTTCCTGTCCACTCAGATATGATATCTTTTTTCCAAGTTGGCTGAAGACACGAGGGCATAGTGTCGCTCAGCTTTCATTTCTACTTTTTGTAGTAGCTGTCCCTTTCCATTTTCCCTTGCTGTTTAATTACTATATTTCTCCATTCACCAAATTCATAACATGTACAATGATCAAGTTTAGGGCTTATTTAATCTTGTAGTTTAGTTGCTTTGTGAAAAAAAGAAGACCTTGATCTTATCAGTAACTCAGTTCCAAATTACATTTAAGGGGTCCTACTTCCTGAGAGGTTTCCAGTGGATAGTTAATCAAGGTATGTGGATTTTTGTTAACCTCAAAGTGTGACCCTTTCCTAACCCTTGCCTGTTTGATTTATATGTTCCAGTGATACATCTTGCTGTGTCTAACTCTCTTTGGGTGCTGGAATTTTCTGTCCACTGAATAATGTACCAATATTAAAATAAATCACAAATTATCTCCAAAAAGCATAAAATTCTGCCTAAAAATTAAAAAAAAAATAATTGATGTTTTCTACCAGGAATTGACTCAGGACAATCATGTGTGTCTTGTATCACTAGTACAAGGTCTAGGAAACACATTTCTGATATATATAATCATACACTCTTCTTGCTCTTTCCAAAGTTTACAATATTCTTCATGTTAGTTAATGAAATGTCTTCTACCATAAAATGTTTATGTAATTAAGTTTTTGCCTATAAAAGAATGATAGGTTATAGTGAGAGCTTTATCAAGTAAAACAAAGAATTAAATGAAGTTGGTCTCACATTCTGCAACAGGCTATCAATCCTCAAAACTTGTAAAACAGTGTAAAGCTTTGGCAAATGCAACACACATTCAAAAACCTGTCTGATATGAAGGAACTGTTGAGAAGAGACTCAGAACAATTAGCTTTCTGGGATTTAAACTGTGGTATGTCCTTTGTGTCTGCTAATTAAATTATTATATAATTATGCAATTATTACATTTCTGGTAAATATATCTCTCCTGTTATGTGACTTCATTTATGTGTTGCGTTATTCATCAAAAATATTGAACCATATAATATCTATGATTAATATGCTACACAGTTTTGACAAGTAACACATAAAAATAGGATTTTAAAAAATGATTGTAAGACTAAAATATCAAGAAAACAATGGGATACTATGCTCAATTTAGGGATCTTCCCTCCTAGCTCAGCAGTAAAGAATCTGCCTGAAAGGCAGGGGACCTGGGTTTGATTCAGGAAGATCCCCTGGGAGAAGGAAATGGCAACTCACTCCAGTATTCTTGCCTGGAAAATCCTATGGACAGAGGAGCCTGGCAGGCTACAGTCCATGGGGTTGCAAGAGTTGGACATGACTTGGAAACTAAACCACCATCACCATGCTCAACTTATACACAGAAGACATTTATAAATTATTTTTAGAGAGAGCATCAGTCTTCCACACTCTCAGAGAATCACAGAAATAAAGGAAATAGCATACATGCCTAGTGCAATTAAACTCATTTCATTTCTAGTAGGTCTAATGACTTTTGAATATTTAGTGAAGACAAAGCTTTAACATCAAATATGAAACAATGTGGATGCTTATTGAATATGAAAAAGGCTATTCTATTGTTAGAATTATTGGATTTGCCAGTTTAGGCTAGAATCACTTTGACTAAAGAGTGTGGTGGAAATTGCCTGATATTCATTAGATACCACAAAGAATACAACATGGCTTCTAGAAATCTTTGGCACTTCAGGAGTAGGGAGAAGTAGTTATAGTTTAGCCAAATGTTTTCAGGCACATAAGACTAGTGTTACAAACTTAGTAATGTCTAATATAAACTTCGTATTTAATTTCCAATTGCAAATTATAACTCAGTT
The DNA here is from genome assembly GCF_027580195.1 of Bos mutus. Taxonomy (NCBI): domain Eukaryota; kingdom Metazoa; phylum Chordata; class Mammalia; order Artiodactyla; family Bovidae; genus Bos; species Bos mutus. The sequence continues at coordinate 50,034,678 of NC_091636.1, read as the reverse complement.
ATTTGAAGAATTTTCATAAACGAGCTTATGCAATGAAAACAATCAATCAACCCCCTAATATATTAAGTATCTAATTTATAATCTATTTATAAACATCAGTTTTCTTAATTAATCTATTCAATTGGTATACAAAGTAGACAATTCTGACATACTAATAAATATATTAAAATGCTTTCCATGGATCAAATCAAATCCTCTCAGGAAACACAACAATTGTAACACATCTGTAGAGTCAAAATGCAAATTTATCATCATGAAGCCAGAATATTGGTTGCTGGTTTCCAGGGGCTTATAAGGAGGAAGGAGTGAGGAGGAGATGATTCATGGCTAAGGGATTTTACTTTGGGAGTGATGGGGAAATTTCAAAATTAGGTGGAGTTAGTGGTTTCCCAACATTGGGAATGTACTAAATACCAATGAACTACTTACATAAAATGGTTAATTTTATGCCTTGTGAATTTCATCTCAGTATATTCTTTTTTATAAAAATGCAAAATCTCCATCAGATTTCTGGTGTACACCTAGAGTCAGTTGTTCCTTATGAGTGCTGGTTTATGATCTACACTTATTAAGTCCAATTGTAGTCTTTCCACGAAGAAGGCAATGGCAACCCACTCCAGTATTCTTGCCTGGAGAATCCTGTGGACAGAGGAGCTTGGTGGGCTACTGTCCATGGGATCGCAGAGAGCCAGACACAACTGAAAAGACTTAGCATGGATGCATGCATTGGAGAAGAAAATGGCAATCCACTCCAGTGTTCTTTCCTGGAGAATCCCAGGGACAGAGGAGCCTGTCCGCTGCTGTCTCTGGGGTCGCACAGAATCAGACACCACTGAAGCGACTTAGCAGCAGCAGCAGCAGCAGCAGCTGTCTTTCCAATTTCTTTCATTATGCCAGGGAATTCTTTCTGATTTAAGGATTTCTAGGACTTAATGAAATTATCTTATTAACAAAAGGAGGGTATCAATAAAGGGCCAATGAATGAATAAATGTCATTTATTTTGATTTTACTAGTTTAAAATTCCAGGGTTTTGTATTTGCAAACATATTCAAGACTTCTAAATAGATACAAGTTTCTTACAATAAAGCAAGCAGAAAGAGAGAAAGAATGATGTTTTCTTATTAGATTTGTTGATTGTGTCCCATTAAATTTGAACTTTTTAAACATTCTTTTAGGGACAGGTTCAGAAACCCAAAATCTTCATACTAGGGTTCTATAGTCAGAATTTCCCAGTGCTATAACCTTGTATAAAATATCCAACTTTCATTCATCATCAATAAAAAATTGATGAGTACATGACTCCCAGGTTTGACATTAAAAAAACATTTATATGTACACGTACATTTACCTATATCCATCTAGTCAAGGCTATGGTTTTTCCAGTAGTGATGTATGGATGTGAGAGTTGGTCTGTGAAGAAAGCTGAGTGCTGAAGAATTGATGCTTTTGAACTGTGGTGTTGGAGAAGACTCTTGAGAGTCCCTTGGACTGCAAGGAGATCCAACCAGTCCATTCTGAAGGAGATCATTCCTGGGTGTTCTTTGGAAGGAATGATGCTAAAGCTGAAATTCCAGTACTTTGGCCACCTCATGTGAAGAGTTGACTAATTGGAAAAGACTCTGATATTGAGAGGGCTTGAGGGCAGGAGGAGAAGCGGACGACAGAGGATGAGATGGCTGGATGGCATCACCGACTTGATGGACATGAGTCTGAGAGAACTCTGGGAGTTGGTGATGGACAGGGAGGCCTGGCGTGCTGCAATTCATGGGGTCATAAAGAGTCAGACACGACTGAGCAACTGAACTGAACTGAAATCACACACACACACACACACATATATATATATATATATATATATGCTTATGTGAGGATAGATAGAATTTCCGTTGGAAATTCTTATTTACTAATTTTTAAAGGTATAATAAAAAGTATGTTTTGCTTTTTCAAAAATATTCTACTGTTGTTAGCTCTTCTATTTTTGATCCTCATCATAATGAAGGATAAAATGCATGGCATTCAAGCCAGATTAACTAAATTTTAAATCCAACTCTTATACTTTTTAAGTTAATATACAGCCATGTCCCTTAAACTCTGCTTTCCCCAGTTTACCCATCATTAAAATGAACTATGACATTTATATTATAATATCCTAGTGATTAAATAAGATAAAATAAAATACTTAAAATGTTTGAAATGACACTCAACAAGCATTAACTATTGTTATTTTTCCATTATGAACATTATAGTTTAAGCATCATATTTGTGCATGTGTGAGTGCTAAGTTACTTCAGTCGTGTAGGATTCTGTGCGACCCCATGAATTATAGCCCACCAGATATCTCTGTCCATTGGGATTCTCCAGGCAAGAATACTGGAGTGGCTTGCCATGTCCTCCTACAAGGGATCTTCCCTACCCAGGGATTGAATCCATATCTCTTATGTTTCCTGCGTTGGCAAACAGGTTCTTTACCACTAGCATCACCTGTAAAAGTGAATTATGTGAAGGTGAATTAAATGTCCGGTTTGTACCATTATAAATACAGCACTCTGCCAGCAGAAATCAGTAAGGTTGAGGCAATATTCTCTAAAGAGTAACATTCCCTGGATTTACTAGTTCTGGTTACCAGGATATTGAATGTATTTCACTGATTGAGATTCATTCAATCTAAATCAGTCTAAAACAATATATGAGGTATCTGCAGGGTCCTTTAACTCACTTCTTTTAAAAACACAATACAAATCCACACAGTGGAAGGATGGCTTTATAGTAGAATCCACATATGAAGAACAATGCAGCACAAATTAAGTAACTAGTTCAGAGGACTTGAGTGACTTTGCAGTTAAGTTTCACTGAGGAAATAGCAGCAGTAACTGTGACTGCCTTAAAGATCTGTTCTCTTGAAATCTGATCCAGATTTCTCCCTCTCTGTGACTCACACTGTTTTGACTGGTGCCAATCTGCTAGAGATTTCTTTTATAGTCCTTCCCTATAGCTTCATCACTGTTACTGAATTTACACACAAATCATGTTTAAAACAATGTTAATCAATTTGTTTCAAATGTCATGTGTTTCTGGTGAAAATCTTCATTGTTCTATTTATCTTCACACTGGAATATTCCCCATTCTTCTGTTTCACTGAGGCCCTAAACCATTTACCTGCAGTTTCCTCATTCTTAGCTTGTTTCTTCTGTACAGCTCTTGTGCTCTCTGCTGCATTGTGTCAACTGTTTTTTGTTTGTTTGTTTGTTTTTTAGCCCATGAAGAATATTATTCCCCAAATAATGTCTTAGAAAAAGTCTACCATTAAAAAGAAAAGCGGACATGATGATAGTATTTATATGCAATTGAACTACATTTCTTCTCTAGTCATGACTCCGCCGTCTTCTTTACCATCAAACTATTTCAGTTTCCAGAGTTATGTGTCTTAACTGTCTCACTCACAACATTGGGTTGGACATAGAATAATGAATTTTATTTTTCTCTTTGGGAGGTAATCAGAAGTAGTGAAAATGAAAGCCATTCAGTCATGTCTGACTATTTGCAACCCCATGGAGTATACAACCCATGGAATACTCTAGGCCAGAACACTGGAGTGGTAAATACCATCCAAACGATATTCTCAAATGTATACCTTTACCCAGGTATTTCTTTTCCTGGGCTCCAAAATCACTGCAGATCGTGACTGCAGCCATGAAATTAAAAGACACTTGCTCCTTGGAAGAAAAACTATGACCGACCTAGACAGAATATTAAAAAGCAGTGTTGAAGAAGACTCTTGAGAGTCCTTTGGACTGCAAGGAGATCAAACTAGTCAATCATAAAGGAAATCAGCCCTGAATATTCATTGGAAGGACTGATGCTGAAGCTGAAGCTCCAATACTTTGGCCACTTGATGTGAAGAACTGATTCATTGGAAAAGACCCTGATGCTGGGAAAGATTGAAGGCAGGAGGAGAAGGGGATGACAGAGGATGAGATGGTTGGATGGCATCACCAACTTGATGAATATGAGTTTGAACAAGCTTTGGGAGTTGGTGATGGACAGAAAAGCCTGGCGTGCTCCAGTCCATGGGGTTGCAAAGAGTTGGACAAGACTGAATGACTAAACTGAACTGACTCTGTATTTCAGATGATAAAGGAGAACATATCCTACTCAATCGTTATTTTTATAAGCATCTCTGATACATATAACAAAAAGTAACATTTAATTTGTTAATTGAAACTTTTTATGTTCTCTGTGCTCACTAAAAAGATGTGTAAGGTGAGAGTTGCAAGTTAAGTTTTATTTGGGAGAAAATGAGGACAGCAGCTGGGAGATAACACCTCAGATAGCTCTGAGAGACTGCTCCAAAAAGGCACTGGGGGAAGGTCAATATATAAGATTTTAGTGAAGGGGGATTTCAATGCAATCAAGCACTTACTTGGCAAGTTTTCTGATCATCACAAGGAGCTGATGTCAAGATGAAGGGATTTAGTACTTTTCTAGATATGAAGAGATGCAAAGATTGGGATCATGAAATTGGTTCCTGAAAATATCTATCTGAAGACCTGTTCCACCACGTTCCCTGGAGCACAGAATGCCTCACTTCACCCTGAACTCTCCATAGGAGATGTTGCAGATCAACAGCTGCAGTAGCACAGGGTTCATTCTCCACAGAGGAAGATGGAAAATACATTTGTTGTTGTTGTTGTTGCTGTTCAGTCCCTGGCAAATGCTCTTGGCAAGTGCCAATTTGTAGTTGACATCCACACCATATAACCCATTGACTCTATTAATAGTAGTGTGTTTGTGCCTGCATGCTTTCAGTCATGTCTGACTCTTTGTGACCCTCCAGGCTCCTCTGTCCATGGATTCTCCAGGTAAGAATACTGAAGTGGGTTGCAATTTTCTCCTGCAGAGGATCTTCCCAACCCAGGGATCTAAGCATGACCCCTTATGTCACTTTCATTGGCAGGCAGGTTCTTTACCACGATTGCCACATGAAACCCTATTACATTAACAGCACCAGTGAAAATGAAAGTAATCTGCTTCCTTGGTTTATGTTAGTTTTTTTTCATTCTCATTACTTATAAAAAGCTAACTTGCTTTCCCTGTTGTATATATTTTATTTAAATTTTTCTAGGTATTTTCATCATGAACAAAATAGTATATATTATAGAATATAAATTAATATTAAGTATGAGAAAGGTATTTTACAAAGAAGATATTTAGCATTTTGTCCAAGGATCAAAAATATATTTTAATTTAAAGGAAAAAAAGTGTCAAGATAATTCCACAAAGAATTAATGACCCAAGTAATTAATTTGCAATCCTATTTCCCAGTCTCTTCTAATGTTTATCTGTAGTTCTCTATTTCTAAAAGTTCTTGAGCTTTGCCTCTGATATTTCGCAGGACCATTTACAATTATACATACAGAGACAGTCTGTTACAATAAAGAAATTGGCACTTTAGAAAAGCTAATTAAAACAAACAAAACCAAACAAGAGACCTCCTCATGTGTAATTAAAGTGAGGAATGTGTGAATCCATTCTCAGGGAAGTTAGTTATTGCACTTTTTTAATCTTGTGTGACTACAAAAAATAGTTGACCAGGGGAACTATCTTAGCTAATAAATACAGAATGACAGAGCCAGAGCATCATTTTGAAATTACTAATTAATTAATAGATTTGTTTAGATAGGGAGCAGCACCAGCTGCTAACACCAAAAAGAGATACCTGGGTGTTTGTGTATCTTAAGTGAATGTTGTTGTTTAGTTCCTAAGGCTTGTCTGATTCTTTTGAAACCCCATGGACTATAGTTAGATGACTTATCTGTCCGTGGAATTCTCCAGATAGATTACTGGAGTGGGTTGCCATTTCCTTCTCCAAAGAATGTTCCAGACACAGGGACTGAACCCACATCTCTTGCATTGCAGGCAGATTCTTTACCACTGTGTCACCTGGGAAAACCATCTTAAGGGAATATACACTACCTATTTTAAAACATTTTTGACAATATCCCAAAAGCAAGAAATGAATTGATAGAGGAGCTCAACTGCAAACATGTGCTATCCTTCAAGAGAAAGGAAGTATGACTCCAAGATTGGCCCCGAGGCTGGCAGGCTATCACAGGTACTGTGGGCTGAAGGGGCACAGCTTCTGCTTTATCCCTAAGTCAAAGACCTGGGCCACATCTAAGAGCCTAGAGGGCAGAACGTCAAGCCACAGAATGTTTCTGGATCTTGAAATGTAATGAAACTTGCCCCACTGGATTTGGGACCAATGACTCCTTTATTCATTCCATTTTCTCCCTTCTGGAATGCATATACCTATTTTATACCAGTCCCACCTTTGTATTTGAGAAGCAGATAACTTTTTTGCTTCCCTGATGGCTCAGATGGTAAAGTGTCTGCCTGCAATGCAGGAGACCTGGGTTCTATCCCTGGGTTGGGAAGATCCCCTGGAGAAGGAAATGGCAACCCTCTCCAGTACCCTTGCCTAGAAAATCCCATGGACAGAGGAGCCAGGTAGGATACAGTCCATGAGGTCCCAAAGAGTTGGACATGACTGAGTGACTTCACTTCACTTTGCAAACTTTTGAGTTGATTATACTTGGATGAGATTTTGAATTTAGAACTACAGCTAGGGATACATTAAGATTTCAAGTGGTAGTGGTGGTTTAGTCACTAAGTGGTGTCCGACTCTTGCAACCCCATGGACTGTAGCCTGCCAGGCTCCTCTGTCCATGGGATTTTCCAGGCAAGAATACTGGAATGAGTTGCCATTTTCTTCTCCAGGGGATCTTCACAACCCAAGAATTGAACCCAGGTCTCCTGCATTGCAGGCAGACTCTTTACCAAATGAGCTACAAGGGAAGATTTGGGGAGATAAGCTTAAATCAAGATTTCCAGAAGAAATATCAACAACCTCAGATATGCATATGATACCACTCCAATGGCAGAAAGCAAAGAGAAACTAAAGTCTCTTGATGGGGGTGAAAAAAGGAAAATGAAAAAACTGGCTTAAAAGAGCATTAAAAACCAAAAAAGCCTAAGATCATGGCATCTGGTCCTATTACTTCATGGATAATAGATGGAGAAATAGTGGAAACACTGTCAGATATTATTTTCTTGGGCTCCAAAATCACTGTGGATGGTGACTGAGCCATAAAATTAAAAGACACTTTCTTCTTGGAAGAAAAGTTAAGACAAACCTAGACAGTGTATTAAAAAGCAGAGCTATTCCTTTGCCAATAAAGGTCTGTATGGTCAAAGCTATGATTTCTAGTAGTCATGTAGGGATGTGAGAAAGTGAAAATGAAAGTCATTCAGTCCTGTCTGACTCTTTACAACCCCATGGACTATACAGTCCATGGAATTCTCCAGGCCAGAATACTGGAGTGGGTCCCCTTTCCCTTCTCCAGGGGATCTTCCCAACCCAAGGGTTGAACCCAGGTCTCCCAAATTACTGGCAGATTCTTTACCAGCTGAGCCACAAGGGAAGCCCAAGAATACTGGAGTGGATAGCCTATCCCTTCCACAGAGGATCTTCCAGACCAGGAATCCAACAAGATCTCCTGCATTGCAGGCATATTATTTACGAGAGGAGCTATCAAGGAAGCCCAGGGATGTGAGAGTTGGACCATAAATAAGGCTAAGCACCAGAGAATTTATACTTTTGAATTGTGGTTCTGGAGACACTCTTGAGAATCCCTTGGAAGCAAAGAGATCAACCAGTCTACCCTAAAAAAAATCAACCCTGAACATTCATTGGAATGACTGGTGCTGAAGCTGAAGCTTCAATACATCGGTCACCTGATATAAAGAGCTGACTCATTGGAAAAGAACCTGATGCTGGGGAAGATTGAAGGCAGGAGAAGAGGGTGACAGAAGATGAGACAGTTGGATGGCATCACTGACTCAAGGACATGAGTTTGAGCAAACTCCAGGAAATAGTGAAGAATGTAGAAGCCTTGTGCCCTGTAGTCCATGGGGTCACAAAAATTCTGACAGGACTGAGTGACGGAACAACAACAACAACAAAAAACAGGATTAGGGTAAATCTATTTTGCGTGTGGAATTGACAATAGTTTGAGGGAATGCCAGACCATAGTGGGATGTATAGTGTTTCCCCAGAACTCATGTTCATATAGAACTTCAGAATGTGACTTTACTTGGAAACTGAGTCTTTATTGATGTAATCAGCTAAAATAATGTCACACTGGATTAGGATGAATTCAAATTACAAACTGATGTATTTATAAGAAGAGAGAAGACACAGAGGGACACAGAGAGGACAGCATGTAAAGATGGAAGCAGAGTTGTGTTTCCACAAGTCAAGAGATAACCAAATATTGTACAGTGAGGAAAGATTCTCCTTGAGATTCTTTTGAGGGAGCTGGTACTTTGATTTGGGATTTCTGGCTTCCAGAATTGTAAGGCAAAAGCTTATTCTATTTTAGTGACCTATATTATTACAGCATCCCTAGGAAATTATTGCAACATATAAATATAAAGTATTCATCTTGGTGATTATGTACAAGATTTTTATAAATATCATGAGTTCTTGTGAAAGTGAATTGTGACCCACATTTTCAGTTTTGGAAACAGAGGAGGATAGCAATAACTTTACTACTACACCAAAAATAATGACAGCAATAAGGATTTCACAAATATCAAATCACTTAATCTTTACAATAAGCTTATTTGTAAATTCTCTATTATTAGTTCTATATGTATAGATGAGGCAGGGCTTCCCAGATGACTCAGTCCTGGAGAATCTGCCTGACAAGCAGAAGATGTGAATTCAGTCCCTGGGTTGGGAAGATTCCCTGCAGAAGGAAATGGCAACCCATTCCAGTATGGGAAATCCCATAGATAGAGAAGCTTGGCAGACTGTAGTCCATGAGGCAGCCAAAGAGCCAAGCAAGACTCAATGGCTAAACAAAAACAATAATTAAAAAAAAAAATGAAGAAATATGTTTCAAGGTCACATAGCATTTGATTAGCAGAATAAAAATCTGAAATCATTTCCATCTAACTGAAAACACTTGTCTTCACTATTACAGTGTAGTGGCTGTGTTATTTGTCTACTAGGACTTTCCTGGTGGCTCAATGGTAAAGAATCTGCCTACAATTGAGGAGATCTGAGTTTGGTCCCTGAGTCTGAAAGATCCCCTGGAGAAGGAAAGGGCAACCCACTCCAGTATTCTTGTCTAGGAAATTCCATGGTCAGAGGAGCCTGATGGGCTACAGTCCACGGTGTTGCAAAGAGTCAGACACAACCTAGTGACTAAACCACCCCCATCCTGTAAGGATCTTGCCAATTTAGCTCAAAACCATGTTGTATTATTACTTTTATATTTAGTAGATATTTCTATTCCTAGATATTACCTTATAGTATATCCATTTAGATTTTTGATTTTCAACTCCAGAATATCCAGGCTATCTGAGTTGAATTGTATCTCTCAAAAATTCATAATTTAAAGCCACTAGTATCTCATCATGTGACTTTATTTGGAATAAAGTCATTGTAGATGTATTAAAATGAGATCAACAAGGTAGGCCCTTATTCACTACAGCTGGAGTCTTTATACAAATGGAAAAAATGGATGCAGATAGAGGCATACATAAAGGGAAAAAAGGTCATCTACCGGCCAAGGTGAGAAGCTAGGAACAGGTTCTTTTCTCACAGCCCACAGAGGGAACCAACTTTGCCTGTCAACTCCTTGACTTCAGACTCTAGCCTCCAGATATGTGAGACAATAAATTTCTGTTGTACTTATTACCTTATTTGTGAAATTCTTACAACAGCCGTAAAAACTAATACAGTGTTCACCATACTTAAAAGTTACCTTGGGGTTACCCTGGTGGCTCAGAGGGTAAAGAATCTGCACACAATGCAGGAGACGGGGATTTGATCCCTGGTTTGGGAAGATCCCCTGGAGAAGAGAATAGCTAACCACCACACTATTCTTGCCTGGAAAATTCCATGGACAGAAGAGCCAGGTGAGCTACAGCCCATGGGGACACAAAGAGGTAGACACAACTGAGTGACTAACATATTCTACCCACTTATGAAGAGTGGGAAAACAATACACTGAATGCCAACCCTGAGCACTAGCCTGGGTTCAGATTCGTGAGGTTTAGGCATTGCAGTGGAACTGCATTGGGAAAATTGCATTTCTTAGCTTTTTTCAAATTTGAATTGGATCACTTTGAGGTTTTCGTTTGTTTGTTTGGTTTTGTTTTTCATGTAGTAACTTCATAGTCTCATTGTCATCCTTGAAATAAAATTTCCTCATTAAACCTGTATCTTTTGAGATTTTTTTTTTTTAATTTCTGTTATGCTCCATTCAGTTCCCATTATACTTTTGTTTAACTGTTACTGTTCTCAACCCTTGATATTATCTTCCTTCACTGAAACTTTTGGTCATTATTAGCTATGAAATTTACTTGTTTCCCAGCAACCACTGTGGAGGAGGAAATGACAACCCACTACAGTATTCTTAGCTAGAGGATCTGGTGAACAGAGGAGATTGGCGAGCTACAGTCCATGAGGTCACAAAGCATTGGTCATGATAGCACGTATGCACTCATGCACTCAGTCAAGTAATGGAACATTCTAGCTACTAAGTAAACATTTGTGGCTTAGAATAAACGTCATAACTTCTCTATTAGTAACCCAAACTCATGGATCATAGTGTGTAATTGTGCTAAGGCGCTTCAGTTCAGTTCAGTCGCTCAGTCTGACACTGTTTCCACTGTTTCCCCATCTATTTGCCATGAAGTGATGGGACCAGACGCCATGATCTTAATTTTCTGAATGTTGAGCTTTAAACCAACTTTTTCACTCTCCTCATTCACTTTCATCAAGAGGCTTTTGAGTTCCTCTTCACTTTCTGCCATAAGGGTGGTGTCATCTGCATATCTGAGGTTATTGTTATTTCTCCCCGCAATCTTGATTCTAGCTTGTGCTTCTTCTAGTCCAGCATTTCTCATGATATTCTCTGCAGCTTCAGTTGTGTCCAACTCTTCACAACCCAATTTACTGTAACCTGCCAGGCTCCTTTGTCCATGGGATTTTCCAGGTAAGAATACAGGAGAGGGTTGCCATTTTCTTTTCCTGAGGATCTTCCCCACCCAGGTATCAAACCCACGTCTTTTATGTCTCCTGCATTAGCAGGCAGGTTCTTTACCACTAGTGCCACTGGGAAGCCCCAGACTCATAGAGCATAGTCAGCAATGGACTGTTTTCTTTAGGATTCATTCAAATAAGTCCTGTGGATCTAATTCCTTCCATACGGCTGGGTAAACTTTGGGGGCAAATGCCATTTTTTCTTATCAATTCCAATTAGTACAACATCTTCCTTGTACTTTCACCATAGTTACATAAATCCACTCAATAATTATATATTGAAGACTAATATTTATGACATAATATGAGAAATGCTAGGCTGGAAGAAGCACAAGCTGGAATCAAGATTGCCAGGAGAAATATCAATAACCTCAGATATGCAGATGAAGTGAAGAAGAACTAAAAAGCCTCTTGAAGAAAGTGAAAGAGGAGAGTGAAAAAGTTGGCTTAAAGCTCAACATTCAGAAAATGAAGATCATGGCATCTGGTCCCATCACTTCATGGGAAATAGATGGGGAAACAGCAGAAACAGTGTCAAACTCTATTTTGGGGGGCTCCAAAATCACTGCAGATGGTGACTGCAGCCATGAAATTAAAATATGCTTACTCCTTGGAAGGAAAGTTATGACCAACCTAGACAGCGTATTCAAAATCAGAGACATTACTTTGCCAACAAAGGTCCATCTAGTCAAGGTTATGGTTTTTCCTGTGGTCATGTATGGATGTGAGAGTTGGACTGTGAAGAAAGCTGAGCGCCAAGGAATTGATGCTTTTGAACTGTGGTGTTGGAGAAGATTTTTGAGAGTCCCTTGGACTGCAAAGAGATCCAATCAGCCCATTCTGAAGGAGATCAGTCCTGGGTGTTCTTTGGAAGGAATGATGCTAAAGCTGAAACTCCAGTACTTTGGCCACCTCATGTGAAGAGTTGACCCATTGGAAAAGACTGATGCTGGGAGGGATTGGGGGCAGAAGGAGAAGGGGACAACAGTGGATGAGATGGCTGGATGGCATCATTGACTTGATGGACGTGAGTTTGAGTGAACTCAGGGAGTTGGTGATGGACAGGGAGGCCTGGCATGCTGCAGTTCATGGGGTTGCAAAGAATTGGACACGACTGAGTGACTGAACTAACTAATAATTCTGGATGTTTGGATACTTCAGTGGAGAAACTAACATAAGAAGCTTACGTATTTATGTAGTGGATTGCAGAGGTCTTTCCAAAAATGATGACAAGCTTGGCAACTAGGTGAAGGTTTCTGAAGGAATAAATGACTTATAGTTTATACACACCTCTCGAACATCTTTCTTTACACCATGAGTCATGCCATTAGAAAAAGTGGTAGGAATGTTGTCCCTAATTTTAACTAAAGTTATTGAATATACAATCTTGTTGAAGGAAGGCTTTCTGTCCAGCCTCAACTCACTGGTCAGGGTTATTTTGAGTGATAAAATTGACCAACACATGCTTTCAGTAGATCAGTAACTTGTCTTTCATCATTAATATATCCTGATGTACCTGGATTAGTGGTTTCCCAGGTGACTCAGTGGTAAAGAATCTGCCTGCCAGTGCAGGAGACACAGGTTCAATCTCTGGGTCAGGAAGATCCCCTGGAGTAAAAAACAGCAACTCCTTCCAGTATCCTTGCCTGTAAAATCCCATGGACAGAAGAGCCAGGCAGGCTACAGTCCATGGGGTCACACGGAGTTGGACACTACTGAACACTCAGGGGTGTATTCATACTTGGATTAACACTTTGAGACAAGTAGCAAATCAACACAGATACTTGAGTGGAAAGTCCTCTGACATTCAAAGGTAGATCTTAGTGGTTTATAGGATTTGCTTAGCTGACTGGGTCTAGTAACCACAGAGAGTTTTGCAGAAGTCAATACAGAAGATTGACGTCATACTTTTATTTGAAATCCAGGTGATAGGAAATGTGTTATGAGACAACTTGAATGCTTTTGTTCCTAGTCCATCAGTCAAGTTAATAAGAATAGCCAATTAAGGAGGGTATTCCTGGAAAAAAAAAATTCCAGAAGCTACATGGAAATAGAAACAAAGGAGGTAGCTCTATATTCTTATTACTGAAAGCTTTGATCTCATCAACTGCAGCCCCATGAATTCTAGCTGGGGCTGCAGAATTTGCTGTCTCATTGCCATGACAACACTCCTTCTCATCCAGAGGAGAAAGAGCAACAGCCAGATCATCAGGAGAACATTTTTAGTTCTTCTAGCTATTCAGCTTGTAGACATTCATTACCTGTCAGAATAATAGGTTATACTAAATTCCCTCCCTTACTTAAAACTGGGATGAAAGCTTCTGTAACCCAATTTCAGGAATCTAACCCATATCCCATGATATCATATTTGATATCTTGATCTACAAAGTCCTCATCTTTTCTCTTCCAGAGCATAGATTCTGATAGCTTTCTATTCTTCTCAGCAACAACTTTTAGAATCTGTGAAGGGCCTGAGATTGTATCCTACATGGAAGCTAAAAGCTAGCCTGAAATAACTGCTTGAATGTTGGCAGGAGACATGAGATTCCTGGGTCTTCTATATATGATATATGATATATGTCTTCTATATATGAGACATATATAGAAGATGCTTCTTCTATGGCACAGGAAATAGCCCAAGCACCACAGGGAAAATTCAGGAAAAAAAACCCAGTTGGATGCTGTGCATGTGGCCTTTTCATCACAGCTGAGGAATCATGAGCTTAAGGATCCATACAACTGCATTTTGTAAAAGGTGAAGGCATTCTTTTTCTTACGCCTGCATGGATACTAAGTAACTTCAGTCGTGTTTGAATCTTTGGGACCCTATGGACTGTAGCCCATAAGGCTCTGCTCTCCATGAGATTCTCTAGAAAAGAATACTGGAGTGGGTTGCCTTGCCCTCCTCCAGGGAATCTTTCTGATCCAGGGATGAACCCCAGTCTCTTATATCTCCTGCATTGAGAGGTGGGTTTTTTACCACTAGTGCCACCTGAGAAGCCCACTCTTTATTATATTGAACAATAAAAATGTCCTTTTCTGTGGAGGGGTGTCCTTTCCTTGTATTCCAAGACTTTTTTTTTTTTACAAACATTCTTGTAAAACCAATCTGGAAGAAGGACCATCAATTCCTCTGCTTGCAAGAAATGTAGAAATGTGAGGTCCATGGAAAGAAGTTTTTCAACAGATATTCCAGCAAGCACTTGAGGCTTAGAAACGTCACTGAAAAAATAGTCTTCTGAATTTTAAGATGTCTTATCTCCTGTCTTCAGCCCAGCTGTATTGCCAAGCCCTCCAACATGCTTGCAGCCTTTAGTCCATACCAGTGAACTAATTCACGGCCAATCTTTCATCAACTAATCATGGTGTCTCTGATGTAGCAGAACAGCCCGATGTTCTGGGAGACAAAGAGGCAGTAGAGACATCTTTGGATTGTATTGTGACAGATGGCAGGAGATATTACATATCCTTAAGACAGAACTGTAAATGAATATTTTTGTCATCACATGTGAATGTGATCTGTTTTCTATCCAATTTTCTGATGGGAATAGAAAATGACGCTTTCACTACATGAATGCTGCATGCTATGTAAGTGAGAACGTATTAATATCCTTTGGCATTAGTACCACCTTAGGCACAGCAGCTGCAATCAGGAATACTACTTGTTAAGTCTGCATCCGTCTACAGTTGGTTGTTTCTGTGCAGGCCAGTCTCATGAATTACAAGCAAATGTGATAGGAGCTACCACTCAGACTCAATGCAGGCCTTTAAAGGCGGTATTAATCTTTGCCATTTCTCTGGGACACAATATTGTCTTTGATTTATTATCTCAGCCAGAATGGGGCAGCTTTAAAGACTTGTGTTTGGCATTCTTCACCATGCCTGCACCAATAAAACAAGGACCCAATGTGGGTGTTTTCTCCAACTGCTAAGAATAACAATTCAAATTTATTTTCAGGGACATGGGACATGACTTCTGGGTTCTCATTCTCATCCATTGGGCCCACTGTGACCAGGAGTTTAGCCAGGACTTTATTTATTACCTGATCAATGGAAACTCCTCTGAAAAGGGGGCTACACTGATGTTTTGGGTCTCCAGATATCTATACCAACATAGAACCTTTGTAAAATCACCTGAGTAAATGGTTTATAGATCTCTGTGGGGAACAACTGGGGTAATCATTACAATATATATTTGCTATAATGTTGCAGGATCCTTCTTTTTAGGGACCTATTGCAGAAAGTGTTCTTTAGGAAAAGGATTCTGGACTAGGAGATGTTTGATAAATGTGCAAGGGAATGTAACTATTGAGATGACCACCTCTACCTCTGTTCATATTTTGTGTGTATCTTTTGGGTTTCTATGGGCTTCCCTAGTGGCTCAGTGGTAAAGAATCCACCTGCCAATTCTGCAGATGATGAGGATTTGATCCCTGGGTTGGGAAGATCGCCTGGAAAAGGAAATGGCAGCCCACTCCAGTATTCTTGCCTTGGAAATCCCACGTACAGAGGAGTCTGGGGGGCTACAGTCCATGGGGTCACAAAGTCAGACACAACTTAGCCACTAAACAGTAACAACAAAACAACAACAACAAAAAAAACAGCACCTTTGTCAGTTGCCTATTTTATGCTTAGGGTTATCATGCTCTTTCAACTGTCATCCAACTCCATGGGATGGGTCAAACCTTCTTAGTTGCCTTTTCATCTTGCTAGTCATTATTCTAATTAAGGAACCCTAGCTTTTTCCTGTTAAGCACTGCCATCTAGTCTCTAGTTCTTTGAGGGTTCATCATGCTCAAGGGGGTGGGTGAGTCCCAATCTGTGATCCTGTTGTTGTCCCTTCTACCATCAACCATGTCCTACTGAGGATAGTCTTCACTCAGCTTCTTCAAGATGCAGCAGCCCCTCTCACCAATACATTCCTAATAGTGTGTCTTGTGGGCTATCCTATCTGGAAGGTCCTTTGTCCTCACATAATAAACCTTTTCAATCCTGCCCAGTTCCCGTAGCTGCTGCATCCCACTCTTCACAAGCTGCCACAGCAAATTCAGGCATCTCCACTTCTCTGAAGCTTGGGTATCACTTATTCTAGCCTTTTAAGTGCCAACCAGGCACTGAGTTAGCCCATCCTTCTGGGGTCCTGACAAGAGTACTTAATTTCATGTCTTAATAAAAGTCTCATTTTTCTAGTCTTATATTCTAGCAGCCTGCTGGACCAACCATCCTTGAAATCCAAGTTCAGAACTAATCTGACTTTTACCAGTACCTACAAGCTACTTCATGTAACTCCTTCTGAATATGGCCTGTTTCCAAACTTATCCAACTCAACACATCGACAGGTGGCATATGCTGTGACCTAATTCTCATTATGGGGCTGCATTTGGCCTTCTTCACAGTGCCAGCCCCAATAGCTCAAGGACCAATGTGTGTGCTTTCTTCGATTGCCAAGAATAGCAATTTGAATACATTTTCAGGGACAGCAGAGGAGGTGAGAGCAGCCTCTGAAGGCTCTATTCTTGCCTTGTGGAAGACAGGCCTCTGCAGTTTCTTTCAATATAGCAGAAGTGTATCTCTTACTATGAGAAAGTGGACAAACTCCACAGGCTCTGAATTTCATGGGTGCCTGAAGAATCAACATCAAGAGCACTTCTCCAGCTATTTTCACCCCATGTTTTGGGATATGGGGTTCTTCCAACCAGCACTCTGACTTTAATGTAACTGATCTACGTTGGTGAAGCATTCTGACATCTCTGAGCTCTGTGCCACTAAATATAAATTTTCAGCCTCTTTTTAGCTATGAAAAGATGTTTCTACTCTAGGAGATGAGGGCCACTCTTCAAGCTAGCAGAGGCCTCTGGCTCTTACCCTCAGCCATTAACAAGTTCTTAACCACTTTTTTTCTCTCATTATCTCTCTGCAAGTGTCAAAACAACTCTTTAGCCACCAGTTAACACCTCTGCCTGTGCAGGCATCATTCCCTCTATGTATTTTAGATACCTGGATCATTACACCTGAGATATTTCTCTCTAGGTGGTCATTTTACTGGATTATCGATAGTGAAATCTTCAGCAATAAGGCCACCACTTTGTGCCTGGGATTATCTGTGTCCCCCTTCTCTTTAGGCCTGTATCATTTCAGCCTGCTGGGTGAAAACTAAACTGGTTCTACATCCTCTTCTTTCTGTCTGTGTTCTTGGACTGTTGATCCCTAGTACTACTTGGGTTAGTTGAGGTGCTCTGCCAGGCAGACACTGAGAAGTCACTAGAGTTATAGAAGATTTTCTGCGGGAAAGAACTGTGGGGAGAAAAATGAGGGACCCGAATGAGGTGCAGGGGCATCAAAGCCGGATGCAAACCTGACCGCTGTGAAGGAGCCTGAGGAAGATAGGCAGAGTTGCAGGTTGTATGTATTTCAAAGTATGACTTGTCCAGGCAGATGAGTGGCCCTGGGGCCCACCTCAGACACTGGAGGAGTCCCACCTCTTGCATCTTGCAGCAATGGGCCTGTCTTGCTTTCCCTATTGGGCTCTACCTAGGGCTGAACGCATCCTATGGAAGATGTGTCTGGAACACGAATTTGGTGGAGGAATCCCAGCATAGCAGCTGGGTCCCTGTCAATCACGCTTCCTATAGTAGGAGGCTTGAGGAGCAGATTTCCATAGCCCGTCTTTTGAGAACCATTAAAATACTTCATCTCAGGACAGGGGTGTTCAGTAGAAAAGAAGAGAAAATAAGTTGCAAACGTCAGTCTTAAGATTCTCTCTATGGCTGTTAACTCCCTTCACTTTTGGGTTTCATGTGCATAGGGACCCATGTGTTCCTTGGTTTCTTACTTGAGCAGCAATGTGCTGCCTGCATGATAAGTCCCTTCAGTCATGTCTGACTCTGTGACCCTATGGACTGTAGCCCACCAGGCTCCTCTGTCCATGGAATTCTCTAGGCAAGAATACCAGAGTGGGTTGCCATCCCCTCCTCCAGGGGATCTTCCTGACCTAGGGATCAACCCAAGTCTCTTATGTCTCCTGCATTGGCAGGTAGGTTCTACCACCAGCACCACCTGAGAAATACAACAATCCTATTGTAGAGTGAGCTTGAAATTATGTGCCATTGATTTTTGCTGTAGTAAAACTGGTCACCATGGAGGAGTGAGGCTGGGCATATGCAAGAGTGGTGCCTCTAAAGCTGGAACAGGTGAGGCTGAGAGTTTCCAAAGTGGTTCAGTGGATAGCTCTTATCACAGATTCCCCTAAAAAATGAAACACTGAATCGTGTCCACAGGGTAAGGCTGTTCATTGGAATTTAATGTTTTATTTTCTCCCATTCTAAACAATACCAACCATCGCTATTAAAATATGTTCATCTTAAGCAACTTAAGTATATGTTTCAGTGAATCTAAGCTGAGATTATTTTTTATCACCCAGTTTATTTAATAAGCAAGCTCGAACATTGCAAAGATCCCAAATTCACTAGAATGCTCTTTAGTTTGGATTTTTACAACAACCCCCTAAGGTTTACTTTGAAAAATTTCTTTCTAAATCCTTCCCATTTAACTGTGAATGAAGACTGACCCACATCACATGACTTTTTTCCTAATAGAAGGTAATAGAAATAGAACAGCATGTTCAGTCTGAAGATAAGCAGCCTGGTTTGTCTGAATATATTTATAGCCAGTATATTATCTTTTGCTCTCTATGCTCAAAAGATTAGAAGAGCAATGTATTTGAAGGAGAAAAAGTAGAACTACCCTGGGAAGTAAAACTATTAAGAGCAATGGACTTTCCCACCACGAAACTGCACAAAAGACATACATATTGAGACCCATCAAATGTGCCTTTAACTTCTGCACAGGGGGTAGACAGCTCATGGAGAAACAAGGGCAGATGAGAAAGTAGTCTGAGACCAAGGTCAAGCTCTCAAGTTGCAATGGCAGAGCTTATACTAGTCCCCAGCATTTTCCCACTAGAGGGGGGATGAGGTCTGAGATATGAAAGCAGTTTAGATGAAAAGATTAGAAAAGGAAAGATAGGGAGAGCAAGCACTCTTACATGCTGCTCGACAGCCTTTGCTTCCTATGATTTAAAAATAGTATCCTGTGCATTTCACACTCATGAACACAAATTTATAGTTACAATACAGGTGCCTTTCTCTACCTCAATGCTGAGTCTCCCTCCCACTTAAAAAGCTCCCATTTCTGAGTCTGCTGTCATCCATCTGTACTGTTTCCTATCTCTCCATGGGGCAGGCATCCTTGGTTCATCACCATTCTCTCTGTCATTGACTTTAAAGAAAATGCACAAAGTGTGAGTTGCAAGCTAAGTTTTATATGGGGCACAATGAGGACTGCAGCCTAGAAGACAGCATCTCAGAGAGCTCTGAGAAACTGCTAAGCTCTGAGAAACTGCTCCAAAGAGGCAAAGTGGAGGGGGAGGTCAGTATATATGTGATTCTTGATGAAGAGGGATACATGCAATCAAATACATATTTTTCCAGAAGATTTATACTAGTCTCATGAAGCTTTTGCTAGTCAGGAGGAACAGTCATCACTATGAAGGATTTTAGTGCTTTTTGAGCTATGAAGAGATGCAAGCATTGAGTTCATAAAATTGGCCCCTGAAAATTTCTATCTGAAGATCTGTCCTGCCAGTTTTTTCCCGAGCGTAGTCAGTTCAGTGGCTCAGTCATGTCCGACTCTTTGTGACCCCACGGACTGTAGCATGCCAGGCTTCTCTGTCCATCACCAACTCCCAGAGCTTGCTCAAACTCATGTCCGTTGAGTCAGTGATGCATCCAACCGTCTCATCCTCTGTCGTCCCCTTCTCCTCCTGCCTTCAATCTTTCCCAGCATCAGGGTCTTTTCCAAGGAATCAGTTCTTTGCATCAGGTAGACAAGGTATTGGAGTTTCAGCTTCAGCTTCAGTCCTTCCAATGTATACTCAGGATTGATTTCCTTTAGGATTGACTGATTTGATCTCCTTGTAGTCTAAAGGACTCTCAAGAGTCTTCTTCAACACCACAATTCAGAAGCATCAGTTCCCAAGCACAGAGTGCCTCTTTTCTGCCCTCCACCCTGAACTCCTTTCACAAGGTGTTGAAGGCCGGCAGCTGCAGCAGCACCTGACTTAATCCTTGTAGAGGTAGATAGGTAGATGGCAAGTGCCCACAGCAAGTGTCAATTTGTAGTTGATAATATCCTACTACCTCAGTTCTGTTTGATTTTATGATCCATAACAATCAGCTCCCCCACCTCATTTTTTCAATTCCTTCATTTTCTTTCCTCCAATGCTGTTTCCTATGCAGCATCAGTTACTTATTCTTATGTACTAAAATTGAACCCCCTACATTGATGGTCCCCCTATAGCCTCTTCAAGCATCACACTCTGAGCCCCAAGCCCATTTCAGTTCCTCCTTTCTCACCTATTTCCTCTTGTTGTTCAGTTGCCCAGTTGTGTCCGACTCTTTGCAATCCCATGTACTGCAGCATGCCGGGCCTCCCTGTCCCTCACCTTCTCCTGGAGTTTGCCCAAGTTCATGTTCATTGAATCAGAGATGACATCCAGCCATCTCATCCTCTAATGACCTCTTCTCCATCTGGCCTCAGTCTTTCCCAGCATCACAGACTTTTCCAATGAGTTGTCTGTTCACATTAGGTGACCAAAATACTGGAGCTTCAGCTTCAGCATTAGTTCTTTCAGTGAATATTCAGGGTTTATCTCCCTTAAGATTGACTGGTTTCATCTCCTTGCTCTTACCATCTTTAAAAACCACAGAATCCCATCAGCACCTACAGTCCATTTACCTCTTGCTGTACAGTAACTCTTCCTGCCCTCAATTCCCTCCTTATTCTACTTCAATTTTATGATCATTTGCTAATGTTTAACTTTAGTCCTTCATTAATACCCTTAAGTATTGGGAAAATATGCCATTCAATACTGGAAATGACCTGAGGCTCAACAAAAAATGTCACCTAGGTTTGATTTTTAAATGAGAGAAAATCATATGCTTTGGGGGAAAAAAATGCTATGAAATTCGGTTGGTTCAATGCTAAGAAACTGCTGTCAGCTGTTGAGTGCAAATTAGACAAGTGAAAAGGAAAATGACTCTTTACAGACCCCTTATAAAACTGCTTATCTGATCTAGCCCATTAACTCTTCTTATAACTAACTGGTAAATCCAAATGTCTACTCAGCAAGGAAAAGGCATATCTGCAATGGTTTAATAGATATCATTTCTAAGGATGAAAGCATTGAAAAATATATTATTCCAAATGACTTCTCTGTAAATATCCACCTAAATGTAATATCTGAGGTGCCACTTTCTGAGCATTGCTACTAAATAGAGCATCTCTGGGGCAACACAGCATCAGTTTTAAATTTATGTATGGACAGGAAGGGCCCCACATTAAGTTTCAGTGAATTGTTATCAGCAAAGTTGTGGGAAAGCTCAGGAATAGCAGTGATGGTAATGGATGTGAATCTATAAGGAGTGAGAGCTTGAACCTCTGGAACAAGAGAGGTCACTGGGACCCATCAATGTCCTTGTTAGGAGTATACATTTTATAGTTATAAGTTCTGTTCTAACACATTTTCAGGAAAAAAAAAAAGAGCACAAGTCTTTGCATTTTACATATTATTCTTCTGTGGAGCTACTTAACTTTATGCCTGCCAAAATCTCAGCTAGAAATTCCTAATGTGCTAAATGAACCAATCTCTGAGGTTTTTTCCAGCTTTCAAATTCTACAACTCTGTGGCAACCAGTACTGAAAATGCACTCCTGGTTATGTTTGTTCCCTAAAATAAAAATGGAATAAAACAGATGAAGATCCAGGTGCCACATGAAAAGCAAAGTGACTAACTGTGTCGACAGGAGGTACACTGTGTCCTCGTTGCTCAACTACAGGCACATTTCATGGAGTCATTTGCTGTCTGTTTATTCATGTGCATAGAAATACATATATCCTGTGTGCAGAAAAATTAATGTCACCCCAGAAAATTACAAGCATGCTAGCCAAAGTTGTGAAGTTTTATTTTTTTAATTGGTTTCTCAAGTGCGTGCGTGCTCAGTCACGTCCGACTCTTTGTCATCCTATGGACTGAGCCGGCCAGGCTCCTCTGTCCATGGGATTCTCTGGGCAAGAATACTGGAGTGTACTGCCATTTCCTCCTCTAGGGGATCATCCTGACCCAGGGATCGAACCCACATCTCTGGCATCTACTGCATTGCAAGTGTATTCTTTACCACTGAGCCACCTGAGAAGCCCCAAGTATTTGTTGATAAATATTGTCTCTATTAATTGAAGATTCTCCCACAGTTACAGCTACTTAATATGAAGAGAAGTAAGGTTGGTATACATAAACCACAGCATTTTCCATCTTTTAATACGATTGAAAATTTGATGTACTTTAACAAAAGTGTTTTTCATGAATAGCAATATATAATTCAGGAACTGACAACAAACATAGATACTTGGGGAAAGAATAGAGGATAAGAATTTAAAATGATCTTTATGCATGTCAGTCGCATAAATCTTTGATGGTAGACTTTCCACTCAATGAGAGAACAAATGAATTTAATGCAGAAGTAAATTAAGAAGTTGGATGTGTATTGCAAACATGACAAGATGTTCAAGTAAATATTTAAAACATAGATGTAATTGCTTTCATGTTTGTTTTTAATTATAAAAGAAAATATAGAAGCAAACTGTTTACAGTAGCTCTGTACACCTACATAAACTGACTAGCACAAATAAAAATGATGACTTAGCTGCACAGATATCTTCAGTATGTGACTTGGTTTATGTGACAGATTGATGCTAAATCTGGCTCTTTCCCATTGATTCAAGTTCTTTTTTTTCCCAAATAATCATTAATTTCATTCATTTAAATGTTATTGAATGATCTTAATATACAAATTTGACTCTCCTCTGGAGGAGAACTGTTATTAGGAATGATACAAAACTGCAGTCAGAGAAACAATAGAGGCAATACTTGACCTGTGAGTGGGCTTCCCTGGTGGCTCAGATGGGAAAAAATTCCACCTGAAACACAAAAGAGACAGATTGGATCCCTGAGTTGGCAAAATAATCTGGAGAAAGAAATGGCAAGCCACTCTAGTAATCTTGTCTGGAGAATTCCATGGACAGAGGAGCCTGGCAGAGTACAGTCCATGGGGTTGCAAAGACACAAAGTGTCAGACACAAGTGAGTGACTAACACTTTCTCTTCCACCTCTGAGTAAAGGAAGGAAGAGAACATTCCAGAAAGTGATTTAAAGCTGGAGACCATGTAACTTTAGCAAGCTGATTTTGCTTCAAGGACCTGCAATTTCCATGGTATAAATGGTATTCCTGTTTAAAAACACAAAGATTATTGGTACACAGAGATAGAAACCTCATGAATAGACAGTGAATTATCAAGAATATTTTTTTCTCTCAAATCCTGTAGGACCATAGATGTGTGGACTAAAATGTGCAGTTGCAGAAACTGGGGGTCAGTAAAGAGGCACGCATAGGTGAGTCTGCTCTGTTCCTGTTGTGACAGTCTAGTCACCTTACACAAAGTGTCTTCTGTACTATTGCCCAGATGAGCAGCATTGGTGGCAGTCAGGGACACAGAGAGAGCGTGCTTCACATAATATACTGGGTTGACCAAAAAGTCCCTTCATATTTTTCAGCAAACTCTTACAGGAAAAATCTGAACAAACTTTTTGATCAAATCAGTATATTGTACCTGCAATACTTCATCTTTTTCTTTCCATCAGACTCACACTTGTTCAGAACCATTTTCCCTATGGGAATATGTATGCCAGAACAAAATGATTAATCTTCTCTGTAAAAAATTGTTTGCATAGTATGAGAAGGAATGAAACTTCTGATCAGTTTGAATCTAAGAAAGTCGAGAGAGAAAGGATTCTAAATGTTTATGCTGATCTAGAATTCTATCTGTGAAAGTCTCAGTCATGTCCGACTCTTTGCGACCTCATGGACTATAAAGTCTGTGGAATTCTCCAGGCCAGAATGCTGATGTGGGTCGCCTTTCCCTTCTCCAGGGGATCATTCCAACTCAGAGATTGCACCTACGTCTCCTGCATTGCAGGTGGATTCTTTACCAGCTAGCCACCAGGGAAGCCCAAAAATACTGGAGTGGGTACCTTATCCCTTCTCCAGTGGATCTTCCTGACCCAGGAATCAAACCAGGGTCTCCTGCATTGCAAGAGGATTTTTTACCAGTTGAGTTACCAGGGAAGCTCCTAAAATAGAAAATTAAAATATAAATATTTCTAGAAAGCAAGTACTCTGCACAAAATGAATATACCTTATATCAACATCTGATTTGAGATCAACTGTGTGCCTTACGCTACACCAACTAAGACAAAAATAAATCCTTTCAGTCTAAATATGCTGACAGTTAACCAGT
Source organism: Bos mutus (assembly GCF_027580195.1). Lineage (NCBI taxonomy): Eukaryota > Metazoa > Chordata > Mammalia > Artiodactyla > Bovidae > Bos > Bos mutus. The sequence continues at coordinate 50,010,151 of NC_091636.1, read as the reverse complement.
GTCTTCTGCAAAGCTTCACATTTGGGAGAGGAGGTTTCTGGGTATAAGAATTTTAAAATTACAGAGAAAAGCCTTCAGTTCAGTTCAGTTCAGTCACTCAGTCATGTCTGACTCTTTGCGACCCCATGAATCGCAGCACACCAGGCCTCCCTGTCCATCACCAACTCCTGGAGTTCACCCAGACTCACGTCCATCTAGTCAGTGATGCCATCCAGACATCTCATCCTCTGTCGTCCCCTTGTCCTCCTGTCCCCAATCCCTCCTAGCATCAGTCTTTTCCAATGAGTCAACTCTTTGCATGAGGTGGCCAAAATACTGGAGTTTCAGCTTTAGCATCATTCCTTCCAAAGAAATCCCAGGGCTGATCTCCTTCAGAATGGACTGGTTGGATCTCCTTGCAGTCCAAAGAACTCTCAAGAGTCTTCTCCAACACCACAGTTCAAAAGCATCAATTCTTTGGTGCTCAGCTTTCTTCACAGTCCAACTCTCACATCCATACATGACCACAGGAAAAACCATAGCCTTGACTAGACAAACCTTTGTTGGCAAAGTAATGTCTCTGCTTTTGAATATGCTGTCTAGGTTGGTCATAACATTCCTTCCAAGGAGTAAGCGTCTTTTAATTTCATGGCTGCAGTCAGCCCAGAAAAATAAAGTCTGACATTGTTTCCACTGTTTCCCCATCTATTTGCCATGAAGTGATGGGACCGGATGCCATGATCTTCGTTTTCTGAATATTGAGCTTTAAGCCAACATTTTCACTCTCCTCTTTCACTTCATCAAGAGGCTCTATAGTTCTTCTTCACTTTCTGCCATAAGGGTGGTGTCATCAGCATATCTGAGGTTATTGATATTTCTCCCAGCAATCTTGATTCTAGCTTGTGCTTCTTCCAGCCCAGCGTTTCTCATGATGTACTCTGCATATAAGTTAAATAAGCAGGGTTACAATATATAGCCTTGACATACTCCTTTTCCTATTTGGAACCAGTCTATTGTTCCATGTCCAGTTCTAACTTCCTGACCTATATACAGGTTTCTCAAGAGGCAGGTCAGGTGGTCTGGTATTCCCATCTCTTTCAGAATTTTCCACAGTTTATTGTGATCCACACAGTCAAAGGCTTTGGCATAGTCAATAAAGCAGAAATAGATGTTTTTCTGGAACTCTCTTGCTTTTTCAATGATCCAGCAGATGTTGGCAAGTTGATCTCTGGTTCCTCTGCCTTCTCTAAAACCAACTTGAACATTTGGAATTTCACAGTTCATTTATTGCTGAAGCCTGGCTTGGAGAATTTTGAGCATTACTTTACTAGCATGAGAGATGAGTGCAATTGTGTGGTAGTTTGAGCATTCTTTGGCATTGCCTTTCTTTGGGATTGGAATGAAAACTGACCTTTCCCAGTCCTGTGGCCACTGTTGAGTTTTCCAAATTTGCTGGCATACTGAGTGCAGCACTTTCACAGCATCATCTTTCAGGATTTGAAATAGCTCAACTGGAATTCCATCACTTCCACTAGCTTTGTTCATAGTGATGCTTTCTGAGGCCCACTTGACTTCACATTCCAGGATGTCTGGCTCTAGGTCAGTGATCACACCATCGTGATTATCTGTGTCGTGAAGATCTTTTTTGTACAGTTATTCTGTGTATCCTTGCCACCTCTTCTTGATATCTTCTGCCTTACTAATTAAATTAACTATTCTATTTATTCTTTTATATGTAAATAGGAAACACTTGAATGTCATTAACTTCTCAAAGGGAAAAGTACAATGGATTAATTTACCTAGAAAAAACAAATAATAGGTAAAAGGAAATATTTACACTATATCAAAAATTAACTCAAAGTGTATGATGCGCATAGTGTTAAATGAAAAGAAATAAAATGCAGTAAAATATGTGAGAAAATATTTGCCATCTGGGGATAAAAAGAGTTTCTGTTTTATAGACCCCAAAAATCATGCAGCATAGAAAATTATAAATTAGAATTCATCAAAACTTTTCCATTCCAAAAACATCATTAAGAAATCCAAAATGCAAATGATAGTCTGCGGAAAGATAGTTGAGTCCAAGATATATTTTGGGCCAATCACCTGTGTCCAAGATATATAAAACTCTGTTAGAACTCAATAGTAAGACAAAGAAAATTTGAAAGCCATCACCTTAAAACAGTCATATGTAAATAGGCAAAAAACACATTAAAAATTACTAAACCTCATTAGGTATCAGGGAAATGAAAATGAATACCATTATATCTACTTTTATATACCCATTAAATTAGCTAAAATTGAAAATTTTGACCATATCAAGTTTATCAAGAACTTGGAAAAATTAGAATTTACATTTACTCCTGTTTAAAATGTAAAAAGGAACACATAGTTCGGAAAACAGTTTGTCAGTCTCATAGAAAACGTAAATTTATCACAAAATCTAATCAGTTCACTCAATTATTTACCCAAGAGAAATGAAAATAGATGTTCACAAAAAGATTTGTGCATGAATGTTTAGATCATCATTATCTATAGCAATCAAAAAATAATAAAGAACACAAATGTCTATCAAAAAATGAATACATAAACAAATTGTGATGTATTCCTAAAATAGAATGGGCTTCCATGGAGGCTAAAATGGTAAAGATTTTGCCTTCAGTACAGAAGACCTGAGTTTGATCTCTGGGTTAAGATCCCCTGAAGAAGGGAATGGCTACCCACTCCAGTATTCTTGCCTAAAGAAGTCCATGGACAGTGGAGCCTGACAGGCTACAGTCCACAGGGTCGCAAAAAGTCATATTTCACATTAATAAAAAGCAATGAACTATTAATAGACACAAAACATTAATCAATTGAAAAATCATCATCTTGAGTGAAAGGAGTCAGGCAAATAGTAGAGTCTATATAATGTCTCTTATATAGAAATCTAGATCATGCAAATGAATCACAATGACCAAATTCAAGTCAATGTTTGCTTAGGAAAGAGAAGTAGGAAAGGAGGATTTCTAAGAGGAAAAAAGAAGCTGTTTTTTTCTGTGAAAGAAATGTTTTTATTTTTCTCTCTCTCTCTTTTTTTTTTTTTTTTTTGATAGAAATGTTCTTTATCTTGTTTATAGTGACAGGTTCAGAGGTGCACACATATGTCAAAACTGACCAAATTGTAAAGTTGAATTATTTACAGTTTATCTTACTTCAATTATACCTCAATAAAATTTTGAAATTAAACTCTTTTTTCTCCACATTTCTTTTATCCATCCTGAGATGACAAGTTCTGTGTTTTTTTCTTTTATAATATACACACAGATTGGTATTTCAAAATTTTATTGTGTGTATATTATAAAAGAGAAAAACACAGAACTTGTCATCTCGGGATGGATAAAGGAAATGTAGAGAAAAAAGAGTTTAGAGACTAGTTTTGAAATAGGCAATTGCAAAAATTTATAAGCAGAGCACATAAGGATATAATTATTTGATCACAAAGTATAAACAACTAGCATTTATTATGGACTTGCTCTGTACCAAGCACAATTTTAGTCCTTTATGGACATGACTTGGGTAATCTCAATGAGTAGCATCCAAAGTCTTTTCTTTTAGAAACGAAGCTTACACACAACAGCTAGGATACAGAGCACTCATTGTTCTCAGCAGCTCATTTCACCTTAAACTGAGAAATGAAATATTTTCTGCCTTATCAGTCAATAAGGCTGTCACAGTCATCAGCAATTGTAGCCCTCCAATGTGAGCTGGTCAGCCCTACGGGCACTTAGGAAGGAGAAGACCAGCCATCAGTCTGCAGCCATTCTCTATGGTGAGCCCTAAGGGAGTTCAGGATGTGAAAAAACAGGATACTGGCCCCAGATAGCTGAGATGCATCTGAAAAGAGTGATTTTGGTGAGCCCAGACTCTTGTATCTTCTCATACATAGAAAAGCACTAAATTCCTTAACTTGGGGTATCTTGTTTTCTTTAATTAACAATAATCTTTTAATATTCAGACTACCCACCCTTTGTTGCAAAACTTCTGTATAACCTGGTTCTTCCTCTTAACTCCTCAAAACAATTCTCTCAGAGTCACTTGAGATGCTGTCTCCCAGACTTGAAATCCTAAAAATGCCCACTGAATAAAACATAACTCTCACTTTTCAACTTGTCTGTATTTTTTAAATTGACAATAACTAGCATTTATTTTGGGCTTCCTATGTACCAAGCCTGATTCCAATACTTCATTGATATGATTTGGGTAGCTTCAGTCAGTAGCATTCAAGGTCTTTTCTTTCAGAACCAATGCACACATGTAACAGCTAGGGTAGAGGGCATTCATTGCCTTCAGCAGCCTATTCCCACCTCAACATTTTGGGAGGACTTTTTTGTTTGTTTGTTTGTTTTTGTTTTGTTTTGTTTCTGAAAAGTCAGACTCTATGTATTATCTGTACTTATTAATAAATCCTTTTCTGCTTACCTGAAAAGTGAAAGTCACTCAGTTGTGTCCGACTCTTTGAGACACCATGGACCACATATAGCCCACCAGGCTCCTCTGTCTCAGGATCCTCCAGGCAAGAATACTGAAGTGGGTTGTCACGCCCTCTTCCAGGGGATCTTCCTGGCCCAGGGATTGAAACCAGGTCTCCTGCACTGCAGGCAGATTCTTAGCATCTGAGCCACCAAGGAAGCCCAGGAATTCCAGAGTGGGTAGCCTAACCCTTGTCCAGGTGATCTTCCTGACCCAAGAACTGAACTGAGGTCTCCAGCATTGAAGGCATATTCTTTACTATCTGAACTCCCAGGTAGCGCTAGGGGTAAAGAACCCACCTGCCAACGCAGGTATACTTAAGAGATGCTGGTTTAATCCCTGGGTTGGGAAGATACCCAGGAGAAGAAAATGGCAACCCACTCCAGTATTCTTGCCTGGAGAATCCCAAGGACAGAGGAGCCTGGTGGGCTACAGTCCGTAGGGTCGCAAGGAGTTGGACACAACTGACTGACTAAGCACAGCACATTATATGATGCTAAGTGCTTATCAGGCACCCTATAAGAATTGATCAGGTCAAAATAATATATATTTTTAATTTTTAAACTTTGCAAAATAACACATACACAATTCTAAACATGTACAGGTAGGAATATGAAAAAGTTTTGATAAAAATATCTACTATTAATAATATTTATTTTCACATTTATAAATATAATGACATTCATGTATGTAGTGCCTCAAAGGTAATGATAGACTGTTGTAATTAATAATAAATAAAAAGAGACAGTTTTAATACTGAAATAAAATATAATCAGCTGCTTTTGTTTTTTATTTCTAAGAATATCAGACACACTTAAGTTGTATGTCCCTAATTCAATGTTTTAAATATTTCTCTAAGTACTCTGATAAATATTTCACCTATGAATTTTCAGTCTTAATTTTTAAATGTTCCGTTCTCCAGGGGATCTTCCCAACCCAGGGATCAAACTCAGGTCTCCTGACTTATAGGCAGATTCTTTACCAGCTGAGCTACCAGGGAAGCCCCTTAATATGATAAAATTGTGCAAATAAGGTAGGTTGAGGAAACCATAATCTATGTATTTCCAATATACCTAGTATTTGTTTACATGACATTCCCATGTATCAGTCCAACTTTGAGCACAATTATTATTATTGAGATGCTTTGGACATTCAATTATGAAAAATTTGGAATTCAGCTTACATAGAACTTCTGTCATATATTTATCCAATCTGTTATTAGCCAATATAAATGCAAAGGAGAAAAATAAATCTGAAATTATGAAATACAGTAATTTCTTTGCAAGACTTTGTTCCTAGGACTTGAGTTAAAATTGTGAAAAGTGTGTGTGTCTGTGTCTGTGTCTGTGTGTGAGAGAGATCTTTCCTTACTCATTTCTCATAGCCTGTATTTGTTAGAAAAAGCTAGTAAATTAATTTAAAATTATCACTATCTCCCTGAATTTATATTTCCTGATATATCTTTATTAGTAAAATATGAAGCTATATGCTTTCAGTCTTCACAGCATTTGCTCATATTCATAACTATCTACTTAATGATCATGATCAATTTGCCTACACAGGTGCCATGACAGCTTAGAAAACAGCTTTAGCTGTGTTATCTTGAAGATTAAGGATTAGTAAATGAAACAATGTTTTTTAACTCATAAAATATAGACTACATTTTTGTTTGAAATTATAGTTAGAAAAATCAGCTCTTGTCTCATTGATTTTTTTTCTATTGTCTATTAAGCCTCTATTTTATTTATTTCCACCCTGATCTTTGTTATTTCCTTTCTTCTCCTGACTTGAACTTTGAATCTGGACTTTACTTGTTCATTTTTTCTACTGCCTTGATGTAGGTTAGGTTGTTTATTTGTGATTTTCTAACTTCTTATTATTGGCATTTATTGCTATAAACTTTCCTTTTACATTTGCTTTTGCTAAATCCCATCAGTTTTCTAATGTTCTGTTTCCATTTTCATTTGGTTCATGATCTTTTTTTACATTTCTCTTTTGTTTTTCTTTGACTCATTGGTTTTCTTTGACTTAGGAGTGTATTGTTTAATTTCCATATGTTTACTTTTCTTGTTTTCTGTGTGTTATTGATTTCTAGTTTCACATCTTACAGTTAGAAAAAATGCCTTATTGATTGATTTATTTTTAAAATTTGCTAAGACTTGTTTTATGATCTAATATACGTTCTATCTAATAGAACATTCCCTGTGTCTATGATAAGAATGTGTATTTTGCTGTTCTTCATAGGAATTTTCTGCACATATCTGTTAGATCTAGTTGGTCTAAAGTACAGTTTAAGTCCAATTTTTTAAACTAATTTCTTCCAGTTTATCTATCTCATTAAAATTAAAGTATTTTAATGCTCTACTATTACCTTACTACTGTGTTTCTCTCTTCAAATCTGTTGAAATTAAATAAAATGTCAGTCTCTCAGTCATTTCTGACTCTTTGCAATCCCACAGACTGCAACCCACCTGGCTTCTCATTCCATGGGATTCTCCAGGCAAGAATACTGGAGTGGGTAGCCATTACCTTATTCAGGGGAACTTCCCAACCCTGGTATTGAACCCAGGTCTCCCACATCACAGGTGGACTCTTTACCATATGAGCCTCCAGGAAAATCTGTTAATGTTGGCTTAATATGGTTTAGGTTTCCAAAGTTGCATGGATACATGTTTAAAGCTGTTATTTCCTCCTGATGCTTTGACATACTTATAACTATGTAATGGCCTTCTTTGTGTCTTGTTACATTTTTAATTCTAAATTCAGTTCAGTTCAGTTAGCTTCTCGGTCGTGTCCCACTCTTTGCGACCCCATGAATCACAGCACGCCAGGCCTCCCTGTCCATTACCAACTGCGAGAGTTCACTCAAACTCATGTCCATTGAGTCAGTGATGCCATCCAGCCATCTCATCCTCTGTCGTCCCCTTCTCCTCCTGCCCCAATCCCTCCCAGCATCAGAATCTTTTCCAATGAGTCAACTCTTTGCATGAGGTGGCCAAAGTACCGGAGTTTCAGCTTTAGCATCAGTCCTTCCAAAGAAATCCCAGGGCTGATCTCCTTCAGAATGGACTGGTTGGATCTCCTTGCAGTCCAAAGGACTCTCAAGAGTCTTCAGCAACACCACAGTTCAAAAGCAACAATTCTTCAGCGCTCAGACTTCTTCACAGTCCAACTCTCACATCCATACATGACCACTGGAAAAACCATAGCCTTAACTAGACGGACCTTTGTTGGCAAAGTAATGTCTCTGCTTTTGAATGTGCTATCTAGGTTGGTCATACCTTTCCCTCCAAAGAGTAAGTGTCTTTTAATTTCATGGCTGCAATCACCATCTGCAGTGATTTTGGAGCCCAGAAAAATAGTCTGTCACTCTTTCCACTGTTTCCCCATCTATGATGGCAACCAGATGCCATGATCTTCATTTCTGAATGTTGAGCTTTAAGCGAACTTTTTCACTCTCCTCTTTCACTTTCATCAAGAGGCTTACTTCCTCTTCACTTTCTGCTATAAGGGTGGTGTCATCTGCATATCTGAGGTTATTGATATTTCTCCCAGAAATTTTGATTCCAGCTTCTGCTTCTTTCAGCCCAGCGTTTTTCATGGTGTACTCTGCATATAAGTTAAATAAGCAGGGTGACAATATACAGCCTTGATATACTCCTTTTCCTATTTGGAACCAGTCTGTTGTTCCATGTCCAGGTCTAACTGTTGCTTCTTGACCTGCATATAAGTTTCTCAAGAGGCTGATCAGGTGGTCTGGTATTCCCATCTCTTTGAGAATTTTCAACAGTTTATTGTGATCCACACAGTCAAAGGCTTTGGCATAGTCAATAAAGCAAAAATAGATGTTTTTCTGGAACTCTCTTGCTTTTTCGATGATCCAGTGGATGTTGGCAATTTGATCTCTGGTTCCTCTGCCTTTTCTAAAATCAGCTTGAACACAGGAAGTTCACGGTTCACATATTGCTGAAGCCTGGCTTGCAGAATTTTGAATTATCTATTGTTTGATATAAGTTGTTACCCCTGCTCCCTTTTAATTTCTATTTGTGTAAAATATATTTTTCCATCCATTCACTTTGAGCCTATGTGTGCCCGTATGCTAATGTAGGTATCTTGTAGTTGGGTCTATTTAGTTATTCATTCAGTTATGTAGGACTAGAGCAGTATTAGTGGGTATAGAGAATAACAAAATAGTAAAAATATATGTTATAATCAATGAAGTTGCATAGAATATTATATGATAAAATAACTTAATAATGTATGTTTAAAATTATTACTGTGGAAGAAATAATTTTATGAATATTCAAGGCATATCAAGTTGAGGAAATATATTATTTTGCTCTTAGGATATTGCCTTTGAAGATATGAGAAGCATTAAAAAAAAGATATAAAAATTTCTGGATTAGAGCAGAGTTTTAGAACTTATAGTTTTAACTAGAACTGAAGTTTGTACTTTCATATTTATTTTGGAAAAGAATGGCTGTCTTAGAATGGCAGCTAAAAAGATAGCTTGTAGTATAAAAACTGAATAATGCATCTTATACTCCTTGAATTATTACTCACTGTGTGAATCAATGAAACAGTTTAAACTTCCAGGAATATAATAAAATGTTGCTTTATATTACAGTGATCACTTTACCATTTCTACATACTGTGAAACCTTCCAATCTCTGAAGTGATATTGGGACTTTTCCTGTAGATATAGAGGAGTAGTGTCAGAGTTTTCCTATGGCTGCTGTATTAATGAATTTTTGAATTAATATACAGTGTAAAAATCAGCTCCTAAATATCAGTGACATAGAGCCATGTTTATTTTTGACTGTAAGTCTCAGAGCTAGCTATCGCGGCATCACTCAAGCCTGAGGGTTAGACTAAGTTGTGCTCAAATGTATTTCTTTTCTGGAACACAGGTAAACAAGGGTGTAGGTCATCACCATTTCTCTCTTGTTGAGGAGAGAAATGTAAGTCAGAAATTCATACATTTAAAGCCTCTGTTCAACTAGAAGATATGTCACATCTTGTCATATTCTATTATCCAAAGCAAGCCCAAGACTTGATCAAACCCAACATCAGTGGAGTGGGTGTGTGGTGGGCGGAGTGATTATTTGCTGAAAAATAATTCAATCAAAGTCAGTTAGAACTGTCTTGGATGGACTCACTTAAATGTAAAGACACCCGACACATACTAAATACTTTCTTAATATTTCCTAAGTTAGCTAAAGACATATAGAAGTAGTTTTATTGTCATGTAAGATATACATTTTCTAGGCAGTAGAGCTGGTGAGGAATCCATCTGCCACTAAGAGCTGCGAGTTCCATCCCTGGGTCAGGAAGATGCCCTGGAGGAGCAAATGCAACCTTCTCAAGTATTCTTGCTGGAAGATCCCATGGACAGAGGAGCCTGGCAGGCTAGTCTGTGGGGTGGCAAAGAGTCAGATGTGACTGAGCAACTGAGCATGTATATGTATAATATATATGTGTGTCATATATATATATATATATATATATATAAAGACATAAATATATAGTGCCATATATATATATAAGATATATATATGTCAATAATGCCATATATATATATAAAAATATTATGTTATTCTTCTTTTAGGCCTTATGGTATTACTATCTTATTAGTTTTTAAAATACTATTTTATTTTTAAAAACTAAAATTCCAATTATAGACTTACTGTTGTCTGTAACATAAAATTTTATTACAATTAATATTTTTATATGGCATGTTATTTATAGAGCACATCTCACTAATATAACTGCCCAAGAATGCATTATCCATATTAGAAAAAATAATTTTCATTGGCTAATATGCAATATTATTATGGAAAAGTTCTGCTGCTTATATATAGTTTAACATGTGAATGCCTAATCTTGATTTAGATCCAAAAAAAAAAACGATGCAAAGAAAATTTCTGTGCACAGTCTTATTAAAGTACATTGATGGTCTCTCAGAAAATGTACTTTATTCCCTCTAAAGCTCTAATTAAGGCAGCCTTGTTATGAATCAATCTCTCTAATTATTTCAAGTTTATTTGGTAACTTAATTATCCTTTTGTTATTAGATAAAATTGGAAAATATTATGTGCATTCACACACAATTAAAACATTTTAAGTAGCAGTTTTGAGTATTTGAAAAAATATGCTACTATGATCTATGTGATTAGCAGAATTAATCAATGAATTCTTCAAGAAATGTAGTATGTTTTCTTTTCCAACTTGTGTTTTTTGAACAGGTTATATGGCATAGCATTTATAGCTGTAAGGGGCCTAGAAGATCAGTTGATCAGGAAATCACCAAACATTTTTTATTTTTGGTAAAGATCAAGATACTAAATATTTAAGTCTTTATGGGCCCCATGAGTTCTATCACAAACACCCAACTCTGTAGTTCTAACATGAGCACAGCTGTAAACAGTATGTAATGAATGAATGAGGCTGCTTTCAATAAAGTTTTTTTTTTCCACAAAACAAGCTGTGACTGGATTTTCCACATGAGCTATTGTTTATAAAGCTCTGATCTTTGTTGTCTAATCACTAAGTCACATCCAATTCTCTATGGCTGCATGGAGTGCAGTATGCCAGGCTTCCCTGTCCCTCATTATCTCCTGGAGTTTCCTCAAACTCATATCCATTGAGCTGGTGATGTTATCCAAGCATCATATTGTCTATCCCCGCCCCCTTCGCCTTCTGCCCTCAATCTTTCACAGTACCAGGATATGATAAATTATCTGATATATTTATTTAATAGATGAAGAAACTGAAATTTAAAAGGATTTAAGATTTCATTCCACAATTAGCACTCAGATCAGATCAGTCACTCAGTCGTGTCTGACTCTTTGCGACCCCATGAATCATAGCACGCCAGGTCTCCCTGTCCATCAGCAACTCCCGGAGTTCACTCAGACTCAGGTCCATTGAGTCAGTGATGCCATCCAGCCATCTCATCCTTTGTCGTCCCCTTCTCCTCCTGTCCCCAATCCCTCCCAGCATCAGAGTCTTTTACAATGAGTCAACTCTTTGCATCAGGTGGCCAAAGTACTGGAGTTTCAGCTTTAGCATCATTCCTTCCAAAGAAATCCCAGGGCTGATCTCCTTCAGAATGGACTGGTTGGATCTCCTTGCAGTCCAAGGGACTCTCAAGAGTCTTCTCCAACACCACAGTTCAAAAGCATCAATTTTCGGTGCTCAGCCTTCTTCACAGGCCAACTCTCACATCCATACATGACCACAGGAAAAACCATAGCCTTGACTAGACGAACCTTTGTTGGCAAAGTAATGTCTCTGCTTTTGAACATGCTGTCTAGGTTGGTCATAACTTTCCTTCCAAGGAGTAAGCGTCTTTTAATTTCATGGCTGCAGTCACCATCTGCAGTGATTTTGGAGCCCAGAAAAATAAAGTCTGACACAGTTTCTACTGTTTCCCTATCTATTTCCCATGAAGTGATGGGACCGGATGCCATGATCTTCGTTTTCTGAATGTTGAGCTTTAAGCCAACTTTTTCACTCTCCACTTTCACCTTCATCAAGAGGCTTTTTAGTTCCTTTTCACTTTCTGCCATAAGGGTGTTGTCATCTGCATATCTAAGGTTATTGATATTTCTCCCAGCAATCTTGATTCCAGCTTGTGTTTCTTCCAGTCCAGCGTTTCTCATGATGTACTCTGCATATAAGTTAAATAAACAGGGTGACAATATACAGCCATGACGAACTCCTTTTCTTATTTGGAACCAGTCTGTTGTTCCATGTCCAGTTCTAACTGTTGCTTCCTGACCTGCATACACATTTCTCAAGAGGCAGATCAGGTGGTCTGGTATTCCCATTTTTTTCAGAATTTTCCACAGTTTATTGTGATCCACATAGTCAAAAGCTTTGGCATAGTCAATAAAGAAGAAATAGATGCTTTTCTGGAACTCTCTTGCTTTTTCCATGATCCACTGGATGTTGGCGATTTGATCTCTGGTTCCTCTGCCTTTTCTAAAACCAGCTTGAACAGCAGGAAGTTCACGGTTCACATATTGCTGAAGCCTGGCTTGGAGAATTTTGAGCATTACTTTACTAGTCTGTAAGATGAGTGCAATTGTGCCATAGTTTGAGCATTGTTTGGCATTGCTTTTCTTTGGAATTGGAGTGAAAACTGACATTTTTCCAGTCCTGTGGCCACTGCTGAGTTTTACAAATTTGCTGGCATATTGAGTGCAGCACTTTCACAGCATCATCTTTCAGAATTTGGAATAGCTCAACTGGAATTCCATCACCTCCACTAGCTTTTCGTAGTGATGCTTTCTAAGGCCCACTTGACTTCACATTCCAGGATGTCTGGCTCTAGGTCAATGATCACACCATCGTGATTATCTGGGTCATGAAGATCTTTTTTGTACAGTTCTTCTGTGTATTCTTGCCATGTCTTCTTAATATCTTCTGCTTCTGTTAGGTCCATACCATTTCTGTCCTTTATCGAGGCCATCTTTGCATGAAATGTTCCTTTGGTATCTCTGATTTTCTTGAAGAGATCTCTAGTCTTTCCCATTCTGTTGTTTTCCTCCATTTCTTTGCACTGATCACTGAGGAAGGCTTTCTTACTTGTTCTTGCTATTCTTTGGAATCCTGCATTCAGATGTTTATATCTTTCCTTTTCTCTTTTGCTTTTCGCTTCTCTTCTTTTCACAGCTATTTGTAAGGCTTCCCCAGACAGCCATTTTGCTTTTTTGCATTTCTTTTCTATGGGATTGTTCTTGATGCCTGTCTCCTGTACAATTTCACGAACCTCATTCCATAGTTCATCAGGCACTCTATCTATCAGATCTAGGCCCTTAAATCTATTTCTCACTTCCACTGTATAATCATAAGGGATTTGATCTAGGTCATACCTGAATGGTCTAGTGGTTTTCCCTACTTTCTTCAATTAGCAATAGAACTTCTCAAATTTGCTAAATGCTATAAATCTAATGAGTATCAAATATGGGTTTAGGATTCATCAATACTGGTTGAGAATCAATATCTTTGAGTAGTCATTTTTTCTATCATATATTTTGGAAGTTCATGATTTGACTTAGCATAAATATTATCTTAAATCATGAAGCGTAAGAAAGATCTCAGGCTTTGGATGATTTTTTTTTTTTTTTAATGCGAGTATAGTCAAACTTTGGATGTGGATACATTTAAGTTGACTGATAAAATGAAGTCTTAAACCACAAGACAAATCACTTTCTATACAATTTTATAAGATTATTGTTCAGTCAGTAAGTCAGGTCTGACAGCTCTTTGCAACTCTGGGGACTGCAGCATTCCAGACTCCTAATCCTTCACCGATTTCTGGACTTTGCTCATGTTCATATTCATTGAGTTAGTGATGCTCTCTAACCATCTCATTTGTAAGGTAAAGATAGAGAAAAATATGTAGCTTGCAAATGAGTCTATAGATATTTAGGAATTTGCTATTTTTTCAGAATGTTTTTGGTAAATGCTAAAGGAATAATTTATCGTGTCTGACTCCTTGTGATGCCAGAGACTGCCGGGCTCCTCTGTTCACAGAATTCTCCATACAAGAATACTAGCCTGGTAGCCATTTCCTACTCCAGGGGATTTTCCTGACCTAGGTATTGAACTTGGGTCTCCTGCATTTCAGGCAGATTCTTTACAGTCTGAGCCACCAGGAAAGACCAACTAAAACAGTAGGAAAATAATTACTCAAAAATACATAGTATTTTATGTCTTGACAGACTACTTTAACCATCTAAACTTTTTAAAAATGTGGTCAAATCTTTAGAATCAAAGCAAGGTCATCCAGGTAAAAATTCTGTATTTTCACTGGCTTTCTGTTGGGATATTTTTCATGAGTTTTTTAAATGTAGAATTTGAATGGAATTGTGTTTTTCAATATTTCCTGTTGAGAACTTTATGGCTGCCTACTGTATATCTGTGTTCTTCAGTCTGCAAAGAAACACATACTGACTATGGATCCAGCTTTCAGGAATCTAAGAACAATTCATAACCATAGCTACTGTTAATACAGGAGACAATAGTTCTATTCCTGGGTCAGGAATATCCTCTGGAGAAGGAAATGGCAACCCACTCCAGTATTTTTGCCTTGAAAATTCCATGGACAGAGGAGCCTGGCATGCTACAGTTTATGCAGTCGCAAAGCATCAGACACAACTTAGTGACTGAATAATAGCAACCAAGTTCAAATATACCACAGACATATTTGTGAAGTGTAGAAAAATTACCATATGGTGCACAGGACTTAATTGGATTTCAGTTACTTCGCTTCCTTCTCAGCTCAAAAGCAAACATAGTCATTATTTCAAATAAAATAATTTTAGGTAATTTATATTTAATAAATATGTTTAACTAGTAATTCTAAATAAAATCAGATAAGGTATTTCAAAAGTGTTGTATTACCCAATTTGAAAGCATTAAAAGGTTTAATTTTGTTTAGTTCAATCCAGTCGCTCAGTTGTGTCAAACTCTTCGCAACCCCATGAACTGTAGCATGACTCCCTGTCCATCACCAGCTCCTAGAGCTTACTCAAACTCATGTCCATCAAGTAGGTGATGCCATCCAAACATCTCATCCTCTGCAGCCCCCTTCTCCTTCTGCCTTCAATCTTTCCCAACATCAGGGTCTTTTCCAGTGAGTCAGTTCTTAGCATCAGGTGGCCAAAGTATTGGAGTTTCAGCTTCAGCATTAGTCCTTCCAAGGAGTATTCAGGACTGATTTCCTTTAGGATTGACTGATTTGATCTCTCTGCAGTCCAAGGGACATTCAAGAGTCTTCTCCAACACCACATTTCAAAAGCATCAATTCTTTGGCACTCAGCTTTCTGTATAGTGCAACTCTCCCATTCATACATGACTACTGGAAAAACCATAGCTTTGATTTTCTTATTTTACAAAAATACTGAGTGGACACAATATATATATATATATATATATATATATATATATATATATATATAATGACTGAAAATTGCAAATATTTGAAGAATGTAATTTTTATTATGCTATTTATTCCTGCTGTTCAGCCATCAATTCATATCCAACTCTTTGTGACCCCGTGAAATGTGGCACACCAGACTTCCCTGTCCTTCACTATCTCCCAGAATTTGCTCAAACTCATGTCCATTGAGTCAGCAATATCACCCAGTTATCTGACCCTCTGTTGCCCCCTTCTCCTTCTCCCCTCAGTCTTTCCCAACATCAGGATATTTTCCAATAAGTTGGCTTTTCACATCAGGTGGCCAAATTATTGAAGTTTCAGCTTCAGCATCAGTTCTTCCAATGAATATTCAGGGTTGATTTCCTTTAGGATTGATTGGTTTGATCTCCACCAAGGAACTTGTAAGAGAATTTTCCAGCACCACAATTTGAAAGCATCACTTCTTAGGTGCTCCACCTTCTTTGTGATCCAACTCTCACATCCATACTGTGGAAAAACCACAGTTTTCACTATATGGACTTTTCAGTTTCTCTTTGCTTTCTGCCCTTCAAGTGCTATTATCTGCATGTTTGAAGTTGTTGACATTTCTTCTGACAATCTTACTTCCACCTTGGGATTCATCCAGTTGAGCATTTTGCATAAGGTACTCTACATAAAAGTTAAATAAGCAGTGTGACAATATAGAGCCTTGATGTACTCCTTTCCCAATTTTGAACTAGTCTGTTGTTCCATTAATTATTATATTAATGTGGATCTCAAGGGCCTGTTTTTTCGTTCATATATTTTTATAGAAATAGGACTGATTCACTCAAAATCATCAGAGAAAAGGAAACATGTATAAACAAAGGTGCAGGAAACCTAGTTAATAAGCTTCATATAGTGAATAATGTATGTAAAAAATCTAATCAGGTTTCCATTTTTTAATGAAGTGAGGGGCAGGCAAGATCAAAGCTGAAAATGAGGAGAGTGGAGACATGAGGTAATGTATAAGATGTTGATTTAAGATATTGGAAGAATAAATTAAGCAGGATAATATAATTTTTGACCAGCATAAAGGCTCTCTTGTGATGAGTGATAACAAAAAGAAGTTAGTATGATACAGAGGCCAAGTACAGGCCAGGTTTATCTATGCAGGGCAGGGTCTCAGTAGGTAGAGAGTTCCATTTAGTCTGGGTTAAGATTTAGCAAAACGACAACAAATAATGAAGCAAGATAAGGGCAAAAAATTAAGAGAAAGGGGAAAATTATGACTGTTGAATGTGGAAATTAAGTTTGGAACAGAGAGAAATGAAAATGTGAAGAGACTGAGGCACAGTAAAGATATCATTGTATCAATGGATTGAGGTCCCTTCTGGTGGCATAGAATTAATAAAGATAAGTTAAATAAGAGAGTCTTTTCTCAGTCTTTGCCAGAATGTATACTTGATTTCTGAGGTTGCATTTCTTCAGTTTGATCAGATAGATGGAAGAAAAAATAAAATTTTAAATCCAATAAAATGAATAAAGGAAAATGTTGGAAAACAGATAGTAAAAGGATATGATTGGTATATGATAGATAAATGATAACTGAATAGACAGGTAGCTAGAGTTAAATAACCAAGACAATAATAAAACAAATATATAAATTATATCATAACAATTAAATCTTTAAGTTTTGGAAAATAAGAGCCACCATATAATTTATTTCAGCCCAGCCTCTCTGCCTTAGGTCTATGAAATACCATGTCTGCTGAATGATAAGGCAGCTGCTAGTTTGATTCTGAAGCCCCTAGAATAGAACTGGATGCTGACAAAGGAATTTGATTCTCATTTTCACTGAGTTTCTAAGGTGTCTTTTCAAATAAATATTCTAACAGTGATAGCAAAAGACACATCAATCCATGAACAAAAAGGTCTGGTGGTGGAGAGTGACAGTGGCGACCTACAGACAATGAAAGAGATTCAAGTAGAATGCACTTAAGCACCACATTATGGATGGCTTTTGGAAATGCAGGTTAAAGTGTAAGTGTGTAGTCATTTAAGGCTATCAGTTTCAGATGTAAGGCAAAAAGTGAATAGTGTTGATTTACAAGGAGACTGAATATTTTATTCTTCACTTGAAAAATAAGTGAATCAGATGTTTGATTTTGACAGAATATGACAGAATATGAAAAGGGAAATGTATTATTTTTTTAAATGTAGTCATTGAATTGGTTATACTTTTTATTTCTATTTAAAACCATTTTAAATAGGCTTAAAATCACTCTCAAGTCATTAAGAGTGAGTTGACATATGGAAGAATAAATTTGTAATAATAAAATAAATGTAATAATGCAATGATTTTTTAAAAAGTGCCTTCCAAGTCTCTATTTGAGTTTCTATATTTGTAGGAAAATCTGAATAATGAAACATGACATAACTTTCATTTTATCAATCTAGTTACCATTTCAGCTCTTACACATAACGCAGGAACTGTTTGCTCCCTAGGTACATAGATTACATAGTGATATGGCATCACTATTGTTGTTTTCATGAGGGTAAGTGGTATAATAAATACATCTATGACAGTGGATATTTTTCTTTTCAAATAATATGTCATGAGATGATACTATTTCAATTTGCTATAACAGTCTTAGGGGAAAATTAAATGCAACAATATAATATGAATATGCAACCAACATATTCTCAACTGAACGTAAATTTTTCTAAGAAAACAAAATATGGAACATTCTTTTGGAAGATGTGCATTAAATATCAATAGTATAGTGAGGCTAAGAACCTGTGTAGGAAAGAAGAGAACAGCAGAGATGGATGACAATAATTCAGTTTTAAGTACATCTGACTTCATCAGAATTAATTAGAAGCAAATTCTCAATAATTGAGTTTCAAGCATAGTCCCCAATATAAACATGCTTGTGTTTTAGAGATGAGTCTTTCCTCTACTTGGTGAAATAAGCTGAGTATGAGTTAGAATCCTGTCTTCTACTACTTCTTTTACACTCTCAGGCATGGCATTTTAATTTAGTAAGCTCTGGAGTTAGCAGGCTTGGGTTTGAATTGAGTTTTTATGTCATGTTAATCATATATTTAAAACTATATCTTGCTCACATCCTTATTTCTACTTCTTCTTCCAAGTACATGGTGAGTTCAAATTCCCAATTCCCTTGCTGTTGAAAGGGTTGTGTGAGAATGAACTAGAAAAAGAAGGTATGTCACATCAAGAATAAACAACTTAGCTCCTGGAGTCTCCAATCTCTCTTTCCCTGTTACCAAAATGGTGGAGGAGGAGTAAGGATAAGATGAACAAATGCTAGATGGAGAAGAATTGTCAAAGAGGCCTTCCAGATCTCTAGTAGACTTTGCATAAGTGGGATTAAATTTGCTGTGTTAATCTACTGAGAAATTTGGTTGTATTTGTTACCCTGAAAATTCACATTAGTTATGTGATTTTAAGCTACCTCCCTCAGATTTAATTTCCCATTCTATAATTGAAAAGTTTTGACACAAAGGCATATGAAATGATAGCAATTTTATTTTCTTCTATGTTCAAGAGAGTTATTAGATTATCTGTAGAAGGAAAACTGATGAGGACTTTATCTGAACTTTTAGATCCTTAAATTACCACTATTTATTCTGACTATATAAAATAAACAAAACATCATATTTAGTACTCAGTGTGAAGTTTTATTTATTTTTTCATCTCTTCAGACAAATGTTGACATTTTTCTGAATGAACCAAAAACAAAGTGCCTCATGGAAAAGCAAAAACATGTCCCAAAGCCTTATAGCAATTCTAGAAATGCTAAGATAAGTGACATCCAGGATTTCTAATTCTCTATCATCCATAGATAAAAGCATAAACTTTAGGAAAGAGGATTATGCCATATTTAAATTGGTAACAAACCACTGCAAAATATTGTGTCTCCCCAAAAATTCATATATTGAAACCTAAGCTTCAATGTAATGGCATTAGGAGATGGGCCTTTGGAAGGCAATTCAAGCTAAAGGAGGTCATGAGGATGGGGTCTTCCTTTTGCATTAGCACACTTATAAAAGAAAGAAGATACAGGACACTTCTTTCATTTCCCCTGAACATGCATGGGACAAAGGTCACAAGAGCACACAATGGTACGGAGGCTGCTACAGGACTGGAGATCAGCCCACACCTTAATCTTGGACTTCTCTCCTTCCCTGTTTATGTGAGACATAAAAAATAGTTGTTAACAATTCTTTAAAAAACATCATATTAATTATAAAAAAATAGTTAGCAGTGCAAAATAATGAGGTGGATAAGGATTGAGTCAAATAAGTTGAAGAGTATGCAATCTGAAGAAAAAAGACAAAAATGTGGGAGGAAAAAAGACAAAACATCAGATATATATGGGACAATATTGTAAGTTGATTACAGAAAATTAAAATATCAGAAGAAAAAAAAGGAGGAAATAAATATAAAACAGAATGGCTTAAATCTCAAATTAAGTGAAGTGTATGAGAATATCATAGTAAAGTAATTAAAAACAAAGATAAAGAGAAATTATTAAAGAACACCCTGGAAAAATATAAAGATTAACAACAATTTGAAGGACTAGGCTTTTCATCAGAACTTAGAGACAAAAAAAGAAAAAGAATAAAAAATATTAAGAGCCGAAAGAAAGATTAATAATTTCAGAATCCTACATACACCAAAAATATTCAAGCATGAAATGTAAGTGAAGATATATTCAGTTAAGTACAATTCAGTTCAGTCACTTAGTCGTGTCCGTCTCTGCAACACCATGAATCGCAGCACGCCAGGCCTCCCTGTCCATCACCAACACCCAGAGTTCACCCAAACTCATGTGCATCAAATTGGTGATGCAATCCAGCCATCTCTCCTCTGTCGTCCCCTTCTCCTCCTGCCCACAATCCCTTCCAGCATCAGGGTCTTTTCCAATGAGTCAACTCTTACATGAGGTGGCTGAAGTATTGGAGTTTCAGCCTCAGCATCAGTCCTTCCAAGGAACACCCAGGACTGATCTCCTTTGGACTGGTTGGATCTCCTTGCAGTCCAAGGGACTCTCAAGAGTCTTCTCTAACACCACAGCTCAAAAGCATCAATTCTTCAGCGCTCAGCCTTCTTCACAGTCCAACTCTCACATACATACATGACTACTGGAAAAACCATAGCCTTGACTAGATGGACATTTGTTGGCAAAGTAATATCTCTGCTTTTTAATATGCTATCTAGGTTGGTCATAACTTTCCTTCCAAGGAGTAGGGTCTTTCAATTTCATGGCTGCAATCATCATCTGCAGTGATTTTGGAGCAGTCTGTCATTGTTTCCACTGTTTCCCCATCTATTTCCCATGAAGTGATGGAACCAGATGCTATGATCTTGGTTTTCTGAATGTTGAGCTTTAAGCCAACTTTTTCACTCTCCTCTTTAACTTTAAACAAGAAGCTCTTTTCTTCACTTTCTGCAATAAGGATGGTGTCATCTGCATATCTGAGGTTATTGATATTTCTCCCAGCAATCTTGATTCTAGCTTGTGCTTCTTCCAGCCAGCGATCTCATGATGTATTCTGCATATAAGTTAAATAAGCAGGGTGACAATATACAGCCTTGACATACTCCTTTTCCTATTTGGAACCAGTCTGTTGTTCATAACCAGTTCTAACTGTTGCTTCCTGACCTGCATACAGGTTTCTCAAGAGACAGGTCAGGTAGTCTGGTATTCCCATCTCTTTCAGAATTTTCCACAGTTTATTGTGATCCACACAGTCAAAGGCTTTGGCATAGTCAATAAAGCAGAAATAGATGTTTTCCTGGAACTCTCTTGTTTTTTCCATGATCCAGCGGATGCTGGCAATATGATTTCTGACTTCTCCACCTTTTCTAAAACCAGTTTGAACATCTGAAAGTCCACAGTTCACATATTGCTGAAGTCTGGCTTGGAGAATTTTGAGCATTACTTTACTAGCATGTGAGATGAGTGCATTTGTGCGGTAGTTTGAGCATTCTTTGGCATTGCCTTTCTTTGGGATTAGAATGAAAACTGACCTTTTCCAGTCCTGTGGCCACTGCTGAGTTTTCCAAATTTGCTGGCATACTGAGTGCAGCACTTTCACAGCATCATCTTTCAGGATTTCAAATAGCTCAACTGGAATTCCATCACCTCCACTAGCTATGTTCATAGTGATGCTTTCTGAGGCCCACTTGACTTCACATTCCACTATGTCTTAGATGAATAAAAATAAGAATAAGGGTGAAACTATCATAAGGAGAAGAATAGGGATTAATGGAACAGAATTGAGAGTACAAAAATAAGCTGTTAATTTCATAGGAAGCAGATTTAAAACAAAAATTCCAAAGCAGTTCAGTGAGAAAGAGAAGTGCTTTGAAGAAATTTTGCAGAATCAACTGAATCAACTGAGTAACTATATGGGAAAAAAAAAAATGTCCCTTACATCACTCCATACAAAAAATTTACTCAAATTGAATCATAGGCTTAAATATAAATGCTAAAAACATAAGATTACTAATAGAAAGTATATGGAAGAATATTTAGGTCTTGATACAAGTGAATATTTCATAGATAGGATGCAAAAACCTTGGATCATAAATAATGGTAAAGCAAATTTTACAAAAACTAAGACTATTATTCTTTATGGGAGAATATGAGTAAGATTAAAATATGATACAAAAATGGGAGAAATAATTACAAAGTGCTTAATCTTGACAAGGGACTTTTATAATGTATAAAAAACATCCTGGAATGCGAAAGCAAGTGGACCTTAGGAAGCATCACTACGAACAAAGCCAGTAGAGGTGATGGAATTCCAACTGAACTATTTCAAATCCTAAAAGATAATGCTATGAAAGTGCTGTACTCAATATGCCAGCAAATTGGAAAACTCAGTAATGGCCACAAGACTGGAAAAGGTAAGTTTTCATTCCAATGCCAAGGAAAGGCAATCCCAAAGAATGCTCAAATTACCAAACAATTGCACTCATCTCACATTATAGCAAAATGATGCTCAAAATTCTCCAAGCCAGACTTTAAAAGTAGGTGAACCATGAACTTCCAGATGTTCAAGCTGGATTTAGAAAAGGTAGAGGAACCAGAGATCAAATTGCCAACATTGTTGGATCCTATAAAAAGCCAAAGAGTTCCAGAAAGACATCTACTTCTGCTTTATTAACTATGGCAATGCCTTTGACTGTGTGGATCAAAAAAAAAGAAAAAACTGGAAAATTCATCAAGAGATGGGCATACTAGACTACTTTACCTGCCTCCTGAGAAATCTGTTCACAGGTCAATAAGCAAGAGTTAGAACTGGACATGGAACAACAGACTAGTTCCAAATCAGGAAAGGAGAATGTCAAGGCTGTATATTTTCACACTGCTATTTTAACTTATATGCAGAGTATATCATGCAAAATACTGAGATGAGTGAAGCACAAGCTGGAATCAAGATTGCTGGGGAAAATATCAATAACCTCAGATATACAGATGACACCACCCTTACGGCAGAAAGCAAAGAAGAACTAAAGAGGCTCATGATGAATGTGAAAGAGGAGAGTGAAAAAAGTTGGCTTAAAACTCAACATTCAGAAAACTAAGATCATGGCATCCGGTTCCATCACTTCATGGCAAATAGATGGGGAAAAAATGGAAACAGTGAGAGACTTTATTTTTTAGGGTTCCAAAATCACTGCAGATGGTGACTGCAGCCATGAAATTAAAAGATGTATGCTCCTTGGGGGGGGAAAATTGACAAGCCTAAACAGCATATTAAAAAGCAGAGACATTACTTTCCCACAAAGGTCCATCTAGTCCAAGCTCTGGTTTTTCCAGTAGTCATGTATGGATGTGAGAGTTGGACTATTAAGAAAGCTGAGTGCCAAATAATTGGTGCTCTTGAACTGTGGTGTTGGAGAAGACTCTTGAGAGTCCCTTGGACAGCAAAGAGATCCAACCAGTCCGTTCTAAAGGAAATCAGCCTTGAATATTCATTGGAAGGACTGATGCTGAAGCTGAAACTCCAATACTTTGGCCACCTCATGTGAAGAACCAACTCATTGGAAAAGACCATGATGCTGGGAAAGGTTGAAGGCAAGTGAATAAGGATAAGAGGATAAGATGGTTGGATGTCATCACCTACTGGAAGGACATGAGTTTGAGTAAGCCCAGGGAGTTGGTGATGGGCAGGGAGGCCTGGCATGCTGCAGTTCATGGGGTTGCAAATTTGGACACAACTGACTGACTGAACTGAACTAAACTGAAAGAACAATTTTAGGTCAACAAGATAATGGTTAATTCAGGTTACAAAAAGGACACAAAATTTGAGAAGATACTTCATCACAAAATATACATGGAAACATATTTGCGGTAGTTTGTTAGAGAAATATAAGTTAGAAAAACATAAATGAGACAATAGTACATATCTTAGAGTACCAAATTTGGTGTGAATGTCTTGCTAAACTAGATATCATACAAACTGCTGGTGGGAATGTAAAAGATATAACCACTCTGAAAAACAATTGGCAGTTTTTTAGAAAGTTAAACACAGCTACCATAAAACCCAGCCATTTCACTTCTTAGTATTCACCTAAGACAAATCAAAACATGTATTCATAAAAAGACATGTGCTGGAGGAGAAAATGGCAACCCACTCCAGTATTCTTGCCTGGAATATTCCATGAACAGAGGAACCTGGCAGGCTACAGTCCATGGGGTTGCAAAGATTCAGACACAACTGAGTGACTGAGTACACAGCACATGTAACTGTTTTATTCCTGATAGTTTGGAGATCTTATAGCAAATAATTGTAATTTATGTGCATTTTAATCTCTACTATTCAGAATGATAAATAGCATATATTAGATTGGTACTTTTCTATTTTAACTGGAACTTGTGAATGTGGAAAAAATTTATTGATACTGTGACATTATGATGAGATTGCAAAGCCATGTAACTACCCTAAATATTACTTGCAGCTACTCATCATCAACTGAGTTAAGGGGAAGGAGGAGAGGCAGGGCTGGGGCAGCTGACATTTATTAAATTCCTACTCTGTTGGGCATGTGCTAGACACATCTACATGTATGCTTTCATTTTTAATTTGCAGTGCAGGAAGTCAAGCAGAGCCAAGAGGCACTATGCACATATTTACTTTTTTTTTTTTTTTTTTTTTTTTTTTAGATCATCAACTTTTAAACTTTTTATATTCTTTTTTCATCCACTTTTGGCTAACCAAATCCTTTGATTGTTTCCAGCTCTCTGAGTCACAACTACCTGAGTTTGCTGTATAGTTCTTATGTGGCTAGAGGGATTTTTTTGGGGGAAGGTGGTGTTGCAGAATTAGATTTTAAGTTCTCAGAAGACTATAGTTAGCAGTAGTGTATTATATACTTTAAATTTTGCTAAGAGGGTAGATCTTAGTTACGTGCTCTTGCCACAAAAACAATTTTAATTAAAAAAGA
Source organism: Bos mutus (assembly GCF_027580195.1). Taxonomy (NCBI): domain Eukaryota; kingdom Metazoa; phylum Chordata; class Mammalia; order Artiodactyla; family Bovidae; genus Bos; species Bos mutus. Next base: position 49,985,264 of record NC_091636.1, on the reverse strand, counting down.
AGTGGGGCAGGAGACACAAATGGAAACTTTTATAGGTGATGGATAAGTTTATGGCTTTAATTATAATCTCACAGGTGTATATTTATTTCCAAACTTACCAAGTTTGTATACATTAAATATGTACAGCCTTTTGTATATCAATCATATCTCAATAAAGTGGTTTAAAAAAAAAAGACATGTGTATGTAAGTCATTGTTTGTAAAAGCCCAAGTTAGAAATAACCCTAGTATTCATAAGCAAGTGAATGGATAAAAATAGAATGGAATAATATTCAGCATTAAGGAAAATGCAGCAACATAGATAAATCATTAACCAAGTGACAGGTATCAGTGGAAAAAATGCACAGATTCCATGATTTCATTTATATAAAATTCGAAGGAACATAAATTATAATGTCAGATTATTGAATATCTAGGGTTCGGGACAAAGGAAAGATACTTTGAAAAGGTATACATGAAATGTTTTTTGGGTTAACAAAGTAGTCTGCATTTTCTTTGTACTGTTAGTTTCACAGCTCATATTTTGATATCATTCACTCAGTAGCACATTTTAAATATGTGTAACTTATTTTGCATAAACTGTTCCACAATGAAGTTGGTTAACAAAATTGTAAAACTTCAGATATAGTTAAAACTGAAAATTCAAAGTTTTCATTCTCAAGTACTCATGTAAGTTAAAGAAGAAATAATTTGTGAAAAGAGCAAAATAAGCCTGTGAGGAAAAAAGACACAATTGATAAATATAAACATGATTAAATATTAGAATATACAATTACTAACATCAGTAAATAAATTCAATAGTTGATTCTTTGAAAGAAATCAATTAAATAGATAAACCACTAGCTAATATAAACAAGGGAATAATTTCACAAACATATTGAGGAAACTAATTATAGTAATATTTTATTCAACTCTATTCAAATAAATTTGAAAATTGACTTCAAATTCTCAGAAAATATAAATTACAAGGAGAACATAAAATATAAACAAACCAATTATCATAGTAAAATTTGAGAAAGCTGTCAAACAGTTCCTTTCCAAAATAAAACAAGACTGATTTTTCACAAGTGGTTCTATCAAACCTTCAAGATATAAATATTTCTAGTGTTATTTGAATGTTTCCAAACAGAGACTGGAAGAAAAGCTCTCTCTTTCTTTTCCATCAAACTCTCTTTTAAACAGCAGCAGCAGCAACAGCAAGCTATTCTTTGAATGTGTGTTCTTGGCCCTCTTCAAAAGGTTACTGATTTCAGTAAGGGCTGGATGGATTATGGGTAGTGGCCATTGGATTTCTCCATCCATGTAGGGTTGTTTCACATGACTTCTCTTATCTCTTTTAGGAGACTGGCTATAACCTCTGTGAAAATTGAGCTTTGAGAATTTTGAGTGTGTAAGAATGGGTTCCCTCAGAGAGTAGAGGCTTCATTGTTGCTGTTCAGACACTGAGTCTTGTCTGACTCTCTGAAACCCTGTGGACTGCAACACTCCAGTCTCCCCTGTCCCTCACCATTTCCCAAATTTTGCTCAGGCTCATGTCCACTGAGTTGGTTGTTGTGATGTTCAGTCACCACGTCATGTCCACGCTCTCCCTCTCTATGAACTGCAGCATACCAGGTTTCCCTGTCCTTTACTATCTCCCTGAGTCTGCTCAAACTCCTATCCATTGAGTCAATGATGTCATCCAATAATCTTATCCTCTATTGCCCCCTTCTCCTTTTCCCCTCAGTCTTCCCCAGCATTGGGATCTTTTCTAATGAGTTGGCTTTTCACATCAGGTGGCCAAACTGCTGAACCTTCAGCTTCAGCATCAGTGCCTCCAATGAACATTCAGGATTGCTTTCCTTTAGGATTCACTGGTTTGACCACTTTGCTGTCCAATAGACTCTCAAAAGTCTTTTCCAGCACCACAGTTTGTAAACATCAATTTTTCAGCACACATCCTTCATCATGGCCCAACTCTCACGTTCATACATGACTACTGAAAAAAACATAGCTTTGACTATATGAACCTTTGTCTGAAAAGTTATTTCTTTGCTTTGTAATATGCTTTCTAGGTTTGTCATGGTCTTCCTCCAAGGAGTAATTGTCTTTTAATTTCAGGACTGTAGTCACCAACCACAGTGATTTTGGAGCCCAGGAAAGTAAAAGCTGTCAGTTTCTACGTTTTCCCCATCTATTTGTCATGAGATTATGGGACCAGATGCCATGATCTTCGGGGTTTTTTTTTTTGCTGAGTTTTAAGCTAGATTTTATTGGAGAAGGAAATAGCAACCTACTCCAGTATTCTTGCCTGGAGAATCCCAGGGACGGGGGAGCCTGGTGGGCTGTCGTCTATGGGGTCACACAGAGTCAGATACGACTGAAGCAACATAGCAGCAGCAGCAGCAAACTAGATTTTTCACTCTCTTCTTTCATCCTCATCAAGAGTCAGTTTAGTTCATCTTCACTTTCTGCCATTAGTGATATCATCTGCATATCTGAGGCTGTTGATGCTTCTTCCAGCAATCTTGATTCCAGCTTGTGAGTCATTCAGCCTTGATTTTGCATAATGTACTCTCCATAGAAGTTAAATAAGCAGGGAGATAATCTACAGCCTTGATATATATAACTTGATACATACAACCATGACAATATAAAACTACTTTCTCAATTTTGAACCAGTCTGTTGTTTCTTGTAATGTTCTAAATATTGCTTCTTGACCTGCATACAGGTTTCTCGAGAGACACTTAAGGTGGTCTGGTATTCCCATCGCTTTAATGTCTTCCAGTTTGTTGTGATCCATATAGTCAAAGGCTTTAGTGTAGTTACTAAAGCAGAAGTAGAAGTTTCTCTTGGAATTCCCTTCCTTTCTCTATGAGAGAGTATACGCTGGCAAGAGGCAATTCAGTTTTGGACATCTCACAACTATTAAACAAAGAAATGGTTTTCCCTGACACTAGAAAAACTTAGGATTGCCATGTTATATAGTTAGAATAGGAAGAAAGAATCCAAAATGGGTAAAAAACAAAGAATGGAAGTTCAGTGCAGTCACTCTTTGTGACCCCATGGACTGAAGCATGTCAAGCTTCCCTGTCCATCACCAACTCCTGAAGCATACTCAAACTCATGTCTATTGAGTTGGTGATGCCATCCAACCATCTCATCCACTGTCATCCCATTCTCCTCCCACCTTCAATCTTTCCCAGCATAAGGGTCCTTTCAAATGAGTCAGCTCTTTGCATGAGGTGGCCAAAGTATTGGAATTTCAGCTTTAGCATCAGTTCTTCAAATGAATATTCAAGACTGATTTCCTTTAGGACAGACTGATTGGATCTCCTTGCTGTCCAAGGTACTCTCAAGAGTCTTCTCCAACACCACAGTTCAAAAGCATCAATTCTTCAGTGCTCAGCTTTTTTTTATAGTCCAACTCTTACATCCATACATGACTACTGGAGAAACCAGAGTTTTGACTAGATGGACCTCTGTTGGCAAAAAATGTCAGTATTTTTTAATATGCTGTTCTAGGTTGGTCCTAGCTGTTCTTCCAAGGAGCAAGCATCTTTTACTTTCATGGCTGCAGTCAACATTTGCAGTGATTTTGGAGCCCCAAAAATAAAGTCTCTCACTGTTTCCATTGTTCCCCCATCTATTAGCCATGAAATGATGGGACCAGATGCCATGCTCTTAGTTTTCTGAATGTTGAGTTTTAAGGCTTCAGCAATACATGAACCGTGAACTTCCAGATGTTCAAGCTGGTATTAGAAAAGGAAGAGGAACCAGAGACCAAATTGCCAACATCTTCTGGATCATCGAAAAACCAAGAGAGTTCCAGGAAAACATCAATTTCTGCTTTATTGACTATGCCAAAGCCTTTGACTGTGTGGATCACAATAAACTGTGGAAAATTCTGAAAGAGATGGGAATACCAGACTACCTGGCCCATCTCTTGAGAAATTTGTATGCATATCAGGAAGCAACAGTTAGAACTGGTTATGGAACAGACTGGTTCCAAATAGGAAACGGAGTATATCAAGGCTATATATTGTCACCCTGCTTATTTAACTTATATGCAGAGTACATCATGAGAAACGCTGGGCTGGAAGAAGCACAAGCTAGAATCAAGATTGCCGGGAGAAATATCAATAACCTGAGATGCAGATGACACCACCTTTATGGCAGAAAGTGAAGAGGAACTAAAAAGCCTCTGGATGAAGGTGAAAGAGGAGAGTGAAAAAGTTGGCTTAAAACTCAACATTCAGAAAATGAAGATCATGGCATCTGGTCCCATCACTTCATGGGAAATAGATGGAGGAAACAGTGGACACAGTGTCAGACTTTATTTTTTTGGGCCCCAAAATCACTGCAGATGGTGACTGCAGCCATGAAATTAAAAGACGCTTACTCCTTGGAAGGAAAGTTATGACCAACCTAGATAAAATATTGAAAAGCAGAGACATTACTTTGCCAACAAAGGTCCGTCTAGTCAAGGCTATGGTTTTTCCAGTGGTCATGTATGGATGTGAGAGTTGGACTGTGAAGAAGTCTGAGCACTGAAGAATTGATGCTTTTGAACTGTGGTGTTGGAGAAGACTCTTGAGAGTCCTTTGGACTGCAAGGAGATCCAACCAGTCCATTCTGAAGGAGATCAGCCCTGGGTTTCTTTGGAAGGAATGATGCTAAAGCTGAAACTCCAGTACTTTGTCCACCTCATGTGAAGAGTTGACTCATTGGAAAAGACTCTGATGCTGGGAGGGATTGGGGGCAGGAGGAGAAGGGGATGACAGAGGATGAGATGGCTGGATGGCCTCACTGACTCGATTGATGTGACTCTGAGTGAACTCCAGGAGTTGGTGATGGACAGGGAGACCTGGCATGCTGCGATTCATGGGGTCACAAAGAGTCGGACACGACTGAGTGACTGTACTGAACTGACTGAAGCCAACTTTTTCACTCTCCTCTTTCACTTTCATCAAAAGGTTCTTTACTTCTTTGCTTTCTGCCATAAGGTTGGTGACATCTGCATTTCTGAGGTTATTGACATTTCTCTCAACAATCTTGATTCCAACTTGTGTTTCATCCAGCCCAGTGTTTCTCATGATGTATTCTGCATATAAGTTAAATAAACATGGTAACGATATACAGTCTTGACATTATTCTTTACTGATTTGGAACTAGTCTGTTGTTTCATGTCCAGTTCTATCTGTTGCTTCTTGACCTGCAAACAGATTTCTCAGGAGGCAGGTAAGGCAATATTTTATCCCCATATATTGAAGAATTTTCCATGGTTTTTTGTGATCCACATAGTCAAAGGCTTTGGCGTAGTCAATAAAGCAGAAGTAGATATCTTTCTGGAACTCTCTTGCTTTGTTGATGATATAATGGATATTGGCAATTTGATCTCTGGTTCTTCTGCCTTTTCTAAATCCAGGTTGAATATCTGGAAGCTCATGGTTCATGTACTGTTGAAGCCTGGTTTAGAGAATTTTGAGCATTACCCTACTAGCATGCGAGTTGTGTGCAATTTGGGGGTAGTTTGAGCTTTGTCATTGTCTTTCTTGGGGATTAGAATGAAAACTGACATATCTAGACCTGTGGACAGTACTGAGTTTTCCAAATTTGTTGGCATATTGAATGCTTCACTTTCACAGCATCATCTTTTAGGATTTGAAACAGCTCACCTGGAATTCCGTCACTTCCACTGGCTATTTTCATAGTGATGTTTCCTAAGGCCCACTTGACTTTGCAACATAAGATGTCTGGCTCTAGGTGAGTGATTACACCATTGCAGTTATCTGGGTCATGAAGACCTTTTTTGTATAGTTATTCTGTGTATTCTTGCCATATCTTCTTAATATCTTCTGCTTCTCTTAGGTCCATATAATTTCTGTCCTTTATTGTACCCCTTTCTGCATGAAATGTTCCCTTGGTATCTCTAATTTTCTTGAAGAGATCTATAGTCTTTCCCATTGTATTGTTTTCCTCTATTTCTTTGCACTAATAGCTGAGGAAGGCTTTCTTATCTCTCCTTGCTATTCTTTGGAACTCTGCATTCAAATGGGTATATCTTTCATTTTCTCTTTTGCCTTTCTCTTCTCTTCTTTTCTCAGCTATTTGTAAGGCCTCCTCAGACAACTATTTTGCCGTTTTGCATTTCTTTTTCTTTGGGATATTCTTGATTACTGTCCCCTGTACAATGTGATAAAACTCTGTCCATAGTTTTTCAGGCACTCTGTCTATCAGATTAAATCCCTTGAATCTATTTGACAGCATTGGACAAGTCAGGAGGGCTGTTTGTTTTACCTGAGGTCCACACTCGGTCCTCGGACCTTCCTTTGTTCTATTTCAATGGGCTTTCCCTTTATCCATATTGTTTATGGAGTTCTCAAGGCAAGAATACCAGAAGGTTTGCCATTACCTTCTCCAGTGGACCACATTTTGTCAGAACTCTCCACCATCACCTGTCTGTCTGGGGTGGCCCTATATGGCATGGCTCATCGTTTCATTGAGTTAGACAGGCTGTGGTCCATGAGATTAGATTGATTAGTTTTCTGTGATAGTGGTTTTCATTCTCTCTGCCCTCTGATGGAGAAGGATAAGAGGCTTATGAAAGCTTCATTGGACTTTACTTCCATCACCAGTCACATCCAAAGCTGGATACTGTTTTTGCTTTGGCTCCATCTCTTCATTCTTTCTGGAGTTTTTTCTTCAGTGATCTCTAGTAGCATATTGGGCATCTACAGATCTGGGGAGTTCATCTTTCAATATCTTATCTTTTTGCCTTTTCATACTGTTTCTTCACTACAGCAGCAGCTACTTGGTACTGGAGTGATTCTGTGCAGATTGCCCACATCCAAGGGCAAAGGAGAAGCCCCAGAAAGACAGTAGGTGGGGCAAAATCATGAAACTGCATTTAGAATCAAACTCCATACCCACCAGAGATGCTCAGAGGGCTTAATCAAATCTTGGGCACACCAGGACCCAGAGGCCCCACAGAGACTAAGACAGAACTGTGTTTGAGTGACTACTGTGGAATACAGGCCAGCAGTGGACTGCTTCAGGGGCAGGGGCTCTAGGTGCAGTAGACCTGGGTATGGCATAAGCCCTCATGGAGGAGGTCACTATTAACCCCACCATAGAGCCACCAGAACTTACACCAAACTGGGGAAACTGGATCTTGTTCTGATGTGCAGGGCCATGCTCAGTAAACCTTTAATCCAATTTTCTGTCAAAGGACCAGGCTGTGTTCCCTCCCTGTTATTTGATATGAGGCCAAACTATGGTGGAGTTAATGCAGATAATGGCAACTTCCTTCAAATGGTCCCATGCACACACTGCTGAACTCAGTGCCCCCAACCCTTCAGCAGGCCATCACCGACCCATGCCTTCAACAGTGACTCCCGGACACTCACAGGCAAGTCTGAGTTGTCTCTTATGGGGGTCACTGCTCCTTTTTCCTGGATGCAGGGTTTTGTTTGTACCCTCCAGGAGTTTCCCCAGTCTTGTGTAAGTTCTGGTGGCTCTATAGTGGGGTTAATGGTGACCTCCTCCATGAGGGCTTATGCCATACACAGGTCTACTGCATCTAGAGCCCCTGCCCCTGAAGCAGTCCACTGCTGGCCTGTATTCCACAGTAGACTCTCAAACAGAGCTTCTATTTGTAACTTCTACTGTATAGTTGTAAGGGATTTGATTTAGGTCATACCTGAATGGTCTAGTGGTTTTCCCTACTTTCTTCAATTTAAGTCTGAATTTGGCAGTAAGGAGCTCATGATCTGAGCCACAGTCAGCTCCTGGTCTTGTTTTTGCTGACTGTAATAGAGCATCTCCAACTTTGGCTGCAATGATTATAATCAATCTGATTTCATTATGTGATGTCCATACTGGTGAAGTCCATGTGTAGAGTCTTCTCTTGTGTTGATGGAAGAGGGTGTTTGCTATGACCAATGTGTTCTCTTGGCAAAATTCTATTAGCATTTGCCCTACTTCATTATGTACTCCACGGCCACATTTGCCTATTACTCCAGGTGTTTCTTGACTTCCTACTTTTGCATTCCAATCCCCTATAATGAAAAGAACATTTTTTTGGGTGTTAGTTCTTGAAGGCCTTGCAGGTCTTCATAGAACCGTTCAACTTCAGCTTACTCAGCATTACTGGTTGGGGCATAGATTTGGATTTCTGTTTTATTGAATGGTTTCCAGCACCCAGGAAGAAGGAGCAGTGACCCCATAAGAGACAACTCAGACTTGCCTGTGAGTGTCCAGGAGTCACTGTTGGAGGCATGGGTCAGCGATCGCCTGCTGAAGGGTTGGGGGCACTGAGTTCAGCAGTGTGTGCATGGGACCATTTGAAGGAAGTTGCCATTATCTTCATTAACTCCACCATAGTTTGGCCTCAGATCAAATAACAGGGAGGAAACACAGTCTGGTCCTTCAACAGAAAATTGGATTAAAGGTTTACTGAGCATGGCCCTGCCCATCAGAACAAGATCCAGTTTCCCCCTCAGTCTCTCCCATCAGGAAGCTTCCATAAGCCTCTTATTCTTCTCCATCAGAGGGCAGACAGAATGAAAACCACTATCACAGAAAACTAATCAATCTGATCTCATGGTCCACAGCCTTGTCTAACTCAATGAAACGATGAGCCATGCCATATAGGGCCACCCCAGATAGACGGGTCATGGTGGAGACAAAATGTGGCCCACTGGAGAAGGGAATGGCAAACCTTTTGGTATTCTTGCCTTGAGAATTCCATGAACAATATGGAAAGAAAGGGAAAGCCCATTGAAATAGAACAAAGGAAGGTCCGAGGACCAGAGTGTAGACCTCAGATAAAACAAACAGTCCTCCTGACTTGTCCAATTTCCACAGGGCAGGCTCAGCGGGGAGGAAACAAATGTATAAAAGGAGGAAGCCTAGAAGTATAGAAACCTCTCTTCTCTTTGTCTTTCGTGTCCGCCTGCCCTAACTCCTTGAGGGTATATTATCCTTTGTTTTTCCTAATAAAACTGAGCTGTAACACTGATTCATCCCTTGCTTCAAATTTTTCCCTTGGTGAGATAGAACCGAGGAAATTACACACTCCCCTGACATTCACTACTGAGTTAAGCTACTCTTCTACTTTCCTCTTCCACTCTCCTGGACAAGACTGGTCCCATCTTAATTAGACTTAAATTCTTATAGTATCCTTTCTTCCTATTTAATTTTTAAGCCAATCCATTTTTTTATACACCAAGTCTATAGTCAACTCATTCATTAAATATAACATTTATATTATATAAATTTAAAGTTGCATGTCATGAATCAGCTGATGTTTATTCTACATAAAAAGTTTTCTTAATTTCTCTCTAAGATTTTTAAAGTTTTATCTACTAAAACAAAACATTTATTGTATTCAACCCTGCCTACCTGAAATAAATTATAATTTGATCACTGCCAAAGGGAGGGAAAAAAATATGAAGCTGCATCCTGATTAACAGTAAGTGAAAAGTGAAGTTGCTCAGTTGTGTCTGACACTTTGCAACCCCAGGGACTGTAGCCTGCCAGGCTCCTCTGTCCATGGGATTTTCCAGGCAAAAATACTGGAGTGGGCTGCCATTTCCTTCTCCAGATTAACAGTAAATGATAGAATAATTTTCCAGTACTTTTATGGTGAGAAAATATATGTAAGTGACCTTTAACACTTTACCCATTTAAGTATATGTTTCTATGGAAGTACATTCACTTTGTTGTGCAACCTTCACCACCATCCATCTCTAAAACTTGGCTCAGTTCAGTTCAGCTGCTGAGTCATGTCAGACTCTTTGTAATCCCATTGGCTGCAGCACACCAGGCTTCCTTGTCCTTTACCAACTACCAGAGATTGCTCAAACTCATGTTCATTAAGTCAGTGATGCCATCCAAACATCTCATCCTCTGTCATCCCCTACTTCTATTTTGAAATACAAATGAATATAAAATTGTATTGACCTATTTGACCTTTATGTGATGCAGGGAGAGAAGGAAACAAATTTAATTTTTAAAATATTTAAACATTTTAATCACAACCACTCACAATTTAATTTTAACAGTTTGAGCAAGCAACCATCACTAGTTCTACCACTGTAATGATAAAACAGCCAAAAAGAGATATGTCTTTTTGTGGAAAGATTATTTCATCACTGTCAAAGTAGTGATTATACAGATATAAACAGAAATAACACACCACCTTACAATTTAAGATTCATACATAAATATTAATTATAGAAAAAAGCAATTCAAAAATTTAAAACAAAATGTACAAAATGATTCATTCATTCTGCAGATGGTTTCAAATTCAAAGTGAATTACTGCCAAGACATATATAACAATTTAAAATAAAAATCAGTATATGTAATTTCAAAGTTTTCTGAATCTTTGGTTGTTATTTATGAAATTAAAATTACAAATTTCAAGTTTTTATAGACAAATTGCTATATATATATGTATATGTTCAATATATGATAACTTGATAACTTTTTATGTCTGATCTAAAATCCAAGATTTTAAAAATAAATTCTCTTAATCCTTCTAGTTTCACTTTCTTCTACAGTATAAATTTTATATTTTCAACCTATAAAATATAGCACATATATTTGAATTTCAGTGTAGAAGCATTATTTTTAATTTTTATTTTATATTGGAACATAGTTACAATATTGTGTTAGTTTCAGATATATAGCAAAGTAAGTCAGTTATACATATACATGTATCTATTATTTTTCAAATTCTTTTCCTATTTATTATAAATAAATCCTGTTATTATAAAATATTTAGCAGAGTACCCTTGCTCTATAGTAGGTCCTTGTTGGTTATTTATTTTAAATATAGTAGTGTGCACATATCTATCCCAAACTCCCAATCTATCTCTACTCTTACCCTTCCCCCTGGTAATCATAAGTTTGTTCTCTAATATATTATATTTCTCTAAAAGTAAATGTATTTCTACATAATATAATCTTGTTTTCATAAACCATAATCATGATTATCTCCTTTCTCATTTTTCAGAATCTTACAAAAATCTTATATTTTTAAAATGCAAAGTATGAATACTATCTGGGATGCTATCTGGATTCTATCTGGAAAGCCTGAGGAAAGAGATGTCAAGGCCTGACTAGTTAATAATAATTAAGAATATTAAAAACCATTTACCCAGAATGCTTTGCTCATTTACCAGCTTCTTCCTATTTTTTCTAAAATACTATGTTAGGTGAAAAACTGAAAGTGTTAGTGACTCAGTCATGTCTGAATCTTTGTGATGCTATGGACTGTAGCCATCAGGTTCCTCTGTCCATGGAATTCTACAGGCAAAATACTGTGGTGGATAGTTATTCACTTTTCAAGCAAGGGATCGAACCCGCATCTCCTGCATTGTAGGCAGATTTTTTACAGTCTGAGCCACAAGGAAGCACACCTTAGTAAAATGATCACATTTTTTAAATTGAGATTCAAAAGTTACTCTCCAAAACGCAAAGCACTCATGGTGAATATCCACATTTTCTCCCATTATCTCCTATATTGGTCAGATTTAGTTAGAAAGCACAAACCAGTCCAGTTACTCCAGACATTAAGAGACTGAATGCAGGTGATTCGTGGCTTATACAACCACCGGAGAACGTGAAGTAGTAAATGTCCAGGAGACTCTGAAAAAGTAGAGAAGTACAAGAGATGCAGGCAAGCTGTCCCTGAAGACTTCTGCTGCTTGACCCATTGAAATGAGTGATATTGCTGAGGATGGAAGGGACATTTTGGTAAAGTTGAAAGTTGGCTGATGACTGCATCCGTGGGCCTGTTCACAGTTTCCACTGGTGAATAATTACTTTGGATTACCTTCCAACTTCCAAATCTTGCATGAGTATCTCTCATTAGGAGAATCTAAACTGGAACTCTAAGATACAGAAATGAATGCAGAAAAATGTAAAAGCCATTTAGCACCTTTCCATGAGAAGAAACTTCTATGTTTGTAGATTGAAGATGTAAAAAAGCCTATGTTTGTAGATTTAAGATGTAAAAAGATGTCTTTCCTAAGCCTTCCAAAGCAATGAAAAGCAACCTTAGATTTTCCTAGGATTATTTGAATTGCTTATTTAATTAACATTTGAGTAACTGTTTAACAACTGTTGTCACTCAAATCTATTTCCAATGTAAGTAGTTTTGTCATGAATTCAGAGGAAAACTTAGTAATTGGCAGAAAATATCACAAGCATTTGGAAGGCAAGGAGATCCAACCAGTCCATCCTAAAGGAGATCAGTCCTGGGTGTTCATTGGAAGGACTGATGTTGGAGCTGAAACTCCAATACTTTGGCCACCTGATGCGAAAAGCTGACTTATTGGAAAAGACCCTGATGTTGGGAAAGATTAAGGGCAGGAGGAGAAGGGGATGACAGAGGATGAGATGGTTGGATGGCATCACCAACTCAATGGAGATGAGTTTGGGTGGACTCCAGGAGTTGGTGATGGACAGGGAGGCCTGGTGTGCTGTGGCTCATGGGGTCACAAAGAGTAGGACACAACTGAGTGACTGAACTGATGATCACAAGCATTAGGAATATAATGAATTCAGAGGTTCTAGATAGGTGGTAGAGATGGAGAGATAAAACAAATTTTACAAAACGGCCTTATGAATGACAAGGTAAATGTGTGTAGAGAGTGCCAGGAGATCAAACAAGTAGTCGTATGTAATTACCACCAAATAAGTAAGATATCAAATAGTATTCAGATAATGAGGCTGATTTTGCCAAATAAAACTTAGTTTTAGTATATTCTGCTCAGTATTGAACTGTCTGATATGTACCTGCAGGACTTATGAGCTTAAGCACAGCTCTATTTGCATTCAATAATTAAAATTTTCAGGATTAGAAAATGAGGAAAATTTGAAAAGATTACTTTGATTTTTATCAAAAAGTTTAAGGTTTCAAATCATTCACTCACCCTAACTAGTAAGATGGGCTTCCCAGGAGGCACAGTGCTAAAGAATCTGCCTGTCAATACAGGAGACAAAAGAGATGTACTTTCAATCCCTGGGTAGGGAAGATCTTCAGATGGCAACCCACTCCAGTATTCTTGCCTGGAAAATTCCATGGACAGAGGAACCTGGCGGGCTACAGTCCACAAGGTTGCAAAGAGTCAGACACGAGAGTGACTGAGCACACACACAGGCATACAACTAGTAAGACAGATGAAATGTTCCTTATTTACACACAGATTGCTAGTACTCTGCATAGAATAAGATAATCACCTGGAATTGGGTTCAATTAGCATCTATACATCAGTTATGATGTTCCACAGTGCCAAAAACGTTGCATGAACATCCATTTAATTCATTTGACATCAAAGTCACTATATATAGAACAAAACAATAATGTGTGTGTTGATACGTTAGTATGCAAAATATGTGTGTGTGTGCTCGTATTACCCACAGTCTGCCAAGTCCTCCCTCTACTCCTATTTTGACTCCTAAATCTAGAACACATTAACTTTCTTCTTTACTTTCAATACTCTGTTAAGGTTGTAGCTGTTTGTAGCTATTTCCGTTTCACAGATTAAGCATAAGGTTTGTGCTACAAGTTGGACCTCCTAGATCAATCTTTTCACTAGAAGAAGCCATCATTTTAATATCAGAATTCATATGATAAACAAAATCTTGTACTTTTCACTAGAACTCCAGGCACTTTAAAAGTTTTAATAACTCAGTAGATTTTAAATGACCTTAATGTTCAGCATCCACTAGACCACATCTACTTTCAGTCTATCTCAGGTCATCCTTTCTACATTGTTACCACAGATTAAGTTGAGTAGATGGGGGGCTTGTGTGCAGAGATCTACTGGGAAGATCTCTGAGTAGCTCTATGAAGAAGTAGGGGAAGTCGTGTAGGGAGGACGGCAGAGCAAGGTCACTTGTGAAGGCCACCAGGGAAATCTGATGTTGAGATAACCTTTCCAAGATAACTCAGACTGAGGCAAGGAGGCCAGCCTTTCATAGACCTGAAACAGCTAATCATTGGCAGAGGCTGCTTGCATGCACTCAAGGTTATTAGCACAGCAGATCTGACTGCTGTCCTATTAAAAGCCTATTTACAAGGGTGGCCTCTGTCTCACTTCTGGAAAGAATCCTCCTGCAATGCAGGAGACCTGGATTTGATGCCCAGGTTGGGAAGATCCCCTGGAGAAGGAAATGGCAACCCATTCCAGTATTCTTGCCTGGGAAATCCCATGGACAGAGAAGCCTGGTAGGCTACATTTCATGCAGCTGCAATAGAGTCAGGTATGACATAGTAAGTTAACAACAAGCCACCGTCCTATCTGATAAAAGCAGTCTACTGTGCCTATACTATTCATATACACAGAATGATTTGTGAACCCTGGTTTTCTTCTGAGAGTGTGGAATTTTGGTTCCTGCCAAGCAGAGGGTGTCTACATGATCAGTCCTCAGTAAAAGCCCTGGGCCTTTAGCCTCTAATTAACTTGACTGGTAGGCAGTGTTGCACATGTGTTGTTGCAACTTATTGCTGGGCAAAAGGAGCACTTCCTTTGTGACTCCTGGGAGAAGACTTTTAGAAGTTTGTACCTGGTTTCCTCTGGATTTTGCTTTCTGTGCCTTTATCCTTTGGTGATTTTGCTCTGTACTCTTTTGTTGTGATAAATCATAATTATGAGTTGACTACAGGCTGAGTCTTATGAGTCTTCTTGCCTATGTGCATGCTCAGTCACTTCAGTAATGTCCAACTCTTTGCAACCCTAGGGAATGTAGCCCACCAGGCTCTTCTTCCATGGGATTCTCCAGGCAAGAGTGCTGGAGTGGGTTGCCATGCCTTCCTCCAGGAGGTCTTCCCTACCCAGGGATCAAACCTGTGTCTTCTGTGGCCCCTGCATCGCAGGCAGATTCTTTACTACTGAGCCACTGGGGAAGTCCATGAGTCTTTGTAATGAACCATCAAACCTGGGGAGTGGTCCTGAGGATCATCAAAACCCCACAGAAGATAGCTTAAATTAGCACAAGGCAACTCCCTGTGGCAAAGAACAATTCCCAGTAAAGAGGCTTTGAACCATTTGAAGCTGATACCTCCATATGTGTGGAGAATGTCAAATTCAAGCAGAGGACACAGATGGAAAGTCATTGTATCCAATAATGTGAATATCTGGGCTACTCAGATCCACATGCCTTTTCTCTCCCTTGTGGCCCATGTATGGAGAACATCCCTGGAATTCTAGTTAGTCTTGTTCCCTGGAGCACCAACAAAAGACAGCCTAGTTGATGGAAGGATAACCTCTATCGAGGCAGACTCGATATCTGAGGTTTATCGATAACTCAATAACAAGAGCATAACTGAGATTTGTCAACTCCTCTTCACCTCTTTTTATCAAAGTGTCTCAAATTCTGCTCACATGTTCCTTGTTTAGTCACTTTGTTAGGTGGAAATCACCCAGAAATTCTTCCCTAAGCGTTCCAAATTCCTCGGTCTTATGTGTTTCTTAAACAATGCCTCCTACAATATCCATTCCCTTTAAAACAAAACAAAACAAAACAAAAAAACACCGAAAAGGTATAGGACAACCAGGAAATTCATTGGTAGATAATTTGACCTCCAGAACTATTTTTCTTTGCTCCTATTCTATGATAGCAATGTTACCTCCTCTTTGTGTCCAGAACAAATTACCCTCATCAGTAAGGCAGTTTTTTATTTGCCTGATGACCTCTTGGAATGAGGAGTCTGAAGTGATAGGGCAGCAGTTATATTGAAGTGCCTGCTTCTATTTGGAGTCCTAAGTCACTAAGTGGAGATACAAATAAATTTTAGGGGTGTTAATAACTGTTTGTTGGGTAAAATCGAAGGGAAAGGATTAGTGAATTAACAAATGATTATGGACACTTTTCCATGTGCAGACAGTGATTCCTGTCTGCAAAACAAAGGTCAGAAATGAAGAACTAACAATGAGTAATCTATATATAAATTATATTGATAAGTATAATCCTTCCTACATTTTTTCTTTTTGGAGAGAAATACAATTTTAAAAATGAAATTTTCAGTGCTACCAGGTGGTATCAGAAATTATACATCTCTGTTGTTATGGAAAACTGTATTCTCTACCCACTCTGTTGACCTTTTTTTTCCCCTTGTTTCAGCCATATGTCTTTAATATGCAAGTTGGTGACTGAATAGAGAAAATCAAACTGCACAAAAGTTTTGAATTTTTAGTTTAAAGTGATGAAGTATAACTGTACCTGCTTAACCATGTTTTAAGGGATAGTTGTCATTTCTTCACTTTTCTGTGATCTTTTATCTCTTTAGAACAACCTGTAAATCTGCCTCGAAAATTTTTTTTTTGGGGGGTGGGGATTGATATCTAGATATCTACTGTTTGTAACATATAATGTAGCTTCTGTAATCATGCTGATATAAAAACAATAACTTTTCTATTTGTATTTATTTTGAGCTTTGTCAGCTCTCCTCAGTAATATAATATGGAAAGCATCTATGAAAAATTGCCTTACAAAAAAAAGAAAAAAATTGTTTTAGAGATGCCATCCATTATTGTTTTTTTCTTTCTACTGTGTTAGAGAATATTGCCATTTTCTTACACCCAAATTTTAATTATTACTGCTACTTCCCTGTTCTAAAACTGAATCCTTAGTACACAGGGACTAGAAGCTACTATTCCCCTCATAATATATAGTAAAATCAATTCAACTGCAAATGCAGATTTCTTTACAAGCATTGAGTATATACTGTAAAAATTTGCTGAATATTTCCAAATATGATCTATTATCACCATAAAACCTACTTCAGAGGATATTTAATAATTGCAAATAAGTAGTTCTCAATCCATAGACATGAGTTTGAGCAAACTCAGGAAGACAGTGAAATACAGGGAAGTCTGTGTGTGCTGCAGTTCATGGGGTCACAAAGAGTCAGATACAACTGAAGGATTGAACAACAACAATGTTCTCAATCCAGGGCAACTACCATGCACACATGTGAAAACACATATGACAAAAGACATCTGGAGAATTTTTAAATTGCCGTGACTGCAGCGTGTATTGCTAGAGCCTACAGGTATATGGCAGGTATGTTACAAGCATCCTCTCAACAGGGCAGCCCCTCTCAATCTCCTACATTGGCATGTGGATTCTTTACCACTAGCACCATCTGGGGAGCCCTTCTTTGTGACCCCATAGACTGTAGCCTATCGGGCTCATTTGTCCATGGAATTCTCCAGACAAGAATATGGGAGTGGGTAGCCATTTCCCTTCTTCAGGGGATCTTCCCAACCCAGGGATCAAACCCTGGTCTCCAGCATCCCAGACAGATTCATTACCATCTGAACCACGAGGGAAGCCCCAACCAAGAATATTTCAGTCCAAAACAGCAACTGTGCTGAAGTTGATAGCATTTGTTTCAAATATTTTCATATTATTAAAAAGATGAAAGTTTAATTGAAAATGCCAACTTTAATGGAATTAATAAATTAATCTTAATAATAGCCCTGCTACTGATACGGTATTTTGAAGTTTTCTTTTGGTTTCAGTTCAGTTCAGTCGCTCAGTTGTGTCCAACTATTTGCGACCCCATGAATCGCAGCACAGCAGGCCTCCCTATTCATCACCAACTCCTGGAGTTCACTCAGACTCACGTCCATCGAGTCAGTGAGGCCATCCAGCCATCTCATCCTCTGTCGTCCCCTTCTCCTCCTGCCCCCAATCCCTCCCAGCATCAGAGTCTTTTCCAATGAGTCAACTCTTCGCATGAGGTGGCCAAAGTACTGGAGTTTCAGCTTTAGCATCATTCCTTCCAAAGAAATCCCAGGGCCGATCTCCTTCAGAATGGACTGGTTGGATCTCCTTGCAGTCCAAGAGACTCTCAAGAGTCTTCTCCAACACCACAGTTCAAAAGCATCAATTCTTCATGACTCAGCTTTCTTCACAGTCCAACTCTCACATCCATACATGACCACTGGAAAAACCATAGCCTTGACTAGACGGACCTTTGTTGGCAAAGTAATGTCTCTGCTTTTCAATATGCTATCTAGGTTGATCATAACTTTTCTTCCAAGGAGTAAGCATCTTTTCATTTCATGGCTGCTTTCACCATCTGCAGTGATTTTGGAGCCCAAAAAAATAAAGTCTGACACTGTTTCCACTGTTTCCCCATCTATTTCCCATGAAGTGACACTTTTGTTTATTTATCTTTTATTTTAATTTTATTTTATTTTTAAACTTTACATAATTGTATTTTGATATTTGTTTATTTATCTTTTAAACCTATCTCTTTCACAGTATTCTGAGTTTATTCTGATAATGATATTAAGAAGCATCATTTCTTTACCAAACTCCAATTTGACTTAAGGGTAAAATACAAGATGTTTGAAACTGCATGTCATTATTTTAGATTTCCCACGTGATGTCTAAAGAACCAACCTGCCAGTGCAGGGGACTTAAGAAACATGGGTTTGATCCCTAGGTCAGGAAGATTCCTTGGAGGAGGGCATGGCTATTCACTCCAGTATTCTTGCTTGGAGAATTCCATGAACAGAGGAGCCTGATGGGCTAAAGCCCATAGGATCACAAAGAGTTGGACATGACTAAAACAATTAGCATGCACACCCATCATTATTTTATAAAGCTCAAATTTCTTATTAATTAAAAAATACACTAGAATAAATATTTTACTGCATCTTTTAATTTACATTTTAATTTTTTATTTCTATCACTTTAAATGCAAATACTATATTCTACTGTATTGTTTCTATTCTTGAAGCAATATTGAAAAGCATTATTAATGCTCAGTTTGTGTGATAAATGGGACATTCAGACTAATTTATGTACAGTCAAGTAAACCAAGTACTAAAATTAAAAACAAAATAAAACAATAAATCACCCCCAGTAATTTAGTAGGCATATTGGAATATGCAGAAGTTTATAGAGTATTACCTAGGGCTCATAAGTAAGGTAGAATGTTGGTAAGGTTGTAAAATACATGAAAATAGAGATATTGCTTTAGTTTGAAAGTAACAAGGAAAATTGCAACTGAATTGTGAAAATTGCTTTCCTTTTAAGTTCCAGAATGTTATATTTCAACTTGACTAATTCTTTATATTTTAATCAGTTTCTTTCTTATGACCTGGTTTCTTCTTTCCCATAGAACAAAGGTCATATTTACAAATCATATTAATGCACTTCATCGGACACTATATCTGTCAGTAAATTAATTTTAGACATTATTGTGATGAACTCTTTCTTAGGAGATAGTAGTAATTTTCCTTTCTTTAAAACAGAAATATATAAGTACCAAACATACTCCCACTTATTTTTATGAAGCAGAAACCTGTAAAGCACTGTCAATTCTAGAAAGCATACATTTGTTCCTAGATACAGCTAATTGTTGATAAGTATCTAGTAATATATTCTGTTTATATAAATCTTTAAGCAGACTCTGGTTAATTTCCATATTTTAATTTGAGGACCTTTGGGAAAACAATAAATTACAGAAATGTCCTGTTCATTAATCCTATAAAAGTGCCCACAGAGCCAAAGTTGCTATTTTAACTGATGTTTTTATGCAAAGCTCTGTGAGCAGAAATTTTAAGATCAGTGTTGATCAATAATCACTGATCTCATGTATAATTAATTCAATTCAGTTCAGTCACTCAGTAGTGTCCGACTCTTTGTGACCCCATGAACCGCAGCAGGCCAGGCTCCCTGTCCATTACCAGTTTTTGGAGGCCATCCAAACCCATGTCCATCGAGTCGGTGATGCCATCCAACCATCTCATCCTCTGTCGTCCCCTTCTCCTCCTGCCCTCGATCATTCCCAGCATTAGGATATTTTCCAATGAGTCAGCTCTTCGCATCATGTAGCCAAAGTATTGGAGTTTCAGCTTCAGTAACCTTCCAATATCTCCTTTAGGATGGACTGGTTGAATCTCCTTGCAGTCCAAGGGACTCTCAAGAGTCTTCTCCAACACCACAGTTCAAAAGCATCAATTCTTCAGTGCTGAACTTTCTTTATAGTCCAACTCTCACATCCATACATGACTACTGGAAAAACCACAGTCTTGACTAGATGGACCTTTGTTGGCAAAGTAATGTCTCTGCTTTTTAATATGATATCTAGGTTGGCCATAACTTTCCTTCCAAGGAGAAAGCGTCTTTTAATATCATGGCTGCAATCACCATCTGCAGTGATTTTGGAGCCCAGAAAAATAAAGTCAGCCACTGTTTCCACTGTTTCCCCATCTATTTGCCATGAAGTGATGGGACCAGATGTCATGATCTTAGTTTTTTGAATGTTCAGCTTTAAGCCAACATTTTCACTCTCCTCTTTCACTTCATCAAGAGGCTCTGTAGTTCTTCTTCACTTTCTGCCATAAGGGTGGTGTCATCAGCATATCTGAGGTTATTGATATTTCTCCCAG
Organism: Bos mutus; assembly: GCF_027580195.1. Lineage (NCBI taxonomy): Eukaryota > Metazoa > Chordata > Mammalia > Artiodactyla > Bovidae > Bos > Bos mutus. Next base: position 49,964,857 of record NC_091636.1, on the reverse strand, counting down.
CAATCTTGATTCTAGCTTGTGCTTCTTCCAGCCCAGCGTTTCTCATGATGTACTCTGCATATAAGTTAAATAAGCAGGGTGACAATATGCAGCCTTGACATACTCCTTTTCCTATTTGGAACCAGTCTATTGTTCCATGTCCAGTTCTAACTTCCTGACCTATATACAGGTTTCTCAAGAGGCAGGTCAGGTGGTCTGGTATTCCCATCTCTTTCAGAATTTTCCACAGTTTATTGTGATCCACACAGTCAAAGGCTTTGGCATAGTCAATAAAGCAGAAATAGATGTTTTTCTGGAACTCTCTTGCTTTTTCCATGATCCAGCAGATGTTGGCAAGTTGATCTCTGGTTCCTCTGCCTTCTCTAAAACCAACTTGAACATTTGGAATTTCACAGTTCATTTATTGCTGAAGCCTGGCTTGGAGAATTTTGAGCATTACTTTACTAGCATGAGAGATGAGTGCAATTGTGTGGTAGTCTGAGCATTCTTTGGCATTGGCTTTCTTTGGGATTGGAATGAAAACTGACCTTTTCCAATCCTGTGGCCACTGCTGAGTTTTCCAATTTGCTGGCATATTGAGTGCAGCACTTTCACAGCGTCATCTTTCAAGGTTTGAAATAGCTCAACTGAAATTCCATCACCTTTACTAGCTTTCTTCATATAAATGGCAGTTGCCTGAATTAATTAAAACCAGAATTCATAAGTTTTTCTCAAGAAAAGTAATGAAAAACTGAATGATTACATTGTATTATCATTTTTTTAAAGAAATGGGGACTTGGCTATTCCATTATTTATACTCAAAAAGGACTCCAGTTACTAAACTAAATATTGGATCTAAAAATGTGATAAAATCATAATATACACATAATATACACAGACGATGCAAAAGAGAAAAGTATATTAGTGATTGTATGAGCTAAAACACAACATCAGTATTTATTAAAGAGAAATGTGGACCTCTGGGAGAATGAATGGACACATTTTATATCTCTCCCCTTTCTACCACGTTTTCACTTCTCCTGCTCTTTTGCTGCATCAGAATCAATGCAATAGATAATGTAATACAAACCAAGTAGAAGGCAGGGAAATCTACATGAAGAGAAACATATTTTTGTCAGGCTCTTGGTTGCATGTCTTGCTATGAGATAAGAATTAAAAATGTCAAGTTATCTATTTTTTCTCATTTCAGGAGGTCTGAAGTTGAGAATTAAAACAGGGCTAGCCACTGGTAGAAAGTTCTTATACTTACTAAATAAGATCATTTTCTTTTTCTAAATAGAAAATATTGTGGAAATTTGGGTATTGGGTATGAAACTGAGCAAGAAAGGGGACAGATGCATTAAACTGTACTGTTTTTGTTCTACCTCTAGACTTACTTCTATTCTAGGAAAAGGGATTTATTGATCCAGTTGACTGATGTATTAGATTTTGTTCAAAAGGCCCCATTTTATCTGAACTTAAGCCATTGTTAGTTGTGTATTCTATCTTCATTGTGCATATATTTTTCTTAGGGACTTTTGAGGTGAAAGGAAACTAGTTAATAATCAAATTTAAATATAGGTAGCATTATTTTACATATCTTATCATAACATTTATTCCTTTTCCCAGCAGCTAGAGGATAAAGAGATGGTTATTATGCATCTTGACTGAACACATATTTAATAAATGAGGAAATAATTACATTTGATACAATATATACTGAAAATCTTTCAGAAAACAGAAGGATCTAAGGATTTAATGGTGACAATGTAAGTTTATGTAGATGTGTACTTGATGTAAGGCTTCTTAAGTGGCTCAGTGGTCAAGAATCCACCTGCCAATGCAGAAGACTCAGGTGGGATCCCTGAGTTGAGAAGATACCCTATAGAATTATGAGGCACCCCACTGCAGTATCCTTGTCTGGGGAATTCCATGGACAGAGGAGCCTGGCAGGCTACAGTCCATGGGGTCACAAAGAGTCAGAAATGACTGAGCACCTAAGAATCAGTTCAGTTCAGTTCAGTTCAATCACTCAGTTGTGTCCGACTCTTTGCAACCCACGAATCGCAGCACGCCAGGCCTCCCTGTCCATCACCAACTCTCGGAGTTCACTCAGACTCATGTCTGTCGAGTCAGTGATGCCATCCAGCCATCTCATCCTCTGTCATCCCCTTCTCCTCTTCCCCCAATTCCTCCCAGCATCAGAGTCTTTTCCAATGAGTCAACTCTTCGCATGAGGTGGCCAAAGTACTGGAGTTTCAGCTTTAGCATCATTCCTTCCAAAGAAATCCCAGGGCTGATGTCCTTCAGAATGGACTGGTTGGATCTCCTTGCAGTCCAAGGGACTCTCAAGAGTCTTCTCCAACACCACAGTTCACAAGCATCAATTCTTCGGTGCTCAGCCTTCTTCACAGTCCAACTCTCACATCCATACATGACCACAGGAAAAACCAGAGCTTTAACTAGATGGACCTTTGTTGGCAAAATAATGTCTCTGCTTTTGAATATGCTATCTAGGTTGGTCATACCTTTCCTTCCAAGGAGTAAGCATCTTTTAATTTCATGGCTGCAGTCAGCATCTGCAGTGGTTTTGGAGCCCCCAAAAATAAAATCTGACACTGTTTCCAATGTTTCCCCATCTATTTCCCATAAGTGATGGGACCGGATGCCATGATCTTTGTTTTCTGAATGTTGAGCTTTAAGCTAACTTTTTCACTCTCCTCTTTCACTTTCATCAAAGGTTTTTTAGTTCATCTGCATATCTGAGGTTATTGATATTTCTCCCGGAAATCTTGATTCCAGTTTTTGTTTCTTCCAGCCCAGCGTTTTTCATGATGTACTGTGCATATAAGTTAAATAAGCAGGGTGACATTATACAGCCTTGATGTACTCCTTTTCCTATATGGAACCAGTCTGTTGTTCCATGTCCAGTTCTAACTGTTGCTTCCTGGCCTGCATACAGATTTCTAAGCATGAACTCACATAATTCATTGAATGAATTCACTGAATTCATTTCAATAAGTAGATTGAAATCAATCTGCAGGAAGATGTTTAAATACACATTGACAGAGCCTACTCTGTTCAATATTTATATCAGTTCCTGGAACAGAAATGGTACAATGAGTGGATCTGAAGGTGAAACTGAATTGAGATATATTAGAAAATGTATTAGCTGACAGAATCAGGATGTGAAGGAATATTGATGCATTAGATGAACCAAAGCAAATTAAATGAAATATGAAGAGAATAAATGTAAAGGATTAAGCTTGGTTTCAAAGAAACAATTATAGGAACATAGAATAAAGAAAATAAGTTTTCACAGCAGCATATGTGAAAAAGATATATGAGTTCTAGGTTACTGTGGCATTTATATGATTCTATTGCATGATGTGAAATCTGCATATTTGATCTTAGAATCTAAACATAAAAACAGAACAGAAAGTGGGGAATTTGATGATCCCACTGTAATCTCACACTAAAAAAATGCATTTAGGTTTAAAAAATTTGCATACCAGATTTTGAAAGAAATAGTTAAAATAGAATTAATTTTTAAAAAATGGATGGCTCAAGATAATACTTTACTATAATAAATAAATAATTAAAAAGGAAAAGGAAACTTTTACAAGTATTTAAAATACCTTACTGTAGAATGAAATTATTAGATATGCATTACACAATTCCAGGGGGGGAAAATAGGTACATAAATAAAAAATATAGCTAGAGTTTCCACATAAATATAGAAAATTTTAAATATTTAATATGATAATGGAATGGGCTCTGTGTTAGTTTGGGATTTCACAAAGGAGACACAAAGTTGTAATTAGAATGTAAGAGGTTTAATGGGAAAACGGCCTATGAAAGATTATGGGGAGGGAAAACTATGAGTAGATAAGAAGACTCATCAAACTATAATGCAGGCCTGACTCCAATGAAAAGAGAAGTGTAAAAAGAGAACTGAGTAGGAGAAGCCTCCTATTGCAGTGTGGGTTGTAGAGAATCTTGGTGGCACAGTGGTAAAGAATCCACTTGACCCCTGCAGGAAATATGATTTTATTCCCTAGGTTGGGAAGATACCCTGGGGTAGGAAATGGCAACTCACTCCAGTATCCTTGATTAGAAAATTCCATAGACAGAGGAGCTACAGTGCATGGGATCACAAAGAATCAGCCACCACTGACTGATAGAGCATGCATATAAAAGGGAGAGCCCCACAGGAGTCTGTTAGAAGAGCCGTTAGTGGAAGCTGTGCTTGGGCAGGACAAGTTAGGGCTCTAGGAGAGCTGTCTTGCCCAGGCAATGGTAAGGTGCAGCCTCATTAGGGCATGACTTCAGTACAAACACTGGAGGATCCCAATGTGTTGGCAGTTGGAGACTGTCTGACAGCTCCAGTCCTTTGCTTGAGAGTTGAAAAATCTTCCATCTCATGAAAGAAACCCCTAGTCACATACACTATGCCCCATTTGAGCTACCGTCATAAAGAACATTAATATACAGGCATCTGTTAGGTCTTCCAGAAAATAGACACAGAAACAAAGTTAGAAACCCATATTTACCGGAGACCAGCACCTGTGAAAGGAAGATGGAGGTAGTTAGCATGTTCAGGGGGAGGCCACAGACATAATGCAAGTCTGAAAAAAGTCTCTGCCAGCTAAACCCAAGACCTCTAGAGCAAGACTGTCCACTAGGGACTTCCCTGGTGGTCTAGTAGTTAAAAGTCTGCCTTGCAATTTAGGGGACACAGGTTTAACACCTGATTAGGGAACTAAGATCCCATGTGCCACATACCCCAACTACTGAGCCCAGGAGCCACTAGAGAGAAGCAATTACAGAAGCCTGCATGCCACAACTAAGACCTAATGCAGCCAAATAAATAAATACATATTTAGAAAGACTGCCCACTAGAGGAGTCCCTCACTGGGTGGAAATAGCAAGACTCTTTTTAGTGTTATTTCACTAGTTATTATCTGGAGCCATTTGGAGAACTATGGCCTCAGCTCAAATGCTGAGGAGTTAAAGCCATGAGCAGTCAGCCAACCACACCTGCAGAGTGTTTTTTCTTGAAGGAGGGTGTGGTGCTGTGGAGTCCACCATTTGCCCCACACAGTTCCACTTCTCTTCTCTTGTTCAGGCTGCAGTTCCTCCAGCCTTCCAGTGATTGTCCCTTCCTACATATGAGTTTAAAGGAGGAAGAAACCTTTAATCTATGAATTAAAGGTTAATGACACAGCCTCTCATTCCTGCAGTTGGTTTGGAGAAGATAACTCATCATTGTTTTCACTCAGTCACTAAGTCATGTCTGACTCTTTGTAATATCATGGACTGCAGCACGCCAGGCTCCTCTGTCCTTCACTATCTCCCAGAGTTTGCTCAAACTCATGTCCATTGAGTCAGTGATGCCATCCAAACATCTCATCCTCTGTCACCCCCTTATCCTCCTGCTCTCAATCTTTCCCAGCATCCAAGTCTTTTCGAATGAGTCAAGTCTTCACATCAGATGACCAAAGTATTGGAGCTTCAATTTCAGCTTCAGTCGTTCCAGTGAATATTCAGAGTTGATTTCCTTTAGGATGGACTGGTTTGATCTTCTTGCTACCCAAAGGAGTCTTAGGAGTCTTCTCCAATACCACAGTTTGAAAGCATCAATTCTTTGGCACTCAGCCTTCTTTATGGCCCAACTCTCACATCCATACATGACTACTGGAAAAACCATGGTGTGACGTGAAGAGGCATTAGTTGCTGAGTTCTGTCTGCCTCTTTGTGCCTCCATGAACTGTAGTCCACCAGGCTCCTCTGTCCATGGAATTCTTCAGGCAATAATACTGGAATGGGTAGCCATTCCCTTCTCCAGGGGATCTTCCTGATCCAGGTATTGAACCTAGGTCTCCGGCATTGTAGGTGGATTCTTTACCGTCTGAGACACCAGGGAAAAGACATAGCTTTGCCTATGCAGACCTTTGTCAGCAAAGTGATGTCTCTGCTTTTAAACAGGTGATCTAGGTTTGTCATAGCTTTTCTTCCAAAGAGCAAGTGTCTTTTAATTGTGTGGCTTCAGTTACCATCCACTGAGATTTGGGAGCCCAAGAAAATAAAATCTGCCACTGCTTCCACTTTTTCCTCATTGATTTGCCATGGAGTGATGGGACTGGATACCATGATCTTAGAAATTTGGATACTGAGTTTTAATCCTCTTCTATTATATATTCCAAATTCCATTTACCCTCACCTATCACCTCTGCTGGTCTTTTGACTAACCTAGAGCTATACCACAATTCTTCATTTTAGAGGTTAGATCCCTAAATAACAATGTCCTTCTCAAGCAGATGTTGCTACCTTTGTCCACTCAGACTCACAGCTGGCATAGCCAAGTGCATAGCCTGCCGGCTGTATGTGTTCCTTACTTGTCTAATGCCATAAAAACAGTCCTTTCTCTTCCTGCTTATCAGTAAGTTCCCCCTGCAAATGATAACATCTCTTTTTGCTTATTGGTCCCCTTGAAAAAGGGCATATTCTTCAAAGATCATGGCCTTTACTGCAGCAGAGCCCAGAGTTCTGGAAATTAGAAACATGAATTAATCAAATAGAACATTGAATGGGATCCCTTTCCCTATGATTTCTGAACACATACAATTTACTGTTGGGATGCAATATCATATAGACAGTTCTGATCCAGTGAGGATGGACTCTTTATCCTTAAGTTATAGCCCCCAAGCTGACATGTCAGATACCCTATTAGCAGGCCAACCTGACTTTCTATCAGTGGACCTGTTTCTGAATGGTGTGGTCCACTCCTGTATTTCCTTCCACACGAATGATGTCCCCTATTCTGATGCTGATTTGTATGGAATTCCATGCCTATGGGCACATACCCTATAAGCTCCTTAGTCACAATGTTAGCTGAGGCTCAGCAAGTAGGCAAAACAAATCCACATCTGCAATAAATACATATTCATATGAGAACAAATCAATAGGTATACTTGGACAGTTAGAGCCAATTGGTAGCCTTGAGGCATCTTGTCATACCAGGCAATCAGTACTGTACAATTCTCTGGTGTACATTTAGAGGTAGCAATAGCTAGATCAACCTCCAAAAAAGGAGTCCATGCATTTCCTTCATCTCTGCTACAGGGCACACATAATTTGTAGCTCATTTTGTCAGCACTAGGTGGCTGTTGATAAAATCTATTTAACATCAACTGGTTGAGTTATTAATAACATCTGTTTGGTTGTTTAGTGTTTCTTCTATGGTCAACATTTTCAGTTGCACTGTACTATATTACACAAAGATGTTTATACTTGTTCCAGATTCCCCTCCATCCATCAGACAGCTTCTGCCACTGACTTCCTGTCTCTGACTTTCCAACCTCTTTCCTCTGGTCTCCTGAACAGCTTTTCAGCTTATCAGTCATGCTCCTCTTGACTTCAGCCACTTCTCCTTCAAACAGTATGGATAACCGGGCTCAACATCCAAATAACTTCACCCATGGGAAAGGATTTTCCTCTGTCTGTCAAGACTACCTGTGAAAGAGTCTATGCTCATCCTCTAGTTTCTACTTGAACCAAAATGTTTAGCTAACCCACAGGTAAAACCAAGCTGGTGCTTTTTTATTCAGCTTTGGGTTGTCTTAAGGGACTTCCTAGGTGTGATATGAAGTAAGAGTGCAGATAACATTTTTCTATGTGATATCATAGGAGTCCTTGTGACTTGCTCATGTCCTCTTGCTTGCTTAGGTCGTCTGGTCCAGATTGGGCTCAGTCTTTCATTTATTATTGTATCTTTTAATACATTTGCTATTGGAACTTCCTTAATTAGAAGATCTAAGTGGACTCACCTCCTGATGTGTTGTCCCAGATACAAGTTCATTTGTATCTCATCATAAAGCATTCTCATCCATCAAGGAACAAATGCATGCCAACAACTGTTTTGTAAAAGACATATAAGTATCTGTTCCAAAGAGCCTGGCCTTGATTTAGAATATGAGCTTAGGCTATGATTTTGTAATGCAATTTTCCTGAAACTCAAATGTGCACCTTTATTACTCCTGCTCCTTCCAACACCTGAGCTGCTGCTGGAAGTGTAGGTGTGCTGCTGACTGACCTGCTGCAGGGCCCTTCAAGGCCTCACTCGGGGCTAGTAGCCTTCTGTATCCCCTGGCATATGATCCAGGAAAGTGTTCTTAAAGGTGGAATGTGTTGCTCCAGAACCTCAAGATGCCTGCTGGTGTTACGTATGCTTCCTTGGGGCTTCCCTGTTAGCTCGGCTGGTAAAGAATCCATCTACAATGCAGGAGATACCAGTTCAATTCCTGGAGCAGGAAGATCCCCTGGAGAAGGGATTGGCTACCCACTCCAGTATTCTAGGGCTTCCCTGGTGGCTCAGACAGCAAAGAATCTGCCTGCAATGTGGGAAACCTGGGTTCAATCCCTGGGTTGGGAAGATCCCCTGGAGGAAGGCATGACAACCCTCTCCAGTATTTCCTGGAGAATCCCAATGGGCAGAGGAGCCTGGCTTCCAGCGAGTTTCAAAATGTCAGACACAACTAAGCAACTAAGTACAGCACAGCATGCTTCCTTGTGGTAGGACATGCAAGATGTGACAATTTTTCTTTCATTTTTTCAGGAGGAGGATATCCTGACCCTTTGGACCCCTGAAGATTTTAAAGAAATGGCAGATTCTTGATATCTACAGGATTTATTCCTGACAATTTAGAATTCCTATTTATTTATAAAAGTCTCCATGATGCTAGCCACCTTTTTTTCTTGCTGTCTATTCATCATGATCGCATCAGTATATTGGATCAGTGTGATATTCTGCACAAGCATGAATCCATGTCTAATGCAGCGTATGCTATTGGAAACGCTAGTTGAGGTCTTGGGTAGTCTACAAAATCCATTTGGTTTCTGCAGGGGTCAGACTGATGAATCAAATGGAGACATTTTAGGGACTCAATGATGTACTGTCTCTGTGGCTGAATTTAAGCCTCCAGACCCACCTCCCTTTTTTGCCTCCTCCAGAAATGAGTCAACACTTCTTCTGGAGGTCTACAATGATATTGCATTGTTCAAAGATTCTCATCACAAATTATACTGTTAGATTGTTTTAATGCCAAAGGACTCAGGAAAACAAAGACACTCTACCATGATACAGGAGATTCCAGGGGCATAGTGATGATCTAACTCTGGCCCAAGAACTAGGATCCAATCTCCCTTTGGGTAAAGGAAATTCTTCACCATGGCTCTCAAGTTGATAAACTCACCCTTCATCAGTCTTATATTCTGGCTGCATTGACCACATACAACCATAATCAAGATTCATGGCAACAAAATGTCCCCACACAATGTACCAAGATCCCAGGTTTTCACAAATAGTGTTCACACTTTGAAATAATAAGCTTTCTACAGTTGAGCATTCACCTTTGAATTTTCCCTTTTCCCTCTATAGGACATAAGATAACAAAGAGTCCCTTTGGCATTCACACTTAGTTTCTTAGGTTTTAGTTATCCCTCAAAATGGTAGCACTGCAACTTTACAAAAATCCACCAGCACCATTTCCTTGAATGCTTTGTTTCCTGTGCTTTTCAAATGTCTGAATTATCACACTGCCTACAGTGTTCCACTTCTAGAAAAATTTCCCCAGTCAACATCAGTGAAAACACTGGCAATCAGGCACCCACCTTACATTGGAGAACTATTCATGTCCTGAGATGGCATTTCAGAGTCTGCTGGCCAGTGAGTTGAAGTGGTTCCAAAACCTCTTCTTACCACCTATTCATTCAGGCGTCACTCTTGTTACTATTATGTCAATCTGCTGCTTTGTGAAATAGTCTCTGAACTGAAGTTAGAAGTTATAAGTGAAAAATGTAGCAAGTATTAAAACCTGGAAAATGAAAATAGAGAAAGCCATATTAAACTCAGAACCAGTCAAAACATGAGGAAGAGATTACAAAGGTTCTATCAGCCAACAGGGAATTCAGTTCAGTTCAGACACTCAGTTGTGTCCAACTCTTTGCGATCCCATGAATTGCAGCATGCCAGGACTCCCTGTCCATCACAAACTCCCGGAGTTCACTCAAACTCACGTCCATCGAGTCGGTGATCCTATCCAGCCATCTCATCCTCTGTTGTCCCCTTTTCCTCCTGCCCTCAACCCTCCCAGCATCAGAGTCTTTTCCAATGATTCAACTCTTTGCATGAGGTGGCCAAAGTACTGGAGTTTCAGCTTTAGCATCATTCCTTCCAAAGAACACCCAAGACTGATCCCCTTTAGGATGGACTGGTTGGATCTCCTTACAGTCCAAGGGACTCTCAACAGTCTTCTCCAACACCACAGCTTAAAAGCATAAATTCTTCGGCGCTCAGCTTTCTTCACAGTCCAACTCTCACATCCATACATGACTACTGGAAAAGCTATAGCTCTGACTAGATGGATCTTTGTTGGCAAAGTAATGTCTCTGCTTTTCAATATGATATCTAGGTTGGTCATAACTTTCCCTCCAAGGAGTAAGTGTATTTTAATTTCATGGCTGCAGTCACCATTTGCAATGATTTTGGAGCCCAGAAAAATAAAGTCTGACACTGTTTCCACTGTTTCCCCATCTATTTCCCATGAAGTGATGGGACCAGATGTCATGATCTTAGTTTTCTGAATGTTGAGCTTTAAGCCAAATTTTCACTCTCCTCTTTCACTTCCATCAAGCAGATTTTTAGTTCCTCTTCACTTTCTGCCATAAGGGTGGTGTTATCTGCATATCTGAGGTTATTGATATTTCTCTTGGGAATCTTGATTCCAGCTTGTGCTTCAGATACAGAGTGAAATTTTCTCATAAGAGGAGTCCCATGGGGGGAAAAGTGACTAGGTTCTTGGACACTTAGTCGTTGTGTGGGACCGTCCCACAAAGAGCATGATTTTGGCTCAAAAGAAGAAGCAGATCTGAAGGAGTTAATGGCCCAAAACTTTCAGCTAACCACATTCTTCCAAGTCCTCACTTGAAGCAGTATCTCTATGTCCATTTAGTTTCAGCCACACCTTACAGGTTGCAGGGGCTTATGCTAGCCTTTGTTAGGACTGCTTTTTAATTGTTCATGAGCCTCATTATTTTAGAAACAAAACAAAACTAAGCAGTAAAATTGGGTAGCATAGTCTATACCCGTGTAAGTTAAAAGATAATAAACATAAAAGGTATTATAAGACAACTCAGAGTATAATGCTAGCAATATATATGATATATGCTAAAAAAAGAAAGTGGCATAAAATTATTAACTCTTTTATTTTGAAATACTGAAATCGATATTTACTCAACCTCATTCTTCATGAGCATTTGTGGCTTCTCAATGGATGATAGATAAATAGGTAATAGAATTGTTGTTTTTCAGTTGCTCAGTTGTGTCCAAAAACTGGAGTGGGTTGCCATTTCCTTCTCCGTGGGATCTTCCAGGATCAGGGATAACAGTGTGTCTCCTGAATTGGCAGACAGATTCTTTACCACTGAGTCACCAGGAAAGCATCTAGATAGATAGATACATGCATTAGTTCAGTTCAGTCGCTCAGTCGTGTCCGACTTTTGAGACCCCATGGACTGCAACACGCCAGGCCTCCCTGTCCATCACCAACTCCCAGAGTTTACTCAAACTCATGTCCATTGTGTCAGTGATGCCATCCAACCTTCTCATCCTCAGCCGTCTGCTTCTCCTCCTGCCTTCAATCTTTCCCAGCAAATTAGTCAGCTCTTTTCAAATTAGTCAGCTCTTCTCATCAGGTGGCTGAAGTATTGGAGTTTCAGCTTCAGCATCAGTCCTTCCAATGAATATTCACGACTGATTTCCTTTTTTTGTTTGTTTGTTTCTCCACTTTATTTTTTTTTTATTTTTTAACTTTACAATATTGTATTGGTTTTGCCATATATCAACATGAATCCACCACAGGTATACACGTGTTCCCCATTTCCTTTAAGATAGACTAGTTGGATCTCCTTGCAATCCAAGGGACTCTGAAGAGTCTTCTCCAACACCACAGTTTAAAAGCATCAATTCTTCGGCACTCAGCTTTCTTCACAGTCCAACTCTCACATCCATACATAACCACAGGAAAAACCATAGCCTTGACTAGACAGACTTTTGTTGGCAAAGTAACATCTCTGTTTTTTAATATGCTGTCTAGGTTGGTCATAATTTTTCTCCCAAGGGGTAAGCATCTTTTAATTTCATGGCTGCATTCACCATCTGCAGTGATTTTGGAGCCCCAAAAAATAAAGTCTGCCACTGTTTCCACTATTTCTCCATCTATTTGCCATGAAGTGATGGGACTGGGCCATGCATACATACATATTTATATATATATATTTGTATTTATACATATATATATATTTGTATATATATATATGTATATATATTTGTAAATATATATGTATATACATACATATATATACACATAGATAGATATCTAGTTATAGGTCTAGATCTAAATCTAGATTTACCCCTCATCAGATATTGGCAACTAAGGCAGCATATTCTCTGAAACCAGATGCCATGTATTCAAGTTTTCCCACATATATCATCTTTCATCAGTTTCCTTATTATTCTGTTCTTTTGTTTCATCATTTATATAATAAAGGTGATTATGTTAATACCTAATAAAATTTTGTTTTACGTGGACTAAATGTCTTAAAGGCTTTAAACAATGTCTGGCACATGTTAAGTGTAAAATATTATTTATATTGTGGCAACATTTTGGTGAGGCAAACAGGGTGAAATGATAAAATTTCGGAGTTTTCAGGCCCTAGTTTCACCTGTTTCTCAGAAGTGTAACTTGAGAGAAAGGAACTAATATCTACAAATCTTGTTCAGTAACTCCAAATTGGTAATAATCATGAATATTTTGCAGAGTTTGGAGAGTGTTGAATTAGTGAATGCATGTAAATTATTTATTAAAATGGTATAAGTCTAGTGATGAAGATTTTATCCGACAAATTTATGAAGCGAAATAACTCATAGCAAGTATACTTCATGGATTCTTCTCAAAGAACTGGAATCTAAGTCACCATCATCACTATCATAATATTATTATCATTACCATCATCTTTACATTATTATTTTCATTTCTAATTTTATACTTTTTGTCAGATTTAACCAATAAATTTATGAAAGGAATTCCTGAAAACATCAAATCATTCACTTTGAGAAAAATAAATAATTTTCAGTTGGTCCTTTTACTAATTTTTATTTCAAAAAGAGCACTCATATTTGGAACAATGTATTTTAGCCTTAGATTACATTTTCCTTTGAATGTGCTTAATTAACTCATTTTAATTATTCTGTGGGGTCAAAGGGATAAGAGAGATAAAATAAAGTCAATTAACTAGAAGCTGTGCACACATGTATTTAAATGATGTAAGTAATTATTATTTAAGAATAGTTCATTATCATTTTTAGTCTTAGAAATTAGTATGTTCAATTTTCTCAAACTAATCTGATTACATGAAAGATATCTTTCTCTAGAATAAGATCAAGCCACTTACTTGTCATATAGTTTACTTACTCCACAGTCTATTAACCACTCTGGATTCATCTTAGGTATCTAAAGAATGGGGGGGGGAAGCTACAATCCTAACAAGAAAAATATCGTTCAGGCAGAAAAATTAATGACATTTCAAGGACCCATAAGAGAACAGAGGTTAAAGGACAAACAAGTATCTGTTTACCTTGGGCAGAAGCTGTCAACACCACCAAAGTCTGTGGGAAAAGTAAGCTAAAAAATATGATGAACTGTTAGAGGTTGAATGTGGGCTTTATGATAGTGAATATCTCCTGGGGAAGGTTGAGGGCGCAACAATGAGTATCCCACACATTTGATGTTCTTTCCTCTAGAAACAGTCACAAGGATATAGGCTAAATGTACCAAAGAATTCTTGCTGCAGCTTGGTAAGGGAAAAGGAGCTGGAGATCATGTGATAGGTAGCTTCATTTTAATCTGTATGTTTAATATTAGTTCACTTTCAATTATGTTATGAATGGATTTACAGGCATGTATTTAGATACAAATCTATTCATGATGTGTTTATATATACATGTGTGAATAAAATTTTAACTTAGCATGTCTTTTCTGATGATTTTCATTTAGCTTACCATTTTGCGAATACACTTTCATAACATCAAATATTATTCAAATATTTAGTAGGTGCAATGATTTGATTATATCTTATAAGACATTTTAGGCTTTTACCTTTTTAGCTATTATGTTTTTGGGTTTTGGCCTTTATGAGTTAAACTTTTCTGAAAATGCTAAGTTAAAGAGTGCTTATAAAATGGCATTAAATTGCTTCTTTCTTATCCTTAGAGTAAATGTTAGATTTGGAATCTTTAGCTTTAGACTTTTTTCTAGAACTTGCATGTTATATTTTCCAAATAGCTTCACAGAAAATTGACACTAAATTGCATTCATTTTAGCAGTGAATTAGAGCCCCCCTTTCTCTGCAACTTTAACTTATATTAATCTGAAACTTCTCCTCTCCCCACTAAACTAAAGGTGATTATTACCTGAAAACACATAATCCTGAAATTTTATATTATATTTGTTTGTGATTTAATGGTCATTAAAAAGCATTTGATGATACTAATTATACATTTGAAAAAACTCAAAATAGCACATTTTTCTAATGTTGGAATATATTTAATTTTAAAAACTCTTTCCTACAATTTTTTATATTGATATTGTACTGTTTGAACAATGTTTTCTCTAGTTTTTGCCTCTTCTGTCTCATTTGTTTTTAATAACATAACTAATTCTAACAGCCAGATTTCATTACTAACAGGCTATAAAATGTGAGTCATAAGTTTGATAATCATAGTATACATTAAAATATTTATTGAGCTTAACTTTCCAGCAGTACGTGCGTGCATGTTCAGTTGCTCAGTCCAGTCTGACTCTTTGCGACCCTACTGGCTGTAGCCTGCCAGGCTCCTCTGTCCATGGGATTATACAGGCAAGAAAACTGGAGTGGGTTGTCATTTCCTCCTCTGGGGGATCTTCCGACCCAGGGACTGAACCGGTGTCTCCTGAGTTGCCTGCATTGAAAGGCAAATTCTTTATCACTGCACCACCAGGGAGGCCCTTCCAGTAATAACTGCTGCTCTTATCTAGACAATGGCCCTGGCTGATACACTGCGAAAAATTCGTATGTGGGTTATCATTTTGCCACAGAGTGGATATCAGCTCTTCCCATCAGAAATTTCCTTCCTTTTAGTGTGGACTTATTTATTAAAGAGATTCTTCCATTTCAGAGAAATTTCTAATTTTGTTTTAAATCCTTCTAAGTTAAGACACGGGCTTCCCTGGTGGCTCAAATGGTAAAGAATCCACCAGCAAAGTGGGGCACCTGGGTTGGATATCTGGGTTGGGAAGATCCCCTGGAGCAGGGCATGGCAACACACTCCAGTAATCTTGCCTGGAGAATCACCATGGAGAGAGGAGCCTAGGGGGCTGCAGTCCACAGCTACGCAAAGAATGGGACACAACTGAATGACTGAGCACAGCACAGGTTGAGACATCAGTACACTTGGGGAGAAATTACTGCCATAGTCTTTAAAGCAGATATGGTAGATAGAGAGTCCTATACTGTCTCCAATCTATTACTGCTTCCTACTGTATTTCCATTAAGTGTAAATGAATCTACTATGTATTTGAAAAATATGTATATAATTGTTGATAGTAGTCTCTTATGATCCTTTGTATTTCTGTGTTGTCTGTTGTGATCTCTCCATTTTCGTTTCTAATTTTATTGATTTGATTTTTCTCCCTTTGTTTCTTGATGAGTCTGGCTAATGGTTTCTCAATTTTATTTATCCTTTCAAAGAACCAGCTTTTGGCTTTGTTGATTTTTGCTATGGTCTCTTTTGTTTCTTTTGCATTTATTTCTGATCTAATTTTTAAGATTTCTTTCCTTCTACTAACCTTGGGGTTCTTCATTTCTTCCTTTTCTAGTTGCTTTAGGTGTAGAGTTAGGTTATTTATTTGACTTTTTTCTTGTTTCTTGAGGTGTGCCTGTATTGCTATGAACTTTCCCCTTAGGACTGCTTTTACCGTGTCTCACAGGTTTTGGGTTGTTGTGTTCTCATTTTCATTCGTTTCTATGCAAATTTTGATTTCTTTCTTGATTTCTCCTGTGATTTGTTGGTTATTCAGCAGCGTGTTGTTCAGCCTCCATATGTTGGAATTTTTAATAGTTTTTCTCCTGTAATTGAGATCTAATCTTACTGCATTGTGGTCAGAAAAGATGCTTGGAATGATTTCTATTTTTTTGAATTTACCAAGGCTAGCTTTATGGCCCAGGATGTGATCTATCCTGGAGAAGGTTCCATGTGTGCTTGAGAAAAAGGTGAAATTCATTGTTTTGGGATGAAATGTCCTATAGATATCAATTAGGGCTAACTGGTCTATTGTATCATTTAAAGTTTGTGTTTCCTTGTTAATTTTCTGTTTAGTTGATATATCCATAGGTGTGAATGGGGTATTAAAGTCTCCCACTATTATTGTGTTATTGTTAATGTCTCCTTTCATACTTGTTAGCATTTGTCTTACATACTGCGGTACTCCCATGTTGGGTGCATATATATTTATAATTGTTGAAATGGACAAATTCTTAGAAAAGTACAACTTTCCAAAACTCGACCAGGAAGAAATAGAAAATCTTAACAGGCCCATCACAAGCACAGAAATTGAAACTGTAATAAAAAATCTTCCAGCAAACAAAAGCCCTGGTCCAGACGGCTTCACAGCTGAATTCTACCAAAAATTTAGAGAAGAGCTAACACCTATCCTGCTCAAACTCTTCCAGAAAATTGCAGAGGAAGGTAAACTTCCAAACTCATTCTATGAGGCCACCATCACCCTAATACCAAAACCTGACAAAGATCCCACAAAAAAATAAAACTACAGGCCAATATCACTAATGAACATAGATGCAAAAATCCTTAGCAAAATTTTAGCAATCAGAATCCAACAACACATTAAAAAGATCATACACCATGACCAAGTGGGCTTTATCCCAGAGATGCAAGGATTCTTCAATATCTGCAAATCAATCAATGTAATACACCACATTAACAAATTGAAAAATAAAAACCATATGATTATCTCAATAGATGCAGAGAAAGCCTTTGACAAAATTCAACACCCATTTATGATAAAAACTCTCCAGAAAGCAGGAATAGAAGGAACATACCTCAACATAATTAAAGCTATATATGACAAACCCACAGCAAACATTATCCTCAATGGTGAAAAACTGAAAGCATTTCCTCTAAAGTCAGGAACAAGACAAGGGTGCCCACTTTCACCATTAGTATTCAACATAGTTTTGGAAGTTTTGGCCACAGCAATCAGAGCAGAAAAAGAAATAAAAGGAATCCAAATTGGAAAAGAAGAAGTAAAACTCTCACTGTTTGCAGATGACATGATCCTCTACATAGAAAACCCTAAAGACTTCACCAGAAAATTACTAGAACTGATCAATGATTATAGTAAAGTTGCAGGATATAAAATCAACACACAGAAATCCCTTGCATTCCTATACACTAATAATGAGAAAACAGAAACAGAAATTAAGGAAACAATTCCATTCACCATTGCAACAGAAAGAATAAAATACTTAGGAATATATCTACCTAAAGAAACTAAAGACCTATATATAGAAAACTATAAAACACTGGTGAAAGAAATCAAAAAGGACACTAATAGATGGAGAAATATACCATGTTCATGGATTGGAAGAATCAATATAGTGAAAATGAGTATACTACCCAAAGCAATTTATAGATTCAATGCAATCCCTATCAAGCTACCAACGGTATTCTTCACAGAGCTAGAACAAATAATTTCACAATTTGTATGGAAATACAAAAAACCTCGAATAGCCAAAACGATCTTGAGAAAGAAGAATGGAACTGGAGAAATCAGCCTACCTGACTTCAGGCTCTACTACAAAGCCAGTTACCAAGACAGTATGGTACTGGCACAAAGACAGAAATATAGATCAATGGAACAAAATAGAAAGCCCAGTGATAAATCCATGCACATATGGACACCTTATCTTTGACAAAGGAGGCAAGAATATACAATGGATTAAAGACAATCTCTTTAACAAGTGGTGCTGGGAAATCTGGTCAACCACTTGTAAAAGAAGGAAACTAGAACACTTTCTAACACCATACACAAAAATAAACTCAAAATGGATTAAAGATCTAAACATAAGACCAGAAACTATAAAACTCCTAGAGGAGAACATAGGCAAAACACTCTCTGACATACATCACAGCAGGATCCTCTATGACCCACCTCCCAGAATATTGGAAATAAAAGCAAAAATAAACAAATGGGACCTAATTAACCTTAAAAGCTTCTGCACATCAAAGGAAACTATTAGCAAGGTGAAAAGACAGCCTTCAGAATGGGAGAAAAGAATAGCAAATGAAGCAACTGACAAACAACTAATCTCAAAAATATACAAGCAACTCCTACAGCTCAACTCCAGAAAAATAAATGACCCAATCAAAAAATGGGCCAAAGAACTAAATAGACATTTCTCCAAAGAAGACATACAGAGGGCTAACAAACACATGAAAAGATGCTCAACATCACTCATTATCAGAGAAATGCAAATCAAAACCACTATGAGGTACCATTTCACACCAGTCAGAATGGCTGCAATCCAAAAGTCTACAAGCAATAACTGCTGGAGAGGGTGTGGAGAAAAGGGAAGCCTCTTACACTGTTGGT
Source organism: Bos mutus (assembly GCF_027580195.1). Lineage (NCBI taxonomy): Eukaryota > Metazoa > Chordata > Mammalia > Artiodactyla > Bovidae > Bos > Bos mutus. The sequence continues at coordinate 49,946,111 of NC_091636.1, read as the reverse complement.
GGGAATGCCAACTAGTAGAGCCACTATGGAGAACGGTGTGGAGATTCCTTAAAAAACTGGAAATAGAACTGCCTTATGATCCAGCAATCCCACTGCTGGGCATACACACTGAGGAAACCAGAAGGGAAAGAGACACGGGTACCCCAATGTTCATCACAGCACTGTTTATAATAGCCAGGACATGGAAGCAACCTAGATGCCCATCAGCAGATGAATGGATAAGAAAGCTATGGTACATATACACAATGGAGTATTACTCAGCCATTAAAAAGAGAACATTTGAATCAGTTCTAATGAGGTGGATGAAACTGGAGCCTATTATACAGAGTGAAGTAAGCCGGCAGGAAAAACACCAATACAGTATAATAACACATATATATGGAATTTAGAAAGATGGTAACAATAACCCTGTGTACGAGACAGCAAAAGAGACACTGATGTATAGAACAGTCTTATGGACTCTATGGGAGAGGGAGAGGGTGGGAAGATTTGGGAGAATGGCACTGAAACATGTAAAATATCATGTATGAAACGAGATGCCAGTCCAAGTTCGATGCAGGATACTGGATGCTTGGGGCTAGTGCACTGTGACAACCCAGAGGGATGGTATGGGGAGGGAGGAGGGAGGAGGGTTCAGGATGGGGAACACATGTATACCTGTGGCGGATTCATTTTGATATTTGGCAAAACTAATACAATTATGCAAAGTTTAAAACTAAAATAAAATAAAAAAAAGAAAGAAAAATATGTATATGTCTTGCAGCCCTGGGAAAGTATCTTCAGAAGTAAGTTGTAATTTTAAAAAGTTTACAGCACCTACTGACATTGTGGACTTAGGGTTCAGGGCCCACTGGGTCTATCTTATGATGGCAAATGATCAGCACAGACTGGCCTGTCCCTGGCTTTCTGTATACTCAAAAAAGGGCTGGAATATCTAAGGGGAATTAAATATGTCAAATCTCTTCTAACTTCCGTAACTATCTGGTAGAGAAGAGTTGTAATTTTTATTCAACAACTGCCCTTTACCTAATGCAGAAAAATACAGAGAACATGTGAAACATTCAAATTATTAGGCTGACTTTATGATACCAGATACTGAAATGACCATGGAGAGCTTCTATGGTGAATGAGAAAGCAAGGAATATGAGCTTATATGATGTATCTGCAGTTCAAGACAATAGCATCTAACTGTTTTTTATTTGGAAACTCATCTTTCCTTCTGAAATAACTTCGCTTAATTCCTTTTTTTTTTTTTTAATTTTCAGGATTTCTTTTTTTCTTCTTTTTTTACTTAGTTGATATGAAATTTTTCTTTAACTATTATATCCATTACCCTATACATTTAGTATCATTTCTCTTGAACTGTGTGAAGTAATGTATAACAATTAAAAACTTTTGTAATTTCTGAACAACTATAAAAGATTAACATTTTCCACCACGTTTGTCTACCATTTACCTATTATACACAGAAGTCTGGAAAATATAAATTAAAAAAAAATCTTTTTGTAAACCACAGAATATCAATGTAGATGATTATACTTTAACTCTGTGAACATAAAAGGGAATAATCTTTCCTATACCCAAGCAATCAAGAAAAATTCTTTGGCATTTTGATTTTCTTGAATAAGTAGCTCAATGCTCTATCAAAGGTACATATAGATATTCAGTTAGAGTTATTCACTCAAATTTGGGCAAATTTATTGAATACATCTAAAATTGTAATTGGATTTCTGAGTGTATGTGTGTTTGTGAGCATCATTCATATTCCTCTGCAGTGTACATAGGTACAGATAACACAGATTTGTCTTTTTAATTGATGAGGTGGAAATTAATATGCTTTACATACAATGCTTTTGTCTCTGGTAAAATTTATTATGTATTCTATTTCTTGCAATTTTAAAACCTTCTAACCTACTTGAGAATTTGAGTGTTAATACATAGCTTTGTAATATAGCTAGAAAATAGGTCTTTTTCCCATTCTACTCTTTCCAGTGTAATCAATACTAAGAAATATTCAAGTGCAATCTGATGTTCAAACAAACAATATTTTAGAATATTACCAGTAAGAAATACTTGAGGTTCAGATAAATTTTAACCAATCCATCTAAACAGTACCCTGATCTTCATTGTATATTAGATAATGAAATATTTTTCCTAAAATTATAAGGGAAACCATTATGGCAAGATACAAAAATTCCCAGTATATGAAACTTTACCCCAGGCAAAGTGAAACATTTAAGAAATTGCTTGTATATTTTTACAAATATTCCATTTGTGAAAGATCCTACATGCCCTACTATTCTCTGGGGGTTCACCAAATACATTTTTCTTCTTGTTACCACAGAAATACTATAAGATTTTTCAAATGCCATGGAGTATAAGAATAAAGAAACTTTTACCTCATTTTCAGCTTAAAGTTTTCAGCTTGCCTGTTTTTTTCTTCATTTCCAAATATTCCAGTATTGAGAAACTAATTGAGTGGAGGTATTTCTCATCAACCCAGTCAGTGTAAAATGATCCCATTGCTTAACATTGATATAAGCCTATTAAAGTTAATGGAAGAAAAAATTACACCACTGAACTAGAAGTGATGGTGATGACTCAAATAGAGGCTAATGGGGATAACAGGCAAGAAAGGTTAGACTTACCCAGGATTTCTTTTTATACAGCTTTTTTTATTTTTTCTTTTGGATGGGGGAGAGCAAGCATGGAGGCAGTGTTATCCACCCAAAAGTGCATCTTAGACAGCTTGTGTGTATTTATAAGCCATTTTAGTCTCTGAGTATTCTTGCCTATTCAGTGCAGTTATTGCATGAGTTGATTGTGTAGCTTTTTAGTGTTCCTTCAATAGTATCAGAACCATTTCTCTTCCATTTCTTACTTTGAGAAATAGATGCTGCTTCTCCCATAAGGTGTGTTCAGTCATGAAGAGTGATATGAAAGTAGGCTTCTCATCACCACCAAGTTCAAACTAATGGTGACTAGACACAGGCATAGTTCCTCTATCTCAACCACCACTGTTGAGTTCTTTTCTCTTTATTCACACTTGGGACCCAACCCTTACTCTATAGACATCAGGGTACCATCTTACACCTTGCAGGCTAACTACTTAGGTCCTTTTGCTAGGATAAGTTTTCTAATCTTTGAAATAAGCTCTTCATTTTAACTACCACTTTCTGGGAATTTTAGAAGACCCCCCTTGTAGCTCCTATTTCTAAACTTCCCTCATTTGGTAAAGAGATGTAAGAAAATCATATCTACAAGTGTTTGTGAAATTTAAACACATCATTTTACAAACTCAAATGAACTTCTCCACTTAGCTTCTGAAATTAAATCTCCTGTTGTGGTCTGTTTCAAAGAAATGGTTAGGCCTTAGTGGACAGATATATTGATGGGTCTGAATTCCTCACCACTGCTTTAAAGGTATTAGTAAAGTCACACTTCATTGCTTTTTAGGATAGAAGATGCATTTGTGTTTTATTTTCCTGAACTATTATTTTCTCAACAAAGTGCATTTGTCTATATTGAAAGATCTGATTAAGAAGCTAAGCTTTGAGCTTATTTGTGTAATAATAATATGTGGTCCAAGCTAGTTGTTGATGTGTGTACATCTAAAATTTAAATTTTGTTTTCTATGTTTTGCTCTATCTGTGCATAAATGTGTAGAGTTATCTTTATGCACATGAATGTGAACGATATGATAGACAGCTCAGATCCTTCTTCAGGCTGAAGATCTATTTCAGTGGCTGATGGGAGTATTGCTGACAGAGATCCCATGTTGTCACACCATCCTGTATTACCTTGGTTAAAGAAAGGTTACATATGTTCTCTGGGAAGCCTGCATCTGATGATCAGCTATGAAGGACAATAAATGTCCAATTCTCTTGGCCCCACCTGAAACATATAAGAAAGGCCACTGAAGCCTCAGTGTTCTCTGCAGGCCCAGCTGGGTCTTCACTGAGATTGACTCCTCTCTAAACTTCTCCCTCTGACCAGTCTTCATTCCTTCCTTTTCTTTCCTTGTCTTTTGATCCTAAAAGCCCAGCCTAATAAATATTCCTTGTGCTAGTCTAAGTCTCAGAGACAGCTTCCAGGGAACCTAACTGCCAATAATCCTAGGTAGACATCTGGGATACTCAGATAACAGATACACATTAATCAGGTTGAATTAATCAGATTCTTGACAAACATAAGTTTTCACAAATCATAATGTGTATATAACCATCTGGGGATGACAGAGGATCAAATGGCTGGATGGCATCACCCACTCGATGGACATGAGTTTGAGTAAACTCTGGAAGTTGGTGATGGACAGAGAGGCCTGGTGTGCTGCGATTCATGGGGTCATAAAGAGTCGGACACGACTGAACAACTGAACTGAACTGAACTGAACTGGACTAAACCATCTTATATATGGAGATGTTAGTTTGCATCCTGGTTCTATCAGGATGTTGTGTGAATAGGGAAGCTACTTTTGTAAATCTCAAAACTCCTTATTTGTAAAATGGTGATAATAAATCTCATTGTTATTGCTGTTATAAGTCAATGAGACAAGTCATGTTAATTACTAAATATCCTTCCTGAAACACTCATCTCTTATCTTCTATTCTATTATCTAAAATAATTGAGGATGCGTATTTATAGCATCAGAATATGGTAGTTATTGTAGAGCTAGATAAAGTCATAACATTGTAATATTTTCTAATAGGCTTTTTTTCAAAGGAAAATATGTATATGAATACATTTAGAGCTATAGTTCAAATAAATAATTAACCTGGATTTCAGTTTAATTATTTTTTTGAAGAAGGCTTGATCTGTTATAAGTTTCCTAAAGTAAGATTGAAAAAAAGAAAATATTTGTGACTTCAAGTTGGGTCATATATACAGATACCAGTCCTCAGGAAAATGTCTTCAGGAATAACTTTTTTTTTTCACTCTGTCTTATTCATAACTGAGGTGGAAGAAAGTAAATGGATGTGAGATGGTAATTAGACATAACATCATCAGCAGATTCTTTGTGTTGCTTCAAGTAATGAAAGAAGGGGTTTTGGAGTCGGGGTCAGAGCGTACAGTAAAATTCCCGTTCACTAGCATCACACATGTGTTTCTCTTTGATCAGAAAAAGTATCCTTTGATTCTTGGTTGACGGAAAATTTTGCATATCACTGGAAAAGGGCATTGTGCCATTTTACACTATAAAATACATCTGGGTAACCTAAGGCTAGCTATTATAAATCATAAAGAAAGTCAGGTTTATTGAATATCAGATTTCCATTCAATCACATTCATACACAAAGAGACAGTTCAAATTGTAATTGAAGTTGTCAGCTTTCATTCATCTTATACAGGATTTTTCCAGCTGCCCATTATTCATTCTTTTGTACTTTGAGTCAGTTTATCTGAGTCGACTTTCTATAAGAAGATGAAAAAGGACAAGCTGATTTTTTTCCTGTTAATTCTAACAAAATAATAGTGATTTTCTAATCACAAAACAATGCTCTTTCTTCATTTGAAATTGAGTAAAATATAATTCCATTTTCTGTTTCACCTGTAATCCATATGAAAAGACAATCAATACAAGCGATGTGCCTCAATGAACTAAAATGGAAGAAATGATAGCACACCAGGAACTTTCTGAAAAATAAATTATTTTTAAGTTGAGAAATTTCTAGTAAGGCACAATGAGAATTATTAAAGTGATTGAATGATCCCTAATGATTAATACTGGTCAACTTTCCCTCTGACAAATGCCTACTTCCTACGGAGCAAATATAACAACTTTGAAATTGCTTAGAAAAAAATTGTGAAAGATTTTTTTTTAATGGATTTTACAAAAAGTCACTTTAAAATATTATTTCTTTTCAGTTCAGTTCAGTTCAGTAATTCAGTCGTGTCTGACTCTTTGCGACCCCATGAATTGCAGCACGCCAGGCCTCCATGTCCATCACCATCTCCTGGAGTTCACTCAAACTCACGTCCATCGAGTCGGTGATGCCATCCAGCCATCTCATACGCTGTCTTCCCTTTCTCCTCCTGCCCCCAATCCCTCCCAGCATCAGAGTCTTTCCCAATGAGTCAACTCTTCATATGAGGTGGCCAAAGTACTGGAGTTTCAACTTTAGCATCATTCCTTCCAAAGAACACCCAGGGCTGATCTCCTTCAGAATGGACTGGTTGGATCTCCTTGCAGTCCAAGGGACTCTCAAGAGTCTTCTCCAACACCACAGTTCAAGAGCATCAATTCTTTGACACTCAGCCTTCTTCACAGTCCAACACTCGCATGCATACACGACCACTGGAAAAACCATAGCCTTGACTAAACGGACATTTGTTGGCAAAGTAATGTCTCTACTTTTGAATATGCTATCTAGGTTGGTCATAACTTTCCTTCCAAGGAGTAAGCATCTTTTAATTTCATGGCTGCAATCACCATCTGCAGTGATTTTGGAGCCCCCAAAAATAAAGTCTGACACTGTTTCCACTGTTTCTCCATCTATTTTCCACAAAGTGATGGGACCAGATGCCATGATTTTCGTTTTCTGTGGCTCAGTTGGTAAAGAATCCGCCTGCAGTGCAGGAGACCTGGGTTCAATCCCTGGGTTGGGAAGATACCATGGAGAAGGGAAAGTCTACCCACTCCAGTATTCTGGTCTGGAGAAGTCCATGAATTGTATAGTCCATGGGGTCACAAAGTCAGACAGGAATGGGCAACTTTCACTTTATTTCTTTTAGCAGTTGCTAAGTTATATCATTCTTATAAACCTCATGAAAGTTACATTTAGTGTTATCATTAAATGACATTATTTAGTACCTTCCAAATGACATGTAATTTGGACATACAGCATGAGCTTTTTAATTGCATCCCAAATAGTTCAACCACAAACTGTATGCAATGCAGTAATTGAACTACACTCTAATTAGGGAAGCTAAAGATACTCTGTTCTTTACAGTACAGAAATAAAAATGTTCAACTATTTTACTTGTTTTCCTTTTCACTGTAAGTCTTTTGTATAATTTTCATTTTACATTAGCGAAAAGATTCCACATGGAAACTGGCTTAAATGTTCCACATTTTAAAAGTCACAGACCCTTGGAGACCAAATCACATGATTTTTGAGCATTTTATGAAACTTATGAGCCTACAGTGTGAACACCAACATATTCTATGTGCCAGTCACTATTCCTAATGGTCTGGATGGACGTGAGGTCTGGTCTTCTACCTATTGCAGTTTGTCATTCATTCTTTCAGACATTCACTCACTCATTCATGTAGTTGTATTGATTCATTTATTCATTCTTTCCCTAAATGTTTATTAAATTCCTATAGTGTAGTAGGTGCTATTCTAAACCCTAGAATCTCATTTGTTTATTTACAGATAGCTCCCCTCCTTGTGGGACTTCCCTGGTAAAGGAAGTAAAGCTCAGATGGTAAAACGTCTGTCTACAATGCGGAAGACCCGGGTTCAATCCCTGGGTGAGGAAGATCCTCTAGAGAAGGAAATGGCAACTCACTCCAGTACTTTTGCCTGGAAAATCCCATGGACAGAGGAGTGTGGTAGGCTTCAATTCATGGGGTTGCAAAGAGTCGAACACGACTGAGCAATGTCACTCACTCACTCCCCTCCTTGTAATATACCTCCAGGGTTGGAGATAAACAGTAGCCAAAGAATCACACAAATGCAAACTTGTACTTTACAGTGAGTATAAAGACCCCTCTACTATGACAGGAACCCCTGTATTGAGAACCACACATCTAACAGTTTAACCAGATTTATCCTAAGAGAATCAGAAAAGACTTTCTTGAATTGTGAAAGCTGAGCATGTACAAATTAGATGAAATGTGGAAGAAGGGGTGAAAGAAAAATAAAACACATTTGCAGCAGGAAGAAATACAGCTGCAAAGATCCTGGGGATTAATTCATTAATTTCAGAAATCTAAGGCAAATTATGAGACTGGCATGGGGTGAAGAGGATGAGAATCAGAGGATTCTAGGTAATTCCAAGTGTTATTTATGTGGTTCCTTTATACTTGTATTGCTTACTAGTAGGTAGGCTAAGTAGTTTATTTTCTTCTGTCAATACAGTTTCTAACATATTTTTTTAAATAACTTATATGATTTTTATTCATTGCCTTGGTACATTTTCTTATTGAGTCTCATCATCTGTTAGTTGACTTCCTCAAAATTTCTCATTATATAAGGTTATCATTGGCAAAATTTAATATTTGTTTCCTCATTGTCCTATAAAATGAAAATAGAAACCTGGGAATAGGGATGTGTTGTGCCTTTCTTTCGCTTATTATATTTCCGGTCATTTCAAAGCAATATTAGTAATAATGGTGATAAAAGATGTAGGTAGTCTCATATTATCCCTAATTTAATTGAAGATATTTTAAGACAAACCTTGGTTAAGTTCATTCAACAAACATTTATTGGTCATACCATGTGCTGGGCAGTGGTGATAAAGGAAAACAGACCAAAATTCCGTCTTTTACAGCTTATGTTTTATATTTTAATGGAAGAGGGAGGGGGCAACACATGGAATTAGTTTTCCTGTTCAAAATTAATATATGCTTGCCTGTGTGCTTCGTCACTTCAGTTGTGTCCGACTCTTTGAAACCTCATGGACTGTCACCTTCCAGGCTTCTTTGTCCATGGGATTCTCCAGGCAAAAATACTAGAGTGGGTTGGCACACCCTCCTCCAGGGGATCTTCCTGAGCTGTGGATCAAACCGAGTCTCCTAAGTCTGCTGCATTGCAGGCAGATTCTTTATCCACTGAGCCACTTGGGAAGCCCAACATATTAATTAGCTAAGATAATAATTACTAAATACCTACCAAGACAGTTGAGATGATATTATGTGTGTGTGTGTGTGTGTGTGTGACTGCTTGTCCTAGGGATCATGAAAAGAAAAATGAGTATTTTATTGACTAGAAAAACACAGGTACTAAAGCTTTACTTACACAGGATCACAAGTGCAGTAAGCATTACTGGGTCCTCTCTCTTCCTAAGAGGAGAGTGTATATCCTCTAATTCAAAGAAGGATTTCTGAGAACTAATAGAATTACTCCCTCAACATGTACCCACAGGAGTTTTGGAGCAGCACTGGGATGGAGGAGGCGGGCAAACGTATGAGGAATTTTCCTTCTTTCTTTCTTTTTTTCTGCTGGAATCTGCCCCTTTGAGTTTTCCCAGGTGGCTCAGTGGTAAATAATCTGCCTGCCAGTGTAGGATCCACCAGGAACTTGAGTTGGATCCCTGAGTCAGGAAGATCCCCTGGATAAGGAAACGACAACCCACTCTAGTCTTCTTGCCTGAAAAATCCCATGGACAGAGGAGCCTGGTAGGCTCCATGGTGTCCCAAATAGTCAGACATGAATGAGGGACTGAACAAGCACACTGCCCACTTTGTTAGAGATTTCAGTGAAATTCTTTAGAGATGGATAATTTCTTCTTAGGGTTCCCTGGTAGCTCAATTGGTAAAGAATCCAACAGCAATGCAAGAGATCCTGGTTTGATTCCTGGATCCAGAAGATCTACTGGAGAAGGGATAGGCTACGCATTCCACTATTCTTCAGGTTCACCTGTGGTTCAGCTGGTAAAGAATCTGCCCTCAATGAGGGAGACCTGGGTTCGATCCCTGGGTTGGGAAGATTCCCTGGAGAGGAAAGCTACTGCTATCCACTCCAGTATTCCTGCCTGGAGAATTCCATGGACTATATAGTATAGTCCATGGGGTTGCAAAGAGTTGGGCATGATTTCTTCTTAAATGTATACACACCTTATTTTTCCAACTTTATCATCTGATGTACCTCCCAGTTTGTTTGTTTGTTTTCCTATTTGCCTCATTTTTCCCATCCCCACGGGTCTCTTGAATAGCAACTGAAACAACCAAAAGCCAGATTTTTCTCCTGATTGTGGTCCACACTTGATCACTGGGAGCCTCTACCCAGTTTATCAAGCAAAAATTCCCATGAGTCTCATCACCCCCAGTCCCACCACCTCTCTGATGGTGTGATCTCAATGCTACTACTGGCACCTTTGAATTCCCTCCTTGTGAATGAGGCACTGTCCACTATGCCCCTCATTTTCAGGAAAAATATATTTTGTAATTTAATTGTAGATCTTTTTCCTTAATGTTCCCACTGACAGAATCCTATAATTTCTCAATTTTTTGTTGATCTCTTCAAAGTGAAAAAAGTGTTAGTCGCTCAGTTGTGTCCAGCTTTTTGTGACCCCATGGACTGTAGCAAGCCAGACTCATCTGTCCATGGGATTTTCCAGGCCAGAATACTAGAGTGTGTTGCCATGCCCTTCTCCAAGAGATCATTCCAACCCTGGGATTGAACCCAGGCCTCTGGCATTGTGGGCATATTCTTTACCCCTTAAGCCACCTCCAAACTCAACCGTAAACTGAAGCTGGATTGTCAGGTAAAGATTTAAAAAAAAAAAACAAAAAACAGTTTGGGTCACATATTTTGCAAGCCTGCCTAGAGGTTATGTACTTCACTTTGGAAAATGTCATGCAAGCTAAATAGAAGCTTCTATTCTAGAACAGAGCTGTACCTTACGTTATGGTTTGAACTAAATTTTAAATATAGTAATCTTTCATGAACTTTATCATCATTTTAATGACTATGTAGAGAGTAATAGTTCACCTTCTGGATATTTGCCAAATCTCTTGAGGAGTTCTCATTTCAAATGTGAACAAGGTCATAGAAATGTTCTAGCAGGTTTAAAAGCCACTGAAATCATTTCCCTGTAATAATCTCAGGTCCAAGAGGCCACCTTCCTCTTGTTCTTGTAGAATATGTGTATTTATATTTTTCCTAATTCTTTAGCACAGTGCTTAAGTGCTTTAGTTCTTATTGCTTATCAACATCTGATTATTTTCTTCATTTGGATTTGTTTACTAATTCCTCCCTCAGTTGGCTGTGAGCAGAGATTCTTTAGGTCAATGATGTATCTCTAATATCTATCACCAGGTTTTACTTATAGTAAATACCAATAGGTAATTTCTGAGCAAATACATTGATGATGAATAACTAAGTGACATAATTCATTATATAAATATTATGCTTTAATATATTTAACTACTACCCTAATGTTGCACTTATGTTTCTACATGCTTATCATTATTAACAACTCTCTGAGGATCCTCTCAAGACTTTTTTTTTGGCTTTATAAACATGATTTAATGCTTTAACTCATGATTAAATATTCTAAATAGGTTTTTTAAATTGATCATTGCAAATTCAACACATGACTTTACAATTTTTATCATGCTTCTTAGCCTCAGTAACCTGAATGTTACCTTTTAATTTCTTGGCAGTTTAGAAAGTAAAATTTGTCACCACATTCACTATATGTTAATTTTAATTTTAATTATTTGGCTGCTAGTAGAGTAAATGTGGGAGAAGGCAATGGCAACCCACTCCAGTATTCTTGCCTGGAGAATCCCAGGGACTGGGGAGCCTGGTGGGTTGCCGTCTACGGGGTTGCACAGAGTCGGACATGACTGAAGCGACTTAGCAGCAGCAGCAGCAGCAGCAGAATAATGTGGCTTCTGTTTGTTTTGTTTGTATATTACCACTTCCACACTCTTCTTTAGTGAACTGAGTTTCCATAGACTTTTTTAGTTTTCTCCACTAGGATACTTATTTTCTTACTGATTTATTTTAAAAAATGCATTAATAATGTATACCCTTTGTACATATGTGGCAAATAATTTCTAATTGTGATAAGATTAAAATTTTATAGTGAATTTGTTACAAAAATGACAACTTTTTTTAGAAGGCAAGTAAATATTTTGGTTTCTAGTATTCTAAAAAGGTATTTATTACCAAATATTTAAATATCACTTAAAATTCCCTTTTAAATACATGTTTTCTTTACCCTTAAATATTTGAACTAATTTACATCTGCTTATTACATTTGTATGTTTGGGTTCTTAGGTTAATTTAAAACTTGAAACAAAAACACACCTAGAAGTGAACTCTAGGGGTACTTTATTCACCTTTATCAAGCTAATATGTTTTAATCATTCTGTTAAGGTTTCAGGAGGATATTTGGATATTTTGGGGCTGTAATTATCTTCTCTGTGTAGAATACCTCATGTGTTTTGCATGTGTTACTTTCAGAATATTTGATATGTCATGTGACTACCTCCCTCTAGGACACTTTTTTTTTTTAGTGTATGGTGACTCAAAACCACGTACTGTCTACTGTTCTGTTCATTTCATATTATGTCCTAAATTAATATACATTCTAATTCAAGGTTAAGTCCATCCGGTTGACCCTTCCTTGTTTCTTTCTCTCTCTTTCTCTTGAGATTTAGAGCAGCTCCTTCCATACTTTGTTTTTGCCTCTTTCATATCTCTGAATACAAGCAATTATTTTTTGACTTTTTTATTCTACAGTAAACCATGTGTTTGTGTGTGTTTTACTCTTTCTCTAGTCTATTTTTGGAGGAGAGATGGAGCTGGTTCCATTGATTTCCTCCCAAATAAATTTATGATTTAAGAATCTCCTTTTCATACCATAGCCATTCTTCTACAAACACAAAAACCCAATCTGGCAGCAGTAATGTGGAAGATGGGCTTTGCAGGTGGTACGAGTGGTAAAGTACCTGCCTCCCTATGCAGGAGACGTGAGACGTGAGTTCAATCTCTGAGTTAGGAAGATCCCATGGAAGAGGACATGGCAACCCACTCCAGTATTTCTGCCTAGAGAATCCCATGGACAGAAGAGCCTGGCGGGGTTGCAAAGAGTCAGACATGACTGAAGCAATTTAGCATGCGTGCAGACAATGTGGAGGATATACATGCTCCATGTGCAATTAATAGGATGAGAACATAGTACTGTTTCAGAAAACAAATAGGTGCCCATTATGCAATATGCTGGCAGGAACAACTCCTCAATGCAAGCCCACACAAATAATCGAATGGGAAATCTTTGGGTGCTACCTTGGTGACCCAGTGGCACCAAGATCTTGGCTATACTGTCTTTGTTTAGTGATGCTGAAGTGAAACAGAGGTTTACCACTTTATAGGCTTCCTCCAAGACCTGCAACTGCTTCCCAAGAGCTACCAAATTAAATGTTTCTTATATCTTCTGTATTATTTCTCTCCTCTGACCTTAGAAATAATTATTTGTCTTAGTACTGTGTTTTAAAAGTATGTTACTCTCTTAAATTTCACATGTGTTTCCACAGCCACTTTCTTCCTTTTTTTTTTTTTTTAGGTTTTTTTGATGTGGACCATTTTTAAAGTTTTTATTGAATTTGTTACAATATTGCTTCTGTTTTACATTTTGGTTTCTCGACCACAAGGCATGTGTGAATTTAGCTCCCTGACCAGGGATTGAACCTGCACCCCTTGCATCGGAAGGTAAAATCTTAACAACTGGATGATCACCAGGGAAGTCCCAGCCATTTCTTGGTATATGATGTGTTTGGTATCTCCTGAGTTTGATGCCACTGAAACACAAAAATTAGAAATAATTTGTTTTGTTTTTCTGAAATTCCTTTTCTGTTTGTTATCCTACTTGAGGAAATCCTACATGCATAACTAAATGGGAGAATGGATATATAGTAACAAGAGGTTTTATGAACAAAATCACATTGATCAACCTTTCAGAATATCATCCAACCCCTGGAATTACTAAATCCTGGGCAGAGTGTTCTATGTCTGGGAAATCAGATCGTCAAAATATGTGCAAAGCCTGCCCTTGTGAAGTTCACAGCCCATTGGAATTTGAGCTCTCAGAGAACTCAATTTTCTTATTCAGCCACCATTAAACATTACGTTATCGATGTGTAAGCAAATTAAAAGGAGCTCTCTTATGAAGTTAAAAATGTAGGATGGAAAAGACAATAAATACTTTTTAACCACAGAGCCAGATAAGAACTATAAAAGAGGTGCAGCAAGGTACAGAAAATAGCCACATTTAAGTCAGCCAAGGAAAACGACCCAAGAAACTTTCCCCAGAAGAGGTGACATTAAGATGAACTTTGCAGAACATATACTTTTATTTCTGGAATGAGACTTGAAGGAAGCAATTAGGCATGTGAGGAAAGGCACACTGTCATGGGACAAAATGGCCCATATAAAGCCATAGAGATCATTATGGCAGATGGGAATAAAGTGTGCACCTGCCGCTTGAAAAGACTCCGATAGTCCCACATACTCTTTGACTCCCCCAAACTTTCAACCATTTATTATTTTATAGCTACAATAGATTCCAAAGTAATTTTTATCTCATTAAACAAATCCTCACTTTAAAAATAATTTTCAGTAAATAATAACCACTGAGAGTTTGAAAAGTTTGAATAAGAGATCAGTTTTTAGGGTCTTCTTATGCATATGTTTTGTGAGCAATTTCAATTATTCACATTTGGGAGGTATTTTCCATGTGTTTGTGTATTCCAAACCACAGTGGAACTTGCATTTTCATATATAAGCCTGACATATTAAAAACTGTCTCAAAAATAGATAGCTAGTGAGAAGCTGCTATATAACACAGGGAGCTCAGTTTGACACTGTGATGATCTGGAGGGGTGGGATGGGGGTGGCAAGAGGGAGGTTCAAGAGGGAGGAGATACATGTATACTTACAACTGATTCTTATTGTACAGCAGAAACCAACATGGCATTGCAAAGCAATTATCTTCTAATTAAAAATAATGAAAAAAAAAGAAAAAGAAAAAAAAGCTGTCTCAAAATGTGTTTTCTCCAGTTGAAGAAAGTGGCAAAACACATTTCCAGAGAAAGAAAAACAGTACAGAATTGTGGACTTTGAAGCCACTTACTATTTGAAGACTGTCAGCTAATCCAGTGTCATTCTAATATGGGGTGGGTGTAGGAGTAAGACAGGCATCTGGAAAGAGAAATTAAGAGCAGATTGTCAAGGGACATTTTTGGCACACGATGACATTTATTCTATAGGGAAAATCTGAGTAAATTAAAACTAAGTTGTGAGAGCTCTGGTTAGGACTACCGTCCTGGAAAGATGCGTTTGAAGCAGAGATGAAATAAGACACTTGAGTTTATGTGTATCTAGTCTCCAAGCTAATCACGTTAGGGTAGATGTACTAAAGAAGTGTATACACTGTTTGGAACAGAGAGTTATGCATATAAAGCACTGAACTCTGTTCAAAATTGGACTGCTATATTTGGCAATCTGTTCTCATGGTTATTAGTACACTCACCAGCACTATAGACCCCGTGTTCTTTCTTAGTAAAAGAAAAAAAAAAAATCTAATGACAAGTTTAAGATCCTCAAATGAAATCTGTAAATAATGTAACCTACTCAAACATGTACAAGAGTCAAATAATTAGAAAAACTCTAAAAATACAATACATATAGACAGTTGCAGGCGTGGAGGGTGGGGAAATTTCTACATGTATGAGACAGAAGTAAATAGAAGAGTATCTGGGATCCAATTTCAAGGAATTGCATCAAGAAATTCATAGTCATAATTGTTGGGCTACATTATGCACACCCACCCTCAGTACCATATAAAGTGCAGAATTAGAATTTACACATTAACATAATCCAATAAGATGTATGTATGCACTTTGAGAAAACTAAACTATTAATTGGACACTGGTATTAATTCAAGTAGAACTGAGAATAAATTCTTAAAGGAATTAATTTGGATATGGTTATATTATTGGGTATATATATATATATATATATACAAGGAATAACACAACTTTTGTAATTTGAGGGGCAGGGTTAGAATAAGACTCTAGATATTTTATTCACATTTTGTAACAATCTGCATGTAAAGTTTTTCTAAACTTTAGATTTACAATGAAATTTTTAATTATATTAGTTTAGGATATATTATATAAGTGATGGGAAGAAAAAATCCTAATGTATAAGAAATGAGAGTATAAAACTACATTCATTTATTAAGATGATGATAATTCACTTTGCATTTCTTGATTTAAATTGCATACATTCAACTTTTTTTAGATTGATGGAACTGAAAGAATTGGAAAAGAAATAAAATTGATTATAAAGTAGAAACAATGTTTAAGAGAAATGTACATGAAAGAACTGACATTATACATGTACAAAGGAGTCTGTTTTTATATGTATCTATAAAATTAGTGGTTATATTTGAAGGTTAAAAATTGAAATCCAAATAAAATGAATTCAAATACAACATTAGTTTAAAAGAGAAAAATGCAACACATTCTTAAATGTATCTCTTGCTCAAATAAAAGGATGAAAAACTTTATATGAAAAACTCTGAAGACAGCAAATTGTTTCTCAGTGTTCATCAAGGAAGTCCAATTAGGAATAATGGGAAGAAATTTAGGAGAGTGCAATTAAGGCCAATACTTCCTTTGTGAGAACTATACTGGATGAGAGTCTGGATTCCTCAGAAAAAGAGAAGAAACTTCCTCCCATAAGGCAAATAATGGCAGAGTAAACATTACACTAAAGGGCCTATTAAAATAGTTTCTCTCTACTGGTAGAGAAATGGACTTAATGGTCTGATTCCCACACTTCTTCCCATATATTCAGTGACCCTAGACCCATAATGTCTGATGTACCATTTGCCTAAAGATGTGAAGAACTGAAAGGATTCTCAGAATTCCCATATTCAAAGATGATTTTTTTTCCTTCTATGTTCACTATTTGATATATCACAAAACTACTTAAACACTTATTGCATTATTTTTTCCAAATATGGAGATAATACTTAAATGTTTTTTTGAGCCCTCAAATATATAACTGTTTAGATGTTAAGGCATGTCCGATTCTTTGCAACCCCATGGATTGAAGCACCCCAGGCTCTTCTGTCTTCCACTGTCTCCTGGAGTTTCCTCAAAGTACTGGAGCTTCAGCTTCAGTATCAAGTACAGATGTGAGAGTTGGACCAAGAATAAGGCTAAGCTCCAAAGAGTTGATGGTTTCAAACTGTGGTGCTGGAGAGCTCTTGAGAGTCCTGTGGACTTCAAGGAGATCCAATCAGTCAATCCTAAAGGAAATTATTCTTGAATATTCATTGAAAGGGCTTCCCAGGTGGCACAGTGGTAAAGAATCTGCTTCCAATATAGGAGACGTAAGAGATGAAGGTTTGACCCCTGGGTTGGGAAGATTCCCTGAAGTAAGAAATGGCAACCCACTCCAGTATTCTTGCCTGAACAATCCCATGGACAGAAAGCCTAGTGGGCTACACATTGAGTTGGATATGACTGAGCATAAACACATAAAACATATTCATTGGAAGGGCTGTTGCTGAAGCTCCAATACTTTGGCCACCTGATGGGAAGAGCCAATTTGTTAGAAAAGACCCTGATGCTGGATAGATATAAGGCAAAAGGAGAAGAGGGCAACAAAGGATGAGGTGCTAAATAGCATCACCAACTCAACATATGTGAGTTTGAGCAAACTCTGGGAAATAGTGAAGAACAGAGGAGCCTGGCATGCCATAGTCCACAAGGATCATATACTTGAGGGCACAAACAAAATTTTTAAATTTCAAGAATTGCCCAAGGCAAAAATTAACAATATTGAAGAACAACCTATGTGCTTGGCTATTCCTGGTACCTAGACTATGATGCCTTTAATTCAGTGATGTCTTTTCTCTTACTCATTTTTGACTACTTATTGAATAGATTACTATAATGAGGGACAAATTGCAGAGGGCATTTTGAAAAAAATCATTATTCTCTAACATGGATTAAACAAAATTTTACATTTTTAATAGCTTTATAGAGACTTCAGTTCAGTTCAGTTCAGTTCAGTCACTCAGTCATGTTTGACTCTTTGCGACCCCATGAATTGCAGCATGCCAGGCCTCCCTGTCCATCACCAACACGTCCATCAAGCCGGTGATGCCATCCAGCCATCTCATCCTCTGTCGTCCCCTTCTGCTCCTGCCCCCAATCCCTTCTAGCATCAGAGTCTTTCCCAATGAGTCAACTCTTCACATGAGGTGGCCAAAGTACTGGAGTTTCAGCTTTAGCATCATTCCTTCCAAAGAAATCCCAGGGCTGATCTCCTTTAGAATGGACTGGTTGGATCTCCTTGCAGTCCAAGGGACTCTCAAGAGGCTTCTCCAACACCACAGTTCAAAAGCATCAATTCTCTGGCGCTCAGCTTTCTTCACAGTCCAACTCTCATATCCATACATGAGCATTGGAAAAACCATAGCCTTGACTAGATGAACCTTTGTTGGCAAAGTAATGTCTCTGATTTTGAATATGCTATCTAGGTTGGTCATAACTTTCCTTTAAGCAGTAGTAAAATGTGATTTCTCTAATGCTCATAAAATATAATTATCATCAAGAACAAAGGAAATTGCTGCTTGAATTGACATTAACTTTTATCAGACCACCCTTGTTGAAAGACTCATAATAAAATACAAAGTTAGAATTTTAAACTTGCTAACATAATGCTTAAAAAGAGTTATCAATTTAACAAGTAAAAATATTCATGAATATTCTCAAATTTATGAAACTCAAAGTAATTTTGTAAATATACTGGTTAAAATGCAAATGATCACAATTCTTCAATTTAAACTGCATCTTTTTCAAATAATTTGTTCCCTTTCTCATAAAAGAATGTTTCTTATACCTATAAAGTTGAACATTTAAATAATATTTCATAAAGCTCTTTAAAAATGACAACATGTTTATGGGTCAATACTAAATATCAATATACTATGTCATAATAAATTTTCAAGAAAAAGGTTTTTATAAAATATTCCTAATTAAAACCATTAAGTTCAGTTCAGTTGAGTCTCTCAGTCCTGTCTGACTCTCTGTGACCCTATTGCTTGCAGCACACCAGGCTTCCCTGTCCATTTCCAACTCCTAGAGCTTACTTAAACTCATGTCCATCTGTTCGGTGATGCTATCCAACCATCTCATCCTCTGTTGCCCCCTTCTCTGCCCTCAATCTTTCCCAGCATCAGGTGGCCAAAGTATTGGAGTTTCAGATTCAACATCAGTCCTTCCAATAAATATTCAGAACTGATTTCCTTTAGGATTGACTGATTTGATCTCCTTGCAGTCCAAGGGACTCTCAAGAGTCTTCTCTAACACCACAGTTCAAAAGCATCAATTCTTCGATGCTCAGCTTTCTTTATGGTTCAACTCTCACATCTACACATGACTACTGGGAAAACCATAGCTTTGACTAGATGGACCTTTGCTGGCAAAGGTAATGCCTCTGCTTTTTAACATGCTGTCTAAGTTGATCATAGCTTTTCTTCCAAGGAGCAAGTGTCATTTAATTTCATGGCTGGAGTCACCATCTGCACTGATTTTGGAGCACAAGAAAATAAAGTCTGTCACTGTTTCCGTTGTTTCCCCATCTATTTGCCATGAAGTGATGGGACTAGATGCCGTGGTCTTAGTTGTTTGAATGTTGAGTTTTAAGCCAGCTGTGTCACTCCCCTCTCACTTTCAAAGGGGCTCTTTGCTTTCCTCCATAAAGGTGGTGTCATCTGCATATCTGAGGTTATTGATATTTCTCCCAGCAATGTTGATTCCAGCTTGTGCTTCATCCAGCCTGGCACTTTGCATGATGTACTCTGCATATAAATTAAATAAGCAGGGTGACAATATACAACCTTGACATACTCCTTTCCCAATTTGGAACCAGTCTGTTGTTCCATGTCCAGTTCTAATTGTTGTTTCTTGACCTGCATACACATAGGAATACCTGTATGGTATTCCCATCTCTTGAAGGTGATCTGGTATTCCCATCTCTTGAAGAATTTTCCACAGTTTGTTGTGATCTACACAGTCAAAGGCTTTGACATAGTCAATAAAGCAGAAGTCAATGCTTTTCTGGAACTCTGTTGTTTTTTCAATGATCCAAAGGATTTTAGCAATTTAATTACCAACAAAAACCATTGAGTAAATTTATCCAAATACATTTTAAAAATTCTCTTTAACTATTAAAGACTTTCCTTGCAACATGAGTCTTAACAAGTGCTTAATATGAAATTCAGTGTTTTATAACTTATAAAGTAAACACATTAGAGAATAAGAAGAAACAACATTGTACTCAAGAAGTATTGAGATTCCAGGAAGATGAGAGAGAAAAATTCCAACATGATGATAAAATTTTCAAGAAAATGGACAAAATCCAATGAATTTTTAATTGACATCAAAATTGCTCAGATTTTAACTTCTTAGAAAAAGTGCTATAAAGAAGATAATATTTGAAGATGATTTAAGCTTTGCATAGAATTTTGGTGGAAGAAAAATGTTGTGGTTTTAAAAGAAATTAAATATCTACTTAATAAATGAATGAGGGGATTATACCAACTAGGAAAAACATTTTTTTTTTTTTAGGAAATAGAGAGCTTACTATAATAGGAAAGCATGAAGTATATTGTATTTTGCAATAAGATGAAAAAATTTAGACGATTTAATTAAAACTAAGATATATGAATTTTGTTCCTAAACTACAATGCATTATTTGTTCTATACCATACTGGAAGATTTGTATGGATTAACCTTAAAATTGTGGATGAATTGACATGAACAATGTTAGGAAATATATAGCAATATATAAAGTTTTCTTGATAGTTAACATATCGGAAAGCCTTGAGAAAGCTGGAATGTAAAATCAAGATTGTACATATCTTTATTACTCTGTGCTGAAAGTAACAAAAGACCCACATAAAATTGGCAAACCATTTGCCATGTCAATGTATGTCTATAAACTGAATTTTCCACATGCTACTATGCTGATGGAGTTTGCTGAAATTTGCCTACAAGTGCAAGTTGATAAATCCAAATGTCTTTCAAAATCCTCCATTATTCTGCCACAGCAAAAATCAACTATCCTCCAGTTAAAAATTTTGAAAGCAAAAAGAAAATGGTAAATGGTTAAGCAAGTATGTATATGTATATATATAGTCAAAAGAATATAATGGTAAATGAAAGAGAAAAACCCAATTTTTTTCTTCCCTTACACTATCATACAAGATGTTTGACTTCATTAACACCTCTGATCCTTACCTTCCTTTTTCTTGTCTTTCATAGATTCAGTTTTTCTCTCTAGGCAAGCCAACTCTATATGTGCTACACTGGAATGACTCTCTTGGGAACATCCTCACTACATTGCTTTTTATCTAGTCCCAGCCTCTACCCAGCACTTCATCTCTGATCAACCCAGCTCTTTCTTTTCCTTGTCCTTTCTATTTGGAGTAGTGAGCATCAGTAAAGGAGACCATAACATTGTGAGATTTATTAAGATCCTGGAATTAAAAGCTCTGGAGGAGCCAACTGTATCTCTTAAGAATAGATTTTGTTCCTTATCAACAGTCAAAAAGTCCTAACTCCTGTCAAACACTCTATCCCAGCATTGTAAACTTTTCTATCAATAGATCACTGAGCTTCCTGTTTCACAGATGAAATTGGGTCTGTCAAGTATAGGTTTAATTTCCCACCTTCCCATCTTGCTATAGCCACTGAGTACCTACTTTTCTCCAAGGTCTTGACACAGAAATTTAATGACCATAGGCTAAAGTAATTTTTGTGCAACCAGGAGAGAGATGAAAAAGTAATTAAGGTGATATGTATGGTATGTTAGGGGCATGCCAAAATGCTCCAGAGGCTCTTTGTTAACCTTGACTCTGAAAAACACACTGGACCTAGATTTTCAGAATGAATTGGAAGTATGCTGATTAATATCAAGAAATAAGTAATGGAGACAGAAGAGTCAGCTTGATTAGGTTTCAGGGATAGCAAGTGTGACACACCCTGAGGATTATGAACCTTAGCTTTTAACCAAAGGCAGGAGCTGTGGAGCTAAGAAGGAATTGCAGAATCATGGGAAAATATAGAAACAAATATTATCAAGGAAATCAAAAGATATGTTTTCCCTTAGGAAAGCAAAAGAAAGGTAGAAGAGTCAAACAAATATAGTAAATGATAAAATGCCACTGAATTCTGTTACAGGAGCCATCGATTGCTTTGGCAATGAGGTGCCTATGAGGCCATGATAAGACCACAAGTCACATTACCTGGAGTGGGAAGAGAATGGGAGATAAAGGCATAATTACAGAAGGAACCATAAACTCTTTCCAGAAGCTTGGTTCATCAAATAAGAATCAGATTAAAATGGTAGCTATATGGGAATTGGGAGTTGTAATGGGGTATATCTGTCTACCTCTCTCCTTTCAATTAGGGAGCGCATTTTTCTCCAAGATATGTGGAGTAGGAACATTGTTTAAGTGGGGACTCTTTTAGGGACTCCTTATAGGCTCTGGGGTAGATTAACATTCTTCTTTGAACTAAAGTGCTATAAAATCCCTGTATCTCTGAATCTTCCAAAATGCATCTTTGCTACCATATGGGAAGAGACTGCAGATATAAAGGAAATACAGGCACAGTGAAGATTGAGAGACAGAAATGAACAACAAATTGCTAACAGCAGAGTTGGAGCACACAACACCTAGCAGAACCGAAATGCAGAACAATCTCTGGATTTCAGTTAGTGAGCCAAAAAATTCACGTTGTGATTCAGCCAACTGCAGTTGCATTTCTGTTATATGGAACCAAAGAGATTACTGGTGAAAGCAGTTATTTACATTCCAAAGAAAATTTTATTAAATGACAGAGAAGAAAAATAGCTCCTCTTTAAAACCAAATCTTTACTTGTGCTAAAACTCCTTTTTCCATTCTATCTTACCAGAGAGTTTGATCCATTGGTGTTTTTCTCTATTTATTTTCCTTTATTTTACTTTTTAAAATAGAATACACAACAAAATATGACACACATTAAAAAGAATAAAACATCAAAATATAACTCAATAATCCACTACAATGTGGACACCTATGTAACCCTTTCTTTTACATAAAAGTTTTATATATATATAATATTTTTTGGTCTGGTTTTGAATATTGTACAAAGGGAATGATACAGGAACTAATACATGTCTCCATGTATTAGTTATTAATGAGACTTCCCTGATGACTCAATGGTAGAAAATCTGCCTGTCAATACAGAAGACATAGGTTCAATCTCTGAGTTTGAGTCAGGGTATCTCCAGGAAGATACCCTGGAGAAGGAAATGGTGACCCACTTCAATATTCCTCTCTGTAGATTCCCATGCACAGAGTCCGGCTAGCTACAGTCCAGGGGGTCACAAAAGAGTCAGGCACGACTAAGCAACTAAACAACAAGCAGTGAATTAGTTACAGGTGACTCAGCTATTTGGGATTCCCCACTTCCCAGGTACCATGTTGTTGGGATACTTCTGGCTGGTGAGTTATAATCTGAGTGTGTGTGTGTGTGTGTGTGTGTGTGTGTGTGCAATCTGAGTTGAGTCTTTAAATTGACAGCTTAAGACATGCCAGGGCTTTCTTTTGTCATGGAGCTTGAGGTTCATGTAGAAAATGCAAGGAATAAACTTTTGGCAAAGTATTGAGGTTTAGATTTGTTTGCTATTGTGCTATAACCTCAGTTATGCAGGTGACACGACCCTTATGGTAGAAAGTGAAGAGGAACTAAAAAGCCTCTTGATGAAAGTGAAAGAGGAGAGTGTAAAAGCTGGCTTAAAACTCAACATTCAGAAAACGAGTGGCATCTAGATCCATCACTTCATGGCAAATAGATGGGCAAACAATGGAAACACTGACAGACCTTATTTTCTTGGGCTCCAAAATCACTGCAGATGGTGACTGCAGCCATGAAATCAAAAGATGGTTGCTCCTTGAAAGAAAAGCTGTGACAAACCTAGACAACATATTAAAAAGCAGAGGCATTACTTTGCCAACAAAGGTTCGTATAGTTAAAGCTCTAGGTTTTCCAGTAGTCACCTGATGTGAAGAACTGACTCTTTAGAAAAGACCCTGATGCTGGGAAAGATTGGAGGCAGGAGGAGAAGAGGGTGACAGAGGATGAGATAGTTGGATGGCACTACCGACTCGATGGACATGAGTTGGAGCAAGTTCTGGGAACTGATGATGGACAGGGAAGCCTGGCATGCTTTAGTCCATGGGGTCACAAAGAGTTGGACACAACTGAGCGACTGAACTGAACTGCCTGATACTAAACATGATGTAACAGAAACATCAATATCTTTTAATTAAGCTACAGCAGTTGTGTTTAATGTCAGTATAGTATATCTCCTTCAATATTTTGCTTTCAAACTTACCATACTCTAATACTATATTTCACCCTATAATGAACATAGTAATAGTTTCATATTTAAAATCTATCCCCAAACTCGTAGTTTAGCTCCCTCCAGCCATGAAAAATAACAAGAGTTTAAAAAGATATAAATTCAGGAAAACAAAGAGAAAGGGAAATAAACAAGAAAACATAGATTTGGAAATTTAAAAGCACGTGGGCAAGTGATAAATGATTTGATTTTCCTGACTGCTGAATAAAGAGTCACCTCTGTTCTGCTGAGAAGCAGATTGATTTACACTGAAGAACCAGTAAAAGCTCAGGTATATAAAATAGATTAAAAAAAACAAGCACCTACTGTATAGCATAGGGAACTATATTCAATATCTTGTAATAAACCATAATTACTGAATCACTTTGTGGGACACCTGAAACTAATACAACATAGTAAATTGACTATAAATAAATTTAAAAGAATGGCTAAAAAATTCCAACCTGAATAAAATTTTCCCTTTTATTTGAAATAGTTGGCCTATTCTTTTAAGGAAATGAATTTTATAATTTTCTTTGAAAATCACTGAGATTTCTAATTATTGTCCTTTCTAAGATGCTCTTATATTCTCATTTTTGCCTTTTTACATTATATTCCATTATTTTGTGTTTCTTTTATATTGATAATATATACTTTCCAAAACTAGCCTCTTAGTAACTGCTTTAGATTCTACATGTACCTCTGATTTACTAAAAAATATATTATAAATTGATGAGCTTCCACCTGTAGTCATTTTCTTTCATATTGAAGTACACCAGCAAGACTGATGCTAATTTTTTTTCAGTTTTATTTTACAAAAGGATTACTATTTTCAATTAATTTGTAAATGATATGTAGAAGCAGTTAAGCTTGTATATATAGATATTCAATTGTTGCAATACCATGTTTGAAATCACTTTCAATTAAAATATCTTCTCACGTTAGTTGAAAATCAACTTAACACACATGTGTGAGTTTATTTCTGGAGTTGTTACTCTGTTTCATTTATCTATTTATTCTATTGCTAATATCACACTGTACAGATGATTGTAGCTTTGGAGTGTGTGTGAAATCTTGAGAATCCTCTAACATTGTTCTTTGTTAACTTTGTTTTGTTTAGTTGTGTTATTTTGCACTTCCATACGTATTTTAAGACTGGGCTTCCCAGGTGGTGTTAGTAGTTAAGAATCTGCCTGCCAATGCCATAGATGCAAGAGACATGGGTTCAGTCCCTGGGTGGGAAAGATTCCCTGTAAGAGGGCAAGGCAAGCCACTCCAGCAACCTCACCTGGAGAATCCCATGGATAGAAGATCCTGGCCAGTTATGGTCCATAGGGTTGAAAAGAGTCAGACATGACTGAAGTGACTTGGCATTCACACACACAGAGATTTTAAGTCTACCTTGTGCATGTCTATAAATCAACTGGCTAAGACAAAAATGTAGTTGTGTTTAATCTGTATTTCAATATAAGAAGTCTTTCAAAACTTGATATTATTGAGTTTTCTGATCTGTGAGCAAGGGATAACTGTCCATCTACTGAGGCATTTAAAATGCATTTCTATAACTTTTTATAGCTTTCACTCTACCAATATTGATTCCCTGGTGGCTCAGAGAGTAAAGAATCACCTGTACACAGTTCAGTCCCTGGGTAAGGAAGATCCGCTTGAAGAAGGAAATGACTACCTACTCCAGTATTCGGGCTACATATAGTCCAGGGGATTGCAAAGAGTCAGACAAAACTGAGTGACTAACACTTTCACTTTCATGATTAATTCAAACACTCACCATAGAGCAGTTTATCCTAGTTGATTTTTGTTTTTTTCTATTAGAGGGCTTCAGTTCAGTTCAGTTTAGTCGCTCAGTTGTGTCCGACTCTTTGCAACCCCGTGAATCACAGCAAACCGGGCCTCCCTGTCCATCACCAACTCCTGGAGTTCACTCAAACTCATGTCCATCTAGTCACTGATGCCATCCAGCCATCTCATCCTCTGTCGTCCCCTTCTCCTCCTGCCCCCAATCCCTCCCAGCATCAAAGTCTTTTCCAATGAGTCAACTCTTCGCGTGAAGTGGCCAAACTATTGGGGTTTCAGATTTAGCATCAGTCTTTCCAATGAACACCCAGGACTGATCTCCTTTAGGATGGTATGGTTGGATCTCCTTGCAGTCTAAGGGACTCTCAAGAGCATTCTCCAACACCACAGTTCAAAAGTATCAATTATTCGGCACTCAGCTTTCTTCACAGTCCAACTCTCACATCCATACATGACCAGAGGAAAAACCATAGCCTTGACTAGACGGACCTTTGTTGGCAAAGTAATGTCTCTGCTTTTCAATACACTATCTAGGTTGGTCATAACTTTCCTTCCAAGGAGGAAGTGTCTTGTAATTTCATCACAATCACCATCTGCAGTGATTTTGGAGCCCAGAAAAATAAAGTCAGCCACTATTTCCACTGTTTCCCCATATATTTCCCATGAAGTGATGGGACCAGATGCCATGATCTTAGTTTTCTGAATACTGAGCTTTAAGCCAACATTTCCCTCTCTTCTTTCACTTTACTCAAGAGGCTTTTTAGCTGCTCTTCACTTTCTGCCATAAGGGCGGCGTCATCTGCATATCTGAGGTTATTGATCTTTCTCCCAGCAGTCTTGATTCCAGCTTATGCTTCTTCCAGTCCAGCGTTTCTCATGAAGTACTCTGCATATAAGTTAAGTAAGCAGGGTACAATATACAGCCTTGACATACTCCTTTTCCTATTTGGAACCAGTCTGTTGTTCCATGTCCAGGTGTAACTGTTGCTTCCTGACCTGCATACAAATTTCTCAAGAGACAGGTCAAGTGGTCTGGTATTCCCATCTCTTTCAGAATTTTCCACAGTTTATTGTGATCCACACAGTCAAAGACGTTGGCATAGTCAATAAAGCAGAAATAGATGTTTTTCTGGAACTCTCTTGCTTTTTCAATGATCCAGCAGATGTTGGCAACTTGATTTCTGGTTCCTCTGCCTTTTCTAAAACCAGCTTGAACATGAGGAAGTTCACGGTTCACATATTGCTGAAGCCTGGCTTGGAGAATTTTGAGCATTATATTACTAGCATGTGAGATGAGTGCAGTTGTGTGGTACTCTGAGCATTTTTTGGCATTACCTTTCTTTGGGATTGGAATGAAAACTGACCTTTTCCAGTCCTGTGGCCACTGCTGAGTTTTCCAAATTTGCTGGCATATTGAGTGCAGCACTTTCACAGCATCATCTTCCAGGATTTGAAATAGCTTAACTGGAATTCCATCACCTCCACTAGCTTTGTTCGTAGTGATGCTTTCTAAGGCCCACTTGACTTCACATTCCAGGATGTCTGGCTCTAGGTGAGTGATCGCACCATCATGATTATCTGTGTCATTAAGCTCTTTTCTGTACAGTTTTTCTGTGTATTCTTGCCACCTCTTCTTAATATCTTTTGCTTCTGTTAGGTCCATACCATTTCTGTTTTTTAACAAGCCCATCTTTGCATGAAATGTTCCCTCTAGGTTCTAATTATAGAATTTTAGAAAAAGCATTCTATTCATTTTACTGCATAGATATATTAAATAAAATATTTATTGTTAAAATTTGAAAGTTTTAAAATCATAAATATAGACTTCAGTGTATTTTGTTTTTGTCTGACAGAAATGAACTGACCAGCTGAAAGTCCTTCTGCCATCTCAGAGATAGATGATACTATCTCTTCCCTGAGACATATACCCTTAGAAGAGATGGGTTGCCCCTCCCCTACATTTTTCACTGAACTGAGGACTTAAGAGACTCTAGTTTTATTAAGCCTTTCATTTTATATGAGGCTTTCTCAATATATTATTATCAGCGAGTTGAATTATCTTAATATTTTAAATGTTTGGATGACTTTGGATACAACGCAGGAGAATGATTAAAAACAGAGAAAAAGAGTAAAGGCATTTAGTCAAACTTAACTTTATGTCTCCATGAGTTGGGGATGGACAGGGAAACTTGGTGTGCTGCAGTGCATCGGGTCACAGAATCAGACACAACTGAGCAACTGAATTAAACTTTATATCAAAGGGAAAGACCTCACAACTGCAAGTGATTACATTTGAACAATCATGAATATGTACCTCAAGGTAAAATTTTTAAATAATACTATCTTAATTACCTATCAATAATATTATGGATACAATTTCTAGAATGCCTTATATAGTTTCTTAAATTAAAAAAAAAAAAAAAAAGAACTAAGTTAATATGTGAACCATGACCTTCCAGATATACAAGCTGGTTTTAGAAAAGGCAAAGCAACCAGAGACCAAATTGCCAACATCTGCTGGATCATGGAAAAAGCAAGAGAGTTCCAGAAAAACATCTATTTCTGTTTTATTGACTATGCCAACATCTTTGACTGTGTGGATCACAATAAACTGTGGAAAATTCTGAAAGAGATGGGAATACCAGACCACTTGACCTGCCTCTTGAGAAATTTGTATGCAGGTCAGGAAGCAACAGTTACACCTGGACATGGAACAGCAGACTGGTTCCAAATAGGAAAAGGAGTACGTCAAGGCTGTATATTGTCACCCTGCTTATTTAACTTATATGCAGAGTACATCATGAGAAACGCTGGACTGGAAGAAGCATAAGCTGGAATCAAGACTGCTGGGAGAAAGATCAATAACCTCAGATATGCAGATGAAGCCACCCTTATGGCAGAAAGTGAAGAGGAACTAAAAAGCCTCTTGATGAAGGTGAAAGAGGAGAGTGAAAAAGTTGGCTTAAAACTCAACATTCAAAAAACAAAGATCATGGCATCTGGTCCCATCACTTCATGGGAAATAGATGGGGAAACAGTGGAAACAGTGTCAGACTTTATTTTGGGGGGCTCCAAAATCACTGCAGATAGTGCCTGCAGCCATGAAATTAAAAGACGCTTACTTCTTGGAAGAAAAGTTATGACCAACCTAGATAGCATATTGAAAAGCAGAGACATTACTTTGCCAACAAAGGTCCGTCTAGTCAAGGCTATGGTTTTTCCAGTGGTCATGTATGGATGTGAGAGTTGGACTGTGAAGAAGGCTGAGGGCCGAAGAATTGATGCTTTTGATCTGTGGTGTTGGAGAAGACTCTTGAGAGTCCCTTGGACTGCAAGGAGATCCAACCAATCCATTCTAAAGGAGATCAGTCCTGGGTGTTCTTTGGAAGGAATGATGCTGAAGCTCAAACTCCAATACTTTGGCCACCTCATGCGAAGAGTTGACTCATTGGAAAAGACCCTGATGCTGGAAGGGATTGGAGGCAAGAGGAGAAGGGGACGACAGAGGATGAGATGGCTGGATGGCATCACTGACTCGATGGATGTGAGTCTGAGTGAACTCCGGGTGTTGTTGATGGACAGCGAGACCTGGCGTGCTTCGATTCATGGGATTGCAAAGAGTCGGACATGACTGAGCGACTGAACTGAACTGAACTGATCTCAATGGTCAGATTTTACTGGCTTCTCAGGTGACTCAGTGGTAAAGAATCCACCTGCCAGTGAAAGAGATGCAGGAGACACAGGTTTGATCCCTGGGTTGGGAAGACCACCTCAAAGTGATGATACATTAACAATCTTGTTTTTGTAAAGTATAGCGTGCAAGTAATGTTTTAGTGTTTCAATCAGTGTCACATTTTGACAATGGAATTTCTTTCTATTTGTTTTGCTTACTTGAGAGATTCTTTATGGAATGAAGTGTACCAAATCTGTGATTTTAAACAAAAACCTAAAGATAACAGAAACAATACTTTTCTATAAGGAAGACATTTTCAGAGCAAATATTCTCAGGACTGCGGGTATATGTGTTCCTTTGTGGGTATCATTATGAAATTCATGACTTCTCTCTTCAGGGGGTCAAATGCCTTCTAACATATCAAAATTAATCAGATGTACATGTTTGATTAGTTCCACTGCCATAGCTGCAGGCCATCTACCTTGCCACCGCTAGCCTTGAAAATGCAGGTATCATACAGTTTGTCCTTTAATTCTTTCTGTGCTGTGACCTCGCTTTTGCCTTTTGGGGAGTCTAAAATAGCAACCCTCCTGCCTGAGGCCTCTAAAATAGAAACACATTTCTTCCACAGTGGGTGTGGTATTATTTCATTACAAATCATTTTTAATGTGACTCATTTTTTCAATGTGTTGCTCTGCTGGCTTTAAAACACTTTTTAAAAAATGTACGAAATTATATTTATTAATGAGAAATTGCAAAAAATGTTTTAAAATATCCTTTTGCTTTTTTTTAAATACTGATTTGATGTGACAAGCTGTGACATAAATGCCTCTCATTTTTATATTTTGGGAATACTTCTACTTTGGTCAGATCATAATTACAGCTCATATGCATTTTACTCAGTGTCTCTGTTTTCTGAGAACTGTAACGTTGCTGTTCACTTTTTGTGTGCTGCACTGTGCTCAGTGGCTCAGTTGTGTCCTACTCTTTGTGACCCCATGCACTGAAGCACGCCAGGCTGTTGTGTTCATGGAATTTTTCAGGTAAGAATACTGGTGTGGCTTGCCATTCCCTACTCCAGGGGATCTTCCCAATTGATCTCTTGTGTCTCCTGTGTCCTGTGTCTTCTGTGTCTCCTGTGTCTCCTGCATTGGCAGGCAGATTCTTTACCACTGGGAAGTCCATTCACTTTTTACTAGGTTTCCTTTATGTGTGTGGGTTCCCTGTCCTTTGGTATATAATGTTACTACTTGATTTCCTACTCATGTCAATGCTTTTATTTTTATGGCTTAAAAGTTATAATCCCTTAGTGTTTGGGTCTTCATAAAACTTTGCATATTATTTTTAATTCAAGGGTATGAACAGTCTCTGGGAGACCATTAAGCTACATTCCTCTCCATATCTGAGTCCTAAGACATCAATTTTTCAGGTTTTTTGAAAATCACAATTCTGTTTTTGTTGATATATAACCAACAATATGCAGAAGAGTCATACAGATGTCTTATAACCTCAGTTTTGATTCCAATCACATATTCCACAATTCCTTTTGCATCCCCCTTTCTGAGACATTTGACTAGCATATAATATTTATGTGGCAACTTGGAAGGGTTTCATTAAAAATATTTACACGTGGCAAACATGCATTATAACTATTTAAAAATGAGTAAATTCACATTAAATATTGAAACAATTGTTTTACATATGCATGCTAATTAGTTGTAGATATTATCACAACTGTAACTATTTAAACATATACATGGACTTCCCTGGGGGCTCAGCAGTAAAGAACCCACCTTCCAACTTTGGAAAAGCAGGTTTGATCCCTGGGTCGGGACGATACCCTGAGGAAGGAAATGGCAACCCATTCCAGGATTCTTGCCTGGGAAATCCCATGGACAGAGGAGCCTGACGCGCTACAGTCCATGGGGTTGTAAAAGAGTTAGACAAGACTGAATGACTAAACAATGACAGCAACAAAATATATGTGTATCATTTCTACTTTGTTTCTATATGCAAGTTCCAACATTATATATCTTACAAATAAAACTGAAAATCATAAATTTATTTAACCAAAATTAATGTGTTACCTAAGTTTGTCTTAAAAGATTTTTTGAATATTATTTGGTATTTTCCATCTTGATGGATGAGAAGTAGCAGCAAATGATTAATTTTAATTGCTTAACAAGGAGTAGTTATTAACAAATATTGTCCTACAAGGCATAATCTGAAGATAAAGAGTAGAGAATACAAATACATTTTTCAAAAACTCTTCTGAACTTTTATGAACACTGAACATGGCCATCCTGTGTGGAATTAGCAAAAGTGAGGGATTCCACTGTGTTCCAGAAGACTACATATTTGTTTCACTATTTGACTCACCAAATATCGCAATTACGATAGTAATTAGAACTAATTACCTTAAGTCCTAATTATACCAAAGGCATAAATTTGTATTTTCATTGAAAACATTCAATTGATTTAATCTAATTAACTCAGGATTTAGGCTGCAGACATACTATTAATTTAGCAGCATTTAACAAAAATCTGTAAAATATCAATAATAATGGAAACTGTTCAAAGGAAAAGAAAAAAAAAATAGCACTTTTGTGGGTAGGAATAAAAAAAAGAATACTGGTACCAAAGGGCATATTTAATCAACCTTGAAAAAAAATTGCTTTTATTCTTTTTGATCAAGATTGTTCTTGTTGTATAATTCTAAAAGTAAAAAAAAAAAAAAAAATTTGGTTTTTCATCACTGAAGCTCTTCCAATTATTATTCATTATTGGAAAATAAAATGAATATAAAAGTTAGTTTCCAATTTGGAGAAAAGACTCTCAAACACAAATTGCAATTTTCCTATAATATGTGATAACAAGAAAATAGGATCTATCCATAAATTTTACAATATTTATATTATGACACAATGAAAGCAAAGATAATCCTAAAGTCTTTTCTTTTGAGAAAACACCATGAACATCAACAATAGTAACAGCTAAATAAGAATATAACTTAGGAGTTAATTTTTTTTAAATATTATGACTTTGAATCAAAATTATTCAACTTCAAAGACATTTAGTGGGCAAATGATATGTATTGTGGGTACACATTATCTTATATTCATAAAGCCATAAAAGTTTTAATGCAGTGTCTATTTTAGAGATTGTTTCAAAAGAAATTCTGTTTGTGAGTATGAAAAAATGAAGTGTGTCAAAAACTTGCTAAATGGAGTTTCAAATTTCTTTCATATTACTGCCTCCCAGGCAGTCACAACATTTTGACATAATGGAATATTTTTCATTGTAGTAACCAGATTATCATTTAAAGCATAACCTACAGAGAAATGCTATATGTGATAATCCAGTCTTTTGCATTAGCTCATGTTGCCAAATATACCAGTGGTAGTTTAATAAAGAATGTCATACAGAAAGTTTGAAAAGTGAATCTAAATAATCTTTTTCTCCTACAAGTAGAAGATTTAAAGACTATTTTTAACACAGTAAAAATAACATTTTACCTCATCACTTTATCTTAAGAGAAACACTCATGGAAAGAACTTCAATTTTTTTTTTTTTAAATGTGGCTGGAGAGAAGACATTTTATTCAAATTGTTCTAATTATATGCATAATGCTTTCAAACTTGGTTTTTAATATGACTATATAAGAATGGATAATCAAAATCAATTGTAATTATATTTTTTATATCTCCTGGTGACTCAGAGGATAAAGAATCTGCCTGCAGTACAGGAGACCCTGATTTGATCCCTGGGTCAGGAAAATTCCCTGGAGAAGGGAATGGCAACCCACTCCAGTATTCTTGCCTGGAGAATTTCATGGACAGAGGAGTCTGGTGGGCTACAGTCATGGGATTGCAAAGAGTCAGACATGTCTGAACAACTAAGACTTCATATTGTATTTTACTATTATTTAATTTCTTATGTTTTTGGAAAAAAAAAGGAAAGTGTCCATTAATCAGCTAATCCAATAACACCTATTTACCTATAAGAAAGTCAATAAATTAATGTTACTTTTATGACACAGAGCCAATTAGTGGTAAAGGATGACTAGAAACATACCTCTTAATTGCTACTTGCAAAAATGAGATTAGGTGATTTGAAAGCTAAATATATGATGTGTAAAGCATAGTGGGTAGGAAACATGAGGATGGATCTGAAAATCATGTGAAACACATAAATATCTCCAACACTCTGTAACCTAACAGACTGTGATAGACAAATAGCACACTCCTCAATTCACAAAAGAAAAGGAAAAAACATCCACATTCTACCCTTGAAAGAACCTGTCAATATGTCATATCACAAGACAAAAGAAGAATTAAGATTTCAGATAAATTTAAGGTTGTTAATAAGGTAACTTTAAAATAGGTTGATAACCTTGGATTATCTGAGTGGGTCCAATGCAATAATAAGGGTCCTTAAAATAGGAAGCATAAGAAATAGAATTAGAAAGATGCTAGTGTGATAAGAACCCAACTCAATTTTCAGAATCAGGAAAAAGCAAGTAAACATTCTTCTCAAGAGTCTCTGGGAAGGAACTCAGTCAGCCCTGCCCACATATTAATTTTAGCCCAGTGGGACCCATTTTAGACTTCTGACCTCAACACTGTAAGAAAATGAATCTGAGATGTGATAGCCTCTAAGTTGCTATAATTTATTACACCATCAATGGAAATTTAAAAAAAAAAAAAAAAAAAAAGTTGACTTACAAATAGTTGATAATTCCCTTGCTGAAGTAATTGGCAGAAGAATAAAAGCAGAAAACTTACACAACAGGGTCTTGAAAGTAAAATGTCTTTTAATATTTTCAGTTTGAAATAAAAAATGCAAATACAAACTTCCAGTGGAAAAGATGTTTTGTTATTGTTTTTGTTCAGTGGCTCAGTCATGTCCAACTCTTTGCAACCCCATGGACTGCAGCATGCCAGGCTTCCCTATCCATTACCAGCTCTCAGAGCTTGCTCAAACTCAACCATTGAGTGTGTGATAATATCCAAACATCCTCTGTTGCCCCCTTCTTTTCCTGCCTTCATTTTTTCCCAACATCAGGGTCTTTTCCAATGTTAGCTGTTCACATCAGGTAGCCAAAATATTGGAACTTCAGCCTCAGCATCAGTCCTTCCAATTCAGTGTTGATTTCCTTAGGGTTGATTGGTTTGATCTTTTGGCTGTGCAAGGTATTCTCAAGAGTCTTCTCCAAAACCACAGTTCAAAAGTATCAATTCTTCTGTGCCCAGCCTTCTTTATTGCCCAAATTTCCCATTCATACATGACTACTGGAAAAAAGAGAGTTTTGATTATTCAGACCTTTGTCAGCAAAGCAATGTCTCTGCTTTCTAATATGCCATCTAGGTTTGTCATAGCTTTCATTCCAAGGAGCAAGAGTCTTTTAATTTCATGGATACAGTCACAATCTGCAGTGATTTTGTTCAGTTCATTTCAGTTGCTCAGTCGTATCCGACTCTTTGCCATCCCATGAATAGCAGCACACCAGGCCTCCCAGTCCATCACCAACTCCTGGAGTTCACTCATACTCACGTCCATCAAGATGGTAGCCCAAGAAAATAAAATAGTAAAATATATCACTATTTCTACTTTTCCCCCGTCTATTTGCCATGAAGTGATAACACCAGATGCTGTAATTTTAGTTTTTTGAATAAGTTTTAAACTAGCTTTTTCATTCTCTTTCACCTTCATCAAGAGGCTCTTTAGTCTCTCTTTTCTTTCTGCCATAAGGGTGGTGTCATCTGCATATCTGAGGTTATTGATATTTCTCCCAGCAATCTTGATTCCAGCTTGTGATTCATCCAGCCTGGTATTTCAAATGATGTACTCTGCATATTGCTAAAGAACTAGGGTGACAATACACAGCCTTATCATACTCCTTTCCCAATTTTGAACTAGTCTGTTCATTGTCTGTTTCTAACTGTTGCTTCTTTACCCACATACAAGTTTCTCAGGAGACAGCTAAAGTGGTCTGATATTCCCATCTTTTTAAGAATTTTCCATAGTTTGCTATGATAAACTATGGAACTCTTTTCCATAGTTCATAGTTTCCCACACAGTCAAACGCTTTAGGGTAACAGGGAAGCAGAAGTAAATTTTTTTCTAGAATTCTCTTGCTTTTTCTATGATCCAGTGGATGTTGACAATTTGATCTCTGATTCCTCTGCCTTTTCTAAATCCAGTTTGTACATCTGGAAGTTCTTGGTTCACATACTATTAGAGTCTCGCTTGGAGAATTTTAAGCATTATTTTGCTAGTGTGTGAGATAAATAAAACTGTTCAGTAGTTTGAGCATTCTTTGGCATTGCTTTTCTTAGGGATGGGAATGAAAACATGTTTTCCAGTCCTGTGGCCACTGCTAAGTTTTCCAAGTTTGCTGGCATACTGAGTGCAGCACTTTCACAGCATCATCTTTTAGGATTTGAAATAGCTCAGCTGGAATCCCACAACCTTCGCTAGCTTTATTCATGGTAATGCTTCCTTAAGACCCACTTGACTTCACCCTCAGGATGTCTGCCTCTAGACGAGTGATCACACCCACTGTGGTTAGCCAGTTCATTAAGACCTTTTTAATACAGCTATTAGAAAAAGAAGTTTAAATGAATATTAAACTCAGACACTGGTTTTAGAAGTGAAATCCAGGTACTATGCCCCTGAATATTTATGTGGAAGTAATTACTAAGGTCTCAAAATAGTAGTTCTTTAAAGAAAAGAGGAAAAAAGCAGAGGAATCAGGTAATGTGATTATAGTAGACCTGGAGCTTGAGACAGCTATCTGTGTCCCTATCAACTCTATCTCTATATCTGTCTATCCATCTGCCTATTTATCATCTCTGCATATACCTATGTATCTATCTATGGGCTATATATTACTATTAGAGCATGTTCTATTTTCAACTAAAAACATCATGGTAATGTTTCAAATAAATTTTCTCTGTATAACTTTATTTCTAAAATGAAACCATGCTGTTTACTTATGAAGTATTATTTTTAAAAACTTGTGCTTAGTTTGGAAGTACATTTTTACCTGTAAAATGCCTAATATGAACACCACTGTGTACTTAGGATCAGAAACAAAAGGTTTATCAAGAGTTTTTCTAGACTTTTAGCAGGGATATTGCTTTAGTGAGATTTATATAATTTTGTAGTGATCAACATAATATGAAAATTTGAGTAATAAACATTTTCTTAATTTCTTTGGATGTACTAGAATATCCAAGAATCTATGTTCCTGGAAGCTTCCTCCCTAGACACTATTTGTATTGTTTAATTTTGTTATTTTAATGTACCTAAATAATGAATCCTTTCTTAAACTTTCACCAGAAGAAATGTTTTCTTGAGAACCAGTTAAAAGCACATTCTATTTATCACATTACATTTATTATCAATCCATCAACTTGGAGATTACTCTAAGTCCACAATTAATATCTTCTTAGAATAACAAAATTTAAAGCTGAATAGGTATATAAATGGTTTGTCTAAATTTATATTTATAAATGATAATTACAAGGAACTAATGAAAATAAAATATTTTTTTTTGGTGAGAGCTGGGTGGGTAAAATGTGTGAATGGGGTCAAAAGTTACATCCTTTCATTATAAAAGTTATAATATATATAGATATTGAAACATGCACCTTAAAAATATAATTCTATTCTAATTACACTCAATAAAAATATGTAAAATAGTATTATTTGTTCAAAATGTTCTATGAAATATATTCTCAGCTAATAAGACCTGTATATTAACAGTGATAACCAAAGAAAATTTTAATAAAACCATACCTTCCTTAAAAACATTAATTTATAGGATTAATGGGCATTATTCCACCAACATTATTGTATTTTTCAATCTAAGACACGATACCGATAAATCATAGTCTATCTTCTTGAGGCTTGAAACCTAAAATGAAACTAAAATCAAGCAAAATAACTTTCAAACATATCAAGGCATGTTCTCTTGCTACATCAATCTATTGAAATATAGAAACTTAAATTACATTTAAAATTAGTTTTCAAAGTGTGAAGATTTTGGAGTGAGTGGTCCAGTGAGCAATTCTTTCACATTGAACACAAAGTGTACGCGAGTGAGAAATTACAATACAAAAGGAGATTTTCAGTTGTGTGAAAAAGGTGTAGTCAATGATGGTTGAAAGGATATTAAATTTTGCCATTGT
The DNA here is from genome assembly GCF_027580195.1 of Bos mutus. Classification (NCBI taxonomy): domain Eukaryota; kingdom Metazoa; phylum Chordata; class Mammalia; order Artiodactyla; family Bovidae; genus Bos; species Bos mutus. The sequence continues at coordinate 49,908,284 of NC_091636.1, read as the reverse complement.
ACTGAGGGGAAAAAAAAGCATGCAGAATGAGATTATATGTTCTTAGTATAACAAAATGTATAAAATCATAGTGTTTGATCTGTTCCTGCAAACTAACCTTCATTTGAAATGCAGCAAAGGCCTTTCTTGGCTGTAAGACCTTCAAAATTGTGTTCACCATTGACTTTACCATTGTATCAAAAAGGACTTAAAAAACCAACCACATCCATTTACTGTGAAAACTAAATGATCAAGTAAAATTAAACAAATAAATCTGTCTTACTGTCCAACATATAATGAATGTTCATTATTGTTTTTACATAATAAGATGGCAACTTTTCAAATGCATTTATATTCACTTATCTTGTATATGTATGCACCATATGTATATAAGAAATCAGTATTTAATTTAGTGAAATATATTTTATCAATAACATTAGCTTATTGAAGCATTGTAAGGGAATTCCAAAAAACATCTACTTATGCTTCACTGACTACGTTAAAGTCTTTGATCAAAACAAGCTATGCATGCTCAGTCGTTCAGTCATGTCTGACTCTTTGGGAGCCCATGGACCGTAGCCCACCAAAGTCCTCTGCCATGGAATTTTCCAGGCAAGTATGCTGGAGTGTGTTGCCACTTTCTATTGCAGGGGGTCTTCCCAACCCAGGGATCAAACTGCCATCTCTTGCATCTCCTGCATTGGTAGGTGGATTATTTAACACTGTGCCAGCTGGGAAGCCAACAACAAACTGTGGAAAATACTTAAAGAGATGGGAATACCAGACCATCTTATCTGCCTCATGAAAAACCTATAGCAGGTCAAGATGCAACAGTTAGAACTAGATATGGAACAATGGACTGCTTCAAAACTGGGAAAGAAGTACATCAAGGCTGTATTTTATTACCCTGCTTACTTAACTTAAGTACAGATACAGAGTACATCATGTGAAATGCCAGGCTGGATGAGTCTCAAGATGGAATCAAGATTGCTGGCAGAAACATCAACAACTTCAGTTATGCTGATGATATAATTCTAATAGCAGAAAGAGAAGAGAAACTGAAGAGTCTCTTGATGAGGGTGAAAGAGGACAGTGAAAAATCTGGCTTAAAACTCATTATTGAAAAAAATAAGATCCTGGCATCCAATCCCATCACTTCATGACAAATATATAGGGGAAAAGTGGAAACAGTGACAGACCTTATTTTCTGGGGCTCCAAAATCACTGCATACTGTGGCTGCATCCATGAAATTAAAAGACTTGCTTCTTGGAAGGAAAGCTATGAAAAACTTAGACAGCATATTAAAAAACAGAGACATCACTGTGCTGACAAAGGTCTGCATAGTCAAACTATGGTTTTTCCAATAGTCATGTATGGATGTGAGAGTTGGCTGAGTGCAAAAGAACTGATGTTTTTGAACTGTGGTGCTGGAGAAGACACTTGAGAGTACTTGGGCTGCAAGGAAAACAAACCAGTCAATCCTAAAGGAAATCAACCCAGAATTTTCATTAGAAAGACTGATGCTGAGGCTGAAGATTCAGTACCCAGCCACCTAATGTGAAGAGCTAACTCACTGGAAAAGACTCTGATGCTGGGAAAGATTGAGGGCAGAAGGAAAAGGCTGGGGTGTGTAAGATGAGATGGTTGGATAGCACCACTGACTCAATCAACATGAATTTGAGAGAATTCCAGGAGATAGGGAAGGACAGGGTAAGCCTGATGCTCTGATATTCATGGGGTCACAAAGAGTCAGACACAACAAGCTTACGCAGGTTTTTATAAAAATTATAAAGGTACATATCTTAAAAATCTGCTCCTTTTGTGCAAAGCATTGAGTTCAATTATCAGGAATATTACCTGCCTGTTCACAAAAGCAAGTAGTGTTTAACCAGTTCCATTATTTGTTATCTCACTGGAGCTCTGAAAAAGATGGGTTCTTCCTGTCATAGAGTCTGATTATTATTTAGAGTATACATTTTGAGTGGGGCATGGGGTTAGCAGAGAGACATTTAAACTTTACTGACCAGTCAAATCTCAAATTGGCAAGAATATAGAGACATAGACAAACACCAATATAGCAAATGGTGATGAAAAGTTCAGGCTTATGGGGCCAGATTAAGACAATCCATAATTGTCATCAAGAAGGACAGCAGAAAGAAGCAGAGACATAAAATAATTTGGACTTTAATTACTCCTTTTATACTTTAAAGTGAAAGTGCCAGTCACTGAGCATGTCCACCTCTTTTCAACTCCGTGGACCATAGCCTCTATCCATGGAATTTTTCATGCAAGAATACTAGAGTGGTTGCCATTCCCTTCTCCAGGGGATCTTCCCTACCTAGATCTCCTGCACTGCAGGGAGATTCTTACTGTCTGAGCCACCAGGAAGCCTCTAGGTAATAACTAACTTGCTATAAATTTCCTGTAGAATCTGTCTTATTTTGTGAGTTATTTTCAAAATTAGTTTGGTTGAGTCAGGTTGAATTTCCTTTGAGGGGTTAAATAACCTGCACTTACTAGCACCACCATCTTATGGCGATCACCTAGAATTACACTTCAGAGCCTTTGCTATCAAATTCTTCCTGGGTATACCCAGATCGCAGCCAGAAAGGAGAACTGACAAACTATTAATTAAAGCAGGATAGACAAACATCTTGGCAAAAGAGTTTTTCCAGTAAGTAATATTGTATACACATGAAGAATGTATTTTTTTGAAATGTGTTAAAGAGATATGATTTCTTTCTTACATGAAAATACAGTAGTGTAATATATCACTGAAGATTATCTATGAATTATCTATGAAAAGTCAGTAGGCAAAGAGGAGGTTATTCAAAAACTAAACTAAACCACAGAATCACTTTTATACAGATATGGAGTGTGGATATCAATTATTCACTATTGTTTTGGACTGCTTATTTTTAAAACTAATTTTAGCTAATTATGCTCCACTGAATTATAATTCTACTGAAGACAAGGACTTTTTTTTTCCCTATTCCATGCAGTGCCTTGGATATTCTTAGATTCCAAATATTGTCCATTGTTTTTCAGTTGCTAAGTTGTGTCCTACTCTTTCCACCCCATGGACTGCAGCATATTAGACTTCCATGTCCTTCACCATCTCCCAGAGTTTGCTGAAATTCATGTCCGTTGAGTCAATGATGCTCTCTAACCATATTATCCATTACTATTCTCTTTTCCTTTTGCCTTCAATCTTTTCCTGTAGCAGGGTTTTTTCCGATAAATCAGATCTTCGCATCAGGTGGCCAAAGTATCAGAGCTTCACCTTCAACATCAGTCCTTCCGATTGATTTCCTTTAGGACTGACTGGTTTGATCTCCTTGCAGTCCAAGGGACTCTCCAGATTCCAAATATGCCTATTGGTAAATATCTATATATTCTTTACCAACATAAACATTGTTGGATGCAATTAAAGAAAAATCATTAGAGAATCCCATGGCTTTATAATTTGGTGTCATGATAGTGTTTTTTTTTTTTTTTTTTTTTCCTGGCTCAATGAAAGCTTCAGCACTTTATGGCAAACTGTATATTTACTTATGTGGTCAGTTTTTTCTTGCATTATATATTAGCTATTTCAAACCATCTCCACTCAACAAATATGTAACCTCATCAGAGATCTTAAGTTTCCTACAGTTTATCTTTCTTGTAATCTCCCTCTTGATTGGCTTCTTTGTAATAAATATGCTCGACTCTCTCTTGTCTCAAAATTTAAAACTTTCTATCATCCTGTTCCCTCCAACAAATAAAGGTGCTTTTATCGCCCTGAGACTTGGAGATTTTCTCCGTTCTGTGACTGCTGTTTTCTTTTTTTTTTTTTCTTTACACATACTCTCTTCAATCCAGGGCATTTTCACTTTACTCTCTTCAGATAACCAAAATCGATTCTAAGATCTTAAATACCTGTCCTGCAGATAAACCTAGTGGACCTAGACACTCCAGTATTTTTCTGGCAAGAATTATTTTAGCTTTTCTTGAAACCATGGTCTGATGGATTTTTTTCCTGCATCTTTGGCTTCATGTTCTATTTATGCTTTACTTTATATTATGCAATACATAAATTTAACTAGGAAAAGTTTTAATCCCAGTTAAGGTCTTCTTCATAAAATAGACTAACAATTACCTAATATTATTGAAAGTAAAATAACCACGGTGTAAGAGAATGTGACTAAATTACATGTCTTGGTTGTTGTGATATAAAGAGAGAGAATAAAATAAAAACAGAACAATTTCCACCATTGATGACAGGTCCCACTCCAGAAACTTGAATGTTTCTACTAATATTTTGAACAAATGCATAATTATCATCTCTCCTATTTCTAGTCAGCGTGTGTTTGGGTAGAAGTTAAGTTATTTCTCAGTGAAGTCATTTGTCTGTCATCTACTGTGAGCACGCTGACAGCATCAAAGAAATATTTCCATCTTTGAGCTCCTTTTAAACCCTTGCAAGGCCATAGATGCCTCTTGATATGGTGGCACATTCTCTGCCAGGAGAGAAAAACTGGGTTAAAAATAAGAAAGGAAATCTCAGTATTCTCTGCACAGATGGAACACTCTTGATGTTAGTTTTGCTCCTTTGCTGAAGAAAGATGCTCCAAACAGAATTCATTCATCCCACATCTAAGACATACCAATGATCCACAAAGAACTCTCATCTTCTGTTATGAAAACTATTACCTATAACAGAAAAATAACATTTAACTTGTTTAATAATGGATTAGATTTCATCTTCTATACAAGAGAAATGTGATTTTAGAGATAATAAATCTTTCAGTGCTTGATAATAAATCTGAACTTGAGGTAGAATCATCAATTATTAATGTTTCAAGTTAAGTTTCTTTGAGCAAGGGAAAATTGAAACTCAAATTTAGTATAATTAGAAAATTGGTTGGCTGGAGAGGAGTATATGTATTTTTGGAAAGTTCAGTATGGTGATTTCTTTTGTTTATTTAAGGGCCTCAAACTCATTAACCTAGAATATTGTCTAAAAATGCATTTGTTACTAGCTAACAAACTGTTAGTCACTCAGCTGTGTCCAGCTCTTTGCAACTGCATGGACTATAGCCCACCAGGCTACTCTGTCCATGGAATTCTCCAGGCAAGAACACTGGAGTGGGTTGCCATTTCCTTCTCCAAGCAAACTGTAAGTAAAGAGCAAATATGAATGAATATATGAATTGTCCAGTGTTACAGGACTCATCCCTGCATACTTGGGTTGAGTATAACAAGCTTTGTCTTTTTTTCACAAAATAAATCCACAATCAGTAGAAAAATTCAAGAAACTCTTTTGAGAGTTCTTAGAGAAATTTAACAATAAAGAAGCATCTTGTTAATAGTTTCCATGCTGACACAAAAAGCATAAAAAATGTCAGCCCATCCTAAATATAGCCTGAATGAATCACAAACAAAAAAAAGAGATACAAATTCAATTTAATTCAAACAGCCTCAGAGAATTATGATTTTGTTTTTCAATGTAAATCTGGTCTACTGGATTGCAAGGGAATCTCTTTAATGTTGTATATTCTTAGTGTTATCAGAATATGTAAGATAAATTGATTGGTTCAAAAGATAATATACACATTGCTACATCAATGACCTCTCAGGAATGTTGACATCATATTAAGTCTAAACAACAGTAGCCTTCATTTTGAGATGAAAGCTGCTGCTGCTGCTGCTAAGTTGCTTCAGTCGTGTCTGACTCTGTGCAACCCCATAGATGGCAGCCCACCCTGCTCCACCATCCCTGGGATTCTCCAGGCAAGAACACTGGAGTGGGTTGCCATTTCCTTCTCCAATGCGTGAAAGTGAAAGTGAAGTCGCTCAGTTGTGTCTGACTCTTAGCGACCCCATGGACTGCAGCCTACCAGGCTCCTCTGTCCATGGGATTTTCTAGGCAAAAGTATTGAAGTGGGGTGCCATTACCGTCTCTGAGATTAAAGCTAGGTAGAATTAAATTTACTTTTTATGTTCCCTATTTAGATTTATTTTTATAGCTCATATACTGGCCCTTAGTAGAAATGAATAAATAATACACATGAAAGTAAAATAAATAAATTTCTATTTTAACATGTACACTTTTATGTACATTTTCTGGATAGGAAGCTTTAGCATTCTTAGATTCCAGAGCAATCAATCTTCTAGCTATGATTAAATCCTGTTACTTAAAAAGATGCTCTTTTCTAAATTTTTTCCTCATAATTTTTAAGTTTTTGTTGCTTGGATCAACTCTCTGAGCTTTTGTTACAAAATTTCATTCATGCCATTATTTCCCTCAAGAAGCCTTCTGAGATTCCATGTGCTGCCATTGTATCCCTGTATTTAATGCCATGAAACGCTCATCACCCCACATTGAATTGCCTTTTTACTTGCCTTCACTCTATGCCAGACTATATGGTCTGTGAAGTGAGGGACTGTCTCTTTAACATTCACACCTAGGAGACAGCACCTAACAGGGCAGGTGCCGTAAACTGGATGGTCAGTATCTTTGGATGACTGCATTTGAGTTGAAGTCTCTCAGTACTTTCTACTGGAAGAGGTAATTTTTGCTATTTGAATTATATCCCTCTACTGAACTTCCCAGGTGGCACTGAGGGATGGGATGGGGAGGGACATGGGAGGGGGCTTCAGGATGGGGGGCACATGTACACATGACTGATTCATGTGAATGTATGGCAAAAACCACTGCAATATTGTAAAATAATTAGCTTCCATTTTAAATTAATTAAAAGAAAAAAAAAAACAAAACTGCCAATGCAGAAGACAGAAGACACCTATTAAAACCCTGGGTCAGGAAGATCCCCTGGAGGAGGGCATGGCAACCCACTTCAGTATTGTTGCCTAGAGAATTCCATGGACAGAGGAGCCTGACGGGCTACAGTCCCTATGGTCACAAAGAGGTGGACACGACTGAAGAGACACCACATAGCACAGCACTGAGAACCTAAGCATCCTATGACAATGACTTACGTGTTTTCTTCAGAAAATTAAGTAAACAGAAGATAATAAGCCAATGGTAACTGCCTTTTCCTTCAGAAAATTCTCAGACTAAACTTCTCCGGGAAAAGTGTTTACTTATCTGACAAACCCATTTGCCGTCTAAGCCTGGTTTCAGGACTTTGGCCTCTCTGAGTATACTGATCATAAACTCTTGTACCCTAAATTTTGTAAACCTTGCCCAATCCCACCTACTTCCCCTCTTTGAAAGACCCACCTCAAACCACTGTAATTCAGACCCCCAAATCCAATAATCCACTTTTCCAGTTTCTGTCCTTTGAGAAAATGACAACATTCTATTTTCTCTTATGACAATAGGTATAATTAACTCAGTTTTGCTTAGATCAAAAAATTGTTCCATTAGTCTTTGAGGGAGTCCTTATGGGGAATCAAAATCTACAGTTTCAAAATTTTTTAATTCCTATGAGAAAATCCCTTGTCTTACACTTTGTTGTATTTCATTCTTTTAGTTCTACATTTGTGATATACTATGACATATATACTAATTATTATATAAAAATCATGGACAAATAAATTGATTACCAAAATTGTCTAAATGCTTCTAACACAAAGTAGATAATGCACCAATTATTTAAATATTTAAATAATACATCTTAAAATAGTTAAAATACTGTGCATTTGTGAGAGATTTGTAGCAGTGCATTGGTATGTTCTTGAATACAGTTATGTTCCTGAATTTTTTGGATAGAAAATTGTTTTGTTTTTGTCTTGTTGTGTATTTTTGTCTTGTTGTGTATTTTTGTCTATGAGTGAGAGCATTAAAAAACACCAGGTTTGATTTGGTTGACTTCATCCAGGAGTCTCCCTAAAATCTCATACCAGAGAACTGAAGATATATCTAGGATTTGTACATGAGTGGCTTTACAACTTCTCTTTATGCTCTAGTGAAAGATAATTATGTACCATACATACTGTGTTTCTGGCAGGTGTACATAGCTCTAGTAAAATTTATTGGGGAAAAGTACAGATAAGTTCTTTGGAGATAATTCTCTGTGTGTGTATGTGTCCGTCTCTGTCTCTCTCAGCTTACAGTATTTAACTCAATTGTAGAAAGGTTAGTAAAAGAAATATATTTACTTCTGATCCCACCTATTTTGTAAAGAATTGAAAAGTTTCTATTTTAATTGTGGTGTTTTGGGGGTAGAAGGTAATAGTCACAACATCAAAGGAAAAAAGAGCAAATAGAACAGTAAAATTATATGAGTCCAACAGGAATGCACTGATTTATGACGTTTTTGAGAACTTCTTTGTCTGAGGCCACATGGTAGGGCCCTGTTCCCCCTCATCTGCAAATATCCCATGTATATTAATGGTCTCATTTCAGAGTTTTGCCCTGAGGTGTGCTCTCTATCTCTGGTGTCAAAATAAGGATGAATTCTCAAATGACAGAAACCCTACTTGACTTTTTTAGATGGGAATGACTGCAGAAGTCACTCTCTTACAGAATTTCTGAGAGGAAAAGAGTAAGATTTCTTTAAATCTAAAGCAATGAAAAAAGAAAGGGTCAGAATCAATGCAAAGGAATTGGAACTATGAATAGGATCTGATTCAGTAAACTGACTTCATGAGAACCATCCTAATTGGAGCTTGAAGGCTAATACATGTAATTGCTCTAAAAGAGTCAAGCCAGAGACAGCTCTAAATACAGGGCCTTTTCCCTTGCATCTTTCATGCTGTTTCTGGTTGATTTCTTCCTGACCTCTTTGGTCCTTCCTGTCAAAATCCTACCCTTTTCACAATCATCTGATCTCTTCTACGTAGGGTTTAATTTTGATTTCCAAAAGGGACTGCTAACATCCTTGATTTAGATCTGCAGCCCATCTGTTCTATATGAGTTCTAAACTTGGCTAAAATTTTCTGATTCCATTAAGGAATATTTGTAGTGTGTATATTAGCCACTCAGTCATCCGACTGTTTGCAGCCCCATGGACTGTAACCCCCTAGGCTCCTAGGTCCATGGAATTCTCCAGGCAGAAATGCTGGAATGAGTAGCCTTTCCCTTCTCCAGGGGATCTTCCCAACCCAGGGATCAAACTCATAATGTAGGTCTCCTACATTGAAGGTGGGTTCTTTAGCATCTGAGTCACCAAATATCATTTTGTAGTGTAGGATGGCAAAAATAAATAAATAAAGATCACAGCTTTTAATAATACATTATCATCTCTGACCATACAGCTCAAAAATGAAACATGAAAATCTACAGACATAAAATTTTTGGTAAATTTAAATTATGCATAAACTATAGTGGTGCAGAACCTGCCTGCCAATGCCAATGGAGGAGACGTAAGAGACAGAGGTTCCATCCCTGGGTCGTGAAGATTCCCTGGAGAAGAAAATGGCAACCCACTCCAGTATTCTGGCCTTGAAAATCCCATGGACAGAGGAGCCTGGCAGGCTACAGTCCATGGGATGGCAGAGTCAGACACGATTGAAACTACTCAGAATGGGGAACGTGGGTATACCTGTGGCGGATTCATTTCGATATTTGGCAAAACTAATACAATATTGTAAAGTTTAAAAATAAAATAAAATTAAAAAATTAAAAATAAATGCTGTTTAAAATTTAAAAAAAAAAAAAAAAAAAAAAAAAAAAAAAAAAACTACTAAGGACCAAGCCCCTCCCTGGTGAGTCTCCCTCCCCCAACCACATTCCACCCTTCAAGGAGACCACAGAGCACCAGGCTGGGCTCCCTGTGCTATAGAGCAGCCTCCCACCATTTATCTATTCTGCACCTAATAGTGTACATATGTCAATGCTTCTCTCTCAGTTTGTCCTAGCCTCTCCTTCCCCCGCTGTGTCAAGCCCATTCTCTACGTTTGCATTTCCATGTCTTTGTAAATAGGTTCATCAGTTCTATTTTTCTAGATTCTACATGCATGCATTAATATACAATATTTGTTTTTCTCTTTCTGATTCACTCCACTCTGCATAATAGGCTCCATAATATATTCCTTATGTATTATTATTATAAAGCCTAATATGCAATTATTATTGTTTTTGAACACTAAACAGAATGTTTTTTGCTATTGTTAATCATATGCTAGAGTCTTTAATATGGGTTGTGTCTTTGGTTTTTAAGTGCAAAAGTAATTCAATAAAGTTCTCTGTAGAACACAGACATTATACTTATTCAGATCTGCTGTAATTTCTATTCTTCGTTGTTGGTATTATCTAATTTTCTTTAGATTCGGAAAAATGAAACTTGAAGATTCAAGTTGTCAGGTGTGATCAGGGCCATTAATGGATGGAATTATGTTATCATGGTGTCCAGGAAGGGAAACAAATCCAAAATCCCAGAAATCACCAGCAGGGATGAGAATTCCATGTAAAGACAATAAAATCCTCAGGATCTATGATGTAGGTAATGCTGACTCTGGAAACTCCCATGTAAACACGAAAGGAAGTCAGGATCTGAGGAACCTGGGCTTTTCTAGAGCAGAGATGTCCTTTTGTTGTTGTTCAGTTGTTGAGCCACATCCACCTCTTTGCGACCCCATGGACTGCAGCACGCCAGGCTTCCCTGTCCTTTACTGTCTCCTGCAGTTTGCTCAAACTCATGTCTATTGAGTCAGTGATACTAGAAATGTCCTTAAAGCACCCTAGTTTACACTCTGTCAGCCCTTCCTCTTGGACTCACTTTGAAAATATTGGTTAGAGTGCTAAGAGCACTGGAATAACGGGACAGACACTTAAAGGATTCTTAAAAAAAAAAAAAAAAATTTGCAGAGATGCTTTTCTTCAGTCTCTTTCTAAGTCAAAATCTGCTCCTGTATCAAAAGTCTAAAAGTAACATACAACCTGAAATTACTATGGTTTAATAAAGTAAATTTCAAATGGGAAAAAAAAAAGCAGTAAAATTGGTTAACTAAGCTTACGGAATGAAGTAAAAATCATCATTAAATTTTATGAAGTAGATTTTATGAGATTCAGGATAAAACTTTTTACTGAAATTTTCTATTTAAACAAATGTTTGTCCTAGAAAGGCAGGAAAGTGGAAGAAGATGGTGACTAGACATTAGTTTTCTACTCCAGGAGAGACTTCATTACTCGTCAGTCATTCACACAGGTTTAGAAATATTTGTAGACATGAACAGTTAGACTACAAAATTTTGTTTCCTTAACATTACAAGTTTCATCCATGTTTAAGGATAGTGTAAATAGAGCTTCAGAAGATGGCGGAGGAGTAGGACAGAGAGAACACTTTCTCCCCCACAAATTCATCAAAAGAGCATTTAAACGTCGAGTAAATTCCACAAAACAACTTCTGAATGCCGGCAGAGGACATCAGGCACCCAGAAAAGCAATCCAACTCTTCGAAAGGAGGTAGGAAAAAATATAAAAGACAAAAAAAGAGACAAAAGAGGGAGGGACGGAGCTCCGTCCCGGAAGGGAGTCTTAAAAAGAGAGAAGTTTCCAAACACCAGGAAACCTTCTCACTGCCGAATCTGTGCCGAGCTTTGGAAGCACAGAGGGCAACATAACAGGAAGAAAAAAATAAATAAACAATTAAAACTCGAAGATTGCGAGTCCTACGGTAACTCCCCAGTGGAGAAGCAGCGCAGACGCCTGCAGGCGCCATTAACAAGCGGGGCTGGGCAGGGAGGCGCAGCGCCGGGCTGCATCGCTTAGAGTAAGAATCTGGCCTGAATACCTGAGCACTATCTGAGCGAAATAATTTGGGCTAACAAACCAGACTGTGGATATCTACTACGCGAAAAGCAGCCCCAACCTAAGACCGCCAGGCCAGCGCGCGGAACAAAGAATTGAACAGAGATAGCCGGCTGCAGACCTTCCCCCTCCGGTGATAGGCAGCCAGAGCCGGAAGGGGGCAATCGCAGCCCCAGAGAGACATTATCTATAAAACTGTATGCAGGCTTCTTTGCTAACTAAAACTTTTGGGGTCTGGGCGGTTAACATCTGCCTAAGAAGGTGCGCCGGTTTTGTGCCCAGATAACCGAGTGGCGGGGAGGCGATAAGTCGCAGCATTGGCGCTCGCCAAACACCTCATCACTTGAGCTGCTCGGACCTGGGAAGAGCACAATACTCAGGCCCAACTGAGTCTGCGCCTCTGAGGACTATCCGAGTGCCTGAACCTGAGCGGCTTGGACCTGGGAGGTACATGCAACCCAGGGCCAGCCTCGGATTGTTCCCGGGGGAACAACCTAGAGCCCGAGCAGTGTGGGCAGGGAGGCTACACGCGCAGTGAGCGGGGCAGACCCAGTGTGGCTGAGGCACTGCGGCGCGCACGCCAGTGTTATTTGCTTGCAGCATCCCTCCCTCCCTCCCCACAGCGCGACTGAACAAAGAGAAGAAATACAGTTCCACCCATCAGAACACTGACACAAGCTTCCCTAACCAGGAAACCTTGACAAGCCACCTGTACAAACCCACACACAGTGAGGAATAGCCACAATAAAGAGAACTCCACAAACTGCCAGAATACAGAAAAAGGACACCCCATACTCAGCAATTTAAACAAGATGAAGAGACAGAGGAATAGCCAGCAGATAAAGGAACAGGATAAATGCCCACCAAACCAAACAAAAGAGAGGAAGAGATAGGGAATCTACCTGATAAAGAATTCCGAATAATGATAGTGAAATTGATCCAAAATCTAGAAATTAAAATGGAATCACAGATAAATAGCTTGGAGACAAGGATTGAGAAGATGCAAGAAAGGTTTAACAAGGACCTAGAAGAAATAAAAAAAGAGTCAATATACAATGAATAATACAATAAATGAAATTAAAAACACTGTGGAGGCAACAAATAGTAGAATAACAGAGGCAGAAGATAGGATTAGTGAATTAGAAGATAGAATGGTAGAAATAAATGAATCAGAGAGAATAAAAGAAAAACGAATTAAAAGAAATGAGGACAATCTCAGAGACCTCCAGGACAATATTAAACGCTACAACATTCAATCATAGGGGTTCCAGAAGAAGAAGACAAAAAGAAAGACCATGAGAAAATACTTGAGGAGATAATAGTTGAAAACTTCCCTAAACTGGGGAAGGAAATAATCACCCAAGTCCAAGAAACCCAGAGAATCCCAAACAGGATAAACCCAAGGCGAAACACCCCAAGACACATATTACTCAAATTAACAAAGATCAAACACAAAGAACAAATATTAAAAGCAGCAAGGGAAAAACAACAAATAACACACAAGGGAATTCCCATAAGGATAACAGCTGATCTTTCAATAGAAACTCTTCAAGCCAGGAGGGGAATGGCAAGACATACTTAAAATGATGAAAGAAAATAACCTACAGCCCAGATTATTGTACCCAGCAAGGATTTCATTCAAGTATGAAGGAGAAATCAAAAGCTTCTCAGATAAGCAAAAGCTGAGAGAATTCTGCACCACCAAATCAGCTCTACAACAATTACTAAAGGATATTCTCTAGACAGGAAACACAAAAATGGTGTATAAATTCGAACCCCAAACAATAAAGTAAATGGCAACGGGATCATACTTATCAGTAATTACCTTAAACGTAAATGGGTTGAATGCCCCAACCAAAAGACAAAGACTGGCTGAATGGATACAAAAAACAAGACCCTACATATGTTGTCTACAGGAGACCCACCTCAAAACAGGGGACACATACAGACTGAAAGTGAAGGGCTGGAAAAAGATTTTCCATGCAAATAGGGACCAAAAGAAAGCAGGAGTAGCAATACTCATATCAGATAAAATAGACTTTAAAACAAAGGCTGTGAAAAGAGACAAAGAAGGTCACTACATAATGATCAAAGGATCAATCCAAGAAGAAGATATAACAATTATAAATATATATGCACCCAACACGGGAGCATCGCAGTATGTAAGACAAATGCTAACAAGTATGAAAGGAGAAATTAACAATAACACAATAATAGTGGGAGACTTTAATACCCCACTCACACCTATGGATAGATCAACTAAACAGAAAATTAATAAGGAAACACAAATTTTAAACGATACAATAGACCAGTTAGACCTAATTGATATCTATAGGACATTTCATCCCAAAACAATGAATTTCACCTTTTTCTCAAGCGCACATGGAACCTTCTCCAGGATAGATCACATCCTGGGCCATAAAAGCTAGCCTTGTAAATTCAAAAAATAGAAAAACCATTCCAAGCATCTTTTCTGACCACAATGCAGTAAGATTAGATCTCAATTACAGGAGAAAACTATTAAAAATTCCAACATATGGAGGCTGAACAACACGCTGCTGAATAACCAACAAATCACAGAAGAAATCAAAAAGAAATCAAAATTTGCATAGAAACGAATGAAAATGAAAACACAACAACCCAAAACCTGTGGGACACAGTAAAAGCAGTCCTAAGGGGAAAGTTCATAGCAATACAGGCACACCTCAAGAAACAAGAAAAAAAGTCAAATAAATAACCTAACTCTACACCTCAAACAACTAGAAAAGGAAGAAATGAAGAACCCCAGGGTTAGTAGAAGGAAAGAAATCTTAAAAATTAGAGCAGAAATAAATGCAAAAGAAACAAAAGAGACCATAGCAAAAATCAACAAAGCCAAAAGCTGGTTCTTTGAAAGGATAAATAAAATTGACAAACCATTAGCCAGACTCATCAAGAAACAAAGGGAGAAAAATCAAATCAATAAAATTAGAAATGACAGTGGAGAGATCACAACAGACAATATAGAAATACAAAGGATCATAAGAGACTATTATCAACAATTATATGCCAATAAAATGGACAACGAGGAAGAAATGGACAAATTCTTAGAAAAGTACAACTTTCCAAAACTCGACCAGGAAGAAATAGAAAACCTTAACAGACCCATCACAAGCATGGAAATTGAAACTGTAATCAAAAATCTTCCAGCAAACAAAAGCCCAGGTCCAGACGGCTTCACAGCTGAATTCTACAAAAATTTAGAGAAGAGCTAACACCTATCCTGCTCAAACTCTTCCAGAAAATTGCAGAGGAAGGTAAACTTCCAAACTCATTCTATGAGGCCACCATCACCCTAATACCAAAACCTGACAAAGATGCCACAAAAAAGAAAACTATAGGCCAATATCACTGATGAACATAGATGCAAAAATCCTAAACAAAATTCTAGCAATCAGAATCAACAACACATTAAAAAGATCATACACCATGACCAAGTGGGCTTTATCCCAGGGATGCAAGGATTCTTCAATATCCGCAAATCAATCAATGTAATACACCACATTAACAAATTGAAAAAAAAAAAACCATATGATTATCTCAATAGATGCAGAGAAAGCCTTTGACAAAATTCAACACCCATTTATGATAAAAACTCTCCAGAAAGCAGGAATAGAAGGAACATACCTCAACATAATAAAAGCTATATATGACAAACCCACAGCAAACATTATCCTCAATGGTGAAAATTGAAAGCATTTCCTCTAAAGTCAGGAACAAAACAAGGTGCCCACTTTCACCATTACTATTCAACATAGTTTTGGAAGTTTTGGCTACAGCAATCAGAGCAGAAAAAAGAAATAAAAGGAATCAAATTGGAAAAGAAGAAGTAAAACTCTCACTATTTGCAGATGACATGATCCTCTACATAGAAAACCCTAAAGACTCCACCAGAAAATTACTAGAACTAATCAATGATTATAGTAAAGTTGCAGGATATAAAATCAACACACAGAAATCCCTTGCATTCCTATACACTAATAATGAGAAAACAGAAAGAGAAATTAAGGAAACAATTCCATTCACCATTGCAACGAAGAGAATAAAATACTTAGGAATATATCTACCTAAAGAAACTAAAGACCTATATATAGAAAAAACTATAAAACACTGGTGAAAGAAATCAAAGAGGACACTAATAGACGGAGAAATATACCATGTTCATGGATTGGAAGAATCAATATAGTGAAAATGAGTATACTACCCAAAGCAATTTATAGATTCAATGCAATCCCTATCAAGCTACCAACAGTATTCTTCACAGAACTAGAACAAATAATTTCACAATTTGTATGGAAATACAAAAACCCTCGAATAGCCAAAGCGATCTTGAGAAAGAAAAAATGGAACTGGAGGAATCAACCTACCTGACTTCAGGCTCTACTACAAAGCCACAGTTATCAAGACAGTATGGTACTGGCACAAAGACAGAAATATAGATCAATGGAACAAAATAGAAAGCCCAGAGATAAATCCACGCACATATGGACACCTTATCTTTGACAAAGGAGGCAAGAATATACAGTGGATTAAAGACAATCTCTTTAACAAGTGGTGCTGGGAAATCTGGTCAACCACTTGTAAAAGAATGAAACTAGAACACTTTCTAACACCATATACAAAAATAAACTCAAAATGGATTAAAGATCTCAACATAAGACCAGAAACTATAAAACTCTAGAGGAGAACATAGGCAAAACACTCTCTGACATACATCACAGCAGGATCCTCTATGACCCACCTCCCAGAATATTGGAAATAAAAGCAAAAATAAACAAATGGGACCTAATTAAACTTAAAAGCTTCTGCACATCAAAGGAAACTATTAGCAAGGTGAAAAGACAGCCTTCAGAATGGGAGAAAATAATAGCAAATGAAGCAACCGACAAACAACTAATCTCAAAAATATACAAGCAACTCCTACAGCTCAACTCCAGAAAAATAAATGACCCAATCAAAAAATGGGCCAAAGATCTAAATAGACATTTCTCCAAAGAAGACATACAGATGGCTAACAAACACTTGAAAAGATGTTCAACATCACTCTTTATCAGAGAAATGCAAATCAAAACCACTATGAGGTACCATTTCACACCAGTCAGAATGGCTGCGGTCCAAAAGTCTACAAATAATAAATGCTGGAGAGGGTGTGGAGAAAAGGGAACCCTCTTACACTGTTGGTGGGAATGCAAATTAGTACAGCCACTATGGAGAACAGTGTGGAGATTCCTTAAAAAACTGGAAATAGAACTGCCTTATGATCCAGCAATCCCACTGCTGGGCATACACACTGAGGAAACCAGAAGGGAAAGAGACACGTGTACCCCAATGTTCATCGCAGCACTGTTTATAATAGCCAGGACATGGAAGCAACCTAGATGTCCATCAGCAGATGAATGGATAAGAAAGCAGTGGTACATATACACAATGGAGTATTACTCAGCCATTAAAAAGAATACATTTGAATCAGTTCTAATGAGGTGGATGAAACTGGAGACTATTATACAGAGTGAAGTAAGCCAGAAGGAAAAACATAAATACAGTATACTAACGCATGTATATGGAATTTAGAAAGATGGTAACGATAACCCTGTGTACGAGAGACAGCAAAAGAGACACTGATGTATAGAACAGTCTTATGGACTCTGTGGGAGAGGGTGGGAAGATTTGGGAGAATGTCATTGAAACATGTGAAATGTCATGTATGAAACGAGATGCCAGTCCAGGTTCAGTGCACGATGCTGGATGCTTGGGGCTGGTGTGCTGGGAAGGCCCAGGGGATGGTATGGGGAGGTTGGGAGGAGGAGGGTTCAGGATGGGGAGCATGTGATTTTTTTTAAAAATAAAATTAAAAAAAAAAAAAAAAAAAAAACAATTTAGAGGAAGAACATGGTGACTTAAGTAATAAGAAAAAGAGAAAAAAAATAAAAAAAAAAAAGGATAGTGTAAATAAGCAGATTTAATTTTTAATTCAATGCCTGCTTCTATATTTCCAGATAAATATAATCCTTATCTTTTAAACTTAGCTCACAAATGTAGAAATGAACTATAGGCTTCTGTTAAGACTTTATAATACTAATTTCTTACAAAAAATGTGTTAATTAATGAGAGATAGTGAAGGACAGAAAAGGGCATGGTAGGCGGTAAGGACAGAAGAGTGAAAATAGAAGCATGGTAGTACTAAATGTGTTCGTGATCAGGTTTGTGACCCCACGGACTGAAGTCCACCAGGCTCCACTGTCTGTGGAATTTCCGAGGCAAGAATACTGGGGTAGGTTTCCATTTCCCACTCCAGGGGATCTTCCCAACACAGGATCAAACCCATGTCTCCTGTGTTCGCAGGCAGGTTCTTTACCACTGAGCCACCAGGGAAGCCCCACATTAGTACTGTGTGTGCTTAGTCGCTCACTAGTGTCCAACTCTTTGTGACCCCAGGACTGTAGCCCGGCAGGCTCCTTTGACCATGGAGATTCTCCAGGCAAGAATACAGAAGTAGGTTACCATGCCCTCCCCTAGGGGATCTTCCCAACCCAGGGATCAAACCCAGGTCTCTCACATTGCAGGTATATTCTTTACCACCTGAGCCACCAGGGAAGCCCATGAATACTGGAGTGGATAGCCTATCCCTTCTCCAGGGGATCTTCCCAACCCAGGAATCAAACCAGGGTCTCCGGCACTGTAGGCAGATATTTTACCAGCTGAGCTACCAGGGAAACCCCATGATAGTACTATATATTTAAGGAAATTTCAAAATTTAAAAACATAAAATGTCTTTTTTTTATGTTAAACTTTTTTTTTCTGACTGACAAAAGTTTGTCAGACTATTATTTAGTATACCATGCCCTATTTTTTTTCCTATTATTAACGCATTACATTAAAATTAGTTGCACAGTCGTGTCTAACTCTTTGTGATCCCATGTACCGTAATCCACCAGGCTCCTCTGTCCTTGGAATTCTCCAGGCAAGAATACTGGAATGGGTTGGTTGCCATTTCCTTCTTCAGGGGAGCTTCTGCATTGCAGGCAGATTCTTTACCAACTGAGCTTTGAAGTGAAGTGAAGTGAAGTGAATGAAGTGAAGTTAAAGTAGCTCACTCGTGTCCAACTCTTTGCGACCCCATGGACTATAGTCCATGGAATTCTCCAGCCTTCCCCTTCTCCAGGGGATCTTCCAACCCAGAGATCGAACCCAAGTCTCCCATATTGTGGGCAGATTCTTTACCAGCTAAGCCACAAGTGAAACCCAGGAACACTGGAGTGGTTAGCCTTTCCCTTCTCCAGGGGATCTTCCCAACCCAGGAATTGAACTGGGGTCCTGCATAGCAGGAAGATTCTTTACCAACTGAGCTATCAGGGAAGCCCAACTGAGCTTCAAGGAAGTAAATTAGATGTGTACTTTTAAATATAGATAATCTTAATGGGCTTGATATATCACACTGCTGTGACTGGGACTGGAATGCTAATTTGAGGCAAACATATTACATTATTAAGGTATAATTGTCACAGCTAATGAATAATATTGATCCATGATGATTAAAGTCCATACATTATTAAGATTTCCTTTGTTTTTATTTCATTTCGTTTTCCTGTCCCAGAATTCAACAATAATACAACATCATCATGTTACTTTCCAAAACTTATTTTTGTAATTCTTAAATATAGAGTATAACAAAATGCACTGCACACTGGGCCTGCTAAAATACTGAAACAAAACAACTATGTTACACAAGTGGAAAATGGATTATTAAAGTGCTAATGCATCAGGACACATAAATAATGCATGACTTATATCTTCAAAATTACATTGGAAATGCTACGTATGGAGCACTATTGAGATTAAAATTGAAAAAGAATATAATATACTTTCAAAATTCCAAAAGCAACATATTTCTAACTTTAGATAAAGTGGTTTTTGCACTCAAAATGATATTTTTTTCAATTTTATAAGAGAAAATAATATTCTGTGTTATACTTCGAATTGTGAGAAACACTAAAATTTCTTATTTTCAAAAAAGAAGTGCCTCCAACTGAATTTTGAAGAAATTACATTTGCTGAAAGGCAAGAGAATATATCAGTTGTTCTCAAGTTTTCTCAACAATGGAAATAGGACTAAAACTAATTAATTCACGTTTCTTAAATAATAATACAGGTTTTGCTTTTTGGTGATTAAATCTTTTCTGTTAGATAATAGTTCAGAACATAATTAGGTGCCAAATTGTTCCATGAGGTCCAGAAGCTTTAATTCATTTTATTCCCACAACAGGCCTATATATACTACTATTATCACTATTTAAGAAATGAAAAAAAAAATTGCATAGATTATTTTGTCTTTAGAGACTTTGATCTTAATCACTAATTCTATTGTTTCACATTAAGGGAAAAGTCACAGTATCATATTTCTAACAGATGTACATTCAGTTTTGAGTACCCTTGACATCTGATAATGGAGCAGTACATAGTATTAAGATCAGCCTAAAACATAGTATGTACCTGTGCACACATAAACATGTGCTTCATTGTATGCTGCTACATAGATCCTGAGAATCCTATATTTGTGATAGATTACAGTAACAAAAATTTCTGTGTGTTTGAAGAGCATTACTTTGCTGAGAGTAAACTTTCCCATTTCAGTGTAGTCACTCATAGCTGAGAATCATAAGATATTTTGTCATCTTAAGATTCCCTGTACTAAAACTCCTATGAACTATATTTTATTATCCCTTAGGTTTCTGGTAAGATAATCATACATTTGAGAGGGGGTTGTGACATGACTTCACACATCCACCATCATAACACCAGACTAAAAGAAGTATTATAAGTTTTTTTTAAAAGTTCTCTTAAGCTCATCTGATACCAAATTTAGAAAACCTAGTATTCTAGAAATGATATTTTTCCTTCACTGAATCACTTATGCTAGTCGTCTAACATAACGTAATGTAGTTTCAGAATGAAAGTGAAAGTGAAGTCATTCAGTCGTGTCCAACTCTTTGGGATCCCATGGACTGTAGCTACCTGAATCCTCTGTCCATGGGATTCTCCAGGCAAGAGTACTGGAGTACTGGAGTAGGTTGCATTTTCCTTCTCCAGGGGATCTTCCTGACCCAGGGATTAGACCCTGGTCTCCCACATTGCAGGCAGGCGCTTTACTGTTTGAGCCACAAGGGAAGCCCAGTTTCAGAATGCTGCTGCTAAGTCACTTCAGTCGTGTCCGACTCTGTGCGACCCCATAGAGGGCAGCCCACCAGGCTCCCCCATCCCCGGGATTCTCCAGGCAAGAACACTGGAGTGGGTTGCCATTTCCTTCTCCAATGCATGAAAGTGAAAGGTAAAAGTGAAGTCGCTCAGTCGTGTCCGACTCTAAGCAACCCTGTGGATTGTAGTCTACCAGGCTCCTCCATCCATGGGATTTTCCAGGCAAGAGTACTGGAGTAGGGTGCCTTCACCTTCTCCGAGTTTCAGAATGGTGTGCTGTAAATATCTAACCAACAGGACAACCTCTTCTTTGCCTGTCATCCTATTAAGTGCTTGTGATGAAAGAGTGAAGAGTGCCTGCATTCAGGAGATTCACAATCCTTTGGGAAGGAGAGATACATTAGCATCTTTAACATGCATTAGTAGTCAAGTGTGACAATATTGAGGTCTCAATGCAGTCCCATTGAATCTGATTCTGGTCTTGACCCTATCCTTAGACCAGTGTTGGGAAAAACAAAACAATTCAATGCACATATTCATGAAAAAATACTAGCCACACAAATAAGTAAAAATGATATTAATTTTAATAGTATGTTTTACTTAACACAATACATCCAAAGCACTATCTACTCAACATGTAATCATTAAAACAAAAAACACTTTACTGATAGAATTTATATTCTTGTTCTCATACTAAGATTTGCAAATTTCCTATTTTAGACTTGTAGCACATCTCTCTCTGACTCACCACATTTCAAGGCAACACATGTATGCATAGTGGCTAAGTTATTGGACAGTGTGGCTCCACCCTTGCTACTTAAAAAGTGGATCTTGAACCAACAGTGTGAGCATCAGCTGGGAATTTGAGAGGACTACAGAATCACAGCTCTGACCCCAAACTTAGTGAATATTAATAAGATCCCCAGGAGATTCATATGCCTATTAAAGGCGAGAAATACTCTTGTGAAAGGGAGGTGATATATAAGGAAGACTTCAGAGAATTCTTATTAGGGAAATTTGATGAAAACGGCTCCAGACAGTTGAACCTAAAAACCTCACTCACTTTTCAGAGTTAATTTATTTTTCAGAGTTAATTCAAGGAGATGGATTCAAAATAACAGCTAAGGAAAGAAGTGAATCAATTTAAGAAAGTCATCTCAGAGGTGTTTACAAGCAGCTTCCAAACAAAGGTTCTGACAATTTTGTGAAGCTGGCTTGAGATCCATCCCCTAATGCTATCATCTGTATATGTGAATCTTTATTTTGTACTCTCTATATTTTTCAATAATTTTAGACTAATTTCTCTGATGAATATGTATCTATAGTTTTGGACAATCATGTTTGTAAAAGAGATTATGCAACTGATAAATAAACTCAATGTGCTGATTTAACTGTTATTCACATATTAGGTTCAACAAATAATTCATGACTTCAGTGACACAGTTCTGAGAACAGCTGGAACTTGAGTAATCAATTATAGATGCATCTCTCCCAGGCACCTAAAAAATGGGAGTTTATTCCATAGTGCTAAGGAATTTTAGTCCCTTGGCTACTCTGCCATGTCAAATCACATCTTTACAAATGGTGACCAAATTCCCAGAGTTATGGCATGTTGCAGGCTTGCATAATCAGACAGTCTCACTTTTATCTGGGTGATTCTCTTGTGGCTACTTATCTAGTTAGAATAAGTTCAATTTTTTAAATGAAAAAGCTAATATAAATTCAAGGGATAATAATAATTTATTACTGTGTCTTCTCTTCTGGTATTTTTTAGATGGCTGTTAAAATGAAATACTGTGAACATGGGCTTTTGTATCAGATAAGTCTGGGTTCAATTCCTGTTCTTTTACTTGATAAGCTTGAGCAGCTTAAATAGCATCCCTGAGCTTCCTTGTACTCATAGTTAAACTAGAAATGATCTATTTTACATACTTATTTAATAAATAACTTATTTTTTAATACCTAGAAATGAAATAACACAATTTTAAAATATTTGTTTAATTATTTGGCTGCTAGGGTCTTAGTCATGGTATGGGGAATCTTCCTTTTGTTATGCAAGATCTTATGTTGTGGCACCCAGGCTCTCTAGCATGTTGCAAGGGCTCCAGAGCATGTAAGCTTCACTAGTTATGACACACAGGCTCACTAGTCATGACACAGGGGCTTAGTTGCCCCCATGACATGTGGGATCTTGATTTCCTGACCAAGGATTGAGCCCACATCCCCTGAATTGCAAGAATTGTTGACCACTGGAACACCAGGTAAGTCCCCAAGAATTAAACAACAAAAATTTCCATATAATAAGTGCTTGTTTGGGAAAGTGAAAGTGAAGGTCACTCTGTTGTGTCTGACTCTTTGAGATCTCGTCTACTGTAGCCCTCCAGACTCCTATGTCCATGGAATTTTCCAGGCGAGAATATTGGAGTGGGTAGCCATGCCCTTCTCTAGGGGATAGTAGTTTCTAAATCATATCAGATTTCACAAAATCAAATTACAAGAAGGAAAGCCTCAGTTCGTTATCCATTACTCTTACCAGAAAAAGTATGGCCCAAGCTTAAAGACGCCCAATGTTACTTTCTCTTTTGAACTTAACCCTAAGCTAGACAATTCTGGGCAGCTCTTGAAGAGTAGCAACATTATTATCATCAATATTAGCAGCAGTACCCTACATTCAATGTGGGACACTCTGCTAAGAACTTTACAATAATTGTCTTATTTATATTTCACAAGAATTCCAAAATTAGATATTGCTAATATCTTCAAAGAGGAGTTTTGGAAAGTTTAAATCACTTCTCCAAATCCACACTGTGTGAAAGGCTTGGACTAACACAGTCCCAGAGTCAACTCAGCAACCTAAACACATGAAGTTAATGATTTGAAAGGAGACTATTTGTGTCACATGAGCACATTTCACAAGAAAGATAGGAATATAAAACACAGCTACGTGCTCCAGAAAATTTCAGAACGTTAATTTATCTAAAACAACAGTCTGCACACCTGAGTTAACACCTTATTTATCAATGTTATAGGCTGAATTCAGTCTCATTCTCAGTTGCTCAGTCATGTCTGACTCTTTACAGCCACATGGACTGTAGTCCACCAAGCTCCTCTGTCCATCAGATTTCCCAGGCAAGAATACTGGAGTGAGTTGCCTTTCCTCTTCTAGGGGATCTTCCCTACCCAGGGATAGAACCTGTGTCTCCTATGTCCCCTCCACTGGCAGGCAGATTCTTTACTACTGAGCCACTGGGGAAGCCCCATAGGCTGAACTGGGTCACCCATAATTCATATGTTGAAGTCTCAATGCCCAATACCTTAAAATGTAACTATATCTAGCTATAAGGTCCTTAGAGAGGAATCAATTAAGGATAAATTAGTTAACTAATTAAGGGTAAATGAGCTTATGAGGATGGATCATAATCTGATATGACTGGTGTCCTTTTAAGGAGAGTTTGGGGTATAGACACACCCAGAGGAAAGGTCACAGAAATCCCAGTGAGAAGATGACCACTTGCGAGCCAAGGAGAGAGACCTTAGAAAACATCTTGCCTACATCTTGACTTGATATTGGACTTCTAGCTTTCACAATCTTGAGAAAATAGATTTCTGTTTAAGCCATTAGGTCTGTGGTCTTTTTTTATGGCAGCCCTAAAAGAATGATGCAATCAGCAGTAGTTTACTTCCTGAGCTCCTCTTGAAGACCCTCTCCTGACTATACACAGACATCCTTAACTGTAATGCCTAGAATTTTGCTCAATTCCAATCAGCTTTTAGCTTGAAACACTTTCCTCAAACTATTTCAACCCAGTACTCTCAAAAGCCATAAATACCCGCTAAGACTATACTAAAATGTAATCAACAGTCTATGACTAATACTATAGCAATGTTCTCTTTCATTTGATGGAATGTGTTTGGTTAAATTCAGTTTTACTTCATTAGCAGATTGTCCAGTGATATTTGGGCTTTCCAGGTGGTACACTGGTAAAGAATTCACCTGCAATGCAGAGGACACAGAAGGCATGAGTTTGGTCCCTGGGTCAGGAAGATCCCCTGGAGAAGGAAAGGGCAGCCCACCCCAGGTATTCTTACCTGGAAATCCTATGGCAGGTTACAGTCCATGAGGTCCCAAAAGAGTTGGACATGACTTAATGCCTAAACAACAACTGGTGATATTTTGGGTGGTTCAAAAATATCTGTTTTGCCAAAATTCAAAATTACTTGTATTTATGGCTCAAAATCATCAATTTTGAAACCGTAGTCTCAACAGATGCCCCTTGACCTCCAGTTGACAGAATTCTTTGGTAATGATGGTGGGATCAGTTTCACATTAGATTTGAATTCTGCATTCTTTTCCTTAAGATTCCAAATGCTAAAAGATTTTTTTTTTTTCTCTTAAGAAATAATACTGCTTCTACTTATTTTGTGGTCCTTTGATCAAGTTTGAAAACTTTCATCTTTGGTGAAAATATGTTTTATTCCCATGTTTGCTTGTTACTTTCTTCTATGTTCATGAGAGTCTCTATGAAAATGATAAGCAAAGGGCCAAGAAGCCTGTCCTTGAAATTAGTTAAGAGATCTAATCACATATCACCTGAATGCACTTTCTCTCTTGCCTTTTTGTCCCTGAGAAATGCTTTGCTCCGTTCTGCCTCTTAGGAGTTGAGTATTGTCGGGATTTTGATTGGCAATGTCTAGTTAATTGATTAGTTTCCAGAGACCTGGCACTGGATAAGCACCATTGATTGTGCAGTTCTAATAGTGTGCTTGTATAAATCTCTGTTTCAGACACCTACAGCTTGCATGTTTCTACACTGTAATTCTAATTTGTGAAGATATTTTTCTAAATGTTATAGTGTCCCCGAGGATGATTTAGAATTACAATAGTTACTTTGAAGACCTTTTGTTATGAACAAAATTGTTCATGTGAGAGACATCTTAGAAATAAAAGAAAAAAATCCAACTATTTAATGGTCTGTGTTATGCTAGTAGAAATATGAAATTTCTTCAAAAGGAAATTCAGAGTCCTTCTTTCCTTGACTGAGACAAACAAAAAATGTAAAAAAAAAAAAAAAAACCAAAACATAAAACTTGATTCCTTCTTTATCTTAGATCCAAAAACAACTTGAATGTAAGGGCCAATAAACTACTGTTTCTCTTACCCCAGTGTATGCTTGTTCCTCTTGGCTATCCAAACACTTACAAAGCTTATTTGACTCTTGTTAAATCCCTTTCAGAATAGGGCAAGTGACTTAAGTTTGATATTAAGAGTTGGTTTCCTTATAAGCTGAGAACCATCGCCAAGACTTTTCAAAGCCCACATAACATAGGCAAAATAATTAACGGAAGGAATTAACATATATCTTGGAAGATAGTATCCATTTATTTCTGATTATATCTCAATTGTCTCTTTCTTAGTGGGAAGTTCAAACAGAAAAGTTAGAAGGAAAAGAAAATAATTGGAAAACCCCAAAATGACTTAGGTATCAATACTGCATAGTGGGCAAATGTGACTTAGAATACATGTAGATCTTTGATAAAAATTTTCAGAGATTATTTCCAGCATTTTTCTCCTGAAATAGACTACATCCTGAACTTGTACTGAAAGTTAGGAAAGAATAGCCTATTGGATAGTCGAGGGGTCTCCTTAACATCTTTAGACAGCATTTTTCTCCCAGTATCACAAATTCTTAAGAAGATAAAATGATAAAATTAAATGACCCTTGTAAATATTTAATGATTATACAAATATGACACTTTGCTTGGCAACACTCTAAAGTGTGTCAAAAATTGATCATCGAGCCCAGGACCCTTGTAAAAGTGGTACTACTTATATATTGCCTAGGATACCCAGCATAAAAGGCAAATATACCAGGCAGAATTATATGCATCACTACTCAATTATCAGTATAAATTCAGGTGTTGTTTTCATTATGTAGGTAATGAAACAAAGCTCTTCACCACCACCACCACCACCAACGGAAAAATTCTTCCTTTTGGAAGAATCTCAAGGAAATGACTTCTAATTTAAGTTAAGGACCACAAAATGGATTCATATAAAGCACCAAAAACATCTAAATAAATTTGAAATATGTTGCCTCCTGACATCTCAGAGTATGTTTTGTTTGTTTTTCCCCTTATAGCTGGGACAAGTAAACCAATTACGTATATAAATAAAATGTAGCTAAAATTTTCTTTGGTGTTTAGTTGTGCTCAGCCTCTTTACTAAACTTCTAAACAGAGAAATTAAGAAATGACTAAATATAGGAAAATATTCAAGTGAGTATGGAAAAAATGAATGGTGAGAAAATTTAGACACGTGCTATAAATGATTTACATACTAGAGAGCAAGTCCCTGACAAATAGAGTTTCCATTTTATTTTGTTTTCGTTATTTCATTGTGCATAATTTAAAAATTGAGTTCACTTTGTCACACACAAGGATACTTAATCTTCTTTAAAGTGACATCGTTGAGCAGTATCATATTTCAGGTGGAAATTGAAACCAGGCAGCTGAAAAATAACACACATCATGAAAATGTTAATCACAAAATATCTTCCAAACACTAGAACTTAGAAATAAGGTAACTAAAACAAGAACTAAAACATATATTACATTCTGATCCTTTTTATACCTTCATATTATAAATACTATCAAATAGTGTGTGTATGTATATATATATATATATATATCAAGAATTTTATTGCTTGAATTTAAGTTGTATGATAAAAATATTCATGGAGAATAAAAAGTCACATATATGCGTGTTCCAGAATGCTTTTTTCTATTTTTCAATAATATTCTACATTGGTAAATTAGCAACACAGTTGACAAACATGAAGTATGTTTTAATAAGTGTAAATTCTTTAAGAAAGAGCAGAATACATTAGAATACTACGTAAAGATTTTTAGGAAAGACTGTACCATTAATAAAATCACGTCACAAACATCCAAACTATTTAGGATAAATACTCTATAAAATTTCTGTGAGGTCAGTAGCACCTAAGCTAGAATAGACACTTACAAAAACAGTGCAAGAGCCTGTCATACAAAAAAAAAGCTCCTTTGATTAGAGTGTGCATGTGGGTGTGGGTGTGGGTGTGAGTGATTGTACCAAAGTGGGGTCTGGCAATAAAGAGACCAGGTTGGTGGAAAGGAAAGTTTGTTTTACTTTGGATGCCAGCAACCCATGGCAAGGGAATGGCGGGGAGAAGGCTGACCAAAGGCCACCTCTCCCTTACATCCCCCACAATAGGCAAGAGATTTTACAGGCTGAGGGAGGGATGACATGCAGAAACAGCAGTCAGCTCTGACAGTCTGCTGGGAATTGATCATTGGTGGTCTGACCAACATCATCTTGATTTAAATACAGTTTGTCTTAGTTCCAGGTCAGGTTTTTTTTTCCATTTTCTGAGGTGTAATTGTGGCAGCTTATGTCACGGCTACAGTCTGGTCAGCATGTAGTTAACTTCTGCACTTGGGGGTTTCAGTATCTCTGAGACAGCTCAGAAGATGTGGCTTAGAATATTATCTATAGTCTTTGTAAAGGAACTAAAGGTCCTTGACTTTGCTTAATGACTATATTGTTATTTACTTGGTCTCTTTTGACTATTTTCCTTTGTTCATGCATTTTCTTACTTCTCTGAACGTTCAAGTTTTTCTGTAGTCAAAAGACAGGCAGAAGACATGGGGACAAGGACCATAGGGTCCCTCTCAGTTTTGTTATCGAGAAGGAGGGAGGAAGAGAGAGAAAATGGTGAATGAGGCAGGAAAGAAGCAACCCAGAAGGTTAAAACTGATCCAAATGTGATTAAATACTATCGTAAATATACCAAGAAATACATAAGGTGTCTTACTACATTTAGTAATAATTTCTATTTAATGACTAGGTTACTGAAAATTTATCACAATTTTTCTTAGACTTAGATGAAGCATAAAATTGATCTCATAAATATACTTTGAATACATTTTACTGTTGAACTCCACATATCTGTATCAAAATAGAGTTAAACATAGATTTTATATATTATTCAAATGTTTAAATTGCTATTTATCTGATTAATGAAAACACATGCTATTGCTTCTCTTTTTTTCCCATTAAAAAAAAACCATGATGTATAAATTCTTCCTTCTTTTAAAAATATTCCTCTTAAAATGCTAAAATCTAGATGAAATAATTTTTAGTCAAACTGATTTCTACCTAGATTGTACAATTGAACAATACGTGATAATATTTAAAGTGCTGACATTATCTCTGAAATCTATTTTATCACTAAGAGATTATTGGAACTCTTAGCTGCAACTCTGATTTATTTAGTAAGAAGAACTCCATATTCCATGTGTTTGATTGACTAACATATTTCTAGAAAAACTGTAAATTGCACTACTGTTTCACTCTAGCAATGATGCTTGTAATATTATTTGCCATATGAAAACCAGGTGCAAAATGAGAAAAAATTGATTTCATTTTTTTAGCACACAATCAAAAATAAATAAAAACACAATTCCTCAGACCACTGGAAAATGTGCTATTGTGGAAATATCCCTGGAGAATTTAGGGTTTGAAAACAATTCACATTTTATAATGGCATGATATTATAAAACTCATTCGTAAACAGACTAGTAGCAAAATATACATGTGTGTGTGTGTTTGTTTGTTGCTTTTTACTAATTTGTATTTTAAATTAACATCTAAAAAGAAAGCTCATAGTCCTTTTCTTGTATGAACAAGGGGTGGGGGAACTTGAATTTTACATTTTAATCCTAGAAAAGTAAATTCAGTTATTTCTTAAGATAAAAAAATGGCTGCTGGAGAAATAAAATTCTTCCCTTTTTGTCTGAAATGCAACAGGAAGGTGGCTTCTGAAGAAAGTGCTTCAAAGAGAATAAGCAGGGAGGGGTATTTATAAGACATCAAGTGTGTGGAGTCTCTCTGAGGAGCACTAGCAAAAAATCCGAGAAGAGAGACCCCAGCAAAGTTTCAAGCGTGTACATTTTCAAAGGGAACACACACAATGTGAGTCAGAAAATACGACGACATCTATATTGTTACCTGGAGGAGGTACTGGATATTATTTCCCAGTCAGTCAGGTTTAACTCAGAGCAAAGTGGAATTTTCCACATGGGTACCAGGGAAAAGAACACAGAACAGTCAAGATAGTTCAGGAAAATAAAGCCTCTCATATTTAATTATATAAGAATTCATAACTGTTTTTGAGCCAATTCGATCGTTTCCTTTCTTTATACAGTAAAAAACTCTATTCAGATATGAGTGATTTTGAACTTTATGACATTGAGCTTGAATTCCAAAGTTTTATGTTATACATTCTGATTGTTAAATTCAATACATTGTGATTGCCACTCTTATTTTCCTACAGGAGCTGGTAATTTCACTGAAGGGATTCAGTGGCAAATCATAATGTGATTCGCCTTAACAGTTCTATTACAAGACAATTTATAAAAGTTGACACTTGCTCAGAAATATGGTTCAGAGAGGGGGGAAAAAGTCATATTATTTTTTTCACTGTATACACTCACATGATGGTTTTTCCATGTTGAGTCCCTGTTCCCAATATCTATTGAACAGTGATATTTCACAATACATTTTTTTTAAAGAATAGAATAAGTATGGTTTGTTTGCCAGGACAGTTCTCTTTGATACCAAGATCCCAACGGTGTAGAATTTCTGGGTGGACACTGATCTGTAGTGAATTCCTGAATAGATGGTATCTGTTGATATTATCTTTTCTACGACACCAAATTTAGATGCCCTTGATATTACACTTCAAGGTTTCTCTGCTGTAACCTGAAAGCTGATTTTTGTCACTAAGCCATGACTGTTCTATTGTTTCTATTTCTATATACATTGGCTGCCTGCACAATAGTGAGATTACTTTTTCTGTGTGCTGAAGGAAATTTGTTTTATATGAGAGGAAAAAAAAAAATCTTACCCATCAAAAACTGAGAGGCTCTGTATCTGTAGATTTCATTCCTGGGTTGACTAAACACATATTTTTGCCATTATACTGTGGTCACTACTATGCTGCAGAAATAAAAAGCTCATGACAGAGATTGAGGTGTCATGCAGGGCACCAAATAAAACAAGCAAATCAAATAGCTGTAAAATGATGTGATAGTTTCAATGATCACTTGTCTGTTTATAGTTTTGTCTGTTTTGGGCAAGCAGAGGGAGGGCCTTCCCTAAAGAGGAGACTCAGGAAGACTGTAACCCCCATCTTGCTGGTAGACCCACTCTTGGCTTTAGATGGAGAAATAGACATGGGAAAAGTGGAAACAGTGGCAGATCTTATTTTCTTGGGCACCAAAATCACTGTAGATGGTGAGTGCAGCAATGAAATTAAAGGACGCTTGCTCCTTGGAAGAAAAGCTATGACAAACTTAGGCAGTATGTTAGACAAAGACATCACTCTGTCGACAAAGTTCTGTGTAGTCAAAGTTGTGGTTTGTCCAGTAGTAGTCATGTACAGATGTGAGAGTTGAACCATAAAGAGGATGAGCGCCAAAGAAGTGATGCCTTTGAACTGTGGTGCTGGAGAAGACTCTTGAGAGTCCCTTGGACTGCAAGGAGATCAAACCAGTCAATCTTAAAGAAATCAACCCTGGATATTCAGTGGAAGGACTGATGTTAAAGCTGAAGCTCCAATATTTTGGTCATGTGATATGAAGAGCCAACTCACTGGAAATGACCTTAATATTGGGAAAGATTGATGGCAGGAAGAGAAGGGGATGACAGAGGATAACATGGTTGGATAGCATCACCAACTCAATGGACGTGAGTTTGAGCAAGCTCCAGGAGATAGTGAAGGACAGGAAAGCTTGGTGTGCTGCAGTCTGTGGAGTCACCAAGAGTCACCCATGGCTTAGAAACTGAGCAACAACAGCAAACCACTCTTGGCTTTAATGAAGCAGGGTGCAAAGCTGAGGAGGTCCAGCAATAGGGAGCTAAGGGTAATCTCTGGATAACTGTCAGATAGAAACTATGGATCTCAGTCTCACACCCAAAAGGAACTTCAACTCTGCCAACAACTGTGTGAACCTGAAAAATGACCTTTATCCTAGTTGACCCTTAAGGTAAAAGCAGCCACAGCTGGCATTCTGTTTGCAGTCTTGGAAGAGACCTTGAACCAGAGAACTCACCTAATCTGGGTCCACAGACACTGTGAGGTTTTAATATTCATGTGTGTTTTTAAATTGCTAAATTTGGGACACTTGTTATGCATCAATAGATAACTAATACATATTTTTACCAAATACCAGTATTGATTGAGACATTGAATAAAGGGTAGACTTTATTGATGGCAGTAAAAGTGCAGTGAAGAATAAAGCTCCAGTTGGAGCACAGTTAATAAGGCACAGAGATGAAAAGCGACAGTACTTGCAGAGGGGACTGGGAGAGGTTTATGCTGCGGGAGCAGGCGTTCAAGAAAGTTTCAGGTGCAGAATGAGGAAGCAGCCAGAGAAGAGGTTATATATCACTTCAAGGGAGCCGGGCTTTTAATCATTCTTGTCATATAAGAATGTAGATGGAGCAGAGGAGAGAGAGGTTTGGGTGTGATTTAGAGAGATCACTCTTATAAAGAGAAAGAATTTAGCACAGGCAAGATTAGTAATATATTAGTAATAGCTAATATTTATAGGGCATTTATGTGACAAGAACTCTTCTACTTCATTTAACATCCACAAGCCTCCTCCTTATATTTTATCTGTTATCATTTCTAATACGAGGAAGTTGAGGTAGTGAGGAATGAAGTCAAATTATGAAGGATGCAGAGCTAGCCAACTGCAGAGCCAGGATCTCAACCCAATCAGGCATGCCCCCTAGCCCCTCTACACACTGACTGTTGTGTGCTGCCCCCATGTGGTGGTTCTGGAAGCTGCTGCAGTGATAGGCTGGATGTTAAAAGAAAGCAGATTAAAAAAACCATCCTTTCTACAGAGTCTTTCATACAGTATGCAGAGAAATGCAAATATTGCATATTAAAACATGTACGTGGAATCAAGAGAAGTGGTACAGATGAGCCTATTCCCAGAGCAGGAATAGAGAACAAGCATGTGGACACAGGAGAGGAAAAGGAGCGTGGGGTGAATTGGGAGAGTATCATTAACATACATACATACACTGCCATGTGTAAAAAAGATAGCTAGTGGGAAGCTGCTGTATAGCACAGGGAGCTCAGTTTGGTGCTCTACGATTACTTATATGGGTGGGATGGGGAGTAGGAGGGAGGTTCAAGAGGAGGGGATATATGTTTACTTATAACTGATTCGCTCTGTTGTACAACAGAAACTAACACAATATTGTAAAGCAATTACATTCCAATGACAGTTGAAACATTAAATTAACAAAAAATTCGTCCATTCAACTACCAACTTCGGGTCTTCGTACCTAGCCATTGGGCCCCCTCCCTTGTGACAGCATGAATGCTTCCCCATTTCTTATCTTTACTTCTCTTCTCAGTTCTATTTCCTCTATCTTTCTCCGTATTCTTTCCATTAAACATCACTCCCGCCTGAATCACCAAGTTGTCCCTCTGTTTTTGTCTTTTCCCATTAGGATGTGGGCATGTGCATGCTAAGTCGCTTCAGTCGTGTCTGACTCTTTGTGACCCTATGAATTGTAATCCACCAGACTCCTCTGTCTGTGGGATTCTCCAGGCAAGAAAGTAAGGGGTGGGTAGCCATTCCCTTTTCCAGGGTATCTTTGCTGCTGCTGCTGCTGCTATGGCTAAGTCACTTCATTCGTGTCCTACTCTGTGCGACCCCATAGACGGTAGCCCACCAGACTCCCCGTCCCTGGAATTCTCCAGGCAAGAACACTGGAGTGGGTTGCCATTTCCTTCTCCAACGCATGAAAGTGAAAAGTGAAAGTGAAGTCGCTCAGTCGTGTCCAACTCTCAGAGACCCCATGGACTGCAGCCCACCAGGCTCCTCAGTCCGTGGGATTTTCCAGGCAAGAGTACTGGAGTGGGGTGCCATTGCCTTCTCCGAGGATCTTCTCTACCGGGGATCAAACCCCATCTCTTATGTCTTCTGTATTGGCATGCGGGTTCTTTACAACTAGCACCACCTTCCATGGGAATGGAAGACTTCCATTTGGATATGTAAAGCTAAATCTGAAACTCATCAACATTCTTTCCATATTTTTTAATTGGGGGAAACAATAAGTCTTCTTGACTTTCTTTTGCCCGGGTTCATTCTTTTCACCAGCCCATGCCCACAGCAGTGAGCTGAAAGAGACAAAGTAGAAATTAAAAGTACTGGTGCATTTGCTTTCTAGGTTGCCTAAGATAAGAGTGTATTTCTCCACACATGCCTGCTCTCACTGTCAGAAGTTTTGAAAATGTAAAGTTTATTAATAACATGAAGATAAGAAGTGGAGGGATCTGTGAATTTCCATTTAAGGGAGTGGGTCAAAACAGCTTGTCCAGTGAAGTCTAATTTTAGGTCACTCAACCCTGATCCTTGCCAAAAATAAAGTGTCTATATGCTGGGAGGGATTGGGGGCAGGAGGAGAAGGGGACGACAGAGGATGAGATGGCTGGATGGCATCACCAACTCGATGGACGTGAGTTTGAGTGAACTCTGGGAGTTGGTGATGGACAGGGAGGCCTGGTGTGCTGCGATTCATGGGGTCGCAAAGAGTCGGACATGACTGAGCGACTGAACTGAACTGAACTGATATGTGTCATACACTGGAGAAGGACATGGAAACCCATTCCAATATTCTCCCCTGGAGAATCCCATGGACATAGGAGCTTTGTGGGCTATAGTCTGTAGGGTTGCAAAGAACTAGACATGACTGAAGCAACTTAACACACACTCATGCATGTGCATTACAGCTTAGTTCAAACTGAAAGAGATGCAGAAACATCACAATAAAATTATTCAATTGCATTCACTGCTTTTGTTTTTTTTTTCTAAGTTGTTTCTATCACACTAATTTGGTTGTTTGAATTTGAGTAACAGATCTCCTGCTCATCAGCAATATAGCTGCGAGTAAATTTTATGTTCTTGACCTCAATTTTGCCATCTTATAATAATACCTACCTCACAGAATTTAAATGACACAATATACAATAATACTTAAACCAAGCAGTTAAATATTAAAACTAATAAAAGAGGTGTCAAAGCTCCATTCAATTTAAAATGAGAGTGTTTTAATATCATAAGTTAAACCAATTAATATCTTCTGTTTTGAGATCTCTCTAGGTAGATATGGGCAGGTGGAGTAAATTTTCGAAGGTATTTTCTAAAAATCAAGAGATTTTTATAGAAAGCTGTATAATGAATTTAAGAAATGACCTAAAATGTGTTTAAGCTAATTACAGAATATCAAAATACATGCTCTAAAAGTTGAACATATATCAAAATTGCTATCAAGTCAAAGGTTTCCCTGGTGACTCAGATGGTAAAGAATCTGTCTGCAATGCAGGAGACCTGAGTTCCATCCCTGGATTGGGGAGATGCCTTGCAGAAGGGAAATGGCTACCCACTCCAGTATTTTTGCCTGGAGAATTCCGTGGACACAGGAGTCTGATGGGCTATAATCATGAGGTGGCAGAACTAGACAGGACTGAGCGAGTAACACTTTCACTTTAATCAAGACAACTTTCTATTTTAAAAAGGACATATATTTGCATGTTAAAATACTTTTACTATTATTCTTATGTTTTCATGACAATTATAGAATGTTTGGGGGAAATTGGATATTATGATAAGCATCCTTGCAATAGGATTATTTTTAAATGTATTTATAGCTCATAAATGTATTCCTCTGGTTGATTTTATGATCTCAACTATATCCTTACACCTGATTTGGTTATAGTTTCTCACTTATTCAAACATGAAGCAGAATTAAAAGAGAAACCAGTGAGTTAGCAATATATAATCTTTGGCATACATATTTTAATAGTTGAATAGAATAAAATTTTATTGAAAATTCAGACCTGAGCCAGCATAAGATTAATATGAGACTGATATAGAACCTCCTACACCCACTCTTTGCAGAAAGCGACTGTACCTGGTGCTCCCTCAAAGGACAGGTCAACCAGAACTCCAGCGTATCCAGCCATTCTTTTATTCACTATTCTGGATCATGGCTATTTGATGTATCACACAGCGAGGTTATAACCCACTACAAACTTCATTGGGTTCAATCCCAGGTTAGGAAGACTCCTGGAGAAGGATACTGCTACCCACTCCAGTATTCTTCCCTGGGAAATCCCATGGAGAGAGGAGCCTGGCAGGTTATAGTCCAGGGGGTCACAAAGACTCATATATGACTGAGCATAAGGCTCATAAGCTTTGTCACATTTATTTAACTTTACAGGCTTCAGTTTCTTGACTGGTAAAAAGAAGACGATAATTGAACTACCTCATCACATTGTTGATAAAATTCAATCCTGTAATATGTGATGTGTTTGGCATAAAGTAAGAAAGTATAATAACTATAATTTAAATCAGGACACAGAAATGTAGCTCTCTCAAATAACCGGCAATCCCTTCTACTTCTATAACACAGAAAACTAACATGTTTCCTCTGTGTGGAATAACACCTCAAGAATAGAATTCAGCCATTGAACAAAGTGGGGGAGGGAAAACAAAAACAGGGAAATGGGATGAGAACACATAGAGATGAAAATACACCTTGGTTAGATTAAAAAAAAAATTAGTATGAGAGAGAGAACGTTGATAGCTTTTCACAGTAGAGGTTGAATTCTAACTTGTCAGGCCTTGTCATTTGTGTTTGTATTGAAACAGAAACAAAACACTTCATGAATCATCCTACAGTGAAGAAGAGAAAAACGCCTTGCGTGCAGCTATGATATTGTAAACCATTTTGAAGTTTAATAGCACCATGCAACGGAAAATTTGATTTTCTTTTACATAATCATAAATTATTTAAGATCTTTCTTCTTTTAAAAAGTTTGCATAATATATCATGTAAGAGGTGCTCTAATCTAACAGAACATTGTATAGTGAGGCAGTAAGTCTTTGCAGCTAAAAATTACATACCTGAAATAAAACTCCCTAATGTTTAGAGATGATGAGCAAAGAATTGGATAAGAGAACATTTTATAGGATGACCTACAGTGACTTTGTATTTGGAGCAGAGGATACAAATGAATCATTTTTGTGAAACTTCTTCCAAGGCAAAAATATAAAAGGATAGATATGAACATACTCGATGATTTGCTGATTTTGTGAACATTACCATGGAGAGCATATTGATGATTATAAGCAGTCCATTAATTTTTACATACTTTTTCTGAAAATCTGTGCATAAATTGAGTATATGAAAGGCAGACAATAGACTAACATGTTATTAGAACAAAGGAATATTTCAGCAAGCAAACTAAAAATTATAAAATCTCTGGTTACATCCTGCTGCTCAGGCACAAAGCAACATAATTTATATATTAATTTAAATCATGTTTCATCATTAATCGAATGCACAGCCTTCCAGTTTTATTTATTTATTTTTTAATTAATTTTATTTTATTTTCAAACTCCACATAATTGTATTAGCTTTGCCAAACATCAAAATGAATCCACCACAGGTATACATGTGTTCCCCATCCTGAACCCTCCTCCCTCCTCCCTCCCCATACCATCCCTCTGGGTCGTCCCAGTGCACTAGCCCCAAGCATCCAGTATCGTGCATTGAACCTGGACTGGCATCTCGTTTCATACATGATATTTTACATGTTTCAATGCCATTCTCCCAATTCTTCCCACCCTCTCCCTCTCCCACAAAGTCCATAAGACTGTTTTATACGTCAGTGTCTCTTTTGCTGTCTCGTATACAGGGTTATCGTTACCATCTTTCTAAATTCCATATATATGCGTTAGTATACTGTATTGGTGTTTTTCCTTCTGGCTTACTTCACTCTGTATAATAGGCTCCAGTTTCATCCACCTCATTAGAACTGATTCGAATGTATTCTTTTTAATGGCTGAGTAATACTCCATCGTGTATATGTACCATTGCTTTCTTATCCATTCATCTGCTGATGGACATCTAGGTTGCTTCCATGACCTGGCTATTATAAACAGTGCTGCGATGAACATTGGGGTACACGTGTCTCTTTCCCTTCTGGTTTCCTCAGTGTGTATGCCCAGCAGTGGGATTGCTGGATCATAAGGCAGTTCTATTTCCAGTTTTTTAAGGAATCTCCACACTGTTCTCCATAGTGGCTGTACTAGTTTGCATTCCCACCAACAGTGTAAGAGGGTTCCCTTTTCTCCACACCCTCTCCAGCATTTATTATTTGTAGACTTTTGGATTGCAGCCATTCTGACTGGTGTGAAATGGTACCTCATAGTGGTTTTGATTTGCATTTCTCTGATAATGAGTGATGTTGAGCATCTTTTCATGTGTTTGTTAGCCCTCTGTATGTCTTCTTTGGAGAAATGTCTATTTAGATCTTTGGCCCATTTTTTGATTGGGTCATTTATTTTTCTGGAGTTGAGCTGTAGGAGTTGCTTGTATATTTTTGAGATTAGTTGTTTGTCGGTTGCTTCATTTGCTATTATTTTCTCCCATTCTGAAGGCTGTCTTTTCACCTTGCTAATAGTTTCCTTTGATGTGCAGATTTTAGATCAAAACTTCCAAAAAAGAATAAAGACTATCCATTTTTTTAAAACTTCCAAAAAGGAATAAAGACTAAACATTTTTTCAAGTTTAATAAGTTTTAATTTTATTTTAATTATATTGTGCTATTAAGTTCTATTTCACAAATGTGAAAACTATCATTCTCTCTCTTACCTTGAGTTTTTAAACTCTAAAATTAAATCACATTTGTTACTTCCAGTGAAAAAGTACACTTCTGTTTTCTTATATGTATATTTGCACACACTGATAATAAAAAACAGGCAAGTGTGTTATCTTTCCTTTTCCCACCATCTATCTGAGGCTGAAATCTGCACCTTCTCTCACTTCTACCTGAACTTTCATCCTCAGGTTTTTATTTCATTTGCTGCTAATGAAAAATTAATTATTAAGATGAAAAAATACATATTAATACATGTATGTGGAATCTAGAAAAATTGTACAAGTGATCCTGTCTGCAGGGCAGAAATAGAGAGAAACAAGCTTCCCTGGTGGCTCAGATGGTATAGAATCTGCCTGCAGTGTGGGAGACCCAGGTTTGATTCCAGGTTTGGGAAGATCCCCTGCAGAAGGGAATGGCTACCAGCTCCAGCATTCTTACCTGGAGAATTTCATGGACAGAGGAGCTTGGTGGGCTACAGTCCATGGGGTCGCAAAGAGTCAGACATAACTGAGCAACTAACACTATTTACTGTACTGTAATAGAGAGGCACGGGTGTAGTGAACAGACGTGGACACGATGGGGGAAGGAGAAGGTCGGACACATTGGTAGATTAGGATTGACATACTCACTACCATGTGTAAAATGGATAGCCAGTGGGAAGCTGCTGTGCTGCAACTGTAGCAAGGAGAAAGTTCCAGTCTGTGGAGACTCACATCCCAGAGGCATCTTATAATTACCCCAAGAGAAGTACTTCTTTCCACAGTGAAGACTTCCAAGTGGTAATGCTCACAGTGACAAGAAAGGGAAAAGATATTCATCAACACTTCACTCTTCCTGATTAGAAATGTGCCAGTAAGCTAAGTATCAACTTTGCAACAACCAGGATAGTTCCCTTTTGACCTACTCAGGATCATTTACATTTTATTCAGAGCCCAAGTCCTTTCAATTGTTCTGTGTGGAGTCAGTCTAAATATTCCTTGCAAATCTCTCCCTCAAACTTGGCCTTGACTTAGCTCTAACTAGATTTACAGGTCACCCTACATCCACTACTGAAAGGATCAGTCTCCAAAGGGGATGTTCTAGTTGTGGGAATGTAGCTCTGTCTGGGCTTAGCTCAATTGTGAGATAGCAAGAATATAAGGTCACCTCAGCCTCTTCTAGTCTTTCATTCTGTCAGTCACAGGTTTTATTGAAAACTACCAAAGAGAAGTACTTAAATGTTTATTTAATGTACATTACAAATTATCTATTTGATATATGTTACAGATTGAATGGCCTGTCGTATTATTACACTTTCTTTCTCATATGTGTGTTTGTGTGTGTGTACTCAGCTGCTCAGTTGTGTGCAACTTTTTGCAACTCCACCATTCTCCTCTATTCATGAAATTTTCCAGGCAAGAATATTGGAGTCAGTTGCCATTTCCTCTTCCAGGGGATCTTCCTGACCCAGGGATCAAACCTGCATCCCTTGCATTAACAGGCAGATACTTTACCACTCAACACATTTTATACTACACTGATAAAATGTATATTACCTGTTAAATACACATATAAAACAAAATAGTCCAGTATGTATTTCCCTCTAAAAAATCGTTTCCAAATACATGCTATACTTAATATTGACCTTATATATCCTCTCAAATTAAGGAAATAAATTTCACACTTAAACAAAATTGCCCATAATTAGAGAAGAAAGATAGTGCTTCTTCTCACTGGTTTTAATTACAACTTTCCTTTCCCCTATAAAATCAGTTTATGATTTCAGAATATTAACTTTATTATGCTATATCATTATAAAGGTGATTCCACTGATGGTTAGTTTAATTCAAATCACAGAAATAGTACATATAATGTCATAGCTGTCTTCTTGATTTATAATTTGTTTTAAATGCTTTCCTAATAAATTTATACCATCTATCAATGATAAAATCTACAGTGTTTTTTAATGACACCATACACTCTGCACAGACACAGTGATTTGAAAAAACATTTTTTTTTTTTTTAATAGAGTTGACTCTTGAACTACTCAGGTCCACTTATATGCAGATTTTTTCACTAAATACATGATACAGTTCAAAAATACATAATATATAAAACATACTATATACATGTGACTGGTTTTTATACTTCATCTTTCCCTTAGGTCTCCAGTGTCTGTTTATTGAATGAATTTGTATATAGACTCATTGTATCTGCATTGATAATTGCATAAGAATAGGAATTTTGCATAGGGTGGGGTTGTTGAGTGCATTGGCCAGGGCTATTCATTTCAGACTATCCAATTTGAAATATGAATACTAGAGCTAATTATGAATAGCAGAACTGAAATTAGAATATATATTAGAAATTTTTCTTTGGTAAACATTTTGCATAAAAATATCTTCATAAGCTGGTTGTTAATACAGCCCAGAACACTCAATATATATGAAATAATATAGATCAGCAATGAGTTATTGTGAGAATTAGACAAAATGGTATCAATACGTATAAGTCATGTGGCACAAAGTTCTGCACTCAATAAACCTTGCTCTCCTTCCTGTAAAACAGATTATCCTGGTGATAATTTGTAACTGGAAAAAATAAAATCTAAATGTTGAATTTTGTATTCCACTAGGACTAAATAAAATCATGTTTATGTTTGTGTGTTTATTGTGTTCTACTCAAAGTTGTTAGACATATAGATCTTTTTTTTTCTCTGATAGGATACACTATCATTCCTGAAATGTGAAAATTGGCATTATTTTTGTTTGTTTTTTATTTAAACCATGTAAGGCTTTTCTTATGAGTGCAAGGAGAGCATGTAATTTGTGAAAATCTCAAAATATTTTTGTGTGATTTCATTCTTGTTCTTAGCTTTTATAATGTTGCTTTAAATTAGGTAGGTTAAATATATATGTAAAACATATTTTAACAAGGAAAGTTCCTTATTTTCCTAAACTTTTAAAATGAGTGCTCTGGGGTACTCTGACTGACCATTGGTGGTTCAAGACAGCAACAAACACTGAAATCAGTACAAAGGCCATCTGATATTATCCTTGTTCAATTAGGTGGCAGCAGTCTTTGCCATAAAGTAACAAATAGGGAAGCTGTGGGCCACGGTTTGCTAAAGAGAACATCTACCTCATGGGAGAATGTAGGTCCTACCCCAAAATAGCCTAAAAAATGAATATACTTCAGAGAAAGGTACTGAGAGCAGGAGAACACTGCTTCTATGCCTTACTCCTTCTCTGTGAATCCTTGTTTCAGGCACCATTATATTTAGGACTCAAACTTTATCTCCAGATCACAGTTTCTATGATTCTTGAAGTTCCAACTAATATAGTATATTATTTCTCCCAATTTGCATGGTGGCATAACAATTTAATGCTCAGTCTCCAGGGTTCAAAGCCAGCATGCAAAAGAGCTTCTTTGTATTATAAATAACAGTCCCAGGAATTTCTCTGATTAGACCTATTTAGGACAACGTTGTTCCCCTAAATCAATCACAACTCTGTGTGTGTGTGTGTGTGTGTGTGTGTGTGTACAAAATGAAGTGATCTGAATCACTGGCGGAGTTGTATGCTCCAACTCTGGGACTAGAGATAGAGACCCATCCAGGGTTCAGAACTCCATCATGTGCAACCAGATGGCCCTGTAAGATAATCTAGGGTATGTCATGAGCAGCAACATGTGACATACTATGAAAGGAGAAGACAAAAGATGCTTATTATGTCCAAGTGAAAGGTTTCCCTTCAAAGTGAGCTGTGCTAACTTCTTCAACAGTTTTGTTCAAGTGTCTTTAAGGAGGATAATTATGTGTGATATTTGAATTATCTCCCAAATTTGGTCCTAAATGGAACTTTTGTCAAATTGTATGAGATGAGATGGTGTTTTCCAGGCGGCGCTAACAGTAAAGAACTTGTTTGTCAATGCAGGAAATATAAAAGACACAGGTTCAATCCCTGGGTGGGGAAGACCCCCTGGAGAAAGGCAGGGCAATCCACTCCTGTATTCTTGCCTTGAGAATTCCATGGACATAGGAGATTGGCGGCCTATCATCCATAGGGTTGCAAAGAGTCAGACATGACTGAAGCGACTTAGTATACACGTGAGATGAGATTATGGAAAATTGAGAGGTCGATAAGAAGTAGGTTTACACTATAATTAATTATATAAATATAATTATGTATTGTAAATGTTGCTATAAAATCAAGAAATTTACTTTTGGTTTATAAAGTCATCACTATACTTTTACTACATCTAGTTTAATAAGAAAATAAATTCATTATAACATGAAATAACTGCTTCAGTAGCTATGATGTAGTTTTGTTGTAATATATTCTAACCTCAAGATCACAATTTGCCATAGATAGATACCTATGTTAAAAAAAAAAAGTAATATAATCAACTATGTCATAATTTATATGTATGAAAAAATCATACAATCCACTTCTAGTATTACATTTATCCAATTTGGTATTATGAAATAAAGTGAAAGGTTGCTGCTGTGAGCCATGAATAACACTGGGATTCATGGCCTCCGGAGGAGAGGAATTCAATCCAGGGCCAGAGACAAGGCTTGATCACTCGAAACTTTTTGTGTACCAAAGTTTTATTAAAGTATAAAAGAGATAGTGAAAGCTTCTGACATAGAAATCAGAAGGGGATGGAGTGACCCCTTGCTAGTTTTTAGCAAGGAATTGCATACCTATTACCAAGCTACTAATTAGAGAAAGGAAACATCTCAAAACCTAGAGTTGCACCAGGCCCCTCACCCACAACATGCATTTTGAGATACCATTGGCACAAGGTGAGCCATCTCCTGCCATAAAGCAATTAACATGAATCTTGAAGAAAGACAGATTTCCAAGCAAATACACAGTTCATTATCATAGCTTAAGAAAACATTCCCATAAGAAAAATGCAGTGGTTAGCTCAAAGTTTGAGATAAAATTAAGTGCAGGCTGAACCAGGTGTCACCATGACAACACAGGACTGGAAGAGAAAAAAAGCCCAGCACTTACAGTCTATTTCCTCCTCCTGCTTGGCCTCCCTCCTTCTGGCCTCCCTACTGAGGCTATTAACACCATCAAAAGTGAGCTCTGTCACAGTTAAGTGTGTTAGATGGCACAGGTTGATCAATGTCTCTGTAAATAATGTATAAATAAGAAGTAATAATGCTAAAAATAATAAATTGAGGATCTCAGAATCCTCATAAACAATGTATACACCTGCTGGGAAAGGCTGTTTCCATCATTAGGGAAATCCAGTGGACATTAAAAGGATAATAAAAGAATATTATGAATTCTGTACCCACAAATTTGACAAGCTACACAAAATGAACCAATGTCTTGAAAGACACAAGTTGCCATACTCCCAGAAGAGGAAGTAGATAGTTTGAGTAGTCTTATTTATTAAAGAAATTAAAATTAATGAGTGAATTCAGAGATGTATTTAAAAAAAACATTAACAATTCTCAAGTTTTTTTCAGAAGATAAGATACAAAGGCAATGCTTCCTAATTCATTTTATAAAGCCACTATTACCATGACACTGAAACCAAGGTCATGAAAAATACTTAAGTACAAATCTGGTAGAACATGTGCAAAACATATGAATAAAACTGCAAAACTCTTAAGAAAGATATCAAGGAAGACCAAATAAATGAAAAAATATTCCATCTTTATGGATAGGAAGACTCCATGTTCTCAAGTTCTTCCAAATTTAACAGATAGAATTAATGCAATCCTAAATAAATCTTACTTAGCAAACTATTCTGAGGAAAAATTGAACCTAGCCACATATCTTACACACTTCACAAAAATTAACTCAAAATAGATCATAGACCCAAATGTAATACACAAAGCTATACAACTCCTAAAGGATAACACAGGAGAAAATCTGAATGATCTCAGACATGGCAATGACTTTTTAGATCTAACACCAAAGGCATGATTCCTAAAAGAAACAGTAAGTTCATTAAGGCTAAAAACTTCTACTCTGCACAAGTTGAAAAAATGAAAAAAACAAGTAATATAAAAGACAGATTTTTTTTCCTGCAAATTGTACATCTGAAAAAGATACAAAAATATACGAAGAACTCATAGAATTCAATAAGGAAATAAACAACCTAGTTTAAAAGTGGGCTAAAGATTTGAACAGACATCTCACCAAAGATATACAAATGGCAAGGAAGTACATAAAAAGATGCTCAACATTATATGTCA
This sequence comes from Bos mutus, assembly GCF_027580195.1. Classification (NCBI taxonomy): domain Eukaryota; kingdom Metazoa; phylum Chordata; class Mammalia; order Artiodactyla; family Bovidae; genus Bos; species Bos mutus. The sequence continues at coordinate 49,863,378 of NC_091636.1, read as the reverse complement.
CTTGAAAATTAAACATTAAAACAATGGAATATCACTACACATTTATGGGACTAGAATGTCCCCAAAACAGTGGGGACACAAAATACTGATAAAAATGTGGAGCAACAAGAGTTCTTATTCATGTCTGGTGCTATGGAAAATGCTGCAACTACTTTGGGATGCAGTTTGGGAGTTCTTACAAAGCCAAGTATACCCTTACTACACAATCCAGCAATCATAATTCTTGGTATTCACTGTGTGTTGGAAGCTTATGTCCATACAATACCTGAACACTTATGTCTATGGCAGTTTTATTCATGATTGCCAAAGGGGAGACAATGCCACACAATATATGAGTAGATAGGTAAAATGTGATTAATTCAGGCAATGGAATATTCAGTTCAGTTCAGTTCAGTCACTCAGTCGTGTCCGACTCTTTGTGACCCAATGAATCGCAGCAAGCCAGGCCTCCCTGTCCATCACCAACTCCCGGAGTTCACTCAACCTCACGTCCATGGAGTTGGTGATGCCATCCAGCCATCTCATCCTCTCTTGTCCCCTTCTCCTCCTGCCCCCAATCCCTCCCAGCATCAGAGTCTTTTCCAATGAGTCAACTCTTTGAATGAGGTGGCCAAAGTACTGGAGATTCAGCCTCAGCCTCAGTCCTTCCAATGAACACCCAGGGTTGACCTCCTTTAGAATGGACTGGTTGGATCTCCTTGCAATCCAAGGGACTCTCAAGAGTCTTCTCCAACACCACAATTCAAAAGCATCAATTCTTCAGTGCTCAGCTTTCTTCACAGTCCAACTCTCACATCCATACATGACCACTGGAAAAACCATAGCCTTGACTAGACGGACCTTTGTTGGCAAAACAACATCTCTGCTTTTCAATATGCTGTCTAGGTTGGTCATAACTTTTCTTCCAAGGAGTAAGCGTCTTTTAATTTCTTGGCTGCAATCACCATCTGCAGTGATTTTGGAGCCCCAAAAGATAAAGTCTGACACTGTTTCCACTGTTTCCCCATCTATTTCCCATGAAGTGATGGGACCAGATGCCATGATCTTCGTTTTCTGAATGTTGAGCTTTAAGCCAACTTTTTCACTCTCCTCTTTCACTTTCATCAAGAGGCTTTTGAGTTCCTCTTCACTTTCTGCCAGAAGGGTGGTGTCATCTGCATATCTGAGGTTATTGATATTTCTCCCGGCAATCTTGATTCCAGCTTGTGCTTCTTCCAGCCCAGCGTTTCTCATGATGTACTCTGCATATAAGTTAAATAAGCAGGGTGACAATATACAGCCTTGACGTACTCCTTTTCCTATTTGGAACCAGTCTGTTGTTCCAATTCCAGTTCTAACTGTTGCTTCCTGACCTGCATACAGATTTCTCAAGAAGCAGGTTAGTCGGTCCAGTATTCCCATCTCTTTCAGAATTTTCCACAGTTTATTGTGATCCACACAGTCAAAGGCTTTGGCATAGTCAATAAAGCAGAAATAGATGATTTTCTGGAACTTTCTTGCTTTTTCCATGATCCAGCGGATGTTGGCAATTTGATCTCTGGTTCCTCTGCCTTTTCTAAAACCAGCTTGAACATCTGGAAGTTCACGGTTCATGTATTGCTGAAGCCTGGCTTGGAGAATTTTGAGGCTTACTTTAGTAGCGTGTGAGATGAGTGCAATTGTGCGGTTGTTTGAGCATTCTTTGGCATTGCCTTTCTTTGGAATTGGAATGCAAACTGACCTTTTCCAGTCCTGTGGACACTGCTGAGTTTTCCAAATTTGCTGGCATATTGAGTGCAGCACTTTCACAGCATCATCTTTCAGGATTTGAAATATTGTTTAGTGCTAAAAAGAAATAAACTATCATACCCTGAAAAGACATGGAAGAAAAATTAAAAGCATATTACTATGTGATAAAATGTTAATATGAAAGAGCTACAAGCTATGTGATTCTAACAATCTGACATTCTGGAAAATGCAAAATTATGGAGGGTGCTGAGTGTGCTTGGTGACTCAGTCGTGTCCAACTCTTGGCAACCCCATGGACTGGACCCACAAGACTCCTCTGTCCATGGGATATTCTCCAGGCAAGAATATTGAAGTAGGAAGCCATTCTCTTCTTCAGGGGATCTTCCCAACCCAGGGTTTGAACCCAGGTCTCTTGAATTGCATTTGGATAATTTACCATCTGATCTGCTAGGGATGGATACAGTAAAATATTAGTCTACTAGCTTCCCTGGATTGAGGAAGAGAAAAAGAGGCATAGACAGAACACCGATGAATTTTATGGCAGTGAAATGATTCTATACAATACTGTAATTATGATACTTATCATCATACTTTTCTCAAAACCCAAAGAATGTACAAAAGCAAGAGTGAACCTTAATGTAAACTATAATCTTCGCATGATTTGATATTTCAATTTGGTTCACTGATTGTAACAAAAAAGCCCACTCTTGTTTGGGACTTTACCAGTGGCTGAGGTTGTGGGTGTGAAGGGACATGTATTATATGGGGACGCTCTTCACCTTCTGCTCAATTTTGCTGTAAATGTAAAACTGTTCTAAAATATATATTTTAATAATTAAAATATTAGTAGTAATATTTAACTTAATCTTTTTTCCATCTCAACCTCTTGTATGAAAATAGAATTAATCAGCTTCCTCAGTAAAAATAATCAATATTATATGTTGTCACAAACAAGCCCTCCTGTGTTATATTATCCTTCTTTGTCCCATCTCCACTCTGTGACTTCCTTAGGCAGCCATTATAATATATACATACATGTTTACAAATATACATGTGTTGATGGAAAAATATAACCACAACATGAAAGTAGAGAATTATTTTATTTGGTGAGAATGTTTAGGATTCTGAGTCCGGGAGATAGTATCTCATAGCTCCTGAGAAAACTGTTCCAAGGAGCAGGAAGGGAAGTCAAGCTATACACAAGTTTGCAACAGAAAGAGCAGACAGTCTGAACATCAAAGATCAGGTATCAAATTAAAAAATTTAGCATATTAGGCATGGGAAGATACCAGCCTCTGGGCTCACAGAATTCAATCCTTTCATACACATCTCAGCTATCTGGGGCCAATCCTGTTTCCTTGTTTGCCCTGCTTCTCTCATTCCCCCAGCTCTTCTGCAATCACTTTGGAGGGTGGCAGCACCCTCTGGATTGCAGTTTTGGTAACCCTCACTCACATTTGGAGGCCAGAAGTTGCTGATGGCTGTGACATTTCTTATTAAATAATATGGCAGGAGATATTTTCATTTCATATGTTTCCATGGAAAAAAAGTTTTTTCACGTGTATATACGTATGTCAATTTACGTAAAGTTTATTTAGCTGTGGACCCTGTTCTCTTTCTTATGATTTTTACTCTATAGTAATATTGTTTTGTTGTATTGTGGTATGTTTATCAAAAGTAATTTGGTAAAATTTATTTTTACTCAAGTTATCTGTTATCCTAAGCAAATAAAGAAAAGCAGCACAGTATTTTGTTTTGATATTATTCTTGTTAGGTTTTGTCTTACTTTTGATATTTTGTTTAGAGACAGCAGGTGGGGTGAAAATAATATTAAGCAAAAGACAAGGACATAATCCCATATCTTTTACATTTGTTGTCATTTAGTTCATTAGAATATTAGTTATTGTCATCACTCATTTCATGTCTCTCTACAAAATTAGTAGTTGACTTTTTGCAGCATCTCCATGATTTAGCATAGTGCCTGATATACCACACACACACACACACACACAACACACACACATACATGTATACATATATGCGTAAATAATGGAGTTGGACTAGACAATCTCTGGACCTGCTTTCCTCACTCTTCAGCTGCAGTCTTGTCAGTAATGTCCATGGATACCTCTATTATCAGAACCTCATCCTGTGCCAAATGATCAAATCAGTATATTTTTCATACTTTGCTGTAATCATGTAATTAATATGTAGTTATATGGCAATAATTGCTTGAAAACACAGACAAGTTCTTTTAAATTTGGCAACAACATAAACAGGAAAAACAAAAGCCAATCCCCTCATCATTTTATTAGCAAGCAATAGTTACTGCATTTGAGGACTTTTAATGGCACTATCTTAGAATATATTATTATTGCTAACCTAAGTAACCTTTCTGTCCCTTCAATTGCAAATTAAATTTGCAGTAGTGAGTTTTTATAACAATTACTTTTTTTCCTTTTCTTTCTTTTTTTTTAAACTCTTCTCTTTTACAATCAGATACCATATGTGAAGGAGCATATTCAATTTTGAAAAACCTGTTTGCTTACAATTCAAGCCAAATGCAATTCTCACTAATTGCTTTAAACTATTCTACAACAAGGAGACTTTAAAATTTGTCCCAATATGTGTTTAATGTGAAAAGCTAAAATGAAATTTTAATATAAGATATCTCTATACTTCAATCCAGGAATAATTAGCCATTTTTATTTGCAAGAACCCACATAATTAACCCTACTACACAGTTTCGGATTCAAAGAAAAGAATAATTTTTAAAAAGGTAGCATTAGAAACAGTAAATCAAAGCTAATGAAGCAACATTAGCACTTTTATGTTGTAGGTTCTAATTAGAAAGTCTGTTAATGAAATTGGGGCATTTACTTAATTGCTGTGAACAATTATTTTCAAATTAAGCTCAGCAATTAAATAGCATGATTAAGCTCAGAGTAGTGGAGTTAGGTAGGGGTATGGTAACTCTTTTGCATGCTGTATTAAGGATAACAGTTTAAACTCTTAGTATGTGCTGATTAACAAATGTAAATGGCATGCAGTACTTCTTGGTCTTGGAGATTTATGCAAAGAATTTTCCTATTGCTTTAAATACTTGCCTTGCATAGTAACTTGGAAAGACTAGAACCCCAACCTCCAACATGCCCCACTTAACTGAAATAGATTCTTTCCTTCCTATAAATGTCAAACTTCCTGAAATATGCTTCTACACTTACAGGCTCCATTTGCTCACTTCTCATTTAGCATTCTAAGTCTTGTTCTTAGTCTTCAGAACCATTACTAACAAACTGATTGTCACAAAATGGGTGCTTGCTTCAATACTGGTAGATTACTTGATCTTTAATAGCAACCTTTGAGATTATTATTATTAACACTTATCTTCTCCAGGTAAAACTGATGTTAAAAAAGATTGTTTAAATCCTTTCAAAGACACACCATTGATAAATGGCACAGTGGGAATTTGAACACAAATTCACTTAGGGCAAATCTCATGCATCTAAAGTAAAATGAGCTTCTCATTATGTCTGCTAGGACGATTTCTTCTCCTTGAATTATAAATGTTTTTCATTATCCTCACTCTACTGGATTTCTCAGCATCAAATACTGCTGACCATGCTCTCATCTTGAAGTTTCCTTTACTTTCAAATCACCAAATATCCCTGTTTCTCTTCAATTTCTTCTGTGTCTCAGTTCCATTTGTTTTGTCAAGTTTTTTCCCCATTTCAACTATTACAAGTTGTTAAAGCAGCATTCTCAAACATTATATTTCCTTAAATGAAAATCTTCAAAGTGTCATAATCATGTTTCATAATATCATTACAATCTTACCAAAAGCTTATGCAGAATTTTTAGAATTAGAGAAAAACTTTAATAGTATAGATGAATTCTTATTGTAATTAAATATTTACTATGAGTTTATATGTAAAAGAAAGAAAAAGAGCTTAAAGTAAAAGATAATTGATCATTCTAACAATGGTTAGAATATCACACATCCTCTTTGCAATCAGAGAATTCAGGGATTGCAGGCTGTGGACCAAATCTGGGATAACTTTTTTTTTATTTTAATAAACAGTTTTCTTTGAGGCACAGAGTTGCTCATTTGCATACATGTTGCCTATGGCTCTTTTTTCACTATGATGACATTGTTGAGTTGTTATAAAGACTATATGACTAATAAAAGATAAAATATTTACTATCAAGCCTTGTCTTAAAAAAAAGTTTGTTGGTACTTCAGCTAGAAGTGTAGAAAGCATATAAGTTGACTAGCTATCAAAACCATGACTTACCTCTTTATGTGTATTCAGTTCAGTTCAGGCACTCACCCGAGTCTGATTCTTTATGACCCCATGGACTTCAGCATGCCAGGCTTCCCTGTCCATCACCAACTCCCGGATCCTACTCAAACTCATGTCATCCCATCAGTGATGTCATCCAACCATCTCATCTTCTGTTATCCCCTTCTCCTCCTGCCTTCAATCTTTCCCAGCATCAGGGTCATTTCCAGTGAGTCAGTTCTTTGCATCAGGTGGCCAAAGTATGTGTATATAAGTGCCCAAGTGTATGGTCACTTAAGGAAATAATTGGAGAATACTCATACTTTGATTACTCCCACACTCTGCTTTTTTGATGTCTTTTTTTTTTTCCCAACTATGAGTCTCCTTCCATAATTTAGTTTAAATTAATACCCCTGGTGTGAGTGCATGTTAAATTACTTCAGTTCAGTTCAGTTTAGTTGCTCAGTCGTGTCCAACTCTTTGCGACCCCATGAATTGTAGCACGCCAGGCCTCCCTGACCATCACTAACTCCTGGAGTTCACTCAGACTCATGTCCATCAAGTCAGTGATGCCATCCAGCCATCTCATCCTCTGCCGTCCCCTTCTCCTCCTGCCCCCAGTCCCTCCCAGCATCAGAGTCTTTTCCAATGAGTCAACTCTTTGCATGAGGTGGCCAAAGTACTAGAGTTTCAGCTTCAGCATCAGTCCTTTCAAAGATCACCCAGGATTGATCTACTTTAGAATGGACTGGTTGGATATCCTTGCAGTCCAAGGGACTCTCAAGAGTCTTTTCCAACACCACAGTTCAAAAGCATCAATTCTTCAGTGCTCAGCTTTCTTCACAGTCCAACTCTCACATCCATACATGACCACTGGAAAAACCATAGAACTGTCTTATGATCTAGCAATCCCACTGCTGGGCATACACACTGAGGAAACCAGAAGGGAAAGAGACACGTGTACCCCAATGTTCATCGCAGCACTGTTTATAATAGCCAGGACATGAAAGCAACCTAGATGTCCATCAGCAGATGAATGGATAAGAAAGCAGTGGTACATATACACAATGGAGTATTACTCAGCCATTAAAAAGAATACATTTGAAGCAGTTCTAATGAGGTGGATGAAACTGGAGCCTATTATACAGAGTGAAGTAAGCCAGAAAGAAAAACACCAATACAGTATACTAACGCATATATATGGAGTTTAGAAAGATGGTAACAATAACCCTGTATGTGAGACAGCAAAAGAGACACTGATGTATAGAACAGTCTTATGGACTCTGTGGGAGAGGGAGAGGGAGAGGGTGGGAAGATTTGGGAGAATGGCATTGAAACATGTAAAATATCATGTATGAAACGAGTTGCCAGTCCAGGTTCAATACATGATACTGGATGCTTGGGGCTAGTGCACTGGGACGACCCAGAGGGATGGTATGGGGAGGGAGGAGGGTGGAGGGTTTAGGATGGGGAACACATGTATACCTGTGGCGGATTCATTTTGATATTTGGCAAAACTAATACAATTTTGTAAAGTTTAAAAATAAAAAAAAATATATAAAAACAAACCCATAGCCTTGACTAATTGGACCTTTGAAGGCAAAGTACTGTCTCTGCTTTTGAATATGCTAACTAGGTTGGTCATAACTTTCCTTCCAAGGAGTAAATGTCTTTTAATTTCATGGCTGCAGTCACCATCTGCAGTGATTTTGGAGCCCCAAAAAATAAAGTCTGACACTGTTTCCACTGTTTCCCCATCTATTTCCCATGAAGTGATGGGACCAGATGCCATGATCTTTGTTTTCTGAATGTTGAGCTTTAAGCCAACTTTTTCACTCTCCTCTTTCACTTTCATCAAGAGGCTTTTGAGTTCCTCTTCACTTTCTGCCATAAGGGTGGTGTCATCTGCATATCTGAGGTTATTGATATTTCTCCTGGCAATCTTGATTTCAGCTTGTGCTTCTTCCAGCCCAGCGTTTCTCATGATATACTCTGCATATAAGTTAAATAAGCAGGGTGACAATATACAGCCTTGACGTATTCCTTTTCCTATTTGGAACCAGTCTGTTTTTCCATGTCCAGTTCTAACTGTTGCTTCCTGACCTGCATATAGGTTTCTCAAGAGGCAGGTCAGGTGATCTGGTATTCCCATCTCTTTTAGAATTTTCCACAGATTTTTGTGATCCACACAGTCAAAGGCTTTGGCATAGTCAATAAAGCAGAAATAGATGTTTATCTGGAACTCTCTTCCTTTTTCCATGATCCGTTACTTCCATCGTGTCCAATTATTTGCGACCTTAAGGACCATATCTTGTTAGGCTCATCTGTCTATGTGATTCTCCGGGCAAGAATACTGGAGTGGGTTGCCATAACCTCCTCCAGCAGATCTTCTGAACTCAGGAATTGAATCTGCATCTCTTGTATCCTATATTGGCGGGTGGTTTCTTTACCACCAGCACCACCTAGGAAACCCTATCTCCCTGGGGCAGTTATGAAATTATTACTTCGGAGTTCCAGATTCACCCTTTGCTTCCTTATCTGAAAATATAGTTGGGTCCTTTAAACATTTGTATTTTGTTGACCGACATGATTTTAAAATTGTCAGTAAAGGAACCTTAGAGGAATAGTGAAGGGAAAATAGGTATTCAACTTCCAGGATCCTTCTCTCAGCATGTTACTGCAGTGCAGTTTCTAGGACATTCAGTTCCTTCAGTAAATGACTTTTTCAGCACCTGCTTCCTGCACTGCTGGGTAGCCCATGGCTTAGCCCAGCACAATCTCAAGCTGCTTCTCTATGAATTTCAAGGTATGGCATCTCCTTTTGGATCTCTTTTGCAGAACCACAGTGAAGCAGCTCTAACAACCTCTGTTGGGACAACCTTTAACAGAGGCTCTGTTTCCTCTGACATTCAAAGAGCCAAGGTCACACCTTTTCTATTGAATCTCAGATCTGGGGCTTGTCTGTGAGCAAATCCTCTGTTAACTTCGACCTTCAGAGGATGGGTATAGATAATAGCTATTTACACTTAACTTCCCCCTGTCAAAACTAGGTGTTGTTTCTCTCTTCTAGTAGGACCCAGAATAATGTATCCACAGATGAATGTGCTGTGCTGTACTAAGTCACTTCAGTCATGTCCAAATTTTTTGTGATCCGATGGACTGTAGCCCACCAGGCTTCTCTGTCCATGGGTTCTCCAGGCAAGAATACTGGAGTGGTTTGCCATTCCCTTCCAAGGGGTATTCCTGACCCAGGGATCGAACCCACATTTCTTATGTCTCCTGCAACGGCATGCAGGTTCTAACCTTCACAAACTCAAAATTAAACTCATAAATCAATCCCAAGAATGTTGAAGTTTCTCTTCTGCTTCCTATATTGCTATTCATCCAAAAAAGAAGCTTTACATAAAATTTAGTTTCAGTTAAATTAAACCCTCTCAATTAAGCCATATTCCCATATAATATGTTGAGTTGTATTCACACACACACATACACGCCCACTCAATCTTCAGGTTTTGTCAATTTCAGGACCATTCTCAAATTTAATATATGTGACAGAAACTATAGGTCATCATTTCTTTCAAAGATTATAGCCTTTTATTCACTTATTTTTTTTCTCATTTGACTCACTTATCCCAATAACTTGCCTCTTTGTTCTACCATCAAACCATTTTAACCAAATCCATCCTGTTGGCATTCAAGTTTTCTACCTTCTCCATAACTATAGCTCAACTTCTGAATGCTGCCTGAGAAAAATTATACAGTTAGGCAGTTTGATACCAAAATAAACTATTGATCATGCAGCTAAACTGAGCTCTCCACAATGCAATTCCAGTTTCACGTTCACCATCAAGAATTTTAGAAACTTCTCTCTACAACTTTCAAATCTCCAACACATTCTTCTCTGCTCTTATTGCCTATCACACATAAAATAAAAGCTATTCAGAGGGAGTATCAAAGCATCACTGTCTCCATGAAATTATCAGCTCCATATAGGTTTTTTCCTGATGTGTCCCCATCCCATTTCTTTCATTTTATTGATATTGTAGATGAAGTATCTCAATGTTAGATTCTTATATAAAACCAATTTCTGTTTTATAGTAACATTTATTTCCTTTTCTTACCACTTAAATGATTTCCTCTGAACATCCCTTCCCATCAGCATTTATATGTTTTCAAGTCTATACTTTCATAAAAAAAAAAAAAATTCCAACCATGAACACTGACACAATAGTTATCCGCTTCATCTTTTTCATTTTATTCAACATTCTTTTCCTCCTAAAATATCACTGCCATCAAATTTTTCGATCACCCTTAGAAATCTGGAATGCCTTTTCTCTCACATCTGAATGATGGTAGAGATGGTTGGATCTATTTAATTCTCTTCATCCCCACACCAATATTAAAGTCCATCTCCCATCAAATTACACCTGAACTTTGCAATAGTTTCTTCTATTCACTTTAATTAACAGATTCATTTTTGAATTATTTAAATTATCTTAATGAAATAGTAATTAGATCATAGTTTCAGTTTAATAGCCTTATATTGTTTCATGATGTTTACAGGGGAAAATACTAGAAATTTAGGATTTAGAAATCCTTAATAATTTCTGCTAAATTTTAATAATAGCTATTTAGAGGCTATTTCAAATTTTTAGAAGCACTAAAATATCTACATTTTCAGTATATCTCTTAAAACTAACCCCTTCTCTCCTTCTCTCTTGTACTTCACTGCATTGAATTCCATTTCTCCATATCCAGTGTTTCTGAATCTTTGATTTCTTCCCCCACACCTGTATATTTGCAAATATGCTTCATTGGGTCCATGTTTATAATTACATCTATTTTATTTTTTCAATAATTAGATAATTAATCAAATTATACTGGAAATATTTTCACATTAAGATACAGTACTATGGAATCTGAGTGAATATTAAGTAAGTGTATGTAAAGCTTTGTTGAATTCCGATGAGCTTGCCAGTTACTCAGCCAAGAAGTCATTTGAACTCTCTTATTATCTGCGTCAGACTCCCCAGGTGACAGGGAAGAATCCACCTCTAAGTCAGGAGAGATGCATGTTTCATCCCTGGGTCAGGAATACCCTCAGGAGTAGGAAATGGCAGCCCACTCTAATATTCTTGCCTGGAAAATCCCATGGACAGAGGAGACCACCAGAGTGTCCATGGGGTCACTGAGCACACACACACAGCAGATTATCTGTGTCACTTTATTCATATTAAGTTGTTTCTTATTTCCTTTCTTTTTAAATGTGTTTCATATATTTCCATATTTAACTCTTGGCTGAAGATAGAAAACATAAACCATAATGATGTTGGATTATAATAAGTTTACAATAATTCTTCAAATAGACAAGATAACTTTTATTATATCTGTATGTTGCATTCATATTTTTATGTTTTTTTAAAACTATTACCTGGGAGTAAAATTATGCACCCATGAGGTGTTAATATGCCATTTGTGCTTCTAACACTCTCTGTACTATCTCATTATTTATAAATGAAATATAAACTTTATTAAGATGAAACATTTATTTTAGCCAAAAACAGTAAGGAATCCAAACAACAGTCTATGAAGGCATTTTATCTGTGCTAGATATCATACAATATAATTATATTTCAATTTACACTTTATTATATACCCAGTTCCTCTACCTCCAAATAATCCATACATATGCATTATGTATTGCTATATTATTCTTATTTTTCATAGATAATTATTCAATGTAAACAATATACTTTTCTTGCTATAAAATGGCTCAGAGGCTCAGCATTGTCTACCTAAAATATGTATAAATACATTGTTTTCATAATGCTGTTAAAGATTTTATTAAAACCCATTCACAATACAAACTTTAATTAAAAAATTTCCCTATAATTTATAATGTACCACATAAAAATGACAAGAATTCTTAAATTTGTAAGAGGATTTATATGATTACATTGTACTAGTAAAGAAATCCTCCAACCAAAAATTAAAAATTACTTCAAAAGACCATGTTTCTTCTTGCCTTAGGGCTTGCAGTGACTGTTTTCTCTGCCTTGAAAACTTTGCTCACTTCTGCTCCCAGCCTTCACCCACATAACTTCTACTTATTTAGTCTAAACACAAATATTCCCTTTAGCCTTCCCTTGAATGTCCCTCAGTCTCAGTTAGGTCAGTGTATATTTGCCCTGCAATACCTAAAACTGTCTTAAAAATACTCAAAGAAAGCGTAGAGGCACCAAGAGGTCAAAGAACTTATTTTTTTCCCTACTCTGCTTGCCCATCACCTAGCAGATTTTTTTCATGTGAATAAATAAATGGCCTCCTAATTTGTCTACCTGCTTTCCAACTTGTCCCCTATGAATTCTTTCTCTAGTTATCACTAAAATCATCTGCCAAAAATACTAATTGTTTACCCAATGACTCCATCTCACCTACAGCAGAAGCTGCCTTTCTGTCTTTTAAAAAATCACTGGGGATATTATTACAGGAGCAGATTCTTAGCTCAAAGTCCCAAAGGTTCTGATTCATCTAGGTCGTTTTCTAAGCAATCTTTGAGAAACACTGACTTGTTGAATGAAACCAAAGTTCCTTTGAATGATGCAAACTAATTTTTCATAGTCAGAATTCATACTCAAAACAAAATAGATGTTGTCAAGTATAGTCATAAAGTAGTTAGCAATGTTTACTATGATGCTAAATGTTATATGCAAAAATGCTTTCCAACTTTAGATATGTTTAAGAAACCGCATTAAATCTCATTCTATTTGCATACATATTAGCTGATTTTAACATTCAATTCAATTGCTCAGTTGTGTTTGACTCTGCGACCCCATGGACTGCAGCATGCCAGTCTTCCCTGTGCATCACCAACTCCCAGAGCTTACTTAAACTCATGTTCATCAATTCGGTGATGCCATCCAACCATCTCATCCTCTGTTGTCTTATGTTTTATTGATTTTATTTTGACAATTATCATGCTTTTCAACTAATTGTAATAATTTTTGAAATGTATTAGTGTCTCCTGAATATTTTTCTTCAGAAATGCAGTAAGGTGTTTCATATAAACATAGTATTTTAGAATCATTAAAATTTGAATTTAAAATCAAGTTCCTAGTATTTATTATCTGAGACCGCTTGGCTGTCTTGGACTGGAGTAAGATTCTATGGTCTGTCCCCCATGTCCTCTGCCTGCCTGTTGTCTGTGGAAAAACTTTAGCCAAAGAAAAGTTTTAATCAGAGAAGTGAGAAAATCTAGAAACAAAGGAAAACAGTCAAAGGAGATTAAAAAAAACAACTAACTAATCATTATGTACAGTCAAGGACCTGTAATTCCTTCTCAAGGGCTATAGATAATATCTTGAGCAATAATATATGAGCTGTCTTACAGATACTGAATGCCCCACCATGTGGAAGAAGTTAATTACATGATGGCCAGACTGTAGCCATGACATAACCTGCCACAATTCTGAAAATTGCCCTCAAGAAAAGGAAACAAACTGCACTCCCCAATCCTGGTTGCCAGCATTCAAAATAAAGCAAGTTTCCTTTTCACTAGCCTGGCCTCTTTAAAGGCTTTTGAGCAGTGAGCAGCTGGACTCCATTTTCGGTTTCAGTCTCCACAGATTCTGAGCCTCAGTTTCCACATTCATATAATGAATATAAAAGATAGTATGTGTACTGAATATTAATTATCATTCAGGGAGGAATTACCCTGTATCCAACCTAGTATTGAGAGATTTTTGAGTTGCAGAGTTCACCATAAGTCCATGTGATCTTGTTCTAGCTTGGAGGCCAAGTTCACATAACTATCTAGCAAGTGAGAAGTACTGGGGATTAAAGTCCCCCAGGTTCTGGTCTTAACACTTCTTGACTGTGAACTCAGACATTTTAAATGACTCCCTACATTTTGGTGTGTTCATCTTCAAAATGGGGAATAGAATAACACCTCCTAAAGGTGTGGTGAGGATTAGAGTAATATATGTAAAAATAGGCAAGCCAGTGCCTGTTAATAAAGAGTAAATGTTAGAAACTTTTATGATTACAACATATATATATATATATATGCAAAATTATATTCTCCTAAGGAAAGTTAGTACATTTTATTTGAGAAAACAATTCTCTGTAATTTTAACCTATCAACATGTCTTACAAGCAAAGGCATAGGCTGCCTGTATTCTGGGCTGTTTCTTTCAGGATTTGTTTAATGGATAGCCTTATAAGATAGAGATATTATCTCTTTCCAGAGCAAAAAACTGGTTTATTTACTGTCAGATATTTAAAAAGGGTAGCATCATAGACCATTATAACAAAGAAAACATTTTTTTTTAATGTTTGAAGTTTCTTTCCTGTAATCTTGGAGGATTAGCACACATGCTAATTCTCTACCATTGCTGTCTATATATGCAACACCCTGTCCCTTTTCTCTGCCTCAGAATTCCCTGCTCTCTGCCAGCATCCATGAAACTGCAACAGGCCAAATTGTTAGTTTTCACATAATTAAAGTCTCATATCCTTCACAGTTGTTGACAGTTTCAAAAAAATAGTTAATAGAAAAATGGGCTCCTGGACAAAGAAGGATGAGGAACTTGGGGCCAATTATCAGGATTTGGAGAAAATATATGAAAACATGTAGTAAGTATGTCAACCAAATTGTATAGTCAACTACTGCACAGAAAATGGTCCTTCGCTCTTGGCTGTTCATGAGGAATAACTGAATAGGTGCTTGCAGCCACAATAAGATGTGGATTCAAAGACGGCTATTAGAATGGGGTCTGGTTATTAATCATGCTCCTTTGGATGAAATCTGTCCAATCCAGTAGTCTGACTCAAGTCCATTCCTCTATAAAAATTATTAGTATGGTTCCTCTTTCACTCAATAGTCAAAAGGATGTGCACCTATCCTGAGTATTAACAAAGGGAAATTCATGACTTTTGTGGGCAGAAACCAGTTCATTAAAACTTTGACAGGTTTAATTGGAAGATAAGGGGACAGAGCATGTGATACCTGTTAAGAAGGAGTTGGAACATCCCAGTAGTCTCAAAGGTCAGCACCCCCTGCAATCCATCATGCCAGCTTTAGACCAATTCAAACAGAACTATAAAAAGTCTTGAGTTTTTGTGCTGTGGTTTCTGGCTGCTATAAGAGAGATTTAGCCCACTAGGGAAGATTTCCTTGAGGCAGAAAAACTCCAGTGAGAAATCATGGACAGAGAATTAATTTATGTTCAGGCTCTTACAGCCCCAGTGAGGCATTGGAGAATGACAAACTTACCCAAGGAATTCTAGTTAACAGTTTAAGAGAGTTATGAAAATGGGGCAGCATATGTCCTGAATTAAGGTAGACCTAAAAAAAAATTACCACTGGATGAGTTGGATGGCATCACCAACTCAATGGACATGCGTTTAAGTAAACTCTGGGAAACAGTGAAGGACAGGGAAGACTGGAGTGCTGCAATTCATGGGGCTGCAAAGAGTCAGATGTGACTGAGTAACTGAACAACAACAAGCTGCTTTAACACTATTAAATGTTTTTCGCCTGGTTTTCACAGGATCACTGTGCACATTCCTGGAACTATATTCTTTCTGTGGTAGTTAGGTACCAATCTGTCTCCTTTCTGATTACACAGCTATTGGCACCATCAGGGTGGTTACGAAAGACATACAAGTATTGAATATTTAAGCAAACACTGCCAGTAGATCATGTGACTCAAAAATATGCATAAATTCATCCAAAATCAGACTACCTTTCCTGTCTAAGGGATGCGTCCAGGGGAATAATTGACTTATTTATGTGCACACTGTAGGCAGTTTTCCCAGAGAGGGAGACATCCAATTAGAAAAGACTATGTGAAATTTATTCTTGACTTTAGCTCAAGTGATCAAAGACACCACCTTGACCATGGAAGGGTGTTCAGGTCATCTTCATCTCACCATCAGTGTTATGATAGATCAAAATATTGTCTTGGATTTTCCCTTTGCTGGACAATATGCAATCACTAACTTGAATTAACACCTTGCACCAAGTGGAAAAGTCAATAGAAAGACTTGATGAAGCCATGTGGTTTGTTAAGGTAGATCCTGAATTTTTGAACATTTTCATTTGAGTAGTTTTAGGACTCCAGAGAGCATATTTTTGGTCAATACTTCAGACAGACATCAGGCTGCTCTTTGCAGTATTGTTAGCAGCAAAATTCATTTAAAAAAATGATGGGACATATTGAAAGAATTTTTGTCTCAGCCTCTGTCAGTAGGATTAATCACAGGGTCCAAAGTTATTATGGAAAAATTCACTGGAAATCAAGATGGTGTAGAAACAAGGGGCAGATATCACTGGGCAACAATTTTCAATGGATTTCTCAGGCATCCACATGCCTTGTCACAAAACTTGTCTGACTGTCTTCAGGACTATCTTTTCAAGGATGGCTGTAGAGTAACTTTGGAAAATGGAAATAGTGTGTCTTCCTATAGTTAGAAGGTAGATTTGCTTGCAGTCTAGTATAGCAAGATAATAAAGAAATATCAGGCAGGCTTATGTCTAGTGTAAGAGATCTGATTCCCAAACTAGACTTTCTTCTCCTGTAACACAATGAAGTTCAAGTGTTGATATTATGTGGCCCTGTTAGTGTCACCCTATAGTTGAGGAAAACCTACAGGGTGACAGAAAATCAGAGCAAATACTGGTGTTCTGGCTACTGTTGTTTCTATGAATATCAGATGGTCCTTTGTCTCTGGCTCAAGAGTCTTCTGAAGGAGGACAGTGAAAAAGCTGGCTTAAAACTCAACACTGAAAAACCAAAGATCATGCCATCCAGTCCCATATCTTCATGACATATACATGGGGACAATGGAAACAAAGATTTTATTTTCTAGGCTAAAATTCACTGTGGATGTTGACTGCAGCCGTGAAATTAAAAGATACTTGCTCCTTGGAAGAAAAGCTATGACAAATCTAGACAATGTCTTACAAAGCAAAGACATCACTTTGCTGACAAAGGTCTGTATAGTCAAAGCTATGGTTTTCCAGTAGACATGTATGGGTGTGAGAGTTTGACCATAAAGAAGACTGAGCAATGATGATTGATGATTTTGAATTGTGGTGCTGGTGAAGACTCCTGAAAGCTCCTTGTACAGCAAGGAGATCAAACCAGTCAATCTTAAGGAAATAAACCCTGTATATTCACTGGAAGGACTGATGCTAAAGCTTCAAAACTTTGGCCACCTGATGCAAAGAGCCAACTCATTGGAAAAGGCCCTGATGTTGGAAAAGATTGATGGAAGGAGAAGAAAGGGATGACAGAGGATGAGGCAGTTGGATGGCATCACTGACTCAATGGAAAGGAGTTTGAGCAAACTCTGGTAAATGGTGAAGGACAGGGAAGCCTGGCATACTGCAGTCCATGGGTTCACAAAGAGTCAGACAGGACTTAGCAACTGAACAACAACTGGAATCTTGTGTTTTCTTCTACTTCTCATGAAACTGTGGAAGGGTATACTAGTCAGCTGGCCAGTAGGATGAAATCTCATACCTTTCACAGTTATTGACATCAAATATAACATCTAAAATGTGTGAGGTGAAACTCTATTCCTTCATTACATAGTCTAGGAGAGTGATTATCAACATGGAATTTAAATATAGACTGCTGAGTTCCATTGATTTTAACTTTGTGATATGGGGCAAGTTACACCTTTTTTCTTTACCTTCAGTTTTATAGTAGGCAGAGACCTAAGATAATCTCAAGATTTCTGCCCTTAGCATGTGCATCCTATTCAGTCCTCTTCCCTTGAGTTCATGAGAGACTTATGAATATAATGGAATTTTGTTCCCTTAATTAAGTAACTATTCAGTTGTCTTTCAGCTATCAAAAAGGGGGATCATCCTAGAGGACTGAACCTAATACGATGAGCCATTTTAAATGTGGCCAAGAGATCAGATGCTTTTGATGGTTCCTAATTGTGGTGTTGGAGAAGACTCTTGAGAGTCTCTTGGACTGCAAGGAGGTAAAACCAGTCAATCCTAAAGGAAAGGAGTTCTGAATATTCATTTGAAGGACTGATGCTGAAGCTGAAACTCCAATACTTTGGCAACTTGATGCGAAGAACTGATTCATTGGAAAAGACCCTGATGCTGGGAAAGATTGAAGGCAGGAGGAGAATGGGAGGACAGAGGATGAGATGGTTGCATGGCATCATGGACTCAATGGATTTGAGTCTGAGCAAGCTCTGGGAGTTGGTGAGGGACAGGGAAGCCTGGCATGCTGCCATCCATGGGGTCACGGAGACTCAGACAAGACTGAGCAACTGAAGTGAAGAGGTTAGAGAAAGGAAGTCAGATTAATCAGGAGCAGCAGTAGGAATTTTCTTTTTGTTCTGGTAGAGGAGCAGCAGGACAGCTAGTCAGCTTGCCAGGGAAGGTGATGGTGAAGGATAGACAGGCCTGGTGTGCTGCAATCCATGGGGTCACAAAAAGCAGGACACGACTTAACGACTGAACAGCAACAAAGAGAAGCAGTCATATTACAGACTTTCTATGAGAAGGACCAGCCTCTAACACCTGAGAGCTTCAACCCTGTAACAAGACAGAATTCTATCAACACCTGAATGAGCTTCGAATAGAATCTGAGCCTCTGATGAGAACCACAGCGTTGCAGCACCTTTATTATAGCCAAGTGTGTCTCTCAGCAGTGGATCCAGCCAAGTCATGACCCTCAGACTTCTGGTCCTCACTTACAGGGAGATAATAAAGTCGTGTTTTTTAAGCTGCCAACTTTGTGATAGTGTGTTACATAGCCCGGAAAGCAAATGCTGTTTTCTTGTATCCCTAAAATGTGGTTAAAAACAGTTATTTGCCTTAGAGGTTCCCTGAGAGGATTAATGTAGTAAATATATGTTAAAATGATTTCAAAAGTGCCTGCACATAGTAAGAACTAAATGAAGGCTGGATCTTATTATTATACATGATTGTTATAAGCTTGCTAACATTTGCTTTTATATCCTAATAATTCTAATTAGGGGCACCAGGATAGAGCAGTTTTTCACTTATATAAGAAAATTCTTGTAACTTTCTTAAATCATTTATAATACACTGTGAAGAAATTTGGCTACAAGTAAAATGTTAAGTGGAAAAACTATTTTTGTTTCTTACAAGCTTCCTGGAACTCTGCAAAGCAGGCACATGCTTAACATGGCCCAATGCAAACTGTGAAGTAGGCAAAGCTGCTCCTTTAGTTTTCAGACCTCTGCATTCCCCTCACCACCCTTTAAAGCTTTTTTTGTATTCATATATACGTATATGTATATTCAGATATGCATATATATATAAATATATATGTGTGTGTGTATATATATATAATACCCACACTATTGCATAATTTTAAATTCATGCATAAATGTGACAAAAATATAGATGCTTTCATTTCAGTCTAAATTAACTTCCTTAGTCTTGGGTTTGATCTTTTTCTTCCTACCTCACCACCTTGTCTAAGTGACCTAACCTTCTCAACATCACATGCTCACCTGCATGCTCACCATGGAAAGGCTAATATGTATCATCTCTCTCTCTCACACACACAGACACACATGCACACAAACACACACACATACGGGTTGTCCCTTCATAGTTTGAGAAATGTATTAGAACTGTGCAGGCATGCTAAGTCATTTCAATTGTGTCCCACTCTTTGTGACCTTCTGGACCATAGCCCACCAGGCTCCTCTGTCCATGGGATTCTCTCGGCAAGAATGCTGGAGTAGGTTTCTATGCCCTCCTCCAGGGGATCTTCTCAACCCAGGGATGGAACTCACATGTCTTTTCTACATTGGCAGATGGGTTCTTGATCACTAGCACCACCTGGGAAACCCTCAAACTATTGATATGATACATATTATTACAATATAATTTTATGAATATATAAGCATAATGAATATGTACTCTCATATACATAGATGCATGTATGTATATGTATCTCATATATTTTGCCTTTCTCACTGAATAATATCTCATCCAAATACCTTTTTGCCACCTTCATATCTCCCACTTACATTGCATTTTTGATGTCCACTTTCCTCCTCCCAAAACTAGGCCCATCCTTCCCAGTGGTCTCTTAGTGGGAAGGTGGGCAGGATGCATCATGGGAAGAAGGAGGTAAGGAGGTTGGAGATGACCATTTGGAGCTCTGTGCACTACACATACTTCATGCTGAAGATGTGTCACTGTTAAGCAAGTGAGTGTCTTCAGAGGAGAACCAGGGCATATTCAGTCCTGAAGCCTGGGGTGCTCTGTACATCTTCTTTAGATTAGATGCTGTTGAAATGATCAAGTGTATGGTCCCATGGTCACATTGCAACTCTGAATCTTTTGACCTGGGCAGCCAATGACTCTGATTATAGGAATGACCCATAAACAGAAGATCAAAGGAAAATACTTCTGGTGATCATGATGTTAAGTGACACAACTAATTGTCCAGTTTTTAGGAGAGATAGCCTGATGTGAAGCCCTATACTGATCCATCCATCCTATACTGATCCAATAGTCAAAAGATGGCCAAATTGGTCAGGAATTTAACAGAACGTCTTTAGAAAACTTACTGTCAGGAGGAGAGTTTGGATTTACCCTGTAAGTATTAGTGAGCATCTTTCCTCTTCCAACCTCAAAGGGCTATTGTACCCAAAGTGGCTTATAGCAGCAACAGAGGAAATATATCAGCCCAAATTGTCCTCTCACAGAAATTAATCTGCTGGTAACTAAGTGCTAATTGGTCAGTTTACCAACTGTTAAGTTCAGTTCAGTCATTCAGTCAGATCCAACTCTTTACAACCCCATGAACTGCAGCATGCCAGGCTTCCCTGTCCATCACCACCTCCCAGAGCTTGTTCAAACTCATTTCCATCGACTCGGTGATGCCATCCAATCATCTCACCCTCTGTCCTCCCCTTCTCCTCCTGCCTCAATCTTTCCCAGCATCAGGGTCTTTTCCAATGAGTCCATTCTTCACATGTGGTGACCAGAGTATTGGAGTTTCAGCTTCAGCATCAGTCTTTTCAATGAATATTCAGGACTGATTTGCTTTAGGAATGACTGGTTTGATTGCCTTGCAGTCCAAGGGACGCTCAAGAGTCTTCTCCAAAACCATAATTCAAAAGCATCAATCCCTTGGAGCTCAGCTTTCTTTATGGTCCAATTCTCACATCCATACACGACTATTGGAAAAATCATAGCTTTGACAAGATGGATCTTTGTTGGCAAAGTAATATCTCTGCTTTTTAATATGTTGTCTAGCTTGATCATAGCTTTTCTACCAAGGAGCAAGTGTCTTTTAATTTCATGGCTGTGGTCACCATATGCAGTGATTTTGGAGCCCATGAAAATAAAGTCTGTTACTCTTTCCACTGTTTCTCCATCTATCTGCCCTGAAGTGATGGGACTGGATGCCATGATCTTTGTTTTTTGAATGCGAGTTTTAAGCCAGCTCTTCCACTCTCTTCTTTCACTTTCATCAAGAGGCTCTTTAGTTTTTCTTCATTTTCTGCCATCAAGGTGGTGCCATTTGCATATCTGAGGTTATTGATATTTCTCCCAGCAGTCTTGATTCCTGCTTGTGCTTCATCCAGCCTGGCATTTTGCATGATGTACTCCGCATATAAGTTGAATAAACAGGGTAACAATATACAACCTTGACGTACTCCTTTTCCAATTTGGAACTAGTTTGTTGTTCCATGACCAGTCCTAACTGTTGCTTCTTGACCTGCCTACAGATTTCTCAGGAGTCAGGCAAGATGGTCTGGCATTCCCATCTCTTGAAGAATTTTCCACACTTTATTGTGATCTACAAAGTCAAGGGCTTTGGCATAATCAAGAAAGCAGAAGCAGATAGGACTTGACTCAAGTTTACCAAAGCCAACCCTGTGGGAGTCACTCAGCCACCTTGTGCCAAAATGAACACAGTACCTTCCTATCATGAAGAGACAGTGCTTTCTCCTTAGAAAAGCAAACCACTGAATCTGATAAAAATTTTCTTCTCCTCCATGTGGTGTTTCTGCTAACCTCACCGCTTGTGAATTTATGCCACCATTTATGGCATCACTGTGATATTTCACTTAAAGTCACTTTTGATAAATATCACTCCATTATGGACTAATGGATATCCACTGTGATGACTCTCAGAATTCCTACTCCTGGCAATATTAGACATGGGTTAGATCCCTGGGTTAGGAAGATCCCCTGGAGGAGGGCATGGCAACCCACTCCAGTATTCCTGCCTGGAAAATCCTACAGACAGAGGAGCCTGGTGGGCTAAAGTCCATAGGGTCACAGAGAGTCAGACATGACTTAAGCTACTTAGCATGCATCCATGCATATAAAGAGAAATTCTTCAAATTTTTTATCATGAATCCTGGAGATGTTTTGATGTATGTAACTTAATTAAAGATGCTGATTTCAGCATATAGAATAAGAAAAGTTGATTATAAAATAGACTGCAACAAACTAAAAATGAAAGAAGTCTTTGAAATATACACACATATATGTGAAAATGTCTTAAAATATATATTTCTATTAATTTTTAGTACATGTAAAACATTAAATACATGTCTACTTAAAAATAGTAGTAACTTGCTTGAAATACTTATGTTATACCTATAAGTTTCCATTTTTAAATATATTTTCCATAAGCCTAATCAATGCTATGAATTTGAAGCTTTTTGTCTAAAGAAAAGAACACAGTAAAAGAAAGAGCAGCAAGAAGAATAAGCCTGACTGTGTAAGAAGGAAATCTAAGAAGATTAATATAAAAACAAAATCCAAAAGACAAATTTCTGAGATCAAGGGCACCTAGGAGGGCTGGATTATCTTTAAAACACCTGGGGCTGCGCAAAAGCAAGAGTCCTCATTCTCTGAGAATATTTGCTTGTTGCAAGGGTATTTCTTGAGCAATGAAGGATAACTGTTTAATAAAAAATACAAGTTAAAATTGTCCTAGGAAACTACGTCTATCCCCAGAAGTTTCTCCCCAGGCCCTATCATTATTTAAACTCCCTCCTCTCATCCTTCCCGTCCACTGACTTGACAGACCTAGCATTCTATATTTAATTTTTCTTGTTTTCTTCTCTCTACTTAATTTAGTCTTTCTTAGCCCTGTTCATCAGAGAAGGAAATGGCAACTCACTCCAGTATTCTTGCCTAGAGAATCCCATGGACAGAGGAGACTGGTGGGCTGCTGTCCATGGGGGTCACAAAGAGTCAGACACGACTGAAGCAACTTAGCATGAACGCATGCATTGGAGAAGGAAATGGCAATCCACTCCAGTGTTCTTGCCTGGAGACTCCCAGGGACAGGGGAGCCTGTGGGCTGCAATCTATGGGGTCGCACAGAGTCAGACATGATTGAAGCCATTTAGCTGCTGCAGCAGCAGCAGCAGCAGCCCTGTTCATATAAATTGGTTATTAGAACCATTGGTTGTCATGAGGTTACATAAATAAGTACTAGCCAGTTTAGCAGTCACATGGCTCACTCATCCTTAATTCAGTCAGACATTTTGCCATTCCAGAAGGTCTTTCCAACTCATTATTTCCTCAAGAGATTACATGATATGAAATGATAATTTAAAATAGATATAAAAAGAGCTATGAGGGAAGTCAATCACCTAAAAACCAGCTGCTTAGAAATGGACATGGTTAAAGTGTGGATGAAGAGATTCCTTCAGCTGTTCTTCTGTGGAATGTGATAGAACTTGGATTGGGACCTTCTCGCTCACTCCATAGCTAACAGTTAAACCTAAATCAAAATGAGAACAAAGGTCTCAGGTACAAGTGTTCTTAAGAGAGCTACTGAGGATTCTTCCAGTCCCCATGGGGGAGGGCAGTTGAACAGGTGAAGGAAGAGGTCCCCAAAGCAGAGGAGTCCCTAAACCAGGACAAGAGTCTCCCCTGCCCAGACAGCCACAGGGTTTAGAGGGTCTGCTCTGACCCTGGTCAGAGATAACTTGCCCCCTTAATCACACACACACACACACACAGAAACACACAGATACACAAATACACACACACACACATGCATTGGTCCTCCAGTATGTGTTTTAAGAATATTTCCATATAAAAGTTAAGGCCCATGTTAAGTCACAAACAAACTAAAAAAGAAAAAATAAAGTTTTATTGACAATAAGGAAGAGACACCCTCCCTCCCATTTCTTAGAGCATTCACTTTAGAAAATGCTTATGTTCTTAGTCACTTTGAGATATGCATAATATTTTTAAAGGCTAAATAAACCTCTTGCTAGCTTTATTATCCAGGGAAGTCCTTCTCAAGTACCTGGAACCATCTCTGCAATATAAATATTAAGGAATACACTATCTTCTGGTCTCTCATTCCCAGTTGCAACACTACTCATATCCTGTCATAAGGATATGAGAAGTTTGCTTCTCTTTTGGCAAAAGCCAATAAACTAACACAGATGGTCACCTCAACAAGCAAGTGATTTTAGGATGAACTGCATATGACAAATAGTATTGTCAGGTCCTCTTACTTGAGGTCTATATGGTTTGCTTTGAGGACATGTATGCATGGGTGATGTCTTCTTGGCTACATAAAAATTCCTTTCATTTTGAAAATCTTTTATAGAACTGCCTGCAATGCAAGTCACACTCCAGTTTAATATATATTCAATGTTTAAACTGTTTTCTCTCTCTTCCACTTTAGTGGAGAAGTTTTCTGGGTTCGGAGATCTTGTTTTTAATTAAAGTTCTCAACTGCCCAACTGACCATTTCCTGGGTACTTTTCAATAAGTTGAAACCACATGTAATTTTTAGGAAAAAGTCCTCATACCTGTATTAAGTTTGAATGAGTCCATGTTGCTTCCCAGGAGCTTGCCTGGTGGCTCAGCAGTAGAGAATCTGCCTGCAGTGCAGGAGATGTGGGTTTAATCCCTGAGTCAGAAAGATCCCCTGGAGAAGAAAATGGCAACCCACTCTAGTATTCTTGCCTGGAGAATTCCATGGACAGAGGAGCCTTGTGGGCCCCAGTCCATGGGGTCAGAAGAGGTAGATGTGACTTAGCAACTAAACCACCACCACAAACATGTTGCTTCCCACAATCTGATGTCCCTGGGGCACGTCACAGAGCCAGGAGCACAAGCCTAAGCACACTGGGTGCCCAAAGACTGTCTATTTGGGAGAACTTGTTCACATGCATGTGTTTTCTTATATTCATGAGGCCCCTCCACGTGGTGGAAGTCACCTCAGTGTTAGGAAAGGAAGAAAAGCCGTTACCTGGCACAGAGGGGCTCTCTCCTCCCCACCTTGTGCCAGCTCTTGGGCGCACAAGAAGTCTAAGTTCTCAGTCAGTCTTGCAGTCCCAGATTCCTGTAAAAGCCCAAAGGTGGGAAGGGAGAGTTTGTGTAGGACACCAGAGAGTCAGATATTTCCTGGCCCTGACCGGAAGTAAGAAGAAACTTCTTGATTTCTGCCTTTGGACTCCTTTTGACGTCCCTGAATGGTGGAAGAGGAGTAGTAAATGGGAAATCATTGAGGCCTCAGGAAGGAATTGGAAAGAGCCCCTCCACATGGTGAGCATTGACAAAGGTTTATCCTAAGGATTTCCTTAGTGAGAAAGGGAGACTGAGACAGCCAGTGGTGTGGTTTGTTGCTTTCCTTATCCTGATTTATTTTGTCTTTATGCAGACATATTTATTACACTAGAAGAAGAGAATATAATCTTTATTTGCAGCCATCTTTCTTAAAATGAAACTCTTAACTATTTGACACATAATTGAAGGGATTCAATGTGACTATTGCACATTAAACAGTACTGTAAGGGCAGACCTTTCCGAAAGAACCATCACAGATATGAGGAGCCATCCTTGTGTGAAATAGAGTCCAAAAGTTCTGATGTTTCAAAAACAAAAGTTCTCCCCAAGGAGGATATTGAGGGAGGAAGAGCAATGGGGAGAGACTCCTTGAGGGAGCTTGATATGCGGGCCCTGGTGCCACGGCTGCTAAGACAGATTAGAGCCTCATGACATGTCCACAGGTTTAGGAAGAAGGTGCCTATATTACTATAATATATAAAGACCTAATAAGAAAATATAATGAAATCCATGCCCCCAAACCTCCCAGTCCTTCTTTGAGGGCACACACACACAAAAAAAAACCTTGGTTTTTACAGTGTCCACCTGTAAAGGAGTCAAGAAGCTAGAGGAGGAGGTAGGAGCATAGAGCTGCCCCAGTGACCCTGACAAAGACACACAAAACCCACCCAAGAGTTGGTTTATGTCAACAAGGACCTACTGTCCAGCACAATGCTATATAGTAGCCTGGATGGGAAGGGAGTTTAGGGCAGAATGTATACATATATATGTATGGCTGAGTACCATCACTGCTTACCTGAAACAATCACTATATTATTAACCAGCTATACTCTAATACAAAATTAAAGGTTTGTTTGTTTGTTTTTAAGAAAAGTGGATTCACACAATACTGATGAGTTTAGGAGAGCCATGGTTGCACTGTGAGGTGTGTTGTCAGTGAGACAAGTGGCCAGGGCAAGCTGAAATGATTCAGAGAAAACCATACCACCCTGTCTGTTCAGAGAAGACATAACAGTCTTAGCTTCTAGCAGGAGACAGAATAACTCCTACTGAAGCCAGGTGTGACTACTTATATAAGAGAATCTCTCTCTAAAACTCCACCTCCTTCCTCCTAAAACTAGATACTGCCTGACTAAATGAATAGTTAGAAAAATTCCCTTTAGGAAGAATGCACTTTCCTTTGCCTTTCAAGGTCCTGAAATGTGAGGAGTGAAAACACAGACTGTGCTATACTCTGTCCTTTAGGTACCTTGTCCACAAATCAAGTCTGTGCAGAGATTACGTCTTAAAAATGAAAACAGCCGAGATACCATAGAACTTGGCAAGAAAATGAGTGATCTTTTTTTTAAAGAGAAAGAGAAATTTTGCAAAATGCAGTTAAAATTAGTAACTGCAGATAAATAAGGCAATGTATAATCATATAAGTTGAGACACCTCAGTAAAGCAGAAAGGTATTTATTTGTATATAAAAATACTATCACATGAAAGCATTGCTTTGCTGCATTGTTTTATATTTTTGTCATGTTAATAGATGTTCGGTTACTCTATATTTCCTAGAGAAATTATTTATATTTTTAGATTTCCCGAGGAAGTGGCTTGTTTCAAAGTGATGTTCATATTACTGCAGTAGCATTATACAAACATGCTACATAAGTGTCCTTACACATTGGTTTCTCTCTCTCTCATACAATGAAAAAGGAATATATTTCTATCCACCTATATGACATCTTGCTTTGAAGAACCTACCTACTGCTCTGTGTGTGCTCAATCACTAAGTCATGTTCAACTCTTTGAAACTCCATGGCCTGTAGCCTGCCAGGCTCCTCTGTCCATAGAATTTTCCAGGCAGGAATACCACAGTGAGTTGCAATTTCCTACTCCAGAGATCAACTCTGGATCAAACCCAGGTCTCTGGCATCTTCTGCATTGATAGACGGATTCTTTAGCACAGCACCACTTGGGAATCCCAGCTTCCTCAACACAATCAACACAATCAAAATTCAAATCTTAACCTCCTTATCCCGTCCGTCTCCTGTCTTCCTAGAACTACTCTTCAACCGAACATCTCATGTCTGTGAGCATGCACTAGTGGAAAGAGCTGCCACTGTGAGGGTTAAAAGCAGCAGTTTGGGTAATACTGAAAAGAAACAGGGAGCAAGGAGCCTTCTAGTCCCCAGGGTGACTTCTTACTGGAAAAACCTTTGGTTGAGTCTGCTGAAATAGGAGAAATATGATATATAAAGTCCCAGATTTAGCATTACAAAACAATATAGATAGAAGGGTGATTTTTCAGTTAAGTAGTTATATAACCTGCACACTCACCAAGCTTCAGACAGTAGGAAAATTTATCCTAAACTATGTATTTGAAATTTTAGTGTTATTTAGAGACTCAGCAGATAATGTCTTACATAATATTATAGTTAAACCTATGTATTTATAAACATTTATAAAATTAAAACAAAGCTTATAAAAGCAACACCATATTTCATATTAATCAGTTTAATTGACAAATTGATTAAATTCATAGTATATCTTTCATGCTATTTTGTGGATTTTCTTCAAGCTTAATCACTCCCTAAACTGTATATGATCGTGATTTATGTATTGCTTGATTATCTTGAAACCTTGGAGTTGTATGACATATATAATTAAACTCTGACCTTAGAAGTTGTTCCAACAGTATGTACCTCATCAATAACACACCAGCCTTATTGGAGAATTCTGGAATTACCATCTGAACTCCTCAAAAAATTTTAATAGTTTGCATTATGATATAGTCAGCATTTTTAAACCTGTCAGTGGTATTTGCCCATAGGGAATATATATTTTAAGACATGATATTAGATCATTTCAGGCAATAAAATTATAGTAATGTTTTAATGAGAGTACTAAATGGTTTCATTTGGCATTCCTGCTGTCACAAGGTCATTTAATCACCCTCCAATAAACAGACCTAATGTCATTTTATTCTATCTCCTATATATAGTACAAAATAAACACTTCCAGATAAAACTTTCTCCTCAAATCTAAGTTGATAAATGAAGATAAGAATTATATACTTTTATTTACGCATTAGGAAATTTCTCTTGAGCAACAAAACCAATAGAATATGCAAAGATCTTTATTGTGAGAATGAGTTTTATGCCATTAAAGAGGCTGAGAAGGTCCAAGACCTGCAGTCCACAGCGTGGAGACCCAGGAGAAGTGATGGTTTAAGTTTCAGACTCTAGACTCAAGAAGAACTGATGTTTCGGTTCTGGTCCAAAGTCCAAAAAAGATCACTATGCAGGCTATGCAGACTGGAAGAATCTGCTCTTATTAGCAAGTCAGGATTTTTATTCTACTCAGCCTTCAACATATTGGATGAGGATTGTCCACATTAGGGCAGGCAATTTTCTTTACTCAATCTGCTAATTCAAACATTAGTTTCATCTAGAAATACCCTTACAGACGCACTCATAAATAATGTTTAACCAAATATCTGAGCACCCTGTGTCCTATTTAAGTTGGCATTTGTTATGGAGCACATGATACCAGTTTAGTGGCAGAAAGCAAAGAGGAACTGAAGAGCCTCTTGATGAAGGTGAAATAGGAGAGTGAAAAACTTGGCTTAAAATTCCACATTCCAAAAATGAAGATCACGACATCCAGTCCCATCACTTCATGGTAAATAGACGGAGAAAAAGTAGAAACAATGACAGAATTTATTTTCCTGGGCTCCAAGATCACTATGGATGGTGACTGCAGCCATGAAATTAAAAGATGCTTGCTCCTTGGAAGGAACACTAAGACAAACACAGATAGCATATCAAAAAGCAGAGACACCACCTTGCTGACAATGGTCCATCTTGTCAAAGTTATGGCTTTTCCAGTAGTCATGTACAAATGTGAGAGTTGGACCATAAAGAAGGCTGAGTGTTGAAGAATTGATGCTTTTGAACTGTGGTGCTGGAGAAGACTCTTGAGAGTCCATTGGACTGCAAGGAGATCAAACCAGTCAATCCTAAAGGAAACCAACTTTAAATATTCATTGGAAGGATTGATGCTGAAGATCCAAAATGCTGGCCACCTGAAGCAAAGAGCTGACTCATTGGTAAAGACCCTGATGCTAGGAAACATTAAGGGCAGAAGGAGAAGAGGGCAACAGAGGATGAGATGTTTGGATGGCATCACTGACTCAATGAACATTAGTTTGAGCAAACTCTGGAAGACAATGAAGAACAGGAAATCCTGGCATGCTGCAGTCCATGGGGTCACAAAGAGTCAGACACAACTTAGCAACTGAACAACAATAAAACTTAGAATGTTAAAGTCCTAACTCCCAAGGTGATGGTATTAGGAGCTGGGACTTTTGGGGGTTAAATAGGGCCAGGGTAGGTACCTCAGGATGGGGTTAGTATCTTTAAAATAAGAGAAACCAGAGTTCACTCTTCCTGTCTACCTTGCAAGGAGACTGCAAGCAGGAATCCATCTGCAAGCCAGGAAAGGCTCTCTCACTAGGAACTGAACTAGCTGGCACTTTGATAATGAACTTCCAAGTCTCTAGACTTTGAGCAATAAATTTATGTTGTTTAAGCTACCTATCTATTGTACTTTGTTATGGCTATGATGTGCTTAGTCACTCAGCAATGTCCAACTCATTGGGGGCTATGGACTGTAGCCTGCCAGGCTCCTCAGTCCAGGGGATTCTCCAAGCAAGAATACTGGAGTGGGTTGCCATGACCTCTTCCAGGGGATCTTCCCAACCTGGGGATTGAACCATGGCTCCTGCATTTCAGGCATATTTGTTAATTGTCTGAGCCACTAGGGAAATGTGAGCAAACTCATCTGTAAATTAACCATCAAAATATGTAATTATATATAAATAAGAGGAACATAAATGTTAAAAACATCAATATCAGTGGGCTCAGTAGAAAGGCTACTATGGAGGTCATCTAAAGGCTGAAAATATTGAAATATCTAAAGGTTATAAGCCTCAAAAAGAAGATTAAAATTTATAGATTCTTTTGTTTATAAACACAACATGACCAAGATTCAAGCCCTATGGAGTCTTTGATTCAGACACATTCTGGACTCACTCACAACTGACATAGTAAAAGCAGATTTGTGGTACCATCATTAAAACAGGGCCTATACATAAAAAGAGAGCTATACAATTTTCCCCAGCTTTGTTCCCAGGATGTCTGTCTGCAGGCAGATTTATGCCTCCACTGCATTTTTGCATGGCATGAGATTGGAGAATTTCTTTATGTGAAAGCTCATTTACCAAGGGAAAATAACACCAGAAAACAATATAGGGGCTCCTCTAATAAAAGGGTAAATTCCACTAGTCTCTCCAAGTGTGCAACAAGCATTCTAGCATCTCCTTTTTCATTGTTGTTTGGTCAGTAAATCATGTCTGACTCTTTGGGACCCCATGAACTGTGGCACACTAGATTTTCCTGCCTTTCACTATCTCCTAAGTTTACTCAAATTTATGTCCATTGATTGGGAGATGCCATCCAGCTATCTCACCCTCTTCTCCTTTCATCTTCAATCTTTCCCAGCACCAGGGTCTTTTCCAACGATTCACTCTCTGCATCAGGTGGCCAAAGTATTGGAGTAATTATGACAGTACTGTTGTGCACTGTTAAACATTTATTCATAAACTTTTTTTTCCTTCTCCTTTAGAAAAGGCAGAGGAACCAGAGATCAAATTGCCAACATCCACTGGATCATAGAAAAAGCAAGGGAGTTCCAGAAAAACATCTATTTCTGCTTTATTGACTATGCCAAAGCCTTTGACTGTGTGGATCACAATAAACTGTGGAAAATTATTCAAGAGATAGGAATACCAGACCACCTGATCTGCCTCTTGAGAAATTTGTATGCAGGTCAGGAAGCAACAGTTAGACCTGGACATGGAACAACAGACTGGTTCCAAATAGGAAAAGGAGTTCGTCAAGGCTGTATATTGTCACCCTGTTTATTTAACTTATATGCAGAGTACATCATGAGAAACGCTGGACTGGAAGAAACACAAACTGAAATCAAGATTGCCAGGAGAAATATCAATAACCACAGATATGCAGATGACACCATCCTTATGGCAGAAAGTGAAGAAAAACTAAAAAGCCTCTTGATGAAAGTGAAAGTGGAGAGTGAAAAAGTTGGCTTAAAGCTCAACATTCAGAAAATGAAGATCATGGCATCAGGTCCCACCACTTCATGGGAAATAGATGGGGAAACAGTGGAAACAGTGTCAGACTTTATTTTTCTGGGCTCCAAAATCAGTACAGATGGTGATCGCAGCCCTGAAATTAAAAGACGCTTACTCCTTGCAAGGAAAGTTATGACCAACCTAGATAGCATATTCAAAAGCAGAGACATTACTTTGCCAACAAAGGTCCGTCTAGTCAAGGCTATGGTTTTTCCTGTGGTCATGTGTGGATGTGAGTTGGACTATGAAGAAGGCTGAACACTGAAGAATTGATGCTTTTGAACTGTGGTGTTGTTGAAGACTCTTGAGAGTCCCTTGGTCTGCAAGGAGATCCAACCAGTCCATTCTGAAGGAGATCAGCCCTGGGATTTCTTTGGAAGGAATGATGCTAAAGCTGAAACTCCCATACTTTGGCCACCTGATGCGAAGAGTTGACTCATTGGAAAAGACTCTGATGCTGGGAGGGATTGGGGGCAGGAGGAGAAGGGGACGACAGAGGATGAGATGGCTGGATGGCATCATGGACTCGATGGACGTGAGTCTGAGTGAACTCCGGGAGTTGGTGATGGACAGGGAGGCCTGGCGTGCTGCAATTCATGGGGTCACAAAGAGTCGGACACGACTGAGCAACTGATCTGATCTGATCAGCACGTGGAAAGGTTATATTTTCCTGCTTTATTGAATTTAGGCACAACCTGTGGACTGCTGTGGTCAATAGACTGTGAGTAGAAGTGGATTTTTTTCATTTCTGGATGGAAACATTAACGGCTTCTTCCTACCACAGTTGTTGGACATCATCCATAGGGCCACTCGGTTTGCCTGGGCCTTAGAGTGCACACGAAGAGGACACCGAGCAGATCCCCAAAGCAAACTTTGATAAATAGATAGAAAGAGACAGAAATTAGATTTTACTTCCTCATTAAATTGTAGAGACTTTTTTTTTTCTCATTTCAGTGTAATGGAATTATCCTCAGTGATATAACCATGACAATTCCCAAGATATTTGAGGAAAGTCTCCAATGAAAGAAATATATCAAAGCAAATAAAAGGGAAATTAATAATTTAGAGAAAAAAGCACATATGCTTTGAGAAACAGTTTTTACAAAAATAGCAATGTTTTAGGAGTCATAGAGAAAATACCACATCTATGACAAAAAATGATAGGTAATAAAGAATTGTCAGATAACAAAAAGTATATCTTTCAAAGTTGAAAGTATCAAAGAAAATGCAAAATATAAGATTGTATTATATAATATGAGTATAAGAATTATATACTCATATAAAATATATAAAGATATTTACTAAGATATATAATAAGATAAATAAGTTGTAAATTGAGGAAGTTCACAATGGATTAGAAAAACATTTTTAAACATGAGTAAATTTACAAATGTAACAATCTCCAATATCTTCATAAATATGTTTCAGAATATAGATTAAAGAAAAGGGAGAAAAAAACAAGGCAAATTAAATAAGAAATCTTTCCTAAATAAAAGAATGAAAATTATACCATACTGAAGTAAAATGACAATTTAAAAGTAAAGTTAGCTAAACAAACAAAAAAAAAGAATCATATCAAGGCAAACCATTGTGAAATTTGAAATTTCCAAATAAGGAAAACTGATTACTAGGAAAGGATTAGGAATGGAAGGGCTTCAGATTTATTCAGAAGACAATAGTAGTGAATGTCAAGAAGTAAAAACCTCTACAATCCTGAGAGGATATTCTATACCAAACAGAAGAATACATGCGATGAAACCATTAGTCATTTTAAAGTTGTAAAATTGTTTTATCCAGTGTATTTCTCAAAGCAGATATTTTACTAATGCCAATGTGAGTTTTCTCAGGAAGACACTAGAGAAAGTATTTGATCCAGTTGATGGACTAAACTAAGAAAGGGGAGGCTAAGGAGTATTGTCATTGGAAACAGGTGATCCAGCTTAAGAAATGGGCAAGAGTATATTAACATCAATGTATAATACATAAATATGTAATAAAGTCAAGAAATAGTGGTTAATTAGAAGTATGGAAGCAAATAACATAAAAGAAATTTTAAGAGTGATTGTCAGGGAGGAGGATGAATTTAAAATGAGGTAAGATGAAAAAGAAGTTGATGCTTAAAAAAAAAAAATTGATGCTTATAATTAATTGTAAGCCAAAAAGTAAATTTTGATTCTTCATAATCTATTTTATTATTCCTCTTGAGAAGAGATTTCAAGAAAATGTAAATAAATAAAAATAAATGTACTAGGGAAATTAACAAGATATTTTACTTTTTACAATTTTTGGATGTCATTATGCAATTATTCTAGCAGTGGATTAAATCTGAAAAATCAGTTGGATAAAAACGGATGTAAAATTATTGCCTAAAAGTGATAAAACAATCTATACAGAAAACCCATAATTAGATTTACTGATTCACAGACAAAAGATTTGGAATTGTAAGTTCCAACTATTAATGATACTTACAGGTGTTCGAGTACTGAAGTTTTATACTTTTATTAATATTTTATATAGTTTTTATCATCATGTATATTTCTAATGAGGTAGTTTTACATCTCCAAAAATTATTTAAAATGTTTTAAGAATCAAAAAGAAAACCATAAACTTAAAAGTAAACCTTCATAAGACTGTTCTATACATCAGTGTCTCTTTTGCTGTCTCATACACCAGGTTATTGTTACCATCTTTCTAAATTCCATATATATGCGTTAGTATACTGTATTTATGTTCTTCCTTCTGGCTTACTTCACTCTGTATAATAGGCTCCAGTTTCATCCACCTCATTAGAACTGATTCAAATGTATTCTTTTTAATGGCTGAGTAATACTTATGGACTCTGTGGGAGAGGGAGAGGGTGGGAAGATTTGGGAGAATGACATTGAAACATGTAAAATATCATGTAAGAAACGAGTTGCCAGTCCAGGTTCGATGCACGATACTGGATGCTTGGGGCTAGTGCACTGGGACGACCCAGAGGGATGGTATGGGGAGGGAGGAGGGAGGAGGGTTCAGGATGGGGAACACATGTATACCTGTGGCAGATTCATTTCGATATTTGGCAAAACTAATACAATTATGTAAAGTTTAAAAAATAAAATAAAATTTAAAAAAAAAAAGAGGATAAAAAATAAAAAAAAAAATAAAGTATTTTCTGGGAAAAAAAAAAAAAAAGTAAACCTTCAAATTACAGAGAATTTGTGCTGTCCTAGAAACCTCAAAACTCAGGAAAAAGCAGGGACCTTGAAAGGATCAATGGACATTCCAATAACGACAGTGGACCTCTGCCTGCAGTCTCAGATACAGCCTTCACCTCTCCTCTCAATCTCCGATGTTCTGTAAAACTGCAAAGCTTAGAGACAATACTGAGGAAAATAAATCTAACCAAGAATGAAATAGAATTAAGTTTCTATTGTATTCAAAGTAAGTTAAATTGCTATAGAAAATAAAGTATAATAAAATATATTTCTTAACCAAACTCTTTTCTAATATAGAATTACGCTTGGTAAACTTGGTTCGATTTGATCATTAACTTTTAACTCAAGTTGTTAACAATGGATACACTCAGGTTTTGTATAAATTAAACCATGACTGGTTGCAGTGGGATATTCTGGATATAACACATTCAATGTCTATGCCATGTTAAAATTTGCCTGCATGTAAGTACTTATCAAAGTAGTGTTTATCATTTGCATATAGCAATTAAATTATAAAATGTACATTAGTATTATAAATGATGTATTGTCTCAAAGGATTACTACTGATTAACCTGGCTTCAAAATGATATATGCTAAAATGATAATTTTCCAGTAAATTATTCAATGTGTAAATGCACATATTTTAATGGAAAGAATGCAGAGTTACACAATGACTAATAGAAAAAAAAATAGTAATAGAAATCAGAACCCAACAAAGAAATATATGTATTTCTAGACCAATAATATTTTTTGCTACAGATATTCAAAAGTCAGAGTAAACATTTACTTGTAATGGGCTTCCCAGGTGGCACCAGTGGAAAAGAACTTGTTAGCCAGTGCAGGAGACATAAGAGATACAAGTTCGATCTCTGGATCTCTGGATCCCCTGGAGGAGGGCAACCCACTTCAGTATTCTTGCCTGGAGAATCTCAAGGACATAGGAGCCTGGCAGACTAAATCCATAGGGTTGCAAAGAGTTGAACACAACTGAAGTGACTTAACATATTATTGAAAAATGGTAATCTGAAATACAGAGGCAATATAAATTTGTTTCTGTTATGCCTTGAAATATTTTGGTACACAAACATCTTGCAATCATGTTCTTATGTTTGGCAGGCAAAATTTCAAGAGTTATGGATCTGTTTGGTCAGCACTGGCGTTGCAGATAGTTAATGCAAAAGATATACTCATCTTTGATATCTATTTTTTCTTTAATTGATCTCTATAAATATATAACAAAATATATTATGACAAGTTCCACCAAAAATGCATTCCTGAAACAGACATTACTCTTCAGTAAATGTATGTGTTTGATCACAGTTCTCTCCTATTACTCCACTTTAGTATTGTGCTTCTCTTCTCCTTAAAGCTTCTTCAAATGTTTCCAGAAAACTGTCTTTACAGCTTTTTAGTAACATACAATCAATTAATATTTGAATTTGAAATGATGGTGAACTTTTATTCTGCTTGGGCAGTGCCCACTGACTTTTTTTTTTTTAATTTTATTTTATTTTTAAACTTTACATAATTGTATTAGTTTTGCCAAATATCAAAATGAATCCGCCACAGGTATACATGTGTTCCCCATCCTGAACCCTCCTCCCTCCTCCCTCCCCATACCATCCCTCCAGCCACAAAAAAAGAAAACTACAGGCCAATATCACTGATGAACATAGATACAAAAATCCTTAACAAAATTCTAGCAATCAGAATCCAACAACACATTAAAAAGATCATACACCATGACCAAGTGGGCTTTATCCCAGGGATGCAAGGATTCTTCAATATCTGCAAATCAATCAATGTTATACACCACATTAACAAATTGAAAAATAAAAACCATATGATTATCTCAATAGATGCAGAGAAAGCCTTTGACAAAATTCAACATCCATTTATGATAAAAACTCTCCAGAAAGCAGGAATAGAAGGAACATACCTCAACATAATAAAAGCTATATATGACAAACCCACAAAAAACATTATCCTCAATGGTGAAAAATTGAAAGCATTTCCTCTAAAGTCAGGAACAAGACAAGGGTGCCCACTTTCACCATTACTATTCAACATAGTTTTGGAACTTTTGGCCACAGCAATCAGAGCAGAAAAAGAAATAAAAGGAATCCAAATTGGAAAAGAAGAAGTAAAACTTTCACTATTTGCAGATGACATGATCCTCTACATAGAAAACCCTAAAGACTCCACCAGAAAATCACTAGAAATAATCAATGACTTTAGTAAAGTTGCAGGATATAAAATCAACACACAGAAATCCCTTGCATTCCTATACACTAATAATGAGAAAACAGAAAGAGAAATTAAGGAAACAATTCCATTCACCATTGCAACGGAAAGAATAAAATACTTAGGAATATATCTACCTAAAGAAACTAAAGACCTATATATAGAAAACTATAAAACACTGGTGAAAGAAATCAAAGAGGACACTAATAGATGGAGAAATATACCATGTTCATGGACTGGAAGAATCAATATAGTGAAAATGAGTATACTACCCAAAGCAATTTATAGATTCAATGCAATCCCTATCAAGCTACCAACAGTATTCTTCACAGAGCTCGAACAAATAATTTCACAATTTGTATGGAAATACAAAAAACCTCGAATAGCCAAAGCGATCTTGAGAAAGAAGAATGGAACTGGAGGAATCAACCTACCTGACTTCAGGCTCTACTACAAAGCCACAGTTATCAAGACAGTATGGTACTGGCACAAAGGCAGAAATATAGATCAATGGAACAAAATAGAAAGCCCAGAGATAAATCCACGCACATATGGACACCTTATCTTTGACAAAGGAGGCAAGAATATACAATGGATTAAAGACAATCTCTTTAACAAGTGGTGCTGGGAAATCTGGTCAACCACTTGTAAAAGAATGAAATTAGACCACTTTCTAACACCATACACAAAAATAAACTCAAAATGGATTAAAGATCTAAACGTAAGACCAGAAACTATAAAACTCCTAGAGGAGAACATAGGCAAAACACTCTCTGACATACATCACAGCAGGATCCTCTATGACCCACCTCCCAGAATATTGGAAATAAAAGCAAAAATAAACAAATGGGACCTAATTAACCTTAAAAGCTTTGCACATCAAAGGAAACTATTAGCAAGGTAAAAAGACAGCCTTCAGAATGGGAGAAAATAATAGAAAGTGAAGCAACTGACAAACAACTAATCTCAAAAATATACAAGCAACTCCTACAGATCAACTCCAGAAAAATAAATGACCCAATCAAAAAATGGGCCAAAGAACTAAATAGACATTTCTCCAAAGAAGACATACAGATGGCTAACAAACACATGAAAAGATGCTCAACACCACTCATTATCAGAGAAATGCAAATCAAAACCACTATGAGGTACCATTTCATACCAGTCAGAATGGCTGCGAACCAAAAGTCTACAAATAATAAATGCTGGAGAGGGTGTGGAGAAAAGGGAACCCTCTTACACTGTTGGTGGGAATGCAAACTAGTACAGCCACTATGGAGAACAGTGTGGAGATTCCTTAAAAAACTGGAAATAGAACTGCCTTATGATCCAGCAATCCCACTGCTAGGCATACACACTGAGAAAACTAGAAGGGAAAGAGACACGTGTACCCCAGTGTTCATCGCAGCACTGTTTATAATAGCCAGGACATGGAAGCAACCTAGATGTCCATCAGCAGATGAATGGATAAGAAAGCTGTGGTACATATACACAATGGAGTATTACTCAGCCATTAAAAAGAATACATTTGAATCAGTTCTAATGAGATGGATGAAACTGGAGCCTATTATACAGAGTGAAGTAAGCCAGAAAGAAAAACATCAATACAGTATACTAACACATATATATGGAATTTAGAAAGATGGTAACAATAACCCGATTATGACAGACAGCAAAAGAGACACTGATGTATAGAACAGTCTTATGGACTCTGTGGGAGAGGGAGAGGGTGGGAAGATTTGGGAGAATGGCATTGAAACATGTGAAATATCATGTAAGAAACGAGTTGCCAGTCCAGGTTCCATGCAGGATACTGGATGCTTGGGGCTAGTGCCCATTGACTTTTAAATGTTCCCACTCTTTATTTCATTACATTATGGTAACAGGCTTATTCAATGATTAATTAGCCAAACTAAGAGTGCTTTAAAAAACCTGTGTTTTTACTTACTCATATCTATGTTGTATTTGTGTGTTTTTATGTTTATTACTATGCATATTCTGCATGTGTTATGTAATATAAACTACAAAGTGATATATAAATTTAAGGCATTTATATTCACTTGAAATTAAATATTATTGATTATCACTCACACCTGATTTTGTGTTTCTAAAGCTGAGCTTTTTAAAAAAAAAATTATTTAATTGGAGGCTAATTACTTTACAATACTGTAGTGGTTTTTGCCATACATTGACATGAATCAGCCATGGGTGTACATATGTTCCCCATCCTGAACCCCCTCCCACATCCCTCCCCATCCCATCCCTCAGGGTCATCCCAATGCACCAGCCCTGAGCACTCTGTTTCATGCATTGAACATGGACTGGTGATCTGTTTCACATATGGTAATACACAGGTTTCAATACTATTCTCTCAAATCATCCCACCCTTGCCTTCTCCCACAGAGTCCAAAAGTCTGTTCTTTACATATGTGTCTTTTTTGCTGTTTTGCATACAGGGTCATCGTTATATATAATGATACATCTTTGTATGTATGTATGTATAATGATATAATGATACATCTTTGTAATGAGTTATGGGAGTGCTATGTTTCAGAAATGGTCAAAAAGTTGCATTCTGCCAAAAGGTCAAGGAAGATGATGGCTTGCATTGTTTGTAACTGGTTAATTATAATTATTTGTAACTGCCATTGGATTTAATAATATGGAGACTATTGATAGTTTCCGCTAAAATTTTTAAAAGAAAGATATATATATATATAAAAAAAAAGTTAATAATTAAGCATGATAATGGCATACTTAATATGTAATATTGCAGGTAGAATTCTGAGATAAGCCCTTAGATTTCTGTGTACTGTTAAACATATTCTGAATAATCCCTACTCTTTGAATGTAAGAGAAGCCTGTAAACAAGATGCAATAGTTACTTTCAGTTCAGTTCAGTTCAGTTGCTCAGTAATGTTCGACTGCGACTCCATGGACTACAGCACGCCAGGCTTCCCTGTCCATCACCAGCTCCCAGAGCCTGCTCAAACTCATGTCCTTTGAGTCAGTGATGTCTGGGGACCATCTCATGCTCTGTCCTCCTCTTCCCCTCCTGCCCTCCATCTTTCCCAGCATCAGGATCTTTTCCATTGAGTTAGTTCCTTCTATCAGGTGGCCAAAGTATTGGAATTCCTCAGCATCAGTCTTTCTAATGAATATTCAGGACTGATTTTCTTTAGGATTGACTGGTTGGATCTCCTTGCAGTCCAAGAGACTTTTAACAGTCTTCTCCAACACCACAGTTCAAAAGCATCAATTCTTCAGTGCTCAGCTTTCTTTATAGTCCAACTCTCATATCCATACATGACTACTGGAAAAACAGTAACTTTGACTAAATGGACCTTTGCTGGCAAAGTAATGTCTCTGCTTTTTAATATGCTGTCCAGTTTGGTCATAACTTTTCTTCCAAGGAGCAAGTGTCTTTTAATTTTATGACTGCAATCACCATTTGCAGTGATTTTGGAGCCCAAGAAAATAAAGTATCTCACTGTTTCCCCATCTATTTGCCACGAAGCGATGGAACCAGATTCCATTATCTTCATTTTCTGAATGTTGAGTTTTAAACTAACTTTTTCACTCACCTCTTTCACAGAGCAGAAGTAGATGTTTTTCTGGAACTCTCATGCCTTTTCAATGATCCAGTGGATGTTGGCAATTTGATCTCTGCTTCCTCTGCCTTTTCTAAATCCATCTTGAATATTTGGAAGTTCACGGTTCACATAATGTTGAAGCCTGGCTTGCAGAATGTTGAGCATTTCTTTGCTAGTGTGTGAGATGAGTGCAATTGTGCAGTAGTTTGAACAGTCTTTGGCATTGTCTTTCTTTGGTATTAGAAAGAAAACTGACCTTTTCCAGTCCTGTGGCCACTGCTGAGTTTTCCAAATTTGCTGGTGTATTGAGTGCAGTACTTTCACAGCATCATCTTTTAGGATTTTAAATAACTCAACTGGAATTCCATCACCTCCACTACCTTTGGTTGTAGTGATGCTTTCTAAGGCCCACTTCACTTTACATTCCAGGATGTCTGGCTCTAGGTGAGTGATCACACCATCATGGTTTTCTGTGTCATGAAGATCTTTTTTGTATAATTATTCTTGTATTCTTGCCACCTCTTCTGAATATTTTCTGCTTCCGTTAGGTCCACACCATGTCTTTCCTTTATTGTGCCCATCTTTGCATGAAATATTCCCTTGGTATCTCTAATTTTCTTGAAGAAAATTTTCTAATTTTCATGGACCACAGCCTTGTCTAACTCAATGAAACTATGAGCCATGCCATGTAGGGCCATCCAATATGGATGGGTCATGGTGGAGATTTCTGATAAAATGTTGTCCACTGGAAGAGGGGATGGCAAACCTCTTCAATGTTCTTGTCTTGAGAACCCCATGAACAATATAGTCACTTTCAGAGTTAGGTTATGTTATAAAGCAAAGATGATTACATTATGTTACATAAGAATTAGTAGCAGACTAGAGAGAATTATAAGACTGCCTGTCTTGGTGAGATAAGCAGTGTGTCAGATTGTAAGTGGTTCTCTGGAGGAGGGTATATGGCAGAAAACTCACTGCAGTCTTAACAGCTGAGAACAGCTAGAAAGAAAATGGGCACTTTAACCATAATCATAGAATCAAAATCATAAATTCTGCCAACAATCATAAGGGCTTGGAAGAGGACCCCAAACCTCAGGTGAAATCTCAACCCTGGAAAACTATACTTGGGAATTCTAAACCCCTCTGTTTTTATAAGGTACAAAATCTGCAATAATTCGTCATGCAGAAGTGGAAAATTATCAACTATCAACAAAAAATACATTACTCATTAGGTGCTGTTTCTTGAGAAGAGAGGACGATCCATTGCTCAAGTGGAAACATTTACTTTAAAAAAGAAATACAATTCAATAATTAAACAAGTAAAGGAACATAATGTGTGTACCATGACTTTGTTTGCTTGGAATCTATAATGGACAAAGGCAGTATAAAGTTAGAGAAAGTTTCCTTAGGTAGCTTCAAGTCTTATTTGTAGCAACCTGGAAAGACTAAACTGACGTAAGACTATCTCATGGAAACATAAATGCAGTAGCAAAAGTCATAGAAAACATCTTATACAGTTGAAAAGCAGAAATGTTGGAGCTGATGGTTTTTTCCATAGCCTGAGCAGAGAAATAGCCCTGTGTACCAGCATAGTAGACACCGTGCCATGCCAACCAGATTCAACTTCAGCATGAAAGCATTATCTTTCCAGCTGCTG
This sequence comes from Bos mutus, assembly GCF_027580195.1. Taxonomy (NCBI): domain Eukaryota; kingdom Metazoa; phylum Chordata; class Mammalia; order Artiodactyla; family Bovidae; genus Bos; species Bos mutus. The sequence continues at coordinate 49,820,898 of NC_091636.1, read as the reverse complement.
AAAATGAGTCTAGATGGCATCCTTAGACTCTCAGTCCTCTTTATGAAATGCCCTTTGTTAAAGACAATTATTGCCATGCCCTTCTTTAGGGGATCTTTCAAGCACAGGGATTGAAGTTATGTTTCTTAAGTCTCCTGCATAAGCAGTTGTTGTTGTTGTTGCTGCTGCTTTTTTTAACAACTAGTGCCACCTTAGAAGCCTTATTTTACATAATGGCCCACTTATTTTTGCATCGAGTGATTGGCCACTGTGAAGTACAAGATTGAGTCTCTTGTCCCACACAGCCAATCCCTGAAGGGCCATCCAGTTTTCAATGTCTCTGTATCCTTGCGTGCATGCATGCTAAGTCATGTCTGACTTTGGTATCCTATGGACTGCAGTCCGCCAGGCTTTTTTTGTCCAAGAGCTTCTCCAGGCAGCAGTACTGGAGTGGGTTGCCATGGAGGAGGTTGCCATGCCAGTTGCCCCTGGAGGAGGTTTCCATCCTCCTCCAGGGGATCGTCCCCACCTAGGGGTGGAACCGACGTCTCTCTGTGTCTCCTACACTGGCAAGCCAAATCTTTGCCACTAGTGCCACCTGGGAAGCCCCAGTGTCCCTGCAGGGTGAGTCAAAATTTTATTTATATTACTTTACAGTCCAATTTCTCCCTCTGCTCAATTATGCTTTGTTTTTCTTCCCCATAGATGTTGATCTCCAGAGTACTGGATAATAAATACACTGCATGTTTATTTTCATCTCAGAATGCATGTCTTTCACTGAGAGTCAGTGATGGGTCCAGAAGTAAGGTGAGAAAACAGACATGAAGACAGGATTCAGGAGTTGGATCACTACTTGAAGTCTGGTAAAAGACTCTATCACTAGCAAATCAAACAGGGACAGTGCTTATCCCTTGTGTGTGTTAGCAATGTTTTTGTTAACATTTTAATCAGCGGTGCATGTAGTGGTATGCCACTGTAAAGACATGTACTACCAGTTGGTCCATATCATTCATTTAAGAAACTTTGGGGAGAATTGTAAAGAAAATGGAATTATAAAGAAAGTGGAAATGGATATCTGTTGAGAAAACAAAAGAAGGCTGAAGATATCTAATCATTAATTGAAAGCTTTATGTAGTAACCAATGATACAGTTGGCAATTTATTAAATAACATCCATCTCCATCAGTTAGAGAACAGACAAAGTTTAGGAGCAGACACACAACTCAATCACAGAAGGCACTGAGTTCCGAGTTTTCTCAACCTAAGTATAAAGTAAAAGCATTTGGTCACTCAGTCATGTCAAACTCTGCAACCCCATGGACTGTGAGAAGCCCAATCTAAGTATTCACACATGTTATGCTTAGGTCCAGTCCTTGAAATAGGAAAGAATGAGCCCAGTCTTGTTGAGAAACAGATATTGGATGAAACAACTTAATACTGAATCCTCAGAATATCTTGGGTCCTCTGAGTCTAGAAAAATGGCTCCCCCTTCTTTTATAGTCATTGGAGTCTCCTTGCTTAAAAAAACACAGATGTCTCTGTCCTGAGAGTCAAAATAATTTCCTTGAAATATGCCTCCATTTGCCCTCTTAGCCATATGCTTTGTGACTGGTTAAGCCAAAACATAACTTGTCTGGTGGAGTGTTGAGTATATTATGATTTCAAGAGACCCTTAAGGAAACTTAGATACACAAAAATAAACAATTTACAAAGTATAACACCCAAGTGAGGACCTTAGGACACAGGGAAAATATGCTGCTGAAATGTCCTTAAAACTTGGGCAAGGCAATAGACTACAGGAAATATAATAGAAGTATGAGGTACTCCACTGCAGAAACTTAAAGTGTTGATCAAAATGTTCAGAGAATAGGACATAGCAGAATGATTATATTAATACTAGGGAAGACTAGAGTGAGTGTGATAATCCTGTCCTGAATGGGGAACCAGGAGATATTATAGTGCCCAAGAATATAAGAAATACACCAGTGAGAGTGTTTCCAGTGTCACCGAGAAGTTCAGTGATCAAATGCACTAGTTTCCTTGCTTGTGTGGTGTATATATGAGTATATGCAAATGTATATATGAGTTTCACTTTGCTCTGTACCTGAAAGTAATAAAACATTGCAACCCAACTATATGCCAATAAAAAATTGAAAAAAAAAGTGTCACAGTATAAAATCACAAATAAATAGTACCCTTAATTGCTAATCATTCAATACAGAATGTTATCCAAACTCAGATATATGGTATGTGACCATTTACCTGTTGTATGCAATTTTTTTCAACCCTATGAAAAAGAGGAACAGAAACAGTTCAAATTCATACAGGTTATAAAGTGTATATACAGTCTTGCACTGGGGCTATACAAGACTCTCCTCTCCTCTCTGTTTAGAGGTGACTGTTCTGTTTGTATATCACCCAGGAATTCAAAATGATCCACTATATTGATGACATCATGCAAGTAAAGTAGAATGAGGAAAAAATGCAAGTGCATTGGAGGCCTTTGTAGGACAAATGTGCTGTAACAGCCTTTTTTAAGTTTCAGTACTGTCACCTGAATAGAAACCCACTGCTCTGGACTATGCAGACCAACGTGAAGAGTGAATCATTGTTTCTCACACTTTCATCATATAAAAGAAAGCATAATGCTTTGTGAAACACATTAGGTTTTAAGGACAGTCTATTCGACAGTCGGGAATATTGTGCTAACTCATATGTGGGGTGTAATGAAAGCAGCTAGGTTTGCTACGTGCTGTGCTGTGCTTCAGAGAAGGCAATGGCATCCCACTCCAATACTCTTGCCTGGAAAATCCCATGGACGGAGGAGCCTAGTAGGCTGCAGTCCATGGGGTCGCTAAGAGTCGGGCACGACTGAACGACTTCACTTTCAGTTTTCACTTTCCTGCATTGGAGAAGGAAATGGCAACCCACTCCAGTGTTCTTGCCTGGAGAATCCCAGGGACGGGGGAGCCTGGCAGGCTGTCATCTATGGGGTCGCACAGAGTCGAACATGACTGAAGCGACTTAGCAGCAGCAGCAGCAGCAGTGCTGTGCTTAGTTGCTCAGTTGTGTCTGACTCTTTTCAACACCATGGAGCCCTCCAGGCTCCTCTATCCATGGAGATTCTCCAGTCAAGAACCCTGGAATGGGCTGCCATGCCCCTCTCCAGGTTTGCTATATAGGTAGATACAAATATAGAGATACAAATATAGGACATGGACATAGACATAGATAGACATAGATATATAGAATACATGTAGATATATATATATATACACACACATATATATATACACACATATATATATCTCAGAAATGATAGTATGGAAATGCTATAATAGTTGGTATCAAGCCTAAGTGCCTGCCATTTATTCATCTGCAAAGATGAATTGTCTACCTACCTTTTGTCTACTCTCCTGCCCTATCCTCTTCTGTTCTTTTCTCTCCTCTCCTCTCTTCTTTCTCTTTCTCAAAGAGGATGGGAGGGAGAGGTTGTACAAAGGGAGCTACGTGACTCCCATTGGAAGAGTTAATTTAAAACAGATGTAGCTTAGAATTGGGGTAGCAAAAGAGAAAAAATAAAGCAGCAAGAAATAGCTTTTTATGTTGTTATCATTGTTATTGTTCTGTTTGCTTTAATATTTCCAAATAATTTTTAATAGTCCACCCCCAGTTGTTTTCAAAGAGTGAATGGTACTAGCATCATGTGGGAATTTGCAAATTCATAGGCACCACCCCAGACATACTATATCTGAAACTCTGAGAATGGGGTCTAACAGTCTTTCAAATGAGACCTTCAGGTGATTCTGAGGCAATGCCAAAATTTGAGACCACTTACATAGATAATACAACTTTTCTTACTGCTTATTATTATTTTCTGACTCACCTATTTTTATCTAAATATAAATAACATTGGTATGAATGATTAAATTCTCAATTTAGATTATTATTCTAAGGGTCTGCTACTAATTTATGTTCAACAATAAATTTTATTTTTCTGGACAAATATAGTATAGAGATCATTACATTTTTTTTTATTTTTAAACTTTACAAAATTGTATTAGTTTTGCCAAATATCAAAATGATTGAGAATGTTAATATAATGGGGAATGAGTGTCCTCAAAGATCTGTGCAATAATTGTTTTTCTATCATTTTATAATTGGCTGATTCTAGCAACTTAAGTTTTTTTTTTTTTTAATGGTTCATAAAAATAAATGTAATTATATTCAGGTAAAGAAACACTTTCTATTACTATCAATACTACCTTGACTTACAAAAGAAGAGTAATATCAATTAAAAGAAAAGCAATTTAGATTTTTAGTTTAGCAGTTTAAATATATTTAATGTAAAATAAAACAGAAGTACCTCATAGAGAAATCAAGGTTATAAACAATGAAAGTATGTTTCAGTTCTACAACTAGGATCCTCAGCTATACTGTGTATAAACACCAAACAAAGGCAGGAAAAAAATTTACCTTTATTATCCACTGGGAGAAAAATTCATGAATTCATGCTGTGTCACGTCAAGACAAGCCACCACTACTCTGCAGTAATTGGCAGCCAACGGTGCGATCCCACTGTTAGTCTTTGTTATTTTCGAGTTGCTGAACCTTTTCTGAGCCTTCAAATTACTTAAATTAAAAAAATCTTGATATAATAGTTTTATTGAATCATTATACAGTTTAGGTCCTTTATATGTCTATAGATGTCATAGAATAAATCATACTTATTTTCATTTTCTTTTTCAAAATATACAAGAGAACTAATAATTTCATTAATACTCAGATTCTTCCAAATCTAACCCAGCTTACAAACATTTTCTGAAACCTTAGGAGGATTATGTTTAACCCACGTTTTTACTTTCACCAATTACTGCTTCCTATTTTAAAATATCTTTACAGGTTCATTGGCCTTTTAGCCCAGTTAGAAGTTGACCTACTTTTATGTGGAGCCTGCATCTCTGATTGTATTTTTGTATTCCTTATGCTCTTGGTTATCAATAAAGACCATTGTTTGCAAAAGTAAGTGACAGTCACTTAGTCTTGTCCCACGCTTGCGACCCCATGGACTATACAGTCCATGGAATTCTCTTGGCCAGAATATTGAAGTGGGTAGCCTTTCCCTTCTCCTGGGGATCTCCCAACCCCAGGGATTGAACCCAGGTCTCCCATATTGTGGGCAGATTCTTTACCAGCTGAGCCACAAGGGAACCCTAAGAATACTGGAGTTGGTAGCCTATCCTTTTCTCCAGTAGATCTTCCCAATCCGGGAATTGAACCTGGGTCTCCTGCATTGCAGGCAGATTCTTTACCAACTGAGCTATCAGGGAGGCTGTTTGCATAAAGGGAATAGGCTAAAAGGTGGATTTGTCTGCATTCTTTCCTAAAGTATTTAATTATTGCAGTGTAGACATTCTTATTCATGGGAAGGTGAGAGGATTCTAAGCTCTCAAAATATCCTCCCAGAAAACAACTAATATAACTAAAGAAAAGCATGAATCATGAGAAGAGCCATCATCATCATAGTGATAGCAGGGCTCAGAAGAGGGAGAGGCTGCAGTGTAATTAAGAAGTATTTTCTGGTGCTCTGAGCAAAAGATATGTTGTTACATGCTGACATTCATCTTTGATGAATCCATAGGGAACTGGAGGTTTGTTTTACCATCCTAAATAAGCCTTCTCAGATTTGCACATAGAGTTATGGCAAAGGTTAAAAAAATAAATAATGATATAATTATGAGGGTGCAAATATTGTTAAAAACCAAGGAATAAAATTGTATGGTTCTTATTTCTTTATCTTCCTCAAAATATGAAAATATTTGGCTGTTTCTTATACTGATTTTCTTTCATAGTAACAAAATAACAACTTATGTTAAAACCACTTAATAAACCTAGCTATTTGAAAATTAGACATGTTAGAGAGAAAACATTTTTGCAATGTATCTCAAGATTTGACGATTGGACAAGATGTATAGAATAGCCTTTATCTGAAGACAAACGTTCTCCAAATATTCAAGACTTTTTGGTAGGCATGAGCTTTGGACTGGTTTGAAGCTGAATCCATTTTGAAGCATGTTGTGGCAGTATAGTAATTTCCATGTGGTAATATGACAAGTCCAGTTTTGTAAACTATTAAATCTACAGTGTGTAGATGATTAAAAGAATAATTCACTTTTTTATGATCAGACAAGAAATGGCAGAGTTGACTTAGTAGAGTGTCAAAGGTGGTTTTTCCCTGCTTTTATTGAGATATAATTGACATGCAACATTGTGTAATTGTGTCAATTCAAGGTATACCAACTGTTGATATGTTCAGTTCAGTTCAGTCGCTCAGTCATGTCTGATTCTTTGTGACCCCATGGACTGCAGCACACCAAGCTTCCCTGTCCATTCGCAACTCCTAGAGTTTACTCAGACTCATGTCCATTGAGTCAGTGATGCCATCCAACCATCTCATCCTCTGTCGTCCCCTTCTCCTCCCGCCTTCAATCATTCCCAACATCAGGGTCTTTTCAAATGAGTCAGTTCTTTGCATCAAGTGGCCAAAGAATTTGAGTTTCAGCTTCAGCATCAGCCCTTCCAATGAATATTCAGGACTGATTTCCTTTAGGATCGCCTGGTTGGATCTCCTTGCAGTCCAAGGGACTCTCAAGAGTCTTCTCCGACACCACAGTTCAAAAGCATCTTCAGTGCTCAGCTTTATTTACAGTCCAACTCTCACATCCATACATGACTACTGGAAAAAAACAAAGCTTTAACTAGATTTGTTTTGATTTGTTACCCTTAAATATTTCGCTTTGATTAGTGGCTTCTTTAAAAGACAATCCTGGAATTCTTTTTGATGAGTGTAGGGACCATGTGATTTAGTGTATTTCACATAGTATTTATGATGTGGATGAATACGTAAATGTGCATCAACAAATTTAGAGTTGGGAAAGGCTTGGCAGGATGTAATTTTTACAGGCAGACCTGTAGGTATGGACTGCAAGCACTTTTCCTCTTCTGCTAATCACTCATTCTCTCATCTGTTTGAAAAAATTGGGTCATCAGCTGCTTCTTCTCAACTGCAACCTCTATGGGTAGAGGAGACCTTTGAGACTCATTTCTGAGATTACAGTTTGACATACTGGGTTCATTTCCTCTAAGCATTTGTTCTCATTTTCTCTAAAATGTATTCTGATCATCAAGTTTAGTGATCAACTTGGGATCTGAAGAGATTTCTAGTTGTGAAAGTGTAACTGAGCAGGACTCTGCTGAGCCTTTCAGGGATGCTCCTCCCTCATATCCTCTGCTTTAGCTCCTCTCTGAAGTACCTAGAAAATAGTATCTTATGCATATTTCCTGAGTTTCAGATGCTAAAGCCACCACCAAATGTAAGAAATTAACTGCTCTATGATTGTGAGCATGTACCCTCCCGCATCTTCTAGTACCAAGGATGAATCACCATTAACGAATCAGAGATGTGCTAATCACAGACCCTAGGCTACCCCTCTTTTACTTTGCCTTTATAAATGCTTTGCTGAAACCCTTCAAGGAGTTTGGGGTTTTGGAGTACAAGCCATTTTACAGGGAAAAATAAAACCTGACTCCATGTTTGATCTGTTTCTTTTAGTTTAGCCTTTTCTTCCCATTGTTTTTGTTCACTAAAAGGATATTGTCCATACATAATGGCCTGCTTCAGGGAACCTGACCCATCCCCTTTGACTAAATGCTAAACCAAAATGCCTTTGTTCAGGACCCTGTCCACCTGTGTAAGGCTACAGGAAGGAAGAAGTAAACACATCCCCTCCCCAAGGTGGGTCATTTCAGGAGATATTTGTAAGATCAATGGCCTTTTTATTTTACTCCCTCATCTCCCTCTCTCTCTCTGTTCTATAAAAGCACCTGGCCTCCAGACCTCAATAAGACGGTTGTTTTGAGACACTAGTCTGCCATCTTCCTGGTCAGCAAGCCTTCTGAATAGAGTCATATTATTTGCCTAAACACCTTGTATTCAAATTATTGACCTATTGTATGGTGAACAGAACAAGCTTGGACTCAGTAATATCATCAGTTACCCTTGCTTGACCATGCAATAAGCCTTGAATATGAAAGTGAAAGTGAAGTCGCTCAGTCGTGTCCAACTCTTTGCGACCCCATGGACTGTAGACTACCAGGCTCCTCCATCCAAGGGATGTTTCAGGCAAGAGTACTAGAGTGGGTTACCATTTCATTCTCCAGGAGATCTTCCCAACCTGGGATTGGACCTGGTCTCCCACGTTGTAGGCAGATGCTTTACTGTCTAAGCCACCAGGGAAGTCCATAAGTCTTTCTCTGTTCTAAACCCCGAGGTTTTGGTTTGTTAAGCTTCACTGTGCAACAGGCACATTTACTTGATTTGGTAACAAAAGGTTTTATGATGCATTAGTTCTCCTGAAAAGTACGGAGAGGCTATTGTCTGCAGCTGTCACCCAGAATCCTGGAGTGTAGCATCACTACTATTTCCCTGAGCAGCTTCTGCAGAGACCAAGGAGCACATATCATATTAATCTCATATTAGTCTCAGTGGACTGAAAAACTACACACAACCTTAACGTTGAGAATTATATTTTATTTGGTGAAAACTTTTAGGACTTCAAGCCCAGGAGACAGTATTTCAGGTAATTCTGAGAGGACTGATCCAAGGAGGTGAGGGGAGGAGACAGGTTATATAGAAGTTTTGCAACAAAGTGTAGGTAGACCGAACATCGAGAGATTACTGTTAAAGAAAATAAGATATCCCAAGTTAAGAAATTACTGCTTTTCTATGTTGGAAGATGCAAGAATCTGCATTCACTAAAATCACTCCTTTGATATGTATTTCAGCTATCTGGGGCCAGTATCCTATGCTTTTTTTTTTTCTCTCTCACATTCTGGGCTCTCTTGGGTTTACCATAGGTAGTGGCTGTAGTTTAATGGTTATTAGACCCCAGGTAGTCTTTTCCTTTTATACAGTTCATGAAATTCTCATGGCAAGTATACTGGGTTGATTTGCCATTCCCTCCTCCAGTGGATCATGTTTTGTCAGAACTCTCTTCTATGACCTGTCTGTCTTGGGTGACCCTGCATGGCATGGCTCGCAGCTTCATTGAGTTATACAAGCCCCTTCACCATGACAAGGCAGTGATCCATGAAAGGGAAGAGGGCATCAGGGGATGAGATGGCTGATTGGCACTACCGATGCAATGGACATGAACTTGGGCAAGTTCTGGGAGATGGTGAGGGATAGGGAAGCCTGGCATGCCGAGTCCATGGGGTCATAGAGAGTTGGACATAACTGGGCAACTGAACAAGAACATTCATCTCCTAAGTGCCATTAGGGCTCACTACTTCAAATTGGAGGGCTGGAATCACTGGTGACTGTGACATCCTTGCTTACTGATATGGTGTGAAATTTCCATTTCTCATCTCCTATGTGATTTCATAGTTATAGCAAATGTTTTATCTTATTCTAAATCTGCATTATTTTAAGTGAAGTAAAAATAATTAGTTTCATATTCAGTAAATCATTTATTTTCTATTAATTAAATGTGTGGTAATGCAGGGTACCCAGGAGTCATTAAAAAAAACAACAACTTGAAATCAAGAAAAGGCAAAACTCTCATTAATGATGGTCATTGTGAAAAAAAAGCATGCTTCAAGTACTATTTTAGGGACGGCAAGATAGATATTCAATGAGCTATTTAAGGTCATCTGTTATAGACGAAAAACTGATGGACTGTTGCCTGGAAATTATTGTGGAGAGGTTAAAACGCGTGTGTGTGTGTATATATATATATATATATATATATATATATGATATGTATATCACTGAGGAAGACTTTCTTATCTCTCCTTGCTATTCTTTGAACTCTGCATTCAGATGGGAATATCTTCCCTTTTCTCCTTTGATTTTCACTTCTCTTCTTTTCACAGCTATTTGTAAGACCTACTCAGACAATCATTTTGCCTTTTTTGCATTTCTTTTCCTTGGGGATGGTTTTGATCTCTGACTTCTATACAATGTCATAAACCTCCGTCCATAGTTCATCAAGCGCTCTGTCTATCAAGTCTAGTCCCTTAAATCTATTTCTCACGTCTCAGATTTTATTTCTTTAATATAGATTTATTTATTTTAATTGGAGGCTAATTACTTTACTATACTGTATTGGTTTTGCCATACATCAATATGAATCCACCACCAGTGTACACGTGTTCCCCATCCTGAACCCCCCTCTCATCATATTGTTTTCAGAAACAAATGTGAATATTTTGAAGACACATTTAAAACTTTGTTATAGTGTATAGGCAAGTTCTTGAGTTGCCTTATTTTTAATGCCTTCCCAATTTATATCCAATAGAACTCTTCTATATATTAAAGGTAAGTTTTTATACTAGAATTACAGTTAAAATTACATCAAGTTATAAATAATAAATGACATCAAAATTGGATTAAAGACACATTATTAATGTGTTTTCAAATAGCATGCTATTTGTAATTGAGCTGAAAAATGGGCATAGAACTCCTGAACACAGTGAGTGCCATTTGTTCTAACAGCAGTAAATGTCATTACTTAAAATATCTAAAGAAGACACTGGGAACAGAATGATAGAATCTCTCTGTGAAAGCCCAGATTTATGTTAGCATAATAATGTTGAAAGCCTTCTCAGAAATCTCCTACCTAAGCACAATATATTTATAACAAAGTGTTGATAGACTTGGGAATGGAAGTCCCTTTGGAAGACTCAGTGTGTCAAGTTCCAGAGAGAGCTAATGGATTATAGAATGAGTCTTGTGTCCAGCATCTTAAGCCTCTAATTTTGAAAATGTCTTATCAATCATTTTTAGACTTTAACAATTTCATCACTGTCAAAATCAAGTCATACTTAGATTAAATGGAAAGCCAGGGCCCTCAACAGAATACAGAATTCATTCAATTCATAAATGACAAAAAGTTGATTTCAATATGGCCTGATGGACTAAAACTTAAGAAATCAAGAGAAACAGATGGATAAGTATCTGTCTATTGGTGGCTTTAAAGCAAAAATATAAAATAGGACATTTAAAAAAAAATGATTCCCAGGATCTAGTCACAAGGTTACTGTTTTGCAGTGGGGCTCAGGAATTTGTATGCTTAACAATCATCCTACATAATCCTGATGCGGGTGCCCATTGGTAACATCTTGAGGAATGATAGATGATATATGTATTGAAGTTAAAACAACTACTTTATGTAAAATTCTGTCTGTACAAAAATCCCTCATTAGTACCTCTATTCCTTCATTGATCACTTTTCTGAAACTCATTGCTACCTTTTTTGCTCAAGATTTCTGAAATCAAGATGGTTTTTCTGTATAAAGTTTCCTGAACATTAACAGTGGAAGTAAAATTGATAAAACTTATGACACTTGGAAGGGAGAGTTCATCTCACAGAGAACATAGAGAGGGGCCTGGGAAAAGAGACAAAGGGCAAAATAGATCTTGAACCATAATATAAAGAGATATAAAGAGAAATAGGGTTCCCTCGAGGCCCAGCTGGTAAAGAATCCACCTGCAATGCTGTAGACCTGGGTTTGGTCCCTGGGTTGGGACAATCCCCTGGAAAAGGGAAAAGCTACCCACTCCAGTGTTCTGGCCTGGAGAATTCCATGGACTGTATAGTCCATGTGGTTGCAAAGAGTCAGACATGACTGAGTGACTTTCACTTCACTTAAAGAGAAATAAATTCAGAAGGTGTTAAAAAGCACTAAGCAAAGACCTCCGTGAAGTTGCTCAGTCATGTCCGACTCTTTGCGACCCCATGTACTGTAGCCTACCAGGTTCCTCTGTCCATGAGATTTTCCAGGCAATAGTACTGGAGTGGATTGCCATTTCCTTCTCCAGGGGATCTTCCTGACCCAGGGATCAAACCCGGGTCTCCCACATTGTAGGCAGATGCTTAACCATCTGAGCCACCAGGGAAGTCCCCCATATGTAGATAGAGACAGGGAAAAAACAGAAAGAGGCAAACTCCACTTACCTATTGCAGTGGGTCTGCCAGTATTTGTTGGGAGAAGCAGTTAGAGAGCGGAGGGATCAGTGATATGTGTCCTGCTTCTTCCACTGAACTTCATTGGCCTAAGTTTATTCATATTTGTTCATCAATTAAAAAACAAGTTGTGGCAAGGGTATAAAAAAATGCAATATATATACTCCACAGCCCAGGTCTGACAATACTTTAAATCTGCTATGCATCATTCAGAATTCACTGTCTTTGAAATAATCAATAATATTTAATTTCAAGTGAACTTAAATGTCTTAAAATTATATATCACTTTGTATTTTGTTATATAACACATGCATGGCATGTGTATCAATAAACATAAAACACATACACACATGTACAACAGAGATATGAGTAAGCAAAAACCAAGGTTTTCTAAGGGACTCCTAATTTGTCTAATTAACCATTGAATAAGACTGTTAAACTATCGTACTGTAATGAAATAAATAGGGAAAGTATTTAACAACCAGTGGGCACTGCCCAAACAGAATAAATGTTCATCATCACTTTGAATTCAAATATTAATTGACTACATGTTACTGTAAAGTTGTAAAGATAATTTTCTGGAGAAATTTAAGGACGCTTTAAGGAGAAGAGAAGCACAATACCAAAGTGAAGTAATAGGAGAGTACTATTTGCAAACACTTAAATTTACAGAAGAGTAATGCCTATTTCAGGAACACATTTTTGGTGGATATTCTCATATTAATATGTTTTGTGCAAGTGGTCATAGATGCTGATAAATCAAAACTAACATCTCATTGAGTCCTCACATTAAGCTCAGAGGAAGGAATGGAAAAATACTATGGAGGAAGAATGCTAATGGATCATGCTTTGCATTTCAATATAAAGGAAGTAAAAGAGACACAAAGGAAAGTGTGGGACTTATACTTCCAACTTCTCCATATGCCATCACTGATCTCCCAGGAGGATAAAGGATGATTTTAAGGGCTTCCCAGGTGGCAACATTATATCTATTACTGTGGGCTAGGATCCCTTAGAAGAAATATAGTAGCTGTCATAGTAAAAAAAAAAAAAAAAGAAGAGTCCAAAATGCGGTACTTGGGTGCAGTCTCATAAACAACAGAATGGTCTCTGTTCCTTTCAAATGGAAACCACTCAACATCAGAGTAATCCAAGTCTATTCCCCAACCAGTAATGATAAAGAAGCAGAATTTGAATGGTTCTATGAGGACTTAAAAGACCTTCTAGAACCAACACCAAAATTAGATGCTCTTTTCATCATCTGAGCTTCCCTGGTGACTCAGATGATTAAAACTTCTGCCTCCAATGCAGGAGACCCAGGTTCCATCCCTGAGTCAGGAAGATCCCCTGGAGAAGGAAATGGCAACGCACTCCAGTACTCTTGCCTAGAAAATTCCATGGATGGAGGAGCCTGGTAGACTACAGTCCATGGGGTTGCAAAGAGTGAGACACAACTAAGCAACTTCACTTTCATCATAGGGTACTGGAATTCAAAAGTAGGAAGTCAAGAGATACCTGGAGTAACAGGCAAGTTTCAACTTGGAGTACAAAAAGGCAAGGCAAAGGCTAGCAGAGTATTGCCAAGAGAATGCACTGGTCATGGCAAACACCCTCTTCCAACAACACAAGAGAAGATTCTACACATGGACATCACCAGATGGTCAATAGCAAAATCAGATTGATTATCTTTGCAGCCAAAGACGGAGAAGCACTATAAAGTCAGCAAAAACAAGACCAGGAGTTGACTGTGGCTCAGATCATGAACTACTTATAGTAAAATTCAGACTTAAATTGAAAAAGGGAAAACCACTAGCCCATTCAGGTATGAACTAAATCAAATCCCTTATGATTACACAGTGGAAGTGAGAAATAGTTTCAAGGAATTAGATCTGATAGAGTTCCTGAAGAACTATGGTGAGGGGTTCCTAACATTGTACAGGAAGTGGTGATCAAAACCATCCCCAAGAGAAGAAATGCAGAAAGGCAAAATGGTGGTCTAAGGAGACCTTACAAAGAATTGAAAAAAGAAGAGAAGTGAAAAGCAAAAGAGAAAAGGAAAGATATATCCATCTGAATGCAGAGTTCCAAAGAATAGCAAGGAGAGATAAGAAAGGCTTCCTCAGTGAATGATGCAAAGAAGCAGAGGAAGACAGAGGAAGTCGCTCAGTTATGTCCAACTCTTTGCAACCCGTGGACTATATCCCACCAAGCTCCTCCATTCATAGGATTCTCCAGGCAAGAATACTGGAGTGGGTTGCCATTTCCTTCTCCAAAGACTAGAGATATCTTCAATAAAGACTAGAGATCTCTTCAATAAAGACTAGAGATAAAGACTAGAGATCTCTTCAGTAAAATTAGAGATACCAAGAAAACACTTCATGCAAAGATGGGCACAATAAAGGACAGAAAAGGTATGGACCTAACAGAAGCAGAAGATATTAAGAAGAGGTGGCAAGAATACACAGAAGAACTATACAAAAAAGATCTTCATGACCCAGATAACCATGATGGTGTGATCACTCACCTAGAGCCAGACATCCTGGAATGTGAAATCAAGTAGGCCTTAGGAAGCATCACTACAAACAAAGCTAGTGAAGGTGATGGAATTCCAGTTGAGCTATTGCAAATCCTGAAAGATGATGCACTGAATATGCCAGCATATTTGGAAAACTCAGCAGTGGTCACAGGACTGCAAAAGGTCAGTTTTCATTTCAATCCCAAAGAAATGCAAAGCCAAAGAATGTTAAAACTACCACAGAGCTGCACTCATCTCTCCCACTAGCAAAGTAATGCTCAAAATTCTCCAAGATAGGTTTCAACAATACTTGAATCAAGAACTTCCAGATGTTTAAGCTGGATTTGGAAAAGGCAGAGGAACCAGAGATCAAACTGACAACATCTGCTGGATCATAAAAAAGCAAGAGAATTAAAAAAAAAAATCTACTTTTGCTTCATTCACTATGCTAACACCTTAGACTATGTGGATCACAACAAGCTATGGAAAATTCTTAAAGAAATGAGAACACCATACCAGCATACCTGCCTCCTGAGAAATCTGTATGTAGGTCATGAAGCAACAGTTAGAACCTGACATGGAACAAAAGACTGGTTCCAAATTGGGAAAGGAGTATGTCAAGGCTGTATATTATCACCCTGTTTATTTAACTTACATGCATAGTACATCATGTGAAATGCCAGACTGGATGAAGTACAAGCTAGAATCAAGATTCCTGGGAGAAATATCAATAACCTCAGCTATGCAGCTGATACCACCCTTATTGCAGAAAGACAAGCAGAACTAAAGAGCTTGAGGAAGCTGAAAGAGAAGAGTGAAAATGGCTTAAAACTCAACATTCAAAAAAGAAGATCATGGCATCTGGCCCCATCATTTCCTGGAAAATTGATGGAGAAACTATGGAAACAGTGACAGACTTCATTTTCTTGGGCTCCAAAATCACTGCAGATGGTGACTGCAGCCCCGAAATTAAAAGACACTTGCTCCTTGGAAGAAAAGCTATGACCAACCTAGAGAGCATATTAAAAAGTAGAGACATCACTTTGTCAATAATGGTCTGTCTAGTCAAAGCTGGTTTTTCCAGTAATCATGTATGTGAGATTTGGACTATATATAAAGATGAACACTGAATAATTGATGCTTTTGAAGTATGGTTTTGGAAAAGACTCTTCAGAGACCCTTGGACTGCAACAGGATAAAACCAGACCATCCTAAAGGAAATCAACCCTGAATTTCACTGGAAGGACTGATGTTGAAGCTGAAACTCCAATACTCTGGCCACCTGATGAGAAGGGCTGGTTGTCAGAAAAGTCCCTGATGCTGGGAAAGATTGAGGGAAGGAGGAGAAGGGGACAGCAGAGGATCAGTTGGTTGGATGTCATCACCAACTCGATGGACATAAGTTTCAGCAAGCTCCGGGTGTTGGTGATGGTCAGGGAATCCAGGCAGGCTGCAATCTGTGGGATTGCAAATTGTTGGGCAGGACTGAGAGAGTGAACTGAATTCAAACAGGTGGTACAGTGGTAAAGAATCTGCCTGTCAGTGGACGAGATGCAAGAGACATGGGTCAGGAAGATAAGGACAATCCCCTGGTGGAGGAAACGGCATCCACTCCATTGTTCTTGCCTGGTAAATTCCAAGAACAGGGGAACCTGGCAGACCCCAATCTAAGGAGTTGTAAAGGTGTTGAACAGGACTCAACATCCAAACCATTGATACTGAATACAGGAGACCAACTCAGAAAAAGGATCCATTCTCCAGGCACATACTTTGTAGCTTCTTTTCTTTTATGGGTGCTAATGTAAACTTGTTGGATCAGACTTTGCATTAGACATAACTGTGATGTGATGGAGTTGACTTTAGAAGAAATTGTTAGCACATCCATTTGAAAGATTTTCTAAACTATTTCATTCAATTAAATTTATTACTATTATGAATTACACTTCATCGACATTTGCCTCTTCTCATACTTCTTTACTGAGTTTAAACTAGAAAAGAATTAAGTAATGGTACATATTGACTCCTACAAAGTTCAAAAAATGTTATTCTTGTTTTATTAATGCAGAAACAAACTGTCTGAGATCACCTCTCCTATATTCCAAAAGGACTGGACTTGAGCCTATGTCTTCTGCTCCTGGTTGGTTTGCAGAATGATGAAAAGTGTGTAGAGCAATAAAACCACATAAATTATTCAAATAAAGATGAACTTCATATGCAAATTTTTCATTCAGAAAAATAGTCAGGTTTACAAGTATCATCAAAAATCCAAAAGTAGTTTTATTGTGCGTAACATTGAACTCTCATTATAAAGTATTTTTATTGAACTGACAAATAGATTACTGTCACAAGGTTTCTAACTTTCAAATGGGACCTCAAAATTACAGTAATTTTAAAGAGAATTAAGTTGTAGGGACAAATATATTTCACAGAGTGGTCACAAGCAATATGAAACAGCTTCTAGTCTTTCCTTGTGATTTAACTGTTTACTATGTTTGTGATCAAAATTAAGCATATTGTGCTGTGTTTGCTTTGTTTTGAAATTAATCAAATGAGTAAAGTGAATGCTCCTGAAAATATATGCCAGTTTATTAATTTGTAATGTATTGATAGCTCAGGGGTAAAGAATCCACTTGCAGTGAGGGAGACTTGAAAATGTTGGTTCAATACCTGGGTCAGGGAGATCTCCTGGAGTAGGAAATGGCAACCCACTCCAGTATTCTGGGAAATCCCATGAGCAATGGAGTCTGGCAGGCTACAGTCCATGGGGTCACAAAGAGTAGGACATGACTGAGTGACACAGTGAAAACAACTATAAAAGTTAGTCACCATCTTTTGAGAACATTTGGAAGGCACAAAGGGAAAAATACACCTATAATCCTCACTGCTTTAAGGTCACCCATTATAATATAACATATTGTGTTAGTATAATTTCTTTGTATTGCCCTCCAATAATTAACATAAGGTACTCAGTAACATATTACACACATCTGTATGTAAAAGATAGTGTATTTATAGTCTATATCTGTTTTAATGGAATACTTTACAGTAACGATTTTTGCTTATTGTTAAATATTACTCAAAACTTTAAAGTCTGTATTATATTACTTTCTGTGGTTGACTGAATAATAGACTCCCAAATATATGTCCCATGAATGTGACATTATTTGGAAAAAAAAGTCTCTACAGATGTAATTTAGTTAAGAATCTTGATATGAGATCGTCATCAATTAACTGGATCAGTCTCAATTTCAAAGACACATATCCTAGAAGAAAGAAGAAAAGACACAGAGACACACAGGAGAGGAAGCATTGTGAAGATCAAGGCTGAGACTGGAACCATGCATCTAAAAACCAAGAATTGCAGCTGCCCCAGAAGCTAGGGGAGGCATGGAACAGGTTTTATCTGAGTCCTTGCAAGGAAGCATTCCTGCCAACGCCATGGTTTCCAGGGTTCCAGACATGTGAGAAAATAAATTTCTGTTGTTTTAAGCTACACAGTTTAAGATGATTTGTAATAGCAAACTCAGAAAATTAATATGCATCTTATGGATTGAGTAATATTTGTTGTAACAATTATTTTCAAGAGGTTATGCAATAACCATACCAAATTATCTATAGAAAACTTTATGAGCATTCCTGATGCTGCCTATAAATTAGATACCTAAGCACTGAATTTGAATATTTTAAAAAATTGAAATTTTAAATTGTCCCTCAAAATAATTTTACACTCCCACTAATAGTTAAGTATGGTCTTCAAAATAGTTAAGCTTGGTCTTCAAAAAGACCAAGCAGTTTTTCTTTAAATAGTTTGTACAGATTAGAAATAAGAAAGGGTTGCTTTTGGAAATGAAAGTTGACATTATGCAATTTAATATTCATAATTCCATCAATATCATGCTTTTTAAATTTTTTCCTATTCCTATAACTTAGAATATCAGCTGAAAGCTGATTATTAAGGAAGAGCTTCAGTGAGAGCTTACCCTTCAGAAGATATGATTCCCACTAATGTTTCTCTTCATTAGCATAGATGATCAGAAATTACCAGTAAAATGTATGTATCTTTGCTTAATCTCATAAGCATGTAGAGATAATGGATATAATAGAGAATTTAAGTGTGTTTTTCATAACTTTTCTCTAAAATTGACCAATGAGATTCCAATAGGAAAAATTTATATGAATAGATACACAGTAATTATAAATTCAAATCCATTTGAATAACTTTCAACAAGATTATCAAAATAAAACTTTAAAATTCAGATAATTATTCCACATATTAATTAGTAGTAGTAGTAAAAAGAAACTTATAAAAATCTTATTTTTAAATATATACTATCTTTGTTGAATTCTTTGTATTAATTTATATAGGCAAAATAAAATAATAAAGGCAGCTAAAAAGAAAATTTTAATTTTCTGTTTTAAGATATTATTAATATAGTTCCAAAAGGAATAACATATAAATGTTTTGGTTAGTTTTTGCTTTTTTATTTGTTATTCATAGCAACTAGTGAGTTCACATAAAAAATCCTGTCTCTTAAACACTTTTAAGAGTAGAAGGTATATCTAAGAATTTGCTTCTTAAGAGAAAAAGTTCTTAAGGGCAATTGCTATGCTTGTAAATTCAGAAGAGATTGAAATTTTGTGTATGGTGACAAGACATAATATACTAACAATCTCAAAATCTTCTTAGTTTTGTCACTTCCATAGAGAGAAAAGGGAAACTTTATCATAAGCAAATACAGAATTATGTCATTTAAGATGGACTGTCATTTATGAAGCCCCAAATTATTTATTTTAATAGTATTTTAAGATATGTCAAATATAAAGGCAAAGTCATTAAACATTCACAAATTAATATATTATTGTTATAGTTTGTAGCACTCTAAGAAGGAGAAGGCAATGGCACCCCACTCCAGAACTCTTGCCAGGAAAATCCCATGGGCGGAGGAGCCTGGTGGGCTGCAGTCCATGGGTTCGAGAAGAGACAGACAGGACTGAGTGACTTCACTTTCACTTTTCACTTTCATGCATTGCAGAAGGAAATGGCAACCCACTCCAGTGTTCTTGCCTGGAGAATCCCAGGGACAGGGGAGCCTGGTGGGCTGCTGTCTACGGGTCGCACAGAGTCGGACACGACTCAAGCGACTTAGCAGCAGCAGCAGCAGCACTCTAAGAAGTTTGATCTCTATTGAAATAGTTTTCTTTTTGTAGAATATATTTAGCCATTGGCCAATATTTTAGCCATAATGGAAGGGAGTCACCCAAAACCAAAGTGACATGAAACCACAGAAGCATGGCTGGAGGATGTATAATACCGGATATCCTGGTTGTTTAGATTTACATTTGTTACAATAGGTTGATGGGTTTTAACACCAGAACGGACATTATTTTAGGAAAAATAATATATTTTATTTGGTAAATGTTATATATATATATATATTCATCACTTCTATAATTTAATGAGATTTTAAATTTTGTGTGTTTTAGTTACGTATAACTAATAGTTCTGCTTTTAAAAATACCAGAAATGCCCTCGTTTAAAAAAGAAAATTGGTTAATATATGTGATCAATTAATTCATCTAACAAAAGTTAGAATTGATAAAAGTATTTATACTCATCAAATAAATGTAATATTTTTAAATGTTACAACTTAAAAATTGTTTTTGTAGCAGACAATATTCATATACAATTACTAATAGCTTGCCTGTAGTTAGTGTTCTTACCATGTGTCAGGCACTATTTGAAGTGATGTTTCTGTGTTGTTATTTAAGTATTGTTCAAAAGCAATCAGGTTAATAGGACTTTTATTATCCTCATTTGAAAAATAAAGAACATGATAGAATGAATGGAAAGTTATTCATTTGCTTTAGGTAATAAAACTAGAAAAATTTAGAACTAGAATTTGAACTCAAGAAGTATAACTAAAGCGCTTACATTCTTATTACATTATCCTGGTACCTACTTCTAGAAAGAATTACTAAGTTGCGCAGATATTTATAAAGTACTATAAGTCATCGTGAAAACAGATTTAATGCAGTAACTGTCCAGTTTCTGAGGAAAGGTAAGATTTATATCCTTCTTTAGTAATATGTTGTATATATTAATGATGATCTTTATTTAAACTTGTATATTTGGATATATTTATATGTACTTATCTCTTCTAGAGTGAAACTTTTAGCAAATCGCCCATCCAAGCATGAACAGCTGGAAACCCTGTTTAAAATATACAAAATATTTCTTTTAACTCATCAGGGAGCTTCTAAAATATTTGTCTCATAGATTTTAGGTAGCAAGAGCATCAAAAGAAAGAAAGTGGCAAATAAGTTCAATCTCTATTTCCCCCGGAGGAGTTCACTGATCTACAAAATGCCCTGAAAGCCTGAGAAGACTAACAAGGCTTTCGGAGGCCCATGAAATCTAAAGTTAAATTTCAAGATTTTCTAAGAATAACATGCCTGGATGTTGCTTTGTTGTTTAATAGTTAATTCATGTTTGACTCTTTGAGACTTCACGGATTGCAGCACACCAGGCTTCCCTGTCCTTCACTATCTCCTGCAGTTTGCTCAAACTCATGTCCATTACGTCCGTGATGCCATTCAACCATCTCAGTCATCCCCTTCTCCTGCCTTCAATCTTTCCCAGCATCAGGGTCTTTTCCAAAACAGTCAGCTCTCCCCATCACGTTGCCAAAATATTGTAGCTTCAGCTTCAGCATCAGTCCTTCCAATGAATATTCAGAATTGATTTCCTTTAGGATTGACTGGTTTGATCTGCAGTCGAAAGGACTCTCAAGAGTCTTCCGCGGCACCACAGTTCAGAAGTATCAATTCTTAGTCACTTAGCCTTCTTTATGGTCTAACTCTTACATCTGTACATGACTACTGGAAAAACCATAGCTTTGACTATACAGACCTTTGCTGGCAAGGTGACATCTCCGCATTTTAAGAATCTGTCTAGGTTTGACATAGCTTTCCTTCCCAGCTGTAAGAATCTGTTAATTTCATGGCTGCCGTCACTGTCTGCAGTGACTTTGGAGCTCAAGAAAATAAAATGTGTCACTGGTTCCAGCTTCTCCTCTTCCATTTGCCATGAAGTGATGGGACCAGATGCCATGATCTTAGTTTTATGAATGTTGACTTTAAAGCCAGCTTTTTCACTCTCTGTTTTATTCTCATCACCAAGGCTCTTTAGTTCCTCTTTGCTTTCTGCCATTAGTGATATCATCTGCATATCTGAGATTATTGATATTTCTCCTGGGAATCTAGATTCCAGCTAGTGATTCATCAAGCATTTCACATGATGTACTGTGCATAGAAGTTAAATAAATAGGGTGACACCTTGACATACTCCTTTCCCAATTTTGAACCAGTCCATTTTTCCATGCCCGGTTCTAACTGTTGCTTCTTTACTTGCATACAGATTTCTCAGGAGTTGGGTAAGGTGGTATTTATTTAGCATAGTCAATGAAGCAGAAATAGATGTTTTTCTGAAATCCCTTTGCTTTCTCTATGATCCTAAGAATGTTGGCAATTTGATCTCTGTTTCCTCTGCTGTTTCTAAATCCATCTTGTACATCTGGAAGTTCTCGGTTCACGTACTGTTGAAGGCTAACATGAAGGATTTTGAGCATTACCTTGCTAGCATGTGAAATGAGTGCAATTGTATGGTAATTTGAACACTTTTTGGCATTGTCCTTCTTTGAGATTGTAATGAAAATGACCTTTTGCAATGCTGTGGCCACTGTTGAGTCTTCCAAATTTGCTGACATATTGAGTGCACACTTTCACAGCATCTTCTTTAGGGTTTTAAATAGCTCAACTGGAATTCCATCACAATGTTCCTGGTACACAAGAGCAAATGAAAGTACTTTTGCTTGAAGGTAAAGCAAGCTAAGCAAATCAGAACTAGACAAGCTCACATGAAGACTGAAACCCAAATCTGAATAATGCCAATTTCTGATTAGATGGATTTGGTCTACTTTTAGCCTAACTTCCTGATTTTTAAACTTCCTACCGAAGCAAAGACAGATTCAAAAACTTTGTGGAGCAAGATACCATTCCCAGAGTCTCACTATTGATATTTCTCCACACTTATTTCCAGATTTTGATTTAAAACAATCAGTAAGTTCATATTGTTAACACCGCTCACAACTTCTTAAATGCTGCATGTTATATGAGTCAAAACATTCCTATCTGAGTATATCACAACCCAATTTGCTTCATGTTACTTTTAGATTCACTATACTAGCATTCACTAGCAGTAATACGGTTCTTGCTCCTAACTGACTGACAAGATGTGTGCAATTCCAAAATTCCATCCTGACATTTTTCTCTCTAGGACCACTTCCTTTATTGATTGTCAAGGTCTAGATTTTTCCAGAATCAGTCCTTGACAAAAGGATTGAAATAGTTCATAAAGAACTGTTTTCAGAAAATACCAACAGGGAATGAGAAATGAGATATATAAATCCAGGAACAAGTGCAACTTTATCTAGTGGAGAAAGTTAAACTGGAGCTTAATTCCATTGAGGGAATACCCTGAGAAGCAATACTGATGGAATATCTATACACGAGCTATTATATATTGTTGCCTGTGGGTTGCTCCCAGAGAATGTTAATTCCCCCATGTCTGGCTTGCCTCAAATGGAGACTGAGTGTCCATCCACAGCTGATGAAGACCTCAAAGGAGGTGCTGGCTATTGAAAGATGGACAGCATGTATTACAACAGCAATGGGAATTATTTGTGATAGGATGGTAGAGTCTGCTCCATAGTCCCAAATCTCCTTTGTTCCAGATTCTTCCACATTACATCTGACTCAAGGACTGAACTATGTTTAGTCAACTCTATTAAAAAGAGAGACAATGAGTATATGTGTGACCGTCCTCTCTCTCTTTAATGATTTTCCCCAGAATTTGTTGTTTATTTGGGAGAACCACAACATTAGCTTCTTTTCCATGAGCATTGTACTTAATTGATATAACTTACTGGAAAGAAACAATCTATTCATTAATGTTTTCAATGGGTGTTATGGCCATGAGGTTTTTCAGGTGGAGCTAGTGGCAAAGAACATGCCTGCCAATGCAGGAGACATAAAAGACAGGGGTTCAATTCTTGAATTGGGAAGATTCCTTGGAGGAGGCATGGCAACCCACTCCAGTGTTCTTGCCTGGAGAATCCCATGGACAGAAGAGCCTGGTGGTCTACAGTCCATAGGCTTGCAAAGAGTAGGACACAACCAAAGTGAATTAGCAAGCACACACATGGTGGCCACATGATTTTTGGATTCATCACAAGGCTTCATCACAGAGCTCAAAGAGATTCTCAGCTTCACCTTTTATTGATTGGGGTAAGACTTGGTCTCCTTTTTCAAACCTGCATATCTAGATTTCTCTACTTCTTTCCTACCATGTCTGATTCCAAACTGTTCTTTTATCCTAAGAGTTACCTTTTTTATTGCATCATATTGTATAAACTAACTGAAGTTTCAAATGACACTAAATTCTGATTTTCTACTCTTTACCCCCAAAGTTCTGTAGAAAATTCTGAAAGAGATAGGATGCCGGGGTCCAGCCCTGGTGGATCCAGGAAATTCGAAGCAGGGACGGTGTTGGCAATCAGGAAACAATAGCTTATTTAAATGTTAATTAAAGGTATAAAGAGTGGTTAAATAAGGATAGCTCAGTGAGAAAATTCAGTGGAGAAAAGAGGCTGAATAACTTGGTTTATGTGGAAAGCCAATAAAATTCCAAGACAAGGAATTTGTGTCACCTACATAGGCTGCAGGCATCCTCCTGTTCTCCCCAAGGATAGGAGACACTAAGGCCTCCCCAGTCAGATCTTAGAAGCCCAGACATAATTAGTAGGCTTGACGAGCCTCCACGCTCCAGATGGGAATTCAGCCAGAAGGTGAGAGAAAGAATGACATGGGGAGACCAGTCTTTCTAGGAACTGATCTGATTCTTTATTTTCCAGGGTCTGCTTTTATACACAGAGATGTAATACAAAAGTCACGTGGGGTCAGCAGTCCCAACTTTTATCAAAATCAGGTGCTTCATACAAATGTACACAAAGGTTTTAGGGGTGTTACATCATCTTCTGGCCAGGGGGGCCTGCTGACAATTTACCACCCTTTCTTTGTGATAGTGGTCAGTCAACCAGAACACTTATTTCTCCAGGGGTGATTTATTCCTAAACTAGGCGCCACCTTTTGAAGGCACCAGATAAAGTTGCATTCCTATAGGATGAGGGTGCAGTGGGTTCTAATTAAGAAAAGAATTTGCTTAGCCTAAGGTCTAACGTGATTAATATCAAAAGTTAATACTTATTTCTTCTATATATTCATTAATGTGTATAAGGGCAGGGGATGTGGAGACTTAGCAGCAAACATTGGCTCAACAAATGAAAAACCCTTCACCAATACAATTTCTAATCAGTCCACTATACTACACTAATAATTTCCTAACTTCTCAAAAGAATCTGTTTTTAGAACGTTTAAAGCATCTCATGCCTCTCATGGTTGGGAGGCTATGAACAATCACATGTGGCCAGACAAACCTGTCAGGCAGGCTAGAGAACCTTCAGAGGAATTTGTAGGTTGAAATACTCCTGTCACGCCCAGGAATTTATTATTAACTGGAGCTCTAAGTTAACTCCTTCTCTGAAAGAGGTGGTGGGGGACAGCCCCCCATAAAGTCAGAAGTGTAGGTGAGAACACAAAGCAGTAAAGTAGGCAGACTCTGGTTTTGGGGGTAGATGCTCGAGAATTTCCAGGGGGACTCCTGAGGCTTGATCCCGCCTTTGTGTATGCCAAGCCTCCTTCCTTATGACCTTTGCCACGGGAAGAGTTCCTCACACTGGCTCCTGGCAATAGGAATACCAGACTATCTGACCTGCCTCTTGAGAAACCTAAATGCATGTCAGGAACCAACAGCTAGAACTGGACATGGAACAACAGAATGGTTCCAAATAGGAAAAGGAGTACTTCGAGTCTGTAAATTGTCAACCTACTTATTTAAGTTCTATGCATAGTACATCATGAGAAATGCTGGTCTGGAGGAAGCACAAGCTGGAATCAAGATTGCTAGGAGAAATATCAATAACCTCAGATATGCAGATGACACCACCCTTATGGCAGAAAGTGAAGAAGAACTAAAGAGCCTCTTGATGAAAGTGAAAGAGGAGAGTGAAAAAGTTGGCTTAAAACTCAACATTCAGAAAACTAAGATCATGGCATCTGGTCCCATCACTTCATGGCAAATAGATGAGAAAACAGTGGAAACAGTGGCAGAATTTTATCTTTTGGGGCTCCAAAATCACTGCAGATGGTGATTGCAGCCATGAAATTAAAAGACACTTACTCCTTGGAAGGAAAGTTATGACCAACTTAGGCAGCATATTCAAAAGCAGAGACAGTACTTTGCCAACAAAGATCCATCTAATCAAGGCTATGGTTTTCCTAGTGGTTGTGTATGGATGTGAGAGTTGGACTACAAAGAAAGCTGAGTGGCGAAGAATTGATGCTTTTGGAGTGTGGTGTTGGAGAATACTCTTGAGAGTCCCTTGGACTGCAAGGAAATCCAATCATTCCATCCTAAAGTAGATCAGTCCTGGGTATTCATTGGAAGGACTGATGTTGAAGCTGAAACTCCAATTTTTTGGCCACCTGATGTGAAGAGCTGACTCACTGAAAAAGACCCTGATGCAGGGAAGGATTGGGGGCAGGAGAAAGGGACGACAGAAGATGAGATTGTTGGATAGTGTCACCGACTAGAAGGACATGGGTTTGGGTGAACTCCGAGAGTTAGTGATGGACAGGGAGGCCTGTTGTGCTGCAGTTCATGGGGTCACTAAGAGTCGGACATGACTGAGCGACTGAACTGAACTGAACTGAATCCCCAAAGTTACAATTTCTTCTTAGTTTAAGATTCAGTATTTGCCTTTCAATTTAAATCAGGCAAAAATATAACCAAACATTTCACCATGGCAGGTTTACCATTTTTTTTTATTTTTTAGGATAACCGTTCTTCTAGACTCACTATTATTATCCTTGCTGCCAAACATTCATCTGTGCAGTGAATTAAACACTTTCTTCTGACGTCATGCCACTGCACACAAGAAGGTGAAATAGACATAACCAGGTAGTAAGATATGGGGATAGTATAAGCTGGATAAAAGGGAAGCTTGAGTTAAACAAAGAACAGAGGAGGTGATAAGACACTCCCATATGAAAAGGTTCCAACAGGATTTGTTAATTAATTAAATTGTAGGAAAAGGAAAGAGAGATGTTAAGTGACTTTTGGGTTTTTCTTTGGCACCTCAAAGGACTGTCAATTACAGTAATTGGGAAGATTGGAAGAACAGTGAGAGCTGAAGGTGTGGAAAAATACAGAGAGCTTTCTGGAGTTCTCAATTTTGGCAACTGGACAGATAGTTCAATTAAGTAAAGATGGAAGTTGAGATCTCAAGAGAGAATTGAAATGTAGGCACATAAATTTGAAAGTTATGACTAATAGGGATCTCTTTAAGGCCATGTGCCTTTATGAGACCTTGAAGGAAAAAAAGTATAGGTGGAGGAGGGTAGTAAACCAATTCTCAAACCTAGTCCTTCAAAATTATTAGTTCTATCAGAGAAAAATGATATATGAAAAAAGAAGCTATAGTAAATTGTCATTGGAATAGTAGGAGAATAGAGTGTTGAGAAATGTTATTATCTTTGTTTTATTTTCTCAGCATAGCTGTACCAGAATGTACAATGAAGAGAAAAATCCCTTTTTTATTCAGCACAATAAGGTATTTTCCAGTAGTTGTGAGATTTTAAATTTGTCATAATCCTCCTGTAACAAAAATTTGCTATTCCTGTAAAAGACTAATTGCTATCCATTTCTACTAAACAGAAAATCATTTGCAAATGAATTGTGGGAAAAAAAAAAAAAAGAAAATGAATTGTGGGACTTCCTTGGTGGGCTAGTGGTGCGAAGTACACCTTGCAGGGAACCTGGGCTCCATCCATGGTCTCCATCCATGATCCGGGAAGACCACACATGCCACTGCACAACTGAGCTCATGTAGCACGACTACTGAGCCCTTGCTCTAGAGCCTGTGAGCCACAACAACTGAAGCCCGAGTGCCCAAGAACCTGTGCTCCACAACTAGAGAGTAGCCTTAGCTTCTCTCACCTAGAGAAAGACTGCAGACAGCAACAAAGACCAAGCGCATCTAACAAATAAATAAATAAACATTTTTAAAAACTGAATTGAGGGATATGTAGGAGTACATTTGACCAGAATGAAAAGCTTCACTAAATTTAAATTTTGGAAAGATAAAACAATAAAGGCAATCAAGGAAAATTTTATAAGGTAAAATTTGTTTTTATAGCTATGTATAATTCCATGATAAATTTTTCAATTATGATATATTGTGACGTCTGAAGTGAAGGGTTAGCCACTCAGTTGTGTCCAACTCTTTGATCCATGGCTCCTTTGTCCATGAAATTCTCCAGGCTAGAATACTGGAGTGGGTGTCATTCTCTTATCCAGAGGATAGTCCCAACCTAGGGATTGAGCCAGGATCTCTCAGATTGCAGGAGACTTCTTTACTGTTTGAGCCATGATGATATAGCGTAGAGCTTCTAAAAACTCAAAAATTGCAATGTGCATACGTACTCAGAAACTACAAGGCTTTAGGTAAATACAGATATCATAAGGGTTTATAATATGTTGGGAGAATAAATCCAATGGTATTACAGTACACACAATATGCAAGTATTAATAACAAATATATATGTGTGAATGTTCCCCTGGTGGCTCAGTGGTAAAAAAAATATGCCTATCAATGCAGAAGATGAGGGTTGAATCCCTATGTTGGGAAGATCCCCTAGGGAAAGAAATGGCAACCCTCTCCAGTATTCTTGCCTGCGAAATCCCATGGACAGAGGAGCCTGGTGAGCTGCGATCCATGGGGTTACAAAAAGAGTCAGACCCAACTGAGTGACTAACCAAAACAAAGCACATCACATGTATGTACACATACGTATATAAGCATATGTGTGCACATCCATTTGTGCATACATGCACATGCATACACCCGGAGTTTCACTTCTCTTTGTGTGGTCTGTCTTGGCACAACGTCAAAACCCAGATGAAAAGTCCTGTCTCTTAGTTTTCTGACTTTCCTTCCTCTGCTGATGATGCACATTTTTTTTTTTTTTTCGTTCCTGTTCCCTTTAGAATCTGGCTATCTATGGTACAAATATGCTTCAAGGTAGTAAATGCAACCGATTGTTCTCTATTAATTCATTAGCTAGATAATGTGTTACATCTCCAAGGAAATGTAATGCCTAGCTCTCTATATACATCTCTTGTAAAAAGCCCACAGGGAGAAGCACTAATGCTGGAAATTTAGAAAGATCCAACTGGGAGTTAATTTATTCAGAGGAGACTTTCTTAGAGTCCTTAAATCTCATTAATAGAGCAGCTGCCTACCCTAATAATGCATAAATCAATCCCACATGCTAAAAGTTGCTCAAGGAATGTGAATATTTTCAGTTCAATTTCTTCTAAGAGTGATAGCAAACAAAATGCCTCTTGTCATTTGGGTGATAGCACTTTTTCCACTACTAAGGTTTTAATAAATAGAATTAGGCTTGAAATATAAATGATTAGGCAAATTTATAAATAAGATCCCTACTTTTATAGTTATGCACAATAATCTATGCATAATGTTTTATGTGGGAAATATTAAATGAAAAATAAAAACATACTTAATTCATTTTTGTTTAATAGATAATATGTACCCAGTCTCATGGTCACAAGATTTACATATATTGATTACTTTCTGTGAAAAATGGCTGGATCCCAGGAAGATAGCTATATTAATATTCTTGTTTGGCTGTTTAAATTCTCTATTGCCAGAATTTCAAAACTTATTAATCATCACTATGCAAATGACCACTCATCTGAGTTCAGTGTATTTTTTTCAAATTGTGGCTGGACCATCTATCTATGTTGCTCACCAGGAACTTTACACAATATGGATAAAACTTGTATCATGTTTATTAAATTCATTTTAAAATCAGTTTTGTTTTTTTGCTATACCAGTCAAAGTTATTCATTGTTAATTTTTTATTCTACTTTCTTGGTCATATTTTATACCCAGGCTGTTCTTAAATCAGATTGAAATTATGGTTCAAATACTTATTATCCATCTTTCCTCTCCCTTCTATTTCAATTACAATTTTCTATGTACTCTACATGCATATTCCCTACTGGCATGTTTTCTCAATCAGGTCTGCCTTTCATACTGTAGTCTGTAACATAATCAAATGTGAGCTCTTAGATCAACATTTTCCAAATCTAAAAATAGAAGTGTATATGTAAATCCTATTTAATAATTAAGATAATTAACACAGTACTAGAAGGAAAAGATGGTGTCTTCAGTATGAAGTCAATTGGATATGCATCATGAAGGGGCATCTATCTTGGCCACTACTTTATACCATATAAAAAATTAATTCGAGATGGATTTAGATCTAGATGTTAAAAGTAAACAACAATAACTTAGATAAAAATAGATTTTTGGGGCCTTGAGGGGCCAAAGCTTTCTTAGAAAACAAAAAGTACTAACCTAAAGAGAAAAAATATGATAAATGTGGATTGCATTAAGATTAAAGCTTCTATTTCTGAAAAGACATAATTAAAAGAGTACAAACCAAGTCATGATATTAGAGATAATGATACTGTGCATAACTTCAATAAAGTATGTTCATTCTGTACAAAGAATTTCAAGACATGGGTATGAAAAAAGAAAGGATAACATGTACTTGGACAAAAGACAAGGTATTGACAACTTTATGAAGAAAAGACAAACTGAAACCACAACGATATACTACTACCCACTCAATTGAATAGCAAAATGAACAAGAAATGACAAGTTTGGTGAGGTGGTGGGAGAGCTGGAATCCCCTGTGATGGTGGGAGAGTACACTGATACAAGTACATTGGGAAGGTCATTGCATGTACCTAATGAAACAGAATATATGATCAGAAATTTCACACTGAAGTTTACATCTTCCAGAAAAAAATATATATATGTTTACCATAAGACATAGCATAATAGTTATGCTGCTGCTAAGTTGCTTCAGTCGTGTCCGACTCTTAGTGACCCCATGGACTGCAGCCTACCAGGCTCCGCCATCCATGGGATTTTCCAGGCAAGAGTACTGGAGTGGGGTGTCATTGCCTTCTCCATATAATAGTCATAGTGGTCCAAATTTGTAATTTGCCCAAATGCTCAACAGTGAAATAAGAAAATATGCTATTTCCATGAGGGAATACTTTATGGCAATCAAAATAAATTCTACTAATGATGTAGAAATACAGCCAGATATCTCAAATATAATATTGAACAAAAGAACCAGACACATAAGAGAAAATTAATATGATTTCATTTAGGTAAATAACAAAATCAATATATGCATACAGTGGAACATTAATCAGCCATGAAAGGGTGTGAAATTCTGAGACATGCCCTGAAATATGGATAAGCCCTGAAAATATTAGATTAAGTGCAATGAACCAGACAGAAAAGGACAGATATTGTATGACTGTACCTATCTGAAATATCTAAACTAATAAAATACATAGAGATAGAGAATAGATTAGAAGCTACCAGAGGCTGAGGGGAAATGCAGAATGAAAAGTATTTGCTAAATGGCACAGAGTTCTATCTGGTGTGATGAAAACTTTTGGGAAATGAACATGAGTGATGGTTGCACAACATTGCAAATACATTTAGCACCATTCAATTGTATTTTGTAACATAGTTAAAATAGCAAATCTCATGCCATATATATATCATGCAGTATTTATATATATACACACATATAGTTTAAAATAAAATAATTTAAAAAGAAAAGAATAATTTAAAAAATATTGATGCTTTTGAACTGTGGCATTGGAGAAGACTCTTGAGAGTCCCTTGGACTGCAAGGAGATCAAACCAGTCAATCGTAAAGGAAATAAGTCCTGAATATTCATCGGAAGGACTGATGCTGAAGCTGAAGCTCCAATACTTTAGCCACCTGATATGAAGAACTGAATCATGGAAAAAAAACCTGATGCTGGGAAAGATTGAAGGCAGGAGGAGAAGGGGATGACAGAGGATGAGATGTTGGATGGCAGCACAGACTCGATGGATATGAGTTTGAGCAAGCTCTGGGAGTTGGTGATGGACAGGGAAGCCTGGCCTGTGGCAGTCCATGGGGTCCCAAATAGTTGGACATGACTGAGTAACTGAACTGATGCTAAGATTTAACTACCAAATGTTCATTATGAAATGTTGTTAAAAGTAATACCACTGTTTTGTTTTACAAATTAGATGCACATCATTAAAACAGAAAGATTTATACCAGAATATTTCTCAGGGAGTGAATTTTATTTCCTTTGATCATTTATCGTATTTTCTCCATTTTCTACAATGCAAAGGTGTATTACTTTTCTATGCAAAAATTAACAAAAGTTTTAGAGTCAAACAAGCAAACAAACAAATTCTATGCCCATAAATGTGTGCCTAGTTTATCCATGGAACTAGATAATGAGCGAAAGAAAGCATAAGAAGTGATATATTGATTTTGCTTTTTGATAGGTATTGGTCATGCAGGGATATTTATTTTGAACCATACACTTATGTATTTTTATGTATGCATATTGCACTTAAAGAATATTTTTAAAATAAGTAGGGTATTCTCTGTTAATTTAATAAGAGACATTCATAAATAATGAAATTGTTCTAATTACATTTTAGATATATTGTTTCCTTTTGTAATAAGCAGCCTTTTCATTTTTCAAAGGAAATACTCTCTAAAAACATCTTTGCTCATCTTTCTGAACTTATTTTCATGGCAGCAAGGGAGACGCAGACCCAGAGAACAGAATTGTGAACACATGGGGGAATGAGAGGAAGAGACAAATTAAAAGAATAATATTGAAACATATATATTACCATGTGCAAAATAGAAAACCAGTGGAAATTTTCTATATGGTGCAGAGAGCTCAAAACCAGTGCTCTGTGACAACCTAGGGGAGTGGATTGGGGAGGGAAGTCGAGTGAGGTTCAAGAGGGAGGGGTCATGCATATGCCTGTGGCTGATCCATGTTGATATATGGCAGACTAACACAACACTGTAAAGCAATTATCCTTCAATTAAAATTTGTAAATGGTAATATTTATGTATATTTTGCAGAATGTTAAGGATCGTCAATAACCTGACTTTTGTGGTCATTCAATAAATACTGATTGAATGAGAAAAATCATTTTTCATCTTTTAAACAGAAAGTTCTCTTAAGTACTGTGTGTCTCATTTTCCTCCCTTCTCTCTGCTTGTCTATATAATTTAAAAAGTTCTGACATATGATGGGCAGATACTGCATCAGTTTCAAGATATAAAGGCTGATGATTTGCTCCCATTACTGGACTCTCACATAAAAAATAAAATAAAATAAAAGTTAGAGCTTAACCTCCAATAGCAGAAAGAGACAAAAATTCAGGTTAGTTATAAAAAAGCAAAGCTTTGTATGTTAAGAGAGATGACAGAGGCAAAGTGTATTGGTACATTAGCTTTGTATGTTAAGAGAGATGACAGAGGCAAAGTGTATTGGTACATTAGCAGGAAAGCTTTTCTAAAAAGTACTAAGCTACAGATTGAAAGTTAATAATTAGTTGTCATGCAAAGAGTATGATGAGAGTGGGGTGGGAACATCTGGATAAAGATACTTCACATGGTCAAGTGTGACAAGAAAAAAAAATCAGCTAGAGGACAGTTACATGAGAGGTGGGCCAAGCGTAAGGTAGGAAACCAGTTTAGATCTCATTGAAGAGTGTGATTTGTCTGGAAGATCTTTAAGATTTTAAGAAATATTGATAATAATAATAATAATAAAGACATATTATTAATAGAGGAGGGCATGGCAACCCACTCCAGTATCCTGCCTGGAGAATCCCATGGACAGAAGAGCCTGGTAGGCTACAGTCCATTGGGTCCGACAAAGGGTTGGACATGACTGAAGTGACTTGTCATGCAGCATTCACATATTAATAATAATAGTAATACACACACTAACATTTTTAGAAGATGTCTCAGAATAATGTATGGAGAACAGATGTAAATGGACAAGTGCAGATCATGGAGAATTAATCAGAAAACATTGTGCCTATGCAGTTTTTAAAAAGACGAAAAAAAAGAAAACATTGTGCCTATGTAGCTAACAGCGATTGATGTCATTGACTTTGGTAGTGTGGATCAGAGAAATATGTATGCTCTTAATGTATTCTCAAGTATATATGTGTTTAAGGTATTTGGGGTGAGGTTAAATGAATAGAAATTAGTAACAAAATAGAGGTTTGATAAATCATAAGTTGATGGCATGGGAAGATAGCTGATAATGGAAGACCAAAGAAGGAACAGATGTGACGGTCAAAAGTTTAATAATAATTTTAAAAAATTCATAGTTAAATCAGCACCTCTCTAAATACTTGTGAATGCTTGTCATGCATCTAAACAGAGATGTCAAATATGAAGTTGGCTGTATACATAGGATATGCAAAAAAATATTGAGTTTATATCTACATCTATCTATCTGTGGAATTATACACAATTTTAAAGAACATGGTCTGGATGATATAATCTAAGAAAGACAGCAGAGAGATAAAAGTAGAGGGCTCACAAGCCAAAGTGTATAAACAGCAAAACAAAAATACAAACAAACCAGAAACTAAAAACATTCATTGGTCAAGGAGAGACAGAAAAACAAGAAAAAGAGAAGTGACTAGACAGGTAAAACTCACATTGAAGAGTACTGTTGTCATAGAAACTAAAAAAAAAAAAAAAAACCACTGTGGTTCAAGATAGAGCTAATGGCCCTCTGCTGTGAAAACTCTAAAGAAGTCAAGGAAAAGGACTATGAAAAGCAAAACAGAAACTTCCTCTGCTGTTTTCATGGATGGTTAAGTGTGCACGTAACATCTCAGAGACAGCAACCCCAAATCCATACCTAAAACAAGCAAAACACATGGTCCCCTTGTCTAGTTATGTGTAGTCGTTCAATCAATGCAACTCAGAGTCTTCTGTCATACTTCACAAACCAACTTTACTCTGACTTTTGTAATGCTGATCTCCAAAGATATGTGACCACTTATGCACACTTGAAAGGGCTTCCCAGGTGGCTCAGTGAATAAAGAATTTGTTTGCAATGCAGGAGATGCAGGTTTGATCCCCGGATTGGGAAGATGACCTGAAGGAGTGCATGTCAACCCACTGCAATATTCTTGCAGGGAGAATAGCATGAACAGAGGAACCTGTCAGGCTACAATCCATAGGGTCACAAAGAATTGGACACAACTGAAGTGACTAAGCACACACAAGCATGCAGATATAATAATAATGTGAATCTTTTCTTTTTTTTTTTTAATCATGAACAGAATTCTTATAAATCTGGTAATTTAAGTAACCTTACCACTGCTACTTTAAATAAAGACTGTATTTGGTACCAGGTTGTTACTGTGCTAAAGCCTTTGACTGTGTGGATCA
This sequence comes from Bos mutus, assembly GCF_027580195.1. Classification (NCBI taxonomy): domain Eukaryota; kingdom Metazoa; phylum Chordata; class Mammalia; order Artiodactyla; family Bovidae; genus Bos; species Bos mutus. The sequence goes on along the minus strand of NC_091636.1, from coordinate 49,785,799 downwards.
CAAGAAACTGTAGAAAATTCTTGAAGAGATTGGAATACCAGATCATCTTACCTGCCTCCTGAGAAACCAGTATACAGGTAAAGAAGCAACAGTTAGAACTGGACAGGAAAGAATGGACTGGTTCCAAACTGGGAAAGGAGTATGTCAAGACTGTATATTGTCACCCTGCTTATTTAACTTATATGCAGAGTACATCATATTAAATGCCAGGCTGGATGAAACACAAGCTGGAATCAAGACTGCCAGGAGAAATATCAATAACCTCAGATATGCAGATGACACCACCCTTATGGCAAAAAGTGAAGAAGAACTGAAGAGCCTCTTAATGAAAGTGAGAGAGTGAAAAAGTTGGCTTAAAGCTCAATATTCAAGAAAACTAATATGCGATCCGGTCAACTCACTTCATAGCAAGTAGAAGGGGAAACAATGGAAACAGTGACAGACTTATATTCTTGGTTTCCAAAATTACTGCAGATGGTGACTGCAGCCATGAAATTAAAAGACACTTGTTCCTTGGGAGAAAAGCTATAAAAAACTTAGCACACTATAAAGCAGAGATATGACTTTGCCAACAAAGGTCCATCTAGGTAAAGCTATGTTTTTTTCTGGTAGTCTTGTATGGTTGTGAAAGTCAGACTGTAGAGAAAGCTGTGCACTGAAGAACTGATGCTTTTGAATTGTGGTGTTGGAGAAGACTCTTGAGAGCCCTTTTGACTGCAAGGAGATCAAGTCAGTCAATCCTAAAGAAAATCAACCCAGAATTTTCACTGGAAAGACTGATACTGAAGCTGAAACTCTAATACTTTGGCCACATGATATGAAGAGCTGACTTACTGAAAAAGACTCTGCTTCTGGGAAAGGCTGAAAACAGGAGAAAAAGGGAACGACAGAGGATGAGATTATTGGATGCCATCACCAACTCAATGGACATGAGTCTGAGCAAGCTCTGGGAGATGATGATGGAAAGGGAAGCCTAGCATACTGCAATCCATGGGGGCATAAAGAGTTGACATGACTGAGTGACTGAACAAGTCTTATTACTATTCTGATCTTTCTCTGTAGGTAAATCTCTGCCTGGTGTCCTTTCTGCCAATAATTTTTCATCTTCATTGACAGTTATGCAGAGTCTTCCAAAATGCCCAGGTGGACTCATCTATCAGAGTTGATTAAACTCTGCTTTTTCAGCAAGGCCACTAAAGGTGGCTTGCTCCAGGGCTGTGTGATTCAGGTGGACTTCTTGGGAGAGCATAGCTATGAACTGGCTATGGAACTAATCTAATGTGACCCCTTCTTTAAATTGAGCCATTCTATTTAGAATTAATGTGAATGTTTATATCCAAGAAGCACTAAGCTAATATTTAGTGATTGCAAACTGAAAATATACAACAATACAGTTTTACAGGATGCCTTTGACTGGCTTTCAAATAATTTGAAGTATAATAATTGGCAAAATTGAAAATTTTCATATTCATTGGCATAAAACATTTTATTGAATAAACATTTCATTGTGTGCCAAAAATATTAATAAGAGAAATCTGCTTTTAATTTTTTTTTTTATTTTTAGTAATGGTACTTTGCTCTGTTGGGTTAAAAATATTGTGACACTTTCTTCTACAAAAATTACTATTCACTGCTCCTAAATATTTTTTGCTTTCCGTTGTGTATTTAAAAAATTCAGCCTTAAAATTAATATTCAAAGACATATTGCAGACTGTGAGGCAATAGTTTCTGTTCTGTCTTGCAAAAATATATGCTGCATTTTGGGCTTTAAAGGTGTGAAAATAAAAATAGTCTAAAATCTTCTCTAAGAAGTGAATATGTAGCAAGTAATAGTCTTGAAGTTAAATAGATATTTTCTAACCATCATGTAAACATTGTTGTTTGTGATGGAAAGTCTTTTTCCAACTTTCAAACGTAAAAAGAAAACAATATTCTCTGATAATAATTTATTGCTATTTCCTTCCGTGTTTCAAAGCATTTTCGGAAAGTAGTCCCTTTCTTCCTCTCTTGTTGCTAAACTGCAAAATAACTACCAGAAAAACAAAATAAATGCCAATTACCCAACATTATCAGTGGTCTAGAACCCTAAGCCTACTAAATAAAGTGTTTTTTCTCTGGCTATGCTGATCCTAGTCTAATTATAAATACATACATACATTTATACACACACTTACATACATATATACGTACACATATACATAATGTTTTAGTCATTATTCCCAAAATATTGTATTAAAGAAACATCATCCTCATCTTTATAGGAGGAAAAGCCCCTTAAAATATCCCCTTAAAATGGATTTAATATATTCTGAGATGAAAAGTGTCCTTAAGTTTCAGGCATGATCTGCATGGGAATCTACTCACTGTTACTGAAATTTCATAATAATAGACTATGAGATTTAGTATATCACACTTCTTTCTTGTAAAATATAAAATGAAATTGTACAATATAAATGAGAAATATCAGATTTCATTGGTTATAAAGCTTTGCTTGTATAAGGCAATACTAATGTTAACTTTAAAAATAACAATAAAGTATTCAGATGGAGGAAAATCTGTGGGAGAGGAAGATGATACATAAAACATTATTCTCTTTTCTTCAAATGATTCTTCAATATAAGAAAATTATTTTCTGAGACATTTTTTAATAGACCTGTGCACCTACTTTTAAGAAATGCTATTTGCTTGTTATTGGGTAGATTTTAGAAGACACCAAGCTTATATTAATCTTAAACCTAACTTTTTAATCTAAGAACACCAGCATCACAAAACAAATGTGGCTTCTTGTTTACTAATTTCAAGAAATGACCCTCCTCATACAGTGAGCACGTTATGGCTGCATATATTTCTATGTACAAGTGCAAAAGGAGGAGAAAACATTCAAACTTTTGAAACACAAGCAGTAGCAACAAAAGCTTTGGCTACTTCTACTCTCAGGTATATGGATTATGAGCTGCAGCATGTCATTTGAAACACACTGTGTGATTTCTTAGGGCCATCATGGCTTGTAACTACCAGAAAGTTAATGTTCCAATTTCCTGTGGTTTAAAACCACCTTAAAGTTGTCAGATATCAAATGGTTCACCTGATTCAGTGAGTTACTGGCATTTAAAACCTTCACTGTGAGTTCAAAACTAGTCTTGTACTTAACATTGATGTCTTTTTAAAATTTTACTCTGAATTGAACACCACAAGAAGCAACTAATCTCGCTATTTAATAGTTAATTTATTTCTATCTATTACACCAGGAATGCAAGTTAAATTTGTCTTGTGAAGGCTGTACATCCATTAAAAATTTTATAAAGTGCAAATGTCTAATAGTGGCTGATGATGACAAGCGCATTATTGCACTGCTGGTCAGAGAAATTACAAAACAGGATTTCATACATGAGTTCTGTGTGAGCTGCTTAGAGATTCAGATATCTCTGCTTGATGCGTCTGCAGTGCAGAATTTTCTCTGTCCAAAACTACAGAGCACTAATGTGTGAACTTAAGATTTTTAATGAAAAAGTATTTGGGAGGCTCCAGCTTCCATGAGAAAGAGTTCAAAGACCTCACTTATTGATCAGAGCAATTGTCAGTACTGGTGACTCGACCAGTACTAGTGATAAACATGGGCTTCCCTGATGTTTCAGTGGTAAAGAATTTGACTACCAATGCATGAGACATGGGTTCAATCTCTAGGCCAGGAAGATCCCTCAGAGTAGGAAACGGCACCCCACTCCAGTATTCCTGCCAGGAAAATTCTGTGGACAGAGGAGCCTGTGGGTTACACTCTATGGGGTCAAAAAGAGTCTGACATGAGTAAGTGACTGAGCACAACATAGCTATAATAATTCGATATTTCCTTACTAACATGCCAGGCATTATGCAGCCTAAAAACATTATCTCATTCAATTCTTCATGCAGTTCTATAGATAGGTTTTATTATGTTATCACTTTATAGATAAGGAAAATAAGGCTTAAAAATTAAGTAGCATTCCAGTGATCACACATCTGATAAATTGTGGTTTCGTATTACAGTTACACTTTGTTTCCTCTAAAATAAATTGACTGTGCTTGCTGTACTTCTCAGAATACCATATTAAGATCTAATCTATTTATCTATTTTATTAATTACCAGACAGACTTCTATAGCATGTATCTTCAAACACAGCAAGTGACTTAGTCATAAAGGATTTAAGCCTATTTTTATATTGGAGTAAAACTCAGTAATAAAATATTATATAGAAAAAAGCTTGGATTTAAACATTACAAAGTTGAATGAACAGAATACCTGAATATGTATAGTAGAATGTTTAGGTAGAATGTGTACATACATCAACTACTCTATTTTTTTTTAGTCTACCCTGAATTTGAAACATATATGCACTCGGATGGACATTTATAATTTCTTCCACACTTACTGTACCTCTAATATGTTATAATCATATTCTGTGATTTTTTGATACATTTGAGGCATAAATATCACATAATAAAAATTTAGACCACTTAAGAATGTTACAGCATCCTAGAGAGGATAGGTTTCATATACACTCTACAGAAACCACATGTGTAGCAATTATCTTTAGATCTATATTTATATTTATAGATCATGCAAATTATCTGAACTGAATGAGTCTTTCAAAAATCATATACTGAACTGTTACTGCCCAAGGTGATGGTGTTAGAAAGTGGAGCCGTTGGGGGTTAATGAGGTCATGAGGATGGAGGCTTCATGAATGGAATTGTAAAAGACACCCCAGAGAGCTCCCTCACCCCTTCCCTATGTGAGGATACGATAAGAAAAGGGCAGCATGTAACCAGAAAGAGGGCATTCACCAGAAACTGACCACACTGGTAGCTGGAGTTTGCACTTTAAGCCTCCAGAATTATGAGAAACAAATTTCTGCTCTTTACAAGTTATCCAGACAATGGTACTTTGCACCCAGAATGGCCAAAGTTGATGTCTATGTATATACAGATATACTACTTCCACAGTAACCTATTTACTGAGTTTCAGTTCAAGACATGCAACCCCATGGAATATACATTCCTTGGGATTTTCCAGGCCAGAATACTGGAGTGGGTAACGTTTCCCTTCTCCAGGTGATCTTCCCAACCCAGGGATAAAACCTAGGTCTCCCGCATTGCAGGCACATTCTTTACCAGCTGAGCTACAAAGGAAGCCCAAGACATCTGCTAGTGACACATTACTTACAGTTAAATCACATGATTCAACTTGGTTCAACCATATTCTGTCTTTTCCTTCTGGGAATTTTGAGTTGATCTTGACATGAATGGGAAGCATTTGAAGATGAGCCAGTACCTAGAAGAATACAGACATGAATTTCTTTCTCACAGAGTTTTTAATGTCCTTTCTGAAAAGTGTATTTAATAAAATGCATCTATATTATTTGAAGGCTTTCCTATTCTCTATCATTCCACTACTTTCTTTTCTTTTCTGGAAGCCATATTTTCTGCTATTTAAACCCCAAATATTCCACTGACACAACATACCATAGAACACAATTTTACTGTTTTCACTTAAATATTCCTCAAAGTCCTTTAATTAACATTTATTAAACACTCATATAGGCAAAACTACCAAACAGAAATCCATTAATTAAATCCATTAATTGAGCTTAAATCCATTCATTGAGAGTAAGACCTGAGACTAAAATGAAAGAAGCTTATACCAACAAACATGTTAATTAGGTTAACAGACAATTACTAAGCCCCTATTTTGTGCCAGTTGTATATTTAAGCTATACTTTTGTGATAAAACAATTTATTTATAGAACAGATACTTTGCATTAAGGGATGTTCTGGAGATCAATGATTATGAAGTTAGTTTATGCAGGTTTAAATTTAGTAAGCTTTCAGTTAAAAAATACATTATTTCAACAGGTATTCATTAATTATCTATTGTATAGCCCAGAATTTTAAATGTAGCTTATGAGAAAAGCAGACTGCAACTCATTTATTAAAGTATGCATTTAGTGTTTTGTGGAAAAGAACATTTCTTCCATAATTCTATATAATGTATACCACAGCAAAGTATAGAAACCGTATATCTATTACTTTTTATCTCTATAATTATATACACTTTGACTTTGTTGTTTTACATGATCAGAGTTAAAGGGAAGTGAGGTCTGCTTGCAGCATTGAGACAAATCTTAAAGTGGGAGCAAATAAAAAGCAGCAGGCACAGTTAAACAAACCTCATTTTGAGGTTATCATGGCACTTCCCTGTCCCTGAAGTCCTGAAATGCACACTTCTAGGGGGAAGGGAATGCAAGGCAGCCACCAGGCACCACTTTTCCATTCAAGGATTTGCTCTGAGGAAGATGGGAAGCTGAGAAGCTGAGCAATAACCTTAAGTTGAGAGACTGACACACTTAGCAGAATGTTAGAAGTCGCCCAGGGGTGATGAGAGGGTAAAAGTAGAACTCAAGGCCAACCCGGGAGGAGGGTGCAGGATTACACATCAAAGTAGAGGCTGGGACACTGAACCGGAAATAGGCCCGCACTCATGGCTATTAAAACCGACTTTAGACCAAGGTAGTCTCACTTCAGGTTATCCACTACTGCTTAATTCTCTCAGAGCAGACATTTTTGGAGAAAAGTAAATCAGAGTTTTAAACTGTCATGCAATGTTTCACACATAATTTCTGGATCTTATGCAAAAATAATCAGGCATGCAAAAAGAAAATAACTAAAAGGAAACCAAAAGGGAGGGAAAAAAAACAGAAAAAGAAATATAGTAAAACTGCCAAAAACCAAGACAAAGCAGAAAATTATAAAGGCAGCCAGAAAATAATTTAAAAAAAGCCAGAAAAAAAGGTGTATTGGCTTCAAAGATAGACTTGCCAAAGAAACAATGGTAGCCAGCAGACAATGGACTGACATCTTTGAAATGCCGACCTAGAATTCAATACTCTGTGAAAATATCATTCATAAACGAAGACAAAGTAAATTTTCAGAAAGACACAATTGGGAGAATGCAGCTGTGTATGACTGTGATTAAAAGAAATGCTACTGGAATATTTTCTTGTACTGAAAACACTCAAAGAAAGACCATGGAGATAAAGGAGAAATGTCATAAGTAAATATGAAGGTAGATCAAATGAATATTAGCTAAAGAAGTATTTATGTTTTGTGTAACTTTATATATACTATTTATGCATATAATACATTAAATACATATACATATGTGTATCAAGAGAGAGAAAAAAGATTAAAGTGTATGTACACAATAAAACAAAAGGTATCGGGAAATAATTGGATACAAATTAATCTACCAATTCTAAGAATCTTACATTATTATGGTGTGGAAACATTCTAATTTCATTTTATGTTTAATGAGTCAAGGGTAACTAAAATTTTAGATGAACAATCAATTAAAATAAAACAAATAATAACTCAAATTATTAACATTTACTTTTATTATATGCCATGGTAGCACTTGCGATTTTATTATCTGGATTTCTTTTTCATTCTCTACCTTTTACAATGTTCATCATTTTCCCACATTGCTTATTCCAGAATATTCTGATTCTAGAATTATCTGACACTGATGTAAAAGTTGACATTTCTTTTTAGACTTCTACAATGATATGTTTCATAAGAAACCCCACATTTCAATGGCTTACAAAAATAAGTATTTATTTTTCGTACTTACAGGTAAATAGTGGCTTAAGGTGTACCTCACAAGTCAGTCATTCTGCAATTTACAGCAACGTGGGTTACAGTCTTTTCAAGGTACATGGCAGAAAGGTAAAAGCTGAAAGCATAAAATTAGAGCTACAAAAGCACATTGTAAGTAGAGGCGCCTGTCACATCTCCTAACATCTTATTATTTGCCACACTAAGCATGTGGCCATGCCCTCTTCAATGTGGTTCTGCTTTAAGATCTGCATTATCTTCAGGAGGCACTTTAAAGTCCCAGGGAAAGGATGCAAATATATAATGTTATTTTAAAAAGGGAGCAGTTGATTCAGTTTGCTATACAGCAGAAACTAACACAACATTGTAAAGCAACTCTACTCCAATAAAAATTAATGAAAAAAGAAAGGAGCGAAGAGACAATAATACAATCTATCATACAGTTCAAACTCGCATGTACACTTGATTCCTTGTTACTTTATTGAGAAATCATACCCAGGATTTCACAGTCTAGGTACTATAATTCAATACATTCAAGTAGTTAGCATTTTATCCTCCATTAAAGCCACATACCATTTTACCACAGCTGTTTTCTTGTTTTCCTTGCCCGTTAATATATGCTTGTTCAGGACAAGCTCTCAACATATGTATATGTGTATAATTTATATATAAATTTGTAAAAGGTGCATACATTCAAAAACTGAGTTGAATATGTGACTCACAATAAGTATTAATTTAATATTTGCTGAAGGAATGAATGTAAAAATCCTGGGTTTCTACCTCAATATGGACATCTGTAGAAACCTGCACTCTAATGTAACATTTTCCTTTTCTTAACTTACAGAAATATCTATACTATGAGACACATTTGCTCTCTTAAATTTAGGGGAAAACACTGAAAGTCTGAGCAGGCAATCCAAACATATAAAATAAAAAACATAATATCCAAAATTAGGAAGATATAGATTTTCTTATAATGAATTATCTTATTATACTTATCATAGCTTATAGGGATATTTGAAGAAAATTATAGTATACTATTATGGACATACAGGCTTCCCAGGTCGTGCAGTGGTAAAGAATCACCTGCCAATGCAGGAGACACAAGACATGTGGGGTCAATCCCTGCCTTGGAAAGATTCCCTGGAGCAGGAAATACCCCACTCCAATATTCTTGCCTGGAAAATTCCATGGGGAGAGGAGACTGGTAGACTACTGTCCTTGGGGCCATAAAGAGTCAGACATGACTGAGTGAGCACACACACACACAGAAAGTAAATAGTTAAGAAACAAATAGTTAACGTTTTAACGTGTGTCTTTAAATACTTTTTCATAATGACTGAATGAAGTTCACAAAAGAAGACTGGAGAAGGAAATGGCAACCCACTCCAGTATTTTCGCTTGGCAAATCCCATGAACAGAGAATTGTGAGCTACAGTCCATGGGGTTGCAGAATCAGAAACAACTGAACAACTAAGCGTGCACACACACACACACACACACACACACACACGTCATGTACGTATAGTTTCCCTGCATTACAAATAAAAGCCTAAAAGCTCTCAGTAGAAGACTAACAATATAAAGTAATAAAATTAACATGTCTGCGGTTAGAAAAGTAAAAATTTTGAAAATCGCTTTAGCATATCTATGAACCCAGAATTTTTTAATTGATTAAGGAGTGAAATTCTTTGCAAATGAAACTATTTACCACAATAATCTAATCCTGTACATTGCATTTTTTACATAAAATATTTTCTTTATCTTTTAGCTTATTTTCTTCTGTTGTCATTACCATTTGACCCAGAGAGTACCTAGATACATGTGTACATACAATTGATTGTTTCTCTCAAAGATCTGTATGCTTTAAGAAGTGAAGTCTGTGTCAACTTTCAATAATTTATTTCTTTATATTTGAGTAACTTTCAAATTTAATAATTGTCTTGAAAACATGGTGAATATAAACAAAATCAAATCAGATCAGATCAGTCGCTCAGTCGTGTCTGACTCTTTGCGACCCCATGAATCGCAGCACGCCAGGCCTCCCTGTCCATCACCAACTCCCAGAGTTCACTCAGACTCACATCCGTCAAGTCAATGATGCCATCCAGCCATCTCATCCTCTGTCAACCCCTTCTCCTCCTGCCCCCAATCCCTCCCAGCATCAGAGTCTTTTCCAATGAGTCAACTCTTCGCATGAGGTGGCCAAAGTACTGGAGTTTCAGCTTTAGCATCATTCCTTCCAAAGAAATCCCAGGGCTGATCTTCAGAATGGACTGGTTGGATCTCCTTGCATCATATTTCCTTTAGGAATGTATAGACCCTTCGGTTTATATTTATATACTTCTGAGATTGATAATTAACATCTAACTCTTATGCTATTAGGCTCTCCTTTAGACTCCTACTCTCATTAGAGCAGGGAATACTTATGTTTGGTGCATCCTTAAAGACTAGCACTGAGAAAGGGGCATAGCAGGGACCCAATAAATATTTCAAAGAGGATTACATTTGGCTGCTTTTCCAACATGAATTTTAAAAATCCCTGAAATTACATATTGGGAATTCTTAGGTGTCAAATGAATTTTATAATTCATAGAATTAACAACATAAAACTATTACACATACCTTCCTTACCTATTTTAATTTTATTAAAAATTTGAATATATTTTTGAATTTTTACCACATGCATATTTTGTTGCAGCTGCCAATAGTGTGGCAGATCATTTTTGAGTTTGGTGGTAGTGAGGTCACTGAATGACCAATCAGAATAGTCCTGAACTTGACACCATAATTACAGAAATCAGATCTGAATAAGAGCAAACAGATATTTTTAACACATATAACTAGCAAAAGCTGAGCTTTCATGATTCATAAATAGCTCTTCAAATTGATTAGAACAGTAAAAACTGTCTAACACAAAATGAGAAAGGAGTGTGAAAAATAAGTTTATATACATGGAAACCTGAAATTTTAATAAACACATAAAAATTTTTCATCCGTAATCATCAAAATGTCAACTAAATGAGATATCATCCCGTATCAGATACACAAAAACTTCAAGTCAGTCAAAAGAATATCTTTGTGAGCTGTAGCAATGTCAACTCTCAAATACTGATTGAAGCATAAATGTATATAATTTTGGTGACCATCAGCAATATGTAGTAAAGATGAATTTATGCAGAATTTTTATATAGAAAATCCATATATATATATAAACATGGGTTTCTGATATTCAAATCGTCCATGTATCAAATTCTGCAATAATTAAAATGTGGAAAAAACTTAAAATTCATCACCTACAGAATTGAAGAGTGTGTTGAACTTTTTATACAAAGGTGACATAAAGCCATTCAAAGGAATAAACAAAAGCTCTTTATATGAACATGGATACATAAAACATGATAAAGAGAGAAAGGAAATTTATCAATGAACACACTGTTTATATCAAGTTGAAACTTTTTTGTGGATAAGCTCACATAAATGATCTATATTAAAACACTCATGAAAACCATACATCAGACACTGAGAATCGTTCTTGAGTTCGGTGTTCTATGAGAGGTGAAAGGCATTGGAAAGAATAGGAGAAGTCTACTGTCTCTACAATTGTTCAACAATCAGTTGAATAATCAGTAGTACATATGTTGAGAGCTTCAATTCAATAAAGTTATGTTGGGTAGTCAGTATTACATACTTTTGTCAGATAATTTGAATAATAATCCTTTCCCGATTTGGAACCAGTCTGTTGTTCCAGGTCCAGTTCTAACTGTTGCTTCTTGAAAGGCATACAGATTTCTCAGGAGAAATAGAGGGAATAGAGGAAAGAAATAGAGGATAACAATAGAATGGGAAAGACTAGAGATCTCTTCAAGAAAATTAGAGATACCAAGGGAACATTTCATACAAAGGTGGGCACAATAAAGGAACAACATGGTATGGATCTAACAGAAGCAGAAGATATTAAGAAGAAGTGGCAAAAATACACAGAACTATACAAAAAAGATCTCATGACCTAGATAACCATGATGGTGTGATCACTCATCTAGAGCCAGACATCCTGGACTAAGAAGTCAAGTGGGCGTTAAGAAGCATCACTATGAACAAAGCTAGTGGAGGTGATGGAATTCCAGTTGGGCTATTTCAAATCCTAAAAGATGATGCTGTGAAAGTGCTGCACTCAATATGCCAGCAAGTTTGTAAAACTCAGCAGTGGTCACAAGATTGGAAAAAGTCAGCTTTCATTCCAATCCCAAAGAAAGGCAATGCCAAAGAATGTTCAGACTACCACACTATTGCACTCATCTCACACATGCTAGCAAAGTAATGCTCAAAATTCTCCAAGCCAGGCTTCAACAGTACATGAACTATGAACTTCCAGATGTTCAAGCTTGTTTTAGAAAAGGCAGAGGAACCAGAGATCAAATTGCCATCTGTTAGATCATTGAAAAAGCAAGAGAGTTCTAGAAAAACATCTACTTCTGCTTTATTGACTATGCAACCACCTTTGACTGTATGGATCACAGCAAACTGTGAGAAAACATCCATACACGACTACTGGAAAAAACATAGCTTTGACTATATGGACCTTTGCCAGCAAAGTGATATCTCTGAATATAACCATATAATACCATCACACCCACAATCACCACCATCACAGCAACAAACAACAGCAACAAAGGTTTCAATAATTTCAAGATAAAAGCTACAAGAAATTTTAAAATGCAGCCCCAGGACCCATAAGTCGGGTTCGAGGGGTGGAGCGAGGTCAACAACACAGAAACCTCTTGGCCTCAACAGTATGAAATGAAAAGCAGTGACAAAGGGGAGGATGGAGAAGATGGTAAAACTCCGACGCAGGTGCTCCATAGTGCGGGCTACAAGCACAGAAATTCCCAGTGAGCCCCGACAGCTAACTGAAGATTGTATCTTCATTTCATCCTTCTTGCCACCAGCTGAATAGTTCCCAGTTCCCTTGAAAAAAGTTCTTTTCTGCCTGTGCTTTCTAGTTCTAATCTCTGTCTCCCTTTGTCTCTCTTTCCTTCCCAAGACTTCAATATTGTCTATCCTCTATCAACTGAACTTTAATAGGAACTTATAATTCATGTACAAGACTTATTATCCTCTCTCCAACTACAATTTTCAAGAATTTAAAGCAACTATTTCATTACCTTTATGTGGCAGAGTAAAAACATTCATAATCTATCAATCCTTATATTTTCATGTTGTATAGCATTATAAATTATATTTATTCATATCTATAATTCAGTAATTAGCAGATTTTCACTTTTGCTACTGAGAATTTGGAAATGTTATATTAGTTTTTTGTGTTTGAGCAATATTAAATATAAACATGTTTTCTTTTAATTTCTTAGCTCAGTGCTTAACAAAAGTGCCCCATGGTGTTTCTTCGAGAGTGTTTTGACTTTTAACCTTCCCACTAGCTGTATAAGTGGTTGATCAGAAACGTCTGCTGTTTACTTGAGACTTGTAATTTCATAATGAGGTTTCTTGGACCTCATGCTAGAGTGTATAAATCAGAATCTTTGAAGAATACATTTTCTTTTGCTGCATTTTAAAGCAGCATCCTCAAAGATCCCTGTGCACACTGAGGTGTGAGACAATTGTTTTAAGTCTTGAATTTAAATTTTTATTATATCATATTTATACCTTCAAAATTATATTCACAAACTTGTATTGATTATTCACCTTGCCAGTCTGCCACATTCACTGAGATAGTCACATAATTTGCTATTACTAGAACTATAAATGTAATTTTCTCAACATTTTGAAGAGATAATATTTTCAAGCAGATTGCTCTTTCCTGGGCTTCCTCAATTTTCATAATATTCTTATTATACTAAGGTGGCAAGAATTTCAAATAGCTTTTCAAATGTGACTTCAATTACTTGTCACCTATGTGGCTTTCAGTAACTTTTCAACAAAGTAGATTTACTGTTGCACTTTTTAAAAATCTGTCATCAAATGAGTTTGATTATATTTATTGTTTTTTTAAAGAAAATAAAGAGGACAATGGCCTTTAACTAGTATTATGTCAATACTACTTTATACATACAATTCCTAAACAGCCTATTAGAATCATAGCAGAGAAGATGCAGTATTTAGAAAATAATTTCTCTAAATAGCTTGCAAAAAGAGCAAGGGAAATTGTAAAATAATACATAAACATTAACTCTATCGTACTGTGTGTGTATGTGTTTTAATTATTTGTACAAATCTTTTAAATATTCAGAAGGTAATAACAAAATGCTATGACAATAACTAACAAAAATATACAAAGCTTCTACCAAATGAAAAATATTTAAGTATTAAAAAGTATCTATTTTTTCAGTATTGAAATATATATATATATATTAATATGAATTTCACAGTTATTCTCTTCAGGTAATATAATAATTTTGTTTCTGAGCATATAATATCAATATACCAAATGATATTTCAAATTTGAATTCCTAAAGAAGTCATTTAAAGTCTGTGTCCTTGTGGTAGTCAGGTGAGGTACATTTTGCTTCACTGGTCCATCCTTGGCTAGAGTGCCCGTCTTGGTATTAAATCCCTTCTCTTCTCTAATTACACACTTTACCATGCTTCTCATCCACTTATAATTAAAACATGATCCAGATAACACTCTTTTGTTTAAAGCCATTCCAATAATTTTCACACATGCCCAGAATAACATAAAACGGACTCCTTGTCTCAGTTTAAAAATTCCCACATGAATCTAAAACTCACTGACTTATCTAATTCATCTTTCTTCACTTTCTCACTCATTGTGATATTACAGTCTCATGTAAATTTTTCCTGTTCTCTTCTCAAAATTCATTTATTTCTGCCTTAGAGCTTCCACATTAGATTTTCTTCTTTAAAGGGTATTAGTGCATTCCATGAACTGACTTTCACATCACTATCTTCCTTATCATTCACGTATCAGGTTAAATGACATCTCTGTTATGAAGGCTTCCTTCACCATCTTTCACTTGTTACTTCCTACTTCATTATTAGCATCCCATCTAATGATTTTTGCTGCTGTCATTGCTCAGTCACTAATTTATGTCCAACTCTTTGAGACCCTATGGACTCCAGCTTGCCAGGCTTCCCTGTCCTCTACCATCTCCAGGAGTCTGGTCAAATTCATATCCCTTGACTTGGAAATGCTATTGAATCATCTCATCCTATGCTGCCCTTTCTTCCCTTTTCCTGCAATCTTTCCCAGCAATTCAAGGAACCCTCAAGTGTCTTCACAAGTACCATGGTTTAAAAGCATCAGTTCTTTGGCTTCAACCTTCTTTTTGGTCCAACTTTCACATCTGCACATGACTACTGGAAAAAAATATAGATTTAACTATACAGACCTTTGTTGACAAAGTGATGTTCCTGTTTTTAATACAAGTCTAGTTTTGTCATGAATTTTCTGCAAGGAGCAAGGGTCTTTTAATTTTGTGGCTGCAGTCACCATCCACAAACCCAGGAAAATAAAATATGTCACTGCTTCCACTTTTTTCCACTTCTATCTGCCATGAAGTGATGGAACCGGATGCCACGATCTTAGTTTTTTTTTTTTTAAATGTTGAGTTTCAAGCCACCATTTTCACTCTCCTCTTTCACCCTTATCAAGAGGCTTTTTAGTTCCTCTTCACTTATGACATTAGAGTGATATCATCTGCATATCTGAGGTTATTGATATTTCTCCCCACAATCTTAATTCCAGCTTGTGATTTATCCAGCCTGACAATTCACATAATGTACTCTACATATAAGTTAAATAGCAGGGTAACATTATACAGTTTTTATGTACTCCTTTTCCAATTTGGAATCAGTCCCTTGTTCCATGTCCAGTTCTAACTGTTTCTCCTTCACCTACATACAAGTTTCTCAGTAGGCAGGTAAAATTGTCTGGTATTCCCATTTGTCTGATAATTTTCCACGGTTTGTTGTGATCTACACAGTCAAAGGCTTTAGCATAGTCAATGAAGCAGAAGTAGGTGTTTTTCTGGAATTCTCTTACTTTTTCTATGATCCAACAGATGTTGGCAGTTTGATCTCTGATTCCTTTGCCTTTTCTAAATCCAGCTTGAACATCTAGAAGTTCTCAATTCACATAGCTTTGAAATGTAGCTTGGAGAATGTTCAGCATTACCTTGTTAGCATGTGAATCTACAAGCCTATCACTACAGAAAGTAAGATCTATTTAAAAAGGAAAAGAAAAACATTCCACCTGTCTCCTTGACCTTCATATTCCTGGACCCTTCAATAATGTAGGATTAATAAAGATTCTGGTTTCCTCAGTGTGTATGCCCAGCAGTGGGATTGCTGGATCATAAGGCAGTTCTATTTCCAGTTTTTTAAGGAATCTCCACACTGTTCTCCATAGTGGCTGTACTAGTTTGCATTCCCACCAACAGTGTAAGAGGGTTCCCTTTTCTCCACACCCTCTCCAGCATTTATTATTTGTAGACTTTTGGATCGCTGTTTATAATAGCCAGGACATGGAAACAACCTAGATGTCCATCAGCAGATGAATGGATAAGAAAGCTGTGGTACATATACACAATGGAGTATTACTCAGCCATTAAAAAGAATATGTAAAGTTTAAAAATAAAATAAAATTAAAATTACAAAAAAATAAAGATTCTGAATAAATAAATGATTATTTAGATTTCTATTCTCACCTCAAATATTCATAGTCATAATATAAATATTTATAAGCACAGACATGTATATATTAATTGAACTATCAATAGATACACAGGTTTGTTTAGAAATTGATCCATTTCAATGCCAAAAAGCATGAATTGCTTTTGTGGGTAGATCAGTATTATAAAGAATCTTTAGAAGTCAGAACACACAGGAGGTTAGTGTGGTAGGACAAATTTCTAAATGGGTCTTTCAAAGATCCCCTATCCTAATCCCCATAATGTGCGAATGTGGTATTACTCCTATGATCATGTTTTTAATGTTATATTACATAGCCCATTATAAAAGAGGAAGATATGCAGGGTTGGCCCATTGTCATAATCTGAGCCCTTAAAAATAGTAACTTTCTTCTGGTAGGGGCAGAAGACAGTATTAGAGAAACTGGAAACACAAGAGAATTTCCAGGTACCATTACTGGGTACGAAGATGGAGGGGGGCAATTCAGTGAATGTCGGTGATCTCTCAAAGTTGAGAACAACCACTGCTGATATCCTAAGAGGCAATGGGGGCCTCGGTCCTAAATCTCATAGAGCATCATTCTGCCAACCACCTGTGTGAGTGTGGAAGCTGATTCTCACTCAGAGCTCTCAGAAAGAACATGATGTAGCCAACCCACTACTTTAGCCTTGTGAGACCCTAGACTGAGGACCCAGTCAAATCTACTCAGACTTGTGAATTAGAGAAATGTCAGAAGAAAGATAGATGTTTTCTAAGTGACTAGAACTGCTCCTTGGAATAGACCACTAGAAAATAATACAGTCAAATCTAAGGAAGAAACCACTCTCCAGGAGAATCAGCTTGGTTGGCAGTTGTTCATAGAAGATCACGAGGGTGCCTGGGGAAACTATCAGTATTTATCTGGGGCATTGAATATGGAGCATCAAAGATGTTTGGCCTTATTTTCTTTTAAACATTTTTGTTTGGGTATAGCTGGTTTACAATGTTGAGTTAGTTTCTGTTGTACAGGAAAGTTAATCAGGTATACATATACATATATTCACTCTTTTTAGATCCTTTTACCATGCAAGTCATTATAGTTCCTATGAGTTGCTTGTGCTATACAGTAGCCCTGACTATTTATTTTATATATTGTAATGTGTATATGTCAAGCACTGTCTGACTTTATTTTAGCCCCTATTACCATTGCTAAAGCAGCAGATTCCAGACAACACATGGCCTGTTCTTGAGAAACCGATATAAAATTGTGAGATAAAAAGGGAATCTGGGACTTTAAATGGCTGAAAACTAGCAAGAAAAATAATGTACCTGTATCAAAAGAACAGTTAGTCACATGGATATTCCTCTCATGAACATGGCATACCTCTGCTTTTGTAAATGGAAAACAGACAGCAAGTAGAAAAATGTAAGTCAGTGACACATATAAAACCATGAATCAGTAAGGAAGCAATCACCTTAAAAGAGAAGCAGTGATTCCCCCTTTGCATGCTCAGAGAACTAAGATTAAAGGAAACATCAATTGTGTGCTTGTCTTTAATAAATTATATCTTTAGAAGCATACTAAAGAGTATTGCATCCAGGAAAGTGTAACAGGTTGTAAGAAAGATAACTAATTAGAAATAACACATCAGAAATGATTGCCAGGATCAAAGAGGGAAAAAAAAAGACAGCATATAGACTGACAGGCAGACTGTTCTCAGAGACAAGATGAAGCAATGATAATGTGATGCTAAGCCAAATTATGCTAAAACCACAAGATAGCACATAAAAGCAGCAGATGGAGAGAATTCACAGGAGAGCTAGGAAGGAGAGGGGTGAAGTGGGGTGTATTCCCTTGTGAGAGACTGTGGGTGCAGTCTTGGAGACTGTGTGATCAAACTTTGATAATTGCATGGTAGTACCCACCGTCAGAAGCTTCTCCATGCATGTATCTGGAAAATGCTTCACTTGGCATAGATACAAGTCACTAAGAGCCAGTATCATTCTCCTGAAATACCTTATTTCCCTACAGCTGGAAAAGTTGCAAGGTGAAGTTTCTTTGAAATTCTACAGTGAGGATGAGGAGCGGCTAAATCATTATCACTTCCCAATTAGCCTAGAAAAATTCCTTGGCCACTATGTAATTCTTTTCACAATTATCCTTCACATGATGGGTATTTGGTCACTGCAGAATGTGCTAGAAGACATCAATGCCTTTCCCTTATTTTTGAGAGGAGTCTTCCAGGGTGAGCATTCTTACCAATGGCCTCCCACACGAATTGATATCTTTTCCATGATGAATGGGCTTCCCAGATGGCTCAGTAGTAAAGAATCCACCCGCCAAAGCAGGAGATGCAGGAGACGTGGGTTCAACCCCTGTGTTGGGAAGATCCCCTAGAGTAAGAAATGGCAACCCACTCCAGGATTCTTACCTGGAAAATTCCATGGACAGAGGAGTCTGTCATGCTACAGTCCTTGGGGCTGCAAAGAGTCAGATATGACTAAGCATACATGCTGTGATGGATATTGGGTATGTTTGATATAAAATTTTGTTTTCTGAAATTTATTTTCAGGTGTCAGTTCAGTCGCTCAGTCATGTCTGACTCTTCGCAAACCCAAGGACTACAGAACGCCAGGCTTCCCGCATCACCAGCTTGCTCGAACTCATGTCCATTGTCAGTGATGCCATCCAACCATTTCATCCTGTGTCATCCCCTTCTCCTCTTGCCTTCAGTCTCTCCAAGCATCAGGGTCTTTCCAATGAGTCAGTTCTTTGCATTAGGTGACCAAAGTATTGGAGCTTCAGCTTCAGCATCGGTCCGTCCAATGAATATTCAGGACTGATTTCCTTTAGAATTAAATGGTTTGACTTTTGCTGTCTACTTCAGTCGTGTCCGACTCTGTGCGACCCCATAGACGGCAGCCCACCAGGCTCCCCTGTCCCTGGGATTCTCCAGGCAAGAACACTGGAGTGGGTTGCCATTTCCTTCTCCAATGTATGAAAGTGAAAAGTGAAAGTGAAGTCACTCAGTCGTGTCCAACTCCTAGCGACCCCATGGACTGCAGCCTACCAGGCTCCTCCATCCAAGGGATTTTCCAGGCAAGAGTACTGGAGTGGGTTGCCATTGCCTTCTCCTTTTGCTGTCTAAGGGACTCTCAAAGTCTTCTCCAACAAAACAGTTTGAAAGCATAAATTTTTCTGTATATTTTCAGATATACCCTAGTAAAAACTTTGAGATAGCTGTTTTAGTTTTAACTGCGATGTAATAAAATTTAATGAATTTCCAGTCAACTCAGCTATTAAGTTTGTCGTGCATCTATCAATCCCTTTTCTTGCATAAACTAAGTTAACTGAATACTAAAAGGCCCATTGTAGGTAATAGTATCCTGCTAAAGCCTTTTTTTTTTTTTTTGGTAATAGCTGAATATCTCTTGTAACAAACATAACTATAACCTGTGAATAAAAATATAATAGAGAGAAGTAAGAATTCAAATTTACCAAATACAGATCTCTGAAAAAATTATTACAGGACATACTCCAGGAAAATAAGATAAAACATGTGAAAGATAAATCAGGGGAATTCATGAAATATAGGGAATGGTTTTGAACAGACCAATTAAATTCAGTTCAGTCACTCAGTCATGTCCAACTCTTTGTGATCCCATGGACTGCAGCATACCAGAATTTTCCTCCATCACGAAATCCCAGAGCTTGCTCAAACTCATGTTCATTGTGTCCATGATGCCATCCAATTATCTCATCCTCTGTCATTCCCTTCTCCTCCTGCATTCAATCTTTCCTGGCATCGGGATCTTTTCCAATAAGTCAGTTCTTTGCATCACTGGGCCAAAGTATTAGAGCTTCAGCTTCAACATCAGTCCTTCCAATGAATATTCAGGACTGATTTCCTTAGAATTGACTGGTTTGATTTCCTTGCAGTCCAAGGGACTCTCAAGAGTCTTCTCCAACACCACAGTTCAAAAGCATAAAATCTTTGGCACTTGGCTTTATTTATAGTCCAAATCTCACATCAATACATGACTACTGGAAAGACCATAGCTTTGAGTAGATGGACCTTTATTGGCAAAGTAATATCTCTGTTTTTTTAATATGTTGTCTAAGTTGGTCAGCTTTTCTTTCAAGGAGTAAGAATCTTTTAATTTCATGACTGTAGTCACCATCTGCAGTGATTTTCGAACCCAAGAAAATAAATTCTGTCACTGTTTCCATTGTTTCTCTATTTTCCATGGAGTGATGGGATGGATGCCATGATCTTAGATTTGGAATGTTGAGTTTTAAGCCAGCGTTTTCACTCTCCTCTTTCACTTTCATCAAGAGGCTCTTTAGTTCCTTTTCACTTTCTTCCATAAGTGTTGTATCATCTGGGTATCTGAGGTTATTGATATATCTCCTGGCAATTTTGATTCAAGCTTGTGCTTCATTCAGCCTGGCATTTCACATGATGTACTCTGCGTATAAGTTGAATAAGCAGGTTGACAATACACAGCCTTGAGGTATTCCTTTCCCAATTTGGAACCAGTCTGTTCTTCCATGTCCAATTCTAACTGTTGCTTCTTGACCTCCATACAGATTTCTCATGAGGCAGGTCAGATGGTCTGGTATTCCCATCTCTTGAAGAATTTTCCACAGTTTGCTGTGATCCACAAAATTAAATATTCCCTTGGTATGTCCAATTTTCTTGAAGAGATCTCTAGCCTTTCCCATTCTATTGTTTTCCTCTATTTTTTATTTCTTTCATTGATTACTGAGGAAGACTTTCTTATCTCTCTTTGCTATTCTTTGGAACGCTGAATTCAAGTGGGTATATCTTTCCTTTTCTCCTTTACCTTTAGCTTCTCTTTTTTTCTCAGCTATTTATAAGGCTTCCTCAGACAACCATTTTGCCTTTTTGGATTTCTTTTTCTTGGGATGTTCTTGATCACTGCCTCCTGTAAATTGCCACAAACCTCTGTCCATAGTTCTTTGGGCACTCTGTTTATCTGATCTAGTCTCTTGAATCCATTTGTCACTTCAACTGTATAATTGTAAGGGATTTGATTTAGGTCATATCTGAATGGTCTAGTGGTTTTCCCTACTTTCATCAATTTAAGTCTGAATTTGCCAATAAGGAGTTCATGATCTGAGCCATAGTCAGCTCCTCGTCTTGTTTTTGCTGACTGTATAGAGCTTGTCCATCTTTGTCTGCAAAGAATATAATCAATCTGATTTTGGTATTGACTATCTGGTGATGTCCATGTGTAGAGTCTTCTCTTGTGCTGTTTGAAGAGGGTGTTTGCTATGACCTGTCCATTCTCTTTGCAGAACTCTGTTAGCCTTTGCCCTGCTTTGTTTTGTACTCCAAGGCCAAAATTGCCTCTTACTCCAGCTATCTCTTGACTTTCTACTTTTGCATTTCAGTCCCTATGATTAAAATGACATATTTTTGGGGTGTTAGTTCTAGAAGGTCCTATAGGTCTTCATTGAACAGTTCAATTTCAGCTTCTTCAGCATTACTTGTTGGGGCATAAACTGGAATTACTGTGATATTGAATAGTTTGCCTTGGAAACGAACAAAGACCATTTTGACCTTTTTTTTTTTTTCATTTTGACCTTTTTTATATTGCATACAAGTACTGCATTTTGGACTCTTGTTGACTATAATGGCTACTCCTTTTCTTCTAAGGGATTCTGGCCCACTGTAGTGGATATAATGGTCATCTGAGTTAAATTCACCCATTCCAGTCCATTTTAGTTCACTGATTCCTACAATGTCACTCTTGACATCTCCTATTTGACCATTTCTAATTTACCTTGATTCAGGGACTTAACTTTCCAGGTTCCTATGCAATATTACTGTTTACAGCATCAGATTTTACTTCCATCACCAGTCATATCCACAACTGGGTGTTATTTTTGCTTTGGCTCCATGTTTTCATTCTTTCTGGAGTTATTTCTCCACTCTTCTCTGGTAGGTAGCATATTGGGCACCTACTAATCTGGGGAGTTCATGTTTCAGTGTCATATCTTTTTGCCTTTTCTGGGATTCTCAAGGCAAGAATATTGAAGTGGGTGCATGATTCCCTGGAGAAGGGATAGGTTACTCACTCCAGTATTTTTAGGCTTCCCTGGTAGCTCAGATGGTAAAGAATATACCTCCATTGAGGGAGCTCTAGGTGTGATCACTGGTTGGGAAGATCACCTGGAGGAGGGCATGGCAACCCAATCCATGATTCTTGCCTGGAGAATCCCTATGAACAGAGGAGGCTGGTGGAGTTGCAAAATGTTGGACGTGACTGAGTGACTAAGCACAAAACAGCATGTATTGTTCAGTGAATTAAAAAACTTCATAAACATACAAATAACATGATTATATTATTGTTAAAATTCTGTAATATATGTGTGTCTGTTATGTGTAGATATAGGTGCTTACAGATAGATTCATTGATATAGGAAAAAAATCTAGACATGTATGTAGCAATTTATGATCTATGGATGTCATTGACCATAAAATTAAAGATTAAAGTGTGCTTAGGTACATATTTTTAAAATTTTAATTTTATGCATTATAAAAAGTTATAGTTCAATTTTTAAGCAATATATTTTAATTTTATTATTCTACTGCAGTTAATATTTTTAAAAATGTGGAGAGAAATTCTTTAAAAATACATATCAGATTATATGGCTTATAATAAAAAGAATTGTATCTCTGCTTGTTTCATCTGCTTCTCCACTTAGAAGAGAAAATAAAGTTTTGTATGGCGATTGCCTGTTGTGACTGTTTAAACTATGTAGAAGTTTAGAGAAGAAAGTTATAATGAGGACAAAGAAAAAAGAGAAAAGGAGTAGATTTGGCTAATAAAAGATAATACTTTCTTTAAAAGAAAATTAAATTTAGGAGTTTAAAGCTTCACATCAAATATAGAACTTAATGTACAAAGCACTAAGTATCTACCAACTTGGAGGAAAATACATATATACCTTATTTAGATCAGACAGTAGCCCGTGAATCTCTTGGGATCAGAAGAAACTCTAAAATGAGTTAAAGATTATGTTTAAGTTGCACATACAGTTATTGAATAGAGCAGGCCATATGCAAAATATATACATATTTTGAAACATATTTTTCAATTACTTAACATAATAACATTTGAAAATAAAATAGAAATTGAAAAGAGTAAAAAACCTAAATGTTGGCCAAATTAGCTTTCACTAGTTCAAAGAATCTATTCGCTTTGTATTTTAAGTAAAATAATTTAATTAAATTAGCTTGTTTCAAAGACTGACCTTCCAATATGCTAAGGTTGACTTTGTGTTTGTTTAAACTTCCTAAATCACTAAAACTATAATTTATTGCAAGATATTTATGTATAAAGAGCCAAATTGTTATGGGATTCCTTCATTTGATGCCAAGCAAAATACTTACCCAGCATACAAATGTATGTAATTTGCAGTCCTCTGATGAAAGATTTCACCACCACTCTACAGAGAATTGTTTTCCTGTTTTAGAGGAGAAAACTTAATTCCTGCTTCTTACTGGAATACCTTTCAGAAATGAAATTATTTTTTTGAGATGTACTATAGATTTTTTCTTGATTTAACATAAAAATTATTAGATTAATACACTTGACTGAAATATATATATCTTTACATATCATATATAATATAATATTATGTGAATAATCTCTCCTATATACATTATATATAAATATGTACTTATATGAGAGAGAAGGATTTTGTCAAATCAAATAACTGACCCCTGGACATAGCTTGTTAAAAAATGTTTTAACAAGAAGACCATTATGACTATCTATCTTCATAACTTACACATTCATTTAGAAACAGTGAAAAATTTAGTTATTCTTTTTAGTGCTGTTCCTTTAGTCAATCATTGTAATCTCACCTTCATTTCTGAGTCTGCTTCTGGAACTTTCAGATCACTGAGAGTTCACCTCAGAGTTTGATGTCGTCTGTTCTCACAAACCAAACTGTCCTGCCACTCTCCTCTGATGTCTGTAAGTGTTCTGGTGAATGGATTTTGAGACTAAGATTGTTATTATATCTCTGAGAAGAACCACATATTCCTATTTATTCTTTTCATTTTTATTTTGAATAATAGTCTTACTAGTTATAGCATATCTTGTTGCTTTAGCTTAGTCACTATAAGATTTATTTCTTTATTTTTTCTAACTGAATCTTGATTTTCTTTATTTTTTTTTCTTTTTATTTTATTTTTAAACTTTACAAAACTGCATTAGTCTTGCCAAACATCAAAATGAATCCGCCACAGGTATACATGTGTTCCCCATCCTGAACCCACCTCCCTCCTCCCTCCCCATACCATCCCTCTGGGTCGTCCCAGTGTACTAGCCCCAAGCATCCAGTATCGTGCATCGAACCTGGACTGGCAACTCGTTTCATACATGATATTTTACATGTTTCAATGCCATTCTCCCAAATCTTGCCACCCTTTCCCTCTCCCACAGAGTCCATAGGATTGTTCTATACATCAGTGTCTCTTTTGCTGTCTTGTATACAGGGTTATTGTTACCATCTTTCTAAATTCCATATATATGCGTTAGTATACTGTATTGGTGTTTTTCTTTCTGACTTACTTCACTCTGTATAATAGGCTCCAGTTTCATCCACCTCATTAGAACTGATTAAAATGTATTCTTTTTAATGGCTGAGTAATACTCCATCATGTATATGTACCACAGCTTTCTTATCCATTCATCTGCTGATGGACATCTAGGTTGCTTCCATGTCCTGGCTATTATAAACAGTGCTGCGATGAACACTGGGGTACACGTGTCTCTTTCCCTTCTGGTTTCCTCAGTGTGTATGCCCAGCAGTGGGATTGCTGGATCATAAGGCAGTTCTATTTCCAGTTTTTTAAGGAATCTCCACACTGTTCTCCATAGTGGCTGTACTAGTTTGCATTCCCACCAACAGTGTAGGTTACTTTTTCTCCACACTCTCTCCAGCATTTATTATTTGTAGACTTTTGGATCGCAGCCATTCTGACTGGTATGAAATGGTACCTCATAGTGGTTTTGATTTGCATTTCTCTGATAATGAGTGATGTTGAGAATCTTTTCCTGTGTTTGTTAGCCATTTGTATGTCTTCTTTGGAGAAATGTCTATTTAGTTCTTTGGCCCATTTTTTGATTGGGTCATTTATTTTTCTGGAGTTGAGCTGTAGGAGTTGCTTGTATATTTTTGAGATTAGTTGTTTGTCAGTTGCTTCATTTGCTATTATTTTCTCCCATTCTGAAGGCTGTCTTTTCACCTTGCTAATAGTTTCCTTTGATGTGCAGAAGCTTTTAAGTTTAATTAGGTCCCATTTGTTTATTTTTGCTTTTATTTCCAATATTCTGGGAGGTGGGTCATAGAGGATCCTGCTATGATGTATGTCGGAGAGTGTTTTGCCTATGTTCTCCTGTAGAATTTTTATAGTTGCTGGTCTTACGTTAAGATCTTTAATCCATTTTGAGTTTATTTTTGTGTATGGTGTTAGAAAGTGTTCTAGTTTCATTCTTTTACAAGTGGTTGACCAGTTTTCCCAGCACCACTTGTTAGAGATTGTCTTTAATCCATTGTATATTCTTGCCTCCTTTGTCAAAGATAAGGTGTCCATAGGTGCGTGGATTTATCTCTGGGCTTTCTATTTTGTTCCATTGATCTATATTTCTGTCTTTGTGCCAGTACCATACTGTCTTGATAACTGTGGCTTTGTAGTAGAGCCTGAAGTCAGGTAGGTTGATTCCTCCAGTTCCATTCTTCTTTCTCAAGATCGCTTTGGCTATTCGAGGTTTTTTGTATTTCCATACAAATTGTGAAATTATTTGTTCTAACTCTGTGAAGAATACTGTTGGTAGCTTGATAGGGATTGCATTGAATCTATAGATTGCTTTGGGTAGTATATTCATTTTCACTATATTGAGTCTTCCAATACATGAACATGGTATATTTCTCCATCCTTTAGTGTCCTCTTTGATTTCTTTCACCAGTGTTTTATAGTTTTCTATATATATAAGTCTTTAATTTCTTTAGGTAGATATATTCCTAAGTATTTTATTCTTTCCATTGCAATGGTGAATGGAATTGTTTCCTTAATTTCTCTTTCTGTTTTCTCATTATTAGTGTATAGGAATGCAAGGGATTTCTGTGTGTTGATTTTATATCCTGCAACTTTACTAAAGTCATTGATTAGTTCTAGTAATTTTCTGGTGGAGTCTTTAGGGTTTTCTATGTAGAGGATCATGTCATCTGCAAACAGTGAGAGTTTTACTTCTTCTTTTCCAATTTGGATTCCTTTTATTTCTTTTTCTGCTCTGATTGCTGTGGCCAAAACTTCCAAAACTATGTTGAATAGTAATGGTGAAAGTGGGCACCCTTGTCTTGTTCCTGACTTTAGAGGAAATGCTTTCAATTTTTCACCATTGAGGATAATGTTTGCTGTGGGTTTGTCATATATAGCTTTTATTATGTTGAGGTATTTTCCTTCTATTCCTGCTTTCATGAGAGTTTTTATCATAAATGGATGTTGAATTTTGTCAAAGGCTTTCTCTGCATCTATTGAGATAATCATATGGTTTTTATTTTTCAATTTGTTAATGTGGTGTATTACATTGATTGATTTGCGGATATTGAAGAATCCTTGCATCCCTGGGATAAAGCTCACTTGGTCATGGTGTATGATCTTTATAATGTGTTGTTGGATTATGATTGCTAGAATTTTGTAAAGGATTTTTGCATCTATGTTCATCAGTGATATTGGCCTGTAGTTTTCTTTTTTGGTAGGATCTTTGTCAGGTTTTGGTATTAGGGTGATGGTGGCCTCATAGAATGAGTTTGGGAGTTTACCTTCCTCTGCAATTTTCTGGAAGAGTTTGAGCAGGATAGGTGTTAGCTCTTCTCTAAATTTTTGGTAGAATTCAGCTGTGAAGCCATCTGGACCTGGGTTTTTGTTTGCTGGAAGATTTTTTATTACAGTTTCAATTTCTCGTACTTGTGATGGGTCTGTTAAGATTTTCTATTTCTTCCTGGTCCAGTTTTGGAAAGTTGTACTTTTCTAAGAATTTGTCCATTTCTTCCACATTGTCCATTTTATTGGCATATAATTGCTGATAGTAGTCTCTTATGATCCTTTGTATTTCTGTGTTGTCTGTTGTGATCTCTCCATTTTCATTTATAATTTTATTGATTTGATTTTTCTCCCTTTGTTTCTTGATGAGTCTGTCTAATGGTTTGTCAATTTTATTTATCCTTTCAAAGAACCAGCTTTTGGCTTTGTTGATTTTTGCTATGGTCTCTTTTGTTTCTTTTGCATTTATTTCTGCTCTAATTTTTAAGATTTCTTTCCTTCTACTAACCCTGGGGCTCTTCATTTCTTCCTTTTCTAGTTGCTTTAGGTGTAGAGTTAGGTTATTTATTTGACTTTTTTCTTGTTTCTTGAGGTATGCCTGTATTGCTATGAACTTCCCCCTTAGGACTGCTTTTACAGTGTCCCACAGGTTTTGCATTGTTGTGTTTTCATTTTCATTCGTTTCTATGCAAATTTTGATTTCTTTTTTGATTTCTTCTGTGATTTGTTGGTTATTCAGCAGCGTGTTGTTCAGCCTCCATATGTTGGAATTTTTAATAGTTTTTCTCCTGTAATTGAGATCTAATCTTACTGCATTGTGGTCAGAAAAGATGCTTGGAATGATTTCTATTTTTTTGAATTTACCAAGGCTAGATTTATGGCCCAGGATGTGATCTATCCTGGAGAAGGTTCCATGTGTGCTTGAGAAAAAGGTGAAATTCATTGTTTTGGGATGAAATGTCCTATAGATATCAATTAGATCGAATTGGTCTATTGTATTGTTTAAAGTTTGTGTTTCCTTGTTAATTTTCTGTTTAGTTGATCTATCCATAGGTGTGAGGGGGATATTAAAGTCTCCCACTATTATTGTGTTATTGTTAATTTCTCCTTTCATACTTGTTAGCATTTGTCTTACATACTGTGGTGCTCCCATGTTGGGTGCATATATATTTATAATTGTTATATCTTCTTCTTGGATTGATCCTTTGATCATTATGTAGTGACCTTCTTTTTTTTTTCTAATTTTATTTTATTTTTAAACTTTACATAATTGTATTAGTTTTGCCAAATATCAAAATGAATCCGCCACAGGTATACATGTGTTCCCCATCCTGAACCCTCCTCCCTCCTCCCTCCCCATACCATCCCTCTGGGTCATCCCAGTGCACTAGCCCCAAGCATCCAGTATCGTGCATCGAATCTGGACTGGCAACTCGTTTCTTACATGATATTTTACATGTTTCAATGCCATTCTCCCAAATCTTCCCACCCTCTCCCTCTCCCACAGAGTCCATAAGACTGTTCTATACATCAGTGTCTCTTTTGCTGTCTCGTACACCGGGTTATTGTTACCATCTTTCTAAATTCCATATATATGCGTTAGTATACTGTATTTATGTTTTTCCTTCTGGCTTACTTCACTCTGTATAATAGGCTCCAGTTTCATCCACCTCAGTAGAACTGATTCAAATGTAGTGACCTTCTTTGTCCCTTTTCACAGCCTTTGTTTTAAAGTCTATTTTATCTGATATGAGTATTGCTACTGCTGCTTTTTTTTGGTCCCTATTTGCATGGAAATCTTTTTCCAGCCCTTCACTTTCAGTCTGTATGTGTCCCCTGTTTTGAGGTGGGTCTCTTGTAGACAACATATGTAGGGGTCCTGTTCTTCTATCCATTCAGCCAGTCTTTGTCTTTTGGTTGGGGCATTCAACCCATTTACATTTAAGGTGATTACTGATAAGTATGATCCCGTTGCCATTTACTTTATTGTTTTGGGTTTGAATTTATACACCGTTTTTGTGTTTCCTGTCTAGAGAATATCCTGTAGTATTTGTTGGAGAGCTGGTTTGGTGGTGCTGAATTCTCTCAGCTTTTGCTTGTCTGAAAAGCTTTTGATTTCTCCTTCATACTTGAATGAGATCCTTGCTGGGTACAATAATCTGGGCTGTAGGTTATTTTCTTTCATCATTTTAAGTATGTCTTGCCATTCCCTCCTGGCTTGAAGAGTTTCTATTGAAAGATCAGCTGTTATCCTTATTGGAATTCCCTTGTGTGTTATTTGTTGTTTTTCCCTTGCTGCTTTTAATATTTGTTCTTTGTGTTTGATCTTTGTAAATTTGATTAATATATGTCTTGGGGTGTTTCACCTTGGGTTTATCCTGTTTGGGACTCTCTGGGTTTCTTGGACTTGAGTGATTATTTCCTTCCCCATTTTAGGGAAGTTTTCAACTATTATCTCCTCAAGTATTTTCTCACGGTCTTTCTTTTTGTCTTCTTCTTCTGGGACCCCTATGATTCGAGTTTTGTAGCATTTAATATTGTCCTGGAGGTCTCTGAGATTGTCCTCATTTCTTTTAATTCGTTTTTCTTTTATTTTCTCTGATTTTCTTTAAAGCACTCATCAGACATGTATTGTTTTTACTTGCTGTAGCATCTCATTCAGTAGAAACTGAAGGATATATAAATGCCTTTTAAAATTGAAATTCAGATTTCTTTAGTTGCAATTCAGATTCTTTTATTATGACTTTACTGTGGGTGCCATAATCCCCCAAGAAGAAGAAGTAACTAATTTCATATTTTTAAATAATGATTTTAACAATGAATTTTGTTTTTGCTAGTATTGCCAGTTGAATTTAAACAGTCTAATGTCTGTCACTAGTTTTTGTGTTATTGATACTCATTTACTTAAGTTTTAATTTTGAAATTAATTCAGCTTTACAAAAGAAGAAAAAATATTACAGAGTTTCCCTTATTATTTATCCATTTTCTTCAAAGTTTAACATGCTATACAACCAATTATGAACTCTTGGAAAATAAACTAATACAGTATTACTTAAGAATTGATGCTTTTGAACTTTGGTGTTGGAGAAGACTCTTAGAGTCCCTTGCACTGCAAGAAGATCAAACCAGTCAATCCTAAAGGAAATAAATCCTGAATACTTTGGGATTAGAAAAGACACTGATCTTGTTAAAGATTGAAGGCAGGAGGAGAAGGGGACAACAGAGGATGAGATGGTTGAATGGCATCACTGACTCGATGGATATAAGTTTGCTCAAGCTAGGGGAGATGGTGAAGGACAGGGAATACGGGCAGTGCTGCAGTCCATGGGGTGGCAAAGAGTCAGACATGACCGTGTGACTGAACAGTATCTAATCTTCCAAGATTAATTTAATTGTCCAGTACTTTCCCTTTGAGTGAGCTCCGGGAGTTGGTGATGGACAAGGAAGCCTGGCGTACTTCAGTCCATGGGGTCTCAAAGAGTCTGACATGACTGAGTGACCAAACTGAATTGAACTGAGTTTCCCTTTTCTGCTTCTGTATCAGCTTCAGGATCAAATAAAGCATTTAGTTATTATGTCTCCTTAGGAGAATTCCATTGAAATCCCTTATCATTTCTTTGCTTTTCATGACCTTACATCTTTTGAATAGTATTGGTCAGGTATTTTGCAAAATGCTTTCTAAACTTTATGTTATGTATTTTTAGTAAGAATAACAGAAGATCAAAGTAATGGTGTACCTTTCTTTCATAAACTATATCAACAGAGAGATAATGTCAATATGAGTCATTACTAGTTATGTTTACCTTGTATGCACGGTTAAGTTAATATAGGACAGGTTTTGCAACTGTGAAGTTATATTTTACCTTTATAATTAATAAATATCATATGGCAAACAACTTTTAAGAGTATACAATCATGCTGTTTTTTGTTATACTTGTGATAACTAATTTTGGAAACCATTGATCTCATGCTGGTTTCTTTTTCTATTTTATTAAACAAAATAGTATTTTATCTTTCTTCACTGGATCACTTGATAATAAGACTATCACTTTGGCATGTTTATGTTTGTACATTTGTATCACCTGATAAAAAATCAATACACTGAACCAATATGTCCAAGATCAGTGACACAGAGGGTATAGCTTATGGTTTTAGACAACTGCATACAGCATGTCTTATAGGGACATTTTGAGAAATTGCTTAAAATAGACAATAAAGTGTCTTAATGAAAAAGAAAATTGAAGGTTAGTATCCATATGTTATGAAAAAAAATATTTACTATATTATTTCTGGGGCTTTCCAAATGGCTCAGTGGTAAAAAATCTGCCTGCCACTGTAGGCAACACAGGAGACATGGGTTCGATCCCTTGGCTGGTAAGATTCCCAAGAAGAAAATATGGCAATACCACTCCTGTATTCTTGCAGGGATAATCCCATGGACACAGGAGCCTGGTGGATTACAGTTCATGGGGTCACAGAGTTGGCCATGACTGAAAAACTGAGCATGCATGCACATTATTTCTACTGCCCTATGGAACATTAACAAAACCAAATTACGTTATAAAGAAAATAATGACTTAGAAATGTCTATGGAAAATAAGATGTTCCATAGTTTTTATTGCAGGAATTTGTTTCTAATAATGAATATAAAAATTTTATATCTTTATATTTAAAAATACAAGGTGCCAAATTCTATGTATGCTACTGCTAAGTCACTTCAGTCGTGTCCAACTCTGTGCGACCCCATAGACGGCAGCCCACCAGGCTCCCCCGTCCCTGGGATTCTCCAGGCAAGAACACTGGAGTGCGTTGCCATTTCCTTAGTTCAACAATATTATAAAAGAAAAAGTTTTTAAATTGACCTGAAATGTTAAGATCTGGAATTATGTTTATGGCTATAATCGAACATTAAAGAAGTATGACAATATAACTGAAACTTAGTAGAGCAGTTGAAAATTACCCAATACACATATGTTCTCAGTAATAATGATATTCTTCTAGACAACAATTCAAATTGCAGATGTTAACATTTCTCATACTTATGAAATGAATATCAACATACAATTTAATCATTTTAATTACCATTAATTTTTTCATTAATATTCCATCTTATTGAAAGCCACCAAGGAAGTTAAGATGAACTTGGCTCCCTTATACTCATTGGGAATATGATCCATATTTTGCCCTTTTCCTCAAAATTTAAGGAAATTATTGGGGGTCATTTCCTAAACTATTCAAGTAGAGAAAAGTAAAAGAGGAGACATCAGAAGCAATGTACAAGGAATGACTAGCTTTTACAAATTATTCAAAACTCTGTTTTAAAGCCCAAAGAACCCTTGGCATCTCATTTCATGTCAGTGGCTTGAAGCAACAGCATAGCCACACATGAGGGACATACTTTTCAATAAGTTGTGTTTCATCACGCAGGTAAAGCCTGCTTTGTCAGCATAGACAGGTGGTTCTTGGCCACACCCTGACTGTGTTTTCTCTGTGAAGGGTTAGCACTTAGTGTTGTAAAGTAAGTTCATCTATTCTGTAAGAAAGCTAATGCCATAGAAAACAGACTAAATAAAGTTTGCATATGGAACAGAATTAAGATGGATTAGAATAAGATGCATAATGGATAAAATTCATATGACAGAGAATAGATAGTTAATTATGTCATTTTAAACATTTGACATTTCAAATTTTGACATTTTGAAACAAGTAATTTCACAGGTTGTTTCCATGAAATATATTTATATAATTTTGTAGTAGGTTGAATAGTGTCCCCCACCAAACTCATGTCCACCCAGAACACCAGAATGTCACTTTATTTGGAAATGGATTCTTTGCAGAGGTATTTAGTTAAGGATTTTAAGGTGAAATCTTCTTGGTTGTAATATGTGCCCTAAGTCCAAAGAGTTGGACATGACTCAGTGAATGAACAACAACAACAGCAACTAAATCCAATGATGGGTGTCCCTACAAGAAGAAAAAAGTACAAAACATGACAAACAGAAGACAATTTGTAAAAGGAGACAGAGATTGGATATTGGAGCTGTGTTGCCACAAGCCAAGGAAAACCTGGGATCACCACAAACTAGAAGAGGCAAAGATTCTTCCCTAGAGGCTTGAGAAGTAGCATGGGATTGCTGATATCTTAATTTTGGACCTACAGCCTCCAGTGATGTGAGAGAAGAAATTCATTTTATTTTAGGCCACTCAGATCTTGGTGCTTTTTTACTAAGAAACTGATGCTGAATTTGGTACCGAATGTGGGGCACTGCTGTAACTAATGCCTGAAAATGTGGAAATAACTTTGTATTTGAGCAAAGAGTAGAAGTCGGACAAACTTGGAGGCATTTGATAGAAATAACTTAGATTGCTTACCAAAGTCAATTAGTATAAATATGGATGTTAAAGGTGATATTGACAAGAGTTTGTTTGTGGAAAACATGGTAGAAAATGCCTCTATTCTCATCAGATCAGATTAGATAAGTCGATCAGTCATGTCCGACTCTTTGCGACCCTCTGAATAGCAGCACGCCAGGCCTCCCTGTCCATCACCAACTCCTGGAGTTCACTCAGACTCACGTCCACTGAGTCAGTGATGCCATCCAGCCATCTCATCCTCTGTCGTCCCCTTCTCCTCCTGTCCCCAACCCCTCCCAGCATCAGTCTTTTCCAATGAGTCAACTCTTCGCATGAGGTGGCCAAAGTAATGGAGTTTCAGCTTCAACATCAGTCCTTCCAATGAACACCCAGGGCTGATCTCCTTTAGAATGGACTGGTTGAATCTCCTTGCAGTCCAAGGGACTCTCAAGAGTCTTCTCCAACACCACAGTTCAAAAGCATCAATTCTTTGGCGCTCAGCCTTCTTCACAGTCCAACTCTCACATCCATACATGACCACTGGAAAAACCATAGCCTTGACTAGATGAATCTTTGTTGGCAAAGTAATGTCTCTGCTTTTGAACATGCTATATCTCTCTCACCCTGTGAACAGAAAACAGTGCTCATGGAAAATAAATGAGCTTCTGCTGAGATCTCAAAAGAAAGTGAGAATCATGTTATTTGAAACTTGAGGAAAGGAGATACTTATTATTACAAAATGGCAGACAATTCAGCTGAAGTGGGTTCTACTATTGGATGGAACACAGAACTTGTAAGCAATGAACCTAGATATATAGTTAAGGAGATTTCCAAGCAAAATGTTAGACATATGGCTTGATTTCCTTTTGCTGTCATATGTATGTGGTCTTGGGACCCTAGGTGGAGGTTTTAATAATTTTAATGTAAATTGATAAAAAGATGTATAAAGGCCAAGTCTATGGTGACTAATAAAGACAATAATATATCTAATTAAAATATAGAGAGCCAAGTTATTAGAATTTAGATTAGGTTATCTTTACTCTTAAATTAATGCTAAATTAATAATCAGATAAAAAAATTTCTGAGAATTATTTTTTACTTTGTCATGAAGAAAGGATTTTGTTAGTATGAAGATTTACAAACCTTCAGCATGAATTGTAAATATTCTTAATTTTATTTTATTTTTTAACTTTACAATATTGTATTGGTTTTGCCATGTATCAAAATGAATCCGCCACATGTGTTCCCCCTCCTGAACCCTCCTCCCTCCTCCCTCCCCATGCCATCCCTCTGGGTCGTCCCAGTGCACCAGCCCCAAGCATCCAGTATCGTACATTGAACCTGGACTGGCGACTCGTTTCATATATGATATTATACATGTTTCAATGCCATTCTCCCAAATTATCCTACCCTCCCCTTCTTTTTTCTTCAATACACTACATATAGCACTTGCTTCAGCAGCACATATACTAAAATACGCTACATATTTAGGAGGTTGAAGAAATTATTTGAGAGATAGTTATCCATATGTAGAATATGAGTTGGAGTTCATTTGCAATATTCTCACCTGTTTTGGTACCATAATGCTGGAATAAAGATATGCCCATGCCCTTAACTAAAATATGTCTGAACATGGAATTCACAACTACTATTTTCCAAACCATCTAGAATACATAGCATATTATTTGAATTAAGACATGTACATCTGCCATTTCTCAACTTGCTTAGTTATTATATGTTAACGAGGAACAAAATATCCATGTGCAAAACCAAATAAAAAAATATAAGCAGTATTTGGCAACAAACAATACAGAAAAATTACTTTTACGTATTGGTTTAAATTAATATATTTATTTTGTTTCCTCCTTAAATTGAACCATCATAAGAGTTATAAAGTCTCAAAATACATGAATCACTTATTTAAATACTTTTTCAGTTAATTATCATTTGAACTTACTAAATCGTTTGCTCATATTTCTTTCTCTTATTCTTCCTTTTGGTAAAATACATGTTTAATCATTTAGTCTGGGGGGAAATGGAGGCCATAAATATCTTTGCTTTTCTTTTAATATGTCTCAAATATCTTTATTTCATCATTACTTGAGAATTTGAGTTTAGTTGCTTTTGGATTTCCCATTGGACAAGTCTTAAAACTCATTTTTTTTATTAATCCCTACCATTTACTGTTCTGGATTACAAATCTGTTACTGCAACATACATAATCTGTATATATGTATTGCAGTGTAGCACTTTCTTCTATTTTTTGGTACTATTTTAGTTTAGAATTTATATTCAATTAAAATCAACTTTCGTTTAAAATTTTTCATTAAGGATAGATGGATCTCAGATCTGGAAAGAGAGACAGCTAGTTGCTCACCAAAACCTGTTTTATTTTTCTCAATGATACATTGTACAGTGCATTTCCCATACTTGACATCAAATGTAGCCATGTGTCTGATACAGTCAATCAGCAATGTACAGAAAATACACCCACAACTTGCAGGCCTCAGCCATCAAACCTTCCCACATTAATTACTTTACTATATTGCCTTCTGTCAGCTTAGTAGATGTGGACAGCGAATTTCAAACCATGTATTGAAGAATGGCCAAGCCCCGGAATAAAAAGATCCTTAATTTCTGAATCACCACTAGGACAGTAAAACTGTTTTAAACATTGTGTGCCAGAAAAATAAATTCCTTGGTTTTAACCACTAAACATTTTGCTGTTTGTGGAACTGGCTGACACTACCAAGTACAGTTCTTTCCAACAGCTATAACGCAGTGATTGACTGAACAGGAAGGGAATGTCCTCAGATATGTTTAACTCACAAGTTGTGTGGAAGTTGCAAGTGCACATATGCTACTATAGAAGTGACATTTTTAAAAAACTAAAATTAAACAAAACTAGTGCTGATAATTAAATACAGATGTTATAATGTGAGTGATAATTTTTACTATAATTAAAAAAATACCAATATTAGAATATTTCTATTTGCTATCCAAGTTACTTTGTATCCATTATACCTTTACTGCCGTGTATATGTAGTGATTCATCTGTTAATCTCACCTTTGAAACTAATAAGGATTTTGTATATGGAACATATCAGCATAAGTACTTCACTTTCCTAAAAAGGGAATACTATTCTTTTTTATTCTCACATACTTAGGTAAAACAGCATTATTAGCAGAGATACAAATAACAGAAATATTAACAGTGACAGTATGCAATGGAGAGAATTCTTGGAGTTTTTTGTTTGTTCATTTTCTTTATTTGCTAGGACTTGACTAAAAATTATGTTCCAGCTACCTTTTACCTAGGTGGTGATACATGAAATGCTCACAGCATTGGAATGTCTGCAGAAGTAACATGGATTATTCAAGGTCAAGTGAGTTAAAAGCAAGTGTTTCTTTTCTTTCCTGTTGTTTTTCATCAGCCAGTTTCCTGTAGTGGAAGATGATGCCTAAGAACATAGCAAAATCTTCAAATAAGAAAACTTTTAGCCTCCTGAATTATTACTCTGAGCAGTAATCTTCTGGCTCCTCCCAGTACTGACCTGCACAGGACTGCAACACAAGCAAGAAATAAAATCTTTCTTGGCAAACACACTGAGATTCTTAGAATGTGCTTATTTTAGTGCCTAGAATAACTTACCAATCGATTACACAGTGCCTTGTTATGACATGATCATTCAAAGGATAATATTGAATGCTCTATGACTTTTTAAAAATTAAAATATAATGAAAACAGAAAAGTTACAGTTTTATAGAAAAAATTACATGTATGTATGGGAAGAACTGATATTGGATATAAAGCAGAAAATGAGGCTTCTTAATAGTTGAAAATTGTAGAAAAGGGAAACATCTTTCAGATTTTGCCTATAAAATGACTAAATATGATTTAATCACATTATATAAGGAGAGAAAGACACAAAATCAAAGAGAAAGAAACTGAATCCATTACAGAAAACTAAATAAATATTTCATACAAAACACCAGAGAGCATAAAGTCAAATTTACAAGATGAAATAAGGAGAGCTCCTGGGTTGCTGGACACCTCAAGATGCTGGATAGGCAGGCAGTGTGTTTGCAGAGGACACTGAACTTTTGCCCCTTCCCCAGTACCTCCTCTTACACATCCCTTCCATTAGGCTGTTCCTGAGTTGAAGACTTTGTAATAAACCATGAAGTTGGTCAGAGAACCAGGGCTGCAACCACAAGTGCTAGGAGCAAGGATGATTGCTAAGCAAACCACTTTTTCAATCAAGGCTCACAGCTGTACTTCTCTGATTTCCAGGGTACGCTGCATCCTATGGGCGACTATTCTAACAGTTGGATAGCAGTTGGCTTGGACTTCATGGGGAAGACAAAAATAAGCTTTATGGGGAAGACCTCTACATGCTTGCCTGGGGTGCATCATCACATTATTGGGCATTTTCTTAATTATGGATAAACAGGAAAAATCCATTCCACTTGAGCTATATATTTCCAAGGATGCCATGTCAAGAATGCAAACATGCATGACAAGGGGATGGCAGATTAGTTTGACCTCAAAGCTTCTTTTTCCTACAGGATCTTCAAAAAGACAGATCTTATGCTCCTGCCTCACTGCACTTCTTCCAAAAGGGACATGACTCCAGATGCCTCTGAGGTTCCCTTCAGCATCCTGGAACATGCCAAGAATGAATGAGCCACGCTGAATTAGATCCATGGTTTATAATTGCTCAAGCCCTGCTAACACTGTCGAACCCCTGATTCCAAAACTTGCTTGCAAGTCTTTCGGTTTTTTTTTTTTTCGACTGAGAATTCATGGATAATATCTTCCTCTTGAAAAATTCAAACCATGGTGATAGTAAGGTAGGGGAAATGAAAGCAATATTCCACATGGGTTGTATGGAATTTATTCAGGTTTAAACCAGAGGAATTTAGAAAGCATCCTTGAAATTGGTAGCTGAGCGTTCCCAGTTAATGAGTAGGCCTGGACATATTCTTCAGACCCAAAGCAAAGCTGGGATTCTACTCTTACTTTCCAAATCCAGTGAAAAGCTGGAGAGCTCAGTATCTAATCTTCCTCTACCTCAGTGCATGCCTGATCTATACCCATCTCACTCATGAGCCCATATTTGGGATAAGATTCCCATAACTGCACACGAGATAGTGGGCCTGTCCTAGACAGAACATTCTATCATTCACATGAAGGAAATGTGTGTTTGCCTCTGTCTTGATGTGTCCTTGCCTTTCTGCATGGGCTTCCCTGATAGCTCAGGCTGGATTCCTGGGTTGGGAATATCTGCTGAAGGGATAGGCTACCCACTCCAGTATTCTTGGGCTTCCCTTGTGGCTCAGCTGGTAAAGAATCTGCCTGCAATGTGGGAAACCTGGGTTGGGAAGATTCCCTGGAGGCGGGAAAGGCTACCCACTCCAGTATTCTGGCCTGGAGAATTCTAAGAACTATTTGTATAGTCCATGGGGTCACAAGAGTTGGACAGGACTGAGTGACTTTCACTTTCACGTGCCCTACTGATAGAGATGTGCTGGCTGTGTTTATATTGGATCTACTCTGAAGACTAATTTGTTTTTGGTTGTGTGAACTACTTTCTGTTTTTTTTTTTGTCTCCCAAGGAACTGAGAAGAGAAGAAATGTTGCCTTTGTGTCTCTAATTTTCTTGAAGAGGTCTCTAGTCTCTCCCAGTCTATGTTTTCCTCTACTTATTTGCATTATTCACTTAAGAAGACTTTCTCAGACGGTTCCCGGTGGAGCAACCTAGAGCCTGAGCAGTGTGGGCAGGGAGGGTACACGCCATGAGCGGGGGCAGGCCCAGTGTGGCTGAGGCACTGTGAGCACACGCCAGTGTGATTTGTTTGCAGTGTCCCTCCCTCTCCACAGCGCAACTGAACAAGTGAGCCTAAAAAAAAAAAAAAAGTGTACACCTCCGCCCGCTTTGTGTCAGGGTGGAAATCAGACACTGAAGAGACCAGCAAACAGAAAAAGCTAAAACAGAGGGAACCGCCTTGGAAATGACAGGTGCAATAGACTAATTTCTGTTACTCTTTAGAACTCCACATTCAGTTGGGTATATCTTTCCTTTTCTTCTTTGCCTTCCTCTTTTCTTCTTTTCTCAGCTCTTTGTAAGGCCTCCTCACACAACCATTCTGCCTTCTTGCATTTCTTTTTCTCACGGATGGTTTTGTTCACTGCTTCCTGTACAATGTGATAAATCTCCATCCACAGTTCAGGAACTCCGTCTATCAGATCTAACCCCTAGAATCCATTTGTGCCTTCCATTGTATAGTCATAAGGGATTTGATTTATGTCATATCTGAATGGTCCAGGGGTTTTCCCTACTTTGTTCAATTTAAGTCTGTATTTTGCAATAAAGAGCTCATGATCTGAGCCACAGTCTGTTTTTGCTGACTGTATAGAGCTTCTCCATTTTGGCTGCAAAAAATATAATCAATCTGATTTCTATATTGATCATCTGGTGATGACCATGTGTAGAGTCTTCTCTTGCCTTGTTGGAAGAGGGCTTATGCTATGACCAGTGTGTGTTCTTGGCAATCTTTGTTACTTTTGGCCTGCTTCATTTTTCACTCCAAGGCCAAATTTGCCTCTTACTCCAGGTATCTCTTGACTTCCTACTTTTGCATTTAGACTCCAGTGATTAAAAGGACACCCTTTTGGGATGTTAGTTCTAGAAGGTCTTGTAGGTCTTCATAGAACAGTTCAACTTTATCTTTTTCAGCATTACTGGTCGGGGCATAGACTTGGATTACTGTGATGCTGAATGGTTTGCCTTGGAAACCAACTGACATCATTCTGTCATTTTTGAGATTGCACCCACGTACTGCACTTCAGACTCTTTTATTGACCATGAGGGTCGGCTGCTCCATTTCTTCTAAGTGATTCTTGTCAATTGTAGTGGATATGATGGTCATCTGAATTAAATTTGCCCATTGTCGATACATAGAGTATATAAAATAATTGGAAAGAAATAGATTAAAATAGAACAGTTTCATTTTATTAGTGAAATTTAGGGTCCTTTAAAATATAATATATTTGTTCAAATTAACTAGACTCAATTGACCTTAACTTCATAGCTAGAAATTATTAAATTTATTTTTCTCTACAGGTTAATAAATTCTGTTTTTGACACTGATGAAGATAAAAGATGACAGATTAAATTTATTTTTCAATGCCATTATTAACTTACTCAAAAGTAGAGAGCTTTGAAAGCAAATCAATTTAAATGACATATTTGAAGGTTAAGGGATACATATATTGGATAATCTTATTTATTCATTTTTAGCTCTTCTGGATCTTCCCTGCTGTACGTGGGCTTTCTCCAGTTGCTGTGAGTGGCTACTCTCTAGTTGCAATGTGCAGGCTTCTAATTGTGTTGATTTCTCTTGTGGAGCACAGGCTCTAGGT
Source organism: Bos mutus (assembly GCF_027580195.1). Lineage (NCBI taxonomy): Eukaryota > Metazoa > Chordata > Mammalia > Artiodactyla > Bovidae > Bos > Bos mutus. The sequence goes on along the minus strand of NC_091636.1, from coordinate 49,744,858 downwards.
GCATGGCCTTCAGGTGTTGTAGCATACAGGCTCAACAGTTGCAACAGATTGAACAATTCTTGATCTGTCAGTAAGTTAATAATTTTAATGTGTTCAAGCATTAATTGTTCATCATTAATTAACATGCTGGTTTATAGTTATAGATTGCTATTAAATTTATAATGTTCCAATATGTTTCACTATGCTCCCCACATGCTAAACAAAGCTTTGTCATCTATAAATTTGTTAAAACTCTTAGAAGTTGAGTAAAATTACTGTACAACTTTAACAAAACAAATTTCAAAAATAAGAAAGCACTTGTATAGACATTTCTCCAAAGAATATATAAAAATGACCAACAAATAGATGAAAAGATTCTCCACATCACTAGTCATCAGTTCAGTTCAGTTCAGTCACCCATTCATGTCTGACTCTTTGCGACTCCATGAACCGCAGCACCCCAGGCCTCCATGTCCATCACCAACTCCTGGAGTCCACCGAAACCCATGTCCATTGAGTTGGTGATGCCATCCAACCATCTCATCCTCTGTCATCTCCTTCTCCTCCTGCCCTCAATCTTTCCCAGCATCAGGGTCTTTTCCAGTGAGTCAGCTCTTCACATCAGGTGACCAAAGTATTGGAGTTTCAGCTTCAGCATCAGTCCATTCAATGAACACCGAGGACTGATCTCCTTTAGAATGGACTGGTTGGATCTCCTTGCAGTCCAAGGGACTCTCAAGAGTCTTCTCCAACACCACAGTTCAAAAGCATTAATTCTTCTCTGCTCATCTTTCTTTATAGTCCAACTCTCACATCCATACATGACCACTGGAAAAACCATAGCCTTGACTAGATGGATCTTTGTTGATAAAGTAATGTCTCTGCTTTTTAATATGCTGTCTATGTTGATCATAACTTTCCTTCCAAGGAGTAAGTGTCTTTTAATTTCATGGCTACAATCACCATCTGTAGTGATTTTGGAGCCCAGAAAAATCATCAGGGAAGTGCAAATAAAAAACACAAGGTATCTCCTCACATCCGATAAAAGGGCTTTCATCAAGAAAACAAAAAGACAAGAAGTGTTGGCGAAGATATGGATTAATTGAAACTATTGTGCCCTGCTGGTGGAAATGTCAACTGGGATAAGAACATTGGAAAAGATTATGAAGGCTCCTTGGATATTAAAAATAGAGGTACTCTATTATGTTAAGTGAAATAAGACAGCCACAGAAAGATAGATACTGCTTAAGATGCATACTGATTCCACTTATATGAGATAGCCAAAGTAGTCAATTCCCAAAGAAGAATGTGATTACCAAGATTGTGAAAAATTAAAGTGAAAGTATTTCAGCCATGTCCAACTCTTTGCGACCCCATGGACTATACAGTTCCTGGAATTCTCCAGACCAGAATACTGGAGTGGCTACCCTTTCCCTTCTCCAGGGGATCTTCTCAATCCAGGGGTCAAACCCAGATCTCCCGCATTGCATGTGGATTCTTTACCAGCTGAGCCACAAGGAAAGCCCTAACAAGAGTGTGGGGAGGGGGAAATGTGGAGTTGTTACAAAATGGGTATATGTTTGACTCATGCAAGATGAATAAATTCTAGAGATCAGCTGTACAGCACTGTGCTCATAGGTAGCAATACTGTAATGTAGTGAATACTCTTAGGATTTGTTAACAAGGTAGACTTCATGTATATGTTTTTTACCACAATAAAAAGGAAAAAAGAGGGAGAGGAGAAGGAAAGTCATTTAAGAAGTTGTATTAAAACACCCTCTATAAAGAAAATCTCTCTGGATTGTTAGTCCAATATTATTATCAAAAGAAATATCTTGTCCTCATCCCTAATTTACTTAATTATGGTTCATGTGCATTTATTCCAATTGGATTCTTCAAAATAACCTTCACATCCTTATTCTTACTACAATTTTTTTTTTCCCCTCAGTTGTTAGCAGGCTTTCCTGATAACTGCTACATTAAAATTGTGGGGATTGTAGGGTTTGGTTTTGGTTGATTTTTCTGATAACTGTTGCTTGAACCTAAAAGCATTTTTTCATTATTTTTTCTTTACCATTCAACTGATGTTTTTCATATAGCTTCACTGAACTTGAGATGAAATCTAGTGTTCCTTTTACTTTGCAAATGTAAATGTTTTATCTCTTTTCTGGTGGATGACCTAGTTAAATTGTTAGTTTTTTACAGAAACATACAAATAATTTGTCAAAATAAATAGGTTTTGCATTCCAAATAGATTAATTAACATGTCACCTGCAAAAGTTTTTTTTTTTTAATTTGTGTTTTGGCATTTCTATTGTTTCAATTTGAGAATATTATTTTAATACTACTAATTTAGTATATATATATATATATATAAAAATTTTATTTAAATAATTAATATTTTATCAAACTAAGATATACAGCAGAAAACTAAAAAAAACCTGTTAACCAGCTAATACATCATTAAGATTGTTATAAATGTTATGATGTACTTAATCTTTACATAATAAACTCAAGTTACTTTAGAGGAAATCCTAATTTTTTCTATGTAACAGTATTATCCACTAAAATGAAATAAAAATATTGAAGTTAGGGCTTCATAATTAATTTCAGAAATGGATCTTTTAAATTATTTTTCAGTTTTAATAATATGGAAATAACACATTGATGGGTACACATATTACAAAATACAACACATCAAGCATTTGATTTTGCATTTGTAAGACTGGGCCACAAAACATAATTTCAGTACTTCGTATTTTTAATTAAAATATTATTAGGTATAATTTCCTAATGATGAAATACACACATTTTAGGTGAATACTTTGGTAGAGTATAAAAACATATAACCTTGGAAATGCATCTTAATAATGATTATAAACATTTATATAGTCCCATAAAGTTTTTTTTTCACCTAATTATCCTCATCCCTCATATTCCATTCTTCAGGTTTATGCAAACATTGCTCTGCTTTTTCTGAATAAAGATTAGTTTCATTTGTTCTAAAACTTTGTATACATAAAATCTTAGGATTACAGTGGCTTCTTTTACTCAGCAGGCTATTTTTGAGATTCATCTTTGCTGTCATGTTTATTAGAAGGTCATTCTTTCATATTATCAAGTTGTATTCCTATGTATATACCACAATGTTTAGTCATTCACTTACAGAATATTGTATTGTTTCTGGTTTTGAACTTTTTACAAATAAAATTACTATGAACATTGTATAAATTATTACATATGTACTTTGAATATATGTACAAATTATTTTCTGTGTATCAGTTTAATTTTCTTTTGGCTATGTATCTAGAAGTTAAATTATGTCATCATATGGGCAGTGTATATTTAAGTTTATATGAAAATCACAAACTATTTTACGTTCTAACCAGCAATGTCTAAGAGATGAAGTTGCGGCCCATTCTCATCAATACTCAGCAAATCTTGATATTAGCATTCTAGTGATTGGGTTATGTAGTATTTCATTGTACATTTAATTTGCATTTCCTTGATGATTATTAATGTTGTATCTTTTCGTGGGATTATGGAATACCCAAATATCTTTTGGGGAAAGTATTTGTCCTTTTTAATTACTGGAGTGTTGACATTCATTCAAAGCTGAGGAAGACTTCTAAAGTATGTGCCCAAGTCCTTCATCTAAAAACATATGTCAACTATTTTGTCTACATTTGAGGCTTACTTTTCATTTTTAAAAGGTGTCTTCCAATAAAGGAGGAATAAGTGTAGATAAACTGTGTCACAGTTTTGAATGCCTAATGCTTTTATATTCTAGCTAGAAAATCTTCTCCTAACCAAAAGTCACAAAGTATTTTTCTATTGGTTGGTGCTAAAAGCAATCACAATTTTGCATCTTTGAACATCACTGTTTGATATTGGAATACATTCTTACATGTGGATATGTTATACATCAGTTTAATGCACATTTCTTGCTTTATGTTTTTGGTTAATGGCTTATTACTTGCTATGTATTTTATATTTATTTTAGACTAGAGAAATTATGTTAGACAAAAAGTAAATTTGAGCAGTTTTCCTATTCAAGTTCAAAATGAGTCACAATGCAGTGGAGATAACTCGCATCATCAACAATGAACTTGGCCTAGGGACCATTAATGAACATAGAGTGCACTGGTGGTTCGAGAAGTTTTGCAAAGGAGACAAGAGCCCTGAAGATGACAAGTGCAGTGGCTGGCCATCAGAAGTTGACAATGACCAAAAGAGGATCATAGAAGGTGATCCTCTTACAACTATGTGAGAAATTGTCAAAGAGCTCAGCACTGAGCATTCTATGGTCTTTCAACCTTTGAAGCAGATAGCAAAGCTGAAAAAGCTTGGTAAGTGGGTGCCTCATGAGCTGACCAAAAAAATAAAAATAAAAAAACTGTCATTTTAAACTGTCATATTGTCTTATTCTATGCAACAGCAATGAACCATTTCTCTATCAGGTTGTGATGTGTGAAGAAAAGTTGATTTTATACAACAACCAGCGATGAAGAACTCAGTGGTTGGACCAAGAAGAAACTCAAAAGCACTTGCCAAAGCCAAACTTGCACCAAAAAAAGTCATGGTCAGTGTTTGGTGGTTTTATGCTGGTTTGATCTACTACAGTTTTCTGAATCCTGGCGAAACCATAATATCTGAGCTCAGCAAATCAATGAGATGCACTGAAAACTGCAATGCCTTGCAGCTGACATTGGTCAACAGAAATGGTCCAATTCTTCTCCATGACAATGCTCAACTGCATGTTGCACAACCACTGCTTCAAGTTGAACAAATTGGGCTATGAAGTTTTACCTCCTCTGTTTTGCCACATTCACTTGACCTCTCACCAACAAACTACCACTTCTTCAAGCGTTTTGACAACTTTTGTCAGAGAAAATGGTTCCGCAATAAACAGGAGACAGAAATGCTTTCCAAGAGTTCACTGAATCCCAAAGCACGTATTTTTATGCTATAGGAATAACAAACATTTTTCATTGGCAAAACTGTGTTGATTGTCACTGTTCCTATTTTGATTAATAAAGATGTGAGCCTAGTTAACTTATATGCAGAGTACATCATGAGAAACGCTGGACTGGAAGAAACATAAGCTGGAATCAAGATTGCTGGGAGAAATATCAATAACCTCCGACATGCAGATGACACCACCCTTATGGCAGAAAGTAAGAGAAACTCAAAAGCCTCTTGATGAAAGTGAAAGTGGAGAATGAAAAAGTAGGCTTAAAGCACAACATTCAGAAAATGAAGATCATGGCATCCGGTCCCATCATTTCATGGGAAATAGATGGGGAAACAGTGGAAACAGTGTCAGACTTTATTTTTCTGGGCTCTAAAAGCACTTCAGATGGTGATTGCAGCCATGAAATTAAAAGAAGCTTACTCCTTGGAAGGAAAGTTATGACCAACCTAGATAGCATATTCAAAAGCAGAGGCATTACTTTGCCAACAAAGGTCCATCTAGTCAAGGCTATGGTTTTTCCAGTAGTCATGTATGGATGTGAAGAAAGCTGAGTGCCAAAGAATTGATGCTTTTAAACTGTGGTGTTGGAGAAGACTCTTGTGAGTCCCTTGGACTGCAAGGAGATCTAACCAGTCCATCTTAAAGGAGATCCGTCCGGGGTGTTCATAGGAAGAATGGATGCTGAAGCTGAAACTCCAGTACTTTGGCCACCTCATGGGAAGAGTTGACTCATTGGAAAAGATCCTGATGCTGGGAGGAATTGGGGGCAGGAGGAAAAAGGGACGCCAGAGGATGAGATGGCTGGATGGCATCACTGACTCAATGGACATGAGTTTGGGTAAACTCCAGGAGTTGGATGCACAGGGAGGCCTGGCGTGCTGCGATTCATGGGGTCACAAAGAGTCAGACACAACTGAGCGATGGAACTGAACTGAACTGAGCCTAGTTATAATGATTTAAAATTCATGGTCTAAAACCACAATCACTTTTTCACCAACCTAATTCTTTCCTTTTTCATGGAGACCTTTCTTATGTTTTCCTGTGATTATTTCAATATTTCTGTATTTATGGTCTCTATATTCCATACCACATATCTTCATGTGTATTCTTATACAAATACTACTTTGTTTAGATGATTGTATCATAATAAAGTTTCAACTGGTGTATTTTTTGTATAATTTGTGTATAATTTGAAAAAAAATTTTCAAATTTTTTGGTATGTAATATGCTTTACATATAACTATAAACTTATTGCTGGAGTGTCAATTTCTCTAGTAAAAAACTGCTGTGGCTTTGCTTAAAATTTCATTGAATCTATATTAATTATATTTTACTACTAAATATGACCTTAAAGCTAAGATTTATCCATTTTAAGGAATTTAGCTTATATTCCTAGATTTCTGAGAGCTGTTTTTTTTTTTTTTTTTTTTTTTAAATTTAATGGTAATCAAAGCTATGGTTTTTCCAGTAGTCATGTATGGACTATAAAGAAGGAGAGTTGGACTATAAAATCATGTTTGGACTATAAAGAGATATAGTTGGACTATAAAGAAGGCTGAGCACCAAAGAATTGATGCTTTTGAACTGTGGTGTTGGAGAAGACTCTTGAGAGTCCCTTGGACACCAAAGATATCAATCTTAAAGGAAATCAGTCATGACTATTCATTGGAAGGACTGATGCTGAAGCTGAAACTACAATATTTTGGTCACCTAATGTGAAGAATCGACTCACTGGAAAAGACCCTGATGCTGGGAAAAATGAAGGCAGGAGGAGAAAGGGATGACAGATGGTTGGATGGCATCACCCACTCAAAGGACATGACTTTGAGCAAGCTCTAGGCATTGATAATGGACAGAGAGGCCTGGGATGCTACAGTCCATGAAGTCACAAAGAGTCAGACCCGATTGAGTGATTGAAGTGAACTGAACTGAAATTTATTTAAAAATTAACAACACTTTGAGGGAATAATTTGGATTCTCTTCTTTCTTTGACTAACACAATGAAATTCATGAAAGCATAAAAAAGTTAAGCCAACTTCATTTGTTTCAGAATAAACCACAGTTGTTTATTTTGGCAATATTGGAAATAAAGAGCTCAAATCTCCTTCAGGAAGACATGCCTCAGAGAGCTGGGTCAATTAACAGTCTTGGATGGCACTTCTCTGAATGATATTGTCAAGCTTACCCTTGACTCTTCTAAGCTCATGAGTAAGCACCTGTGTGCCACGTGCTCAGTTGCTCAGTTGTGTCTCTTTGCAACCCCATGAAATGCAGCCCACCAGTCTCCTCTGTCCATAGGATTTTCCAGGCAAGAATACAGCAGTGGGTTGCCATTTCCTTCTCTGGTTGATGTTCCTGACCCTAGGGATCAAATTCTCATCTCCTGCATGGGCAGGTAGATTCTTTACTACTGTGTTACTTGGTAAGCTTACTTACTTACCTACATCTTACTACAAGATGCAGAATTCATTTCATGGACAACTCTTACTCTGAAGAAAACTTGTAAGAGTGATGCTGTGGTCAGGGATCTTATTATCCAATTCTTCCTTCTTTCTCGTCTTTGATAGACTGACCACTGCCTTAAGAATTTGCCTGCCTACTCCTTTTTCCTTCTTTGAAATCCTGGTGGCTATTTTCCTGAATAAACATTGTTCATAACAATATCATACATATTTAATATTATATATATATTAATATTATATATATATATATATATATATATATACATACTGTGGGACTTCCTGGATGGTTCAGCAGTAAAGACTCTGCAGAGATGAGTGCAGTGCAGTGCAAGAGATGCAGGAGATGCAGGTTTGATCCCTGGGTGGATAAGAACCCATAAAGTAAGAAATGGCAAAGCACTCCAGTATTCTTGCCTAGGAAACCCCATGGACAAAAGAGTTACAATCCAAAGCATCACAAAGAGCAGTACATGACTTAGCAACTGAGCACAAACATTTAATATTGTATCATTATATAAAATCCAGAAATATATACATATATGCTGTATTTAATTTAACTAGTATTTTAAGTATTTAAGACTTTTATATCTATATTAATTTAGGATGTTTATCTGAAGATTTTGCTTTTTAAAAAAAATCTGTCAAATTTTTACTGAAGTGTTATGCTATATATGCTTTAAATATATTTTTTTCTGAAAGAATTTGTGCAGAATAAGTGTTTATTGGTTCTTTAAATGTTGTTGTTTATGCTGTTATGCTGTGCTCAGTTTTGTCTCTCTCTTTGTGACACTTTGAACTGTAGCAGCCAGGTTCCTCTGTCTATAAGATTTCCCAGGCAAGAATATTGGAGTGGGCTGCCAGTTTCTTTTCTACGGTATCTACTCAATCCAGGGATCAAACTCACATCTCCTGTGTCTCCTACATTGCAGGTGGATTCTTTACCAACTGAGTCATCAAGGAATAGAATTCACCAGAAAGACATTTGAGCACAGAGTGTTCTTTATGAGAAAGTTTTAAATGCAGACTAAATTATTCAATATATACTGGTATCCTCAGATGATTTTTATTTCTTTTTGTGTTAGTTTGGATGGCCTGTATTACTAACAAGTGTGTACACTATGTTGACATAAATTTGCCATATCTTCTGTTTTTTTCCAATGGTTTTAGGACTTATGCTTATGTTGTTTCTTCCTTGTTTGGTCTACTACTTTATCAATTTTATGTGTTTATAACTTCTTTAAAATTAATTGGGCCATTGTATCTCTTATGTTGTCTCATGATATTTACTCTTTGGGTATATACATTTTTTTAACAGTAACTTAGGGTTTAGGACAGGTGTTTTTAATTTAACACAGTCTGCCTACAATTCATACTTTAACACTTCACATATAATGTAAGAAATTTTAAAAAAACAGATACTTTAATGTCCTTATTACTCTGTGCTATTGTTCCTTCTTATTTAAAACAGTCTCATAATTATTTTGGGGTTTTATGCATTTATTTTTATTTATTTATGGTTTTGGTCTTTGCATGTCTTATGTTTTATTATATGTTGAAAGCAAAGCTGCTATATCATTGAGAGTAAATTTTGTTGCTTTCCCTTAGAGAAATGTTGAAAATATTTTGCATGTATATGTGATAACTGTAGATGAGTCTAATGTTTTCAAGGATTACTTTTAAGCATTATTAGGAGAGATCTAAAATAAGTTTCTCTATAGGTAAATTTAGTACTAGAGATAAGATAAGACTCTTCTGGAATCTTATCTTAATCTCTCTGGTTTCAACAAAACCAGAGAGATTATTTCTCAGCCCTGTTTAGTATTCAGCAAATTGCTGGATGTCATTCTTATTTACCTTACTCTTCTCTAATACTCTAGTTCTCACATTCTAGCCACCTGAACCTTAACAAACTAATATATTATCCTCTAAAAAACAGCAAGACTGCTGTTCTATTTGTGTTTTTTTCTGCATTGTTCATAGTCTGGGAACTGTTTTCATGCAGAAACCTGAAGCAATCTAGAGGTAAGCTTGCTTGTCTGTCAGAAATTACAGTCTTGTGGTATCCATATCCCAATACCTGTAAACAGTAATTTTATGTATTTCTTTCAGTCATGTAGTAATTTACAAAGGGGCATAAAACCAGTACATATTATTTTAAAATCCAGAAGTAGAATTCCTGAATTATCTATTTTCTTTATTATCTTTTTATAATTTTAATACCAATGAGACAACCACATAAACTAGTTTATTAATGTAGAAGGAAATGGCACCCCACTCCAGTACTCTTGCCTGGAAAATCCCATGGACGGAGGGGCCTGGTGGCCTGCAGTCCATGGGGTCGCTAGGAGTTGGACACAGCTGAGTGACTTCACTTTATTTTTTCACTTTCATGCATTGGAGAAGGAAATGGCAACCCACTCCAGTGTTTTGTTTGGAGAATCCCAGGGACAGGGGAGCCTGCGGGCTGCCATCTATGGGCTCACACAGAGTCAGACAGGACTGAAGTGACTTAGCAGTAGCAGCAGTAGTTTATTAATGTTGCTGCTGCTGCTGCTGCGTCGCTTCAGTCGTGTCCAACTCTGTGCGAGCCCATAGATGGCAGCCCACCAGGCTCACCCATCCCTGGGATTCTCCAGGCAAGAACAGTGGAGTGGGTGGCCATTTCCTTCTCCAATGCATGAAAGGGAAAAGGGAAAGTGAAGTCGTTCAGTCGTGTCCGACTCTGCGACCCCATGGACTGCAGCCAACCAGGCTCCTCCACCTGTGGGATTTTCCAGGCAAGAATACTGGAGTGGGTGGCCATAGCCTTCTCCAGGTTTATTAATAACGCATCATAAAATTTAAAAATCCATCAGAGTCAGAAGATAGGACCTTTGCAAACAAGCCAGATGCCTTCAGATGCCCCTTCCCAATCACAGATCTTTTCTCTCTCAATAGTAATCATGATTCTGGTTTTTTGCTTTGTGTTTCCTTAATTTATGGGCTTCCCTGGTGGCTCAGACAGTAAAGAGTCCACCTGCGATGCAGGAGATCTGGGTTCATTTCCTGAGTCTAGAAGATCCCCTGGAGAAGGGAATGGCAACCCACTCCAGTATTCTTGCTGGTGAATTCCATGGGTAGAGGAGCCCGGCAGGCTACCGTTCATGGTTTTGCAAAGAGTTGGACAGGACTGAGTGACTAATAATTTCACATTTTAAATTAACTTTTTGATGAGACTCCTGTTATCATAATTCATTAAATGGATTACAAAATGTAGAAGAAAGTGGTAACATTAACTTAAACCCCTCCCCAAATAAGCAATCACTATGAAATATATTAAAATATCAGTAGTGAGGCTAAAAAACAACTAATGCTGAAAACCAGCAATTATTTTCTGTATATAGTTTTCTTTTTCATTTGCTTTATTCACCCAATCTACTTAAATACAATTCTACAAGTATTTCCAAGAAGAAGAAAAAATTCCAATGAAATATATGTGATAAACTAAGGCATGTCTCTGCAGCAACCCTCTCCCATGCCCTCCAGACTATGTTTTGTAAGCTACAAAATTAATCTCCATTGAGCATCCACATTCACAAAGGTTGCCAATCACCCCCAATCAAATGAGGATGCATGCATTGCTGCCCACCATCAGCCTCACTTTGCTTTCCATTCTCTCATTTATACTTATGTCCAGTTTCTCTCAGCCTTTATGCACTGTCCTCTCACCGCTGGCTTTTATTTAAGCGAGCTTTTCCTTGGCATCCAGGACTCAAATTATATGCTGTCTTCTCCAGGATAGTCAGAGGCCCTCTTGACACATAATATTCTGAATGTGCATCTACTATGGAGGAAAGTCACCAGTTAACATTTCTGTACCTGACCCGGAGATTGAACCCAGGTCTCCAGCATTGCATGCAGATTCTTTACCTTCTGAGCCTCCAGGACATTCTTCTATACCTGGCATTGCAGTGTAAATCCCTTGATGAAAGGATCATATTTTACTTATTACTGTATACAAATAGCCTGAAATATAATACATTGTTGATAAATCATTCTTCATTCAATACAAAAAGTACTTTTGGATTAACAGTTACTATTAAGCCATGACCCTACTGTTGTCAATATTTTTATCTTCATTTGCTTAGCTCGTTCTTTTTTTAAACTTTTTATTTTATATTAGAGTATAGCCAATTAACAATGTTGTAATAGTTTCAGATCGACAGCAAAGGAACCTAGCCATACATATGCATGTATCCATTCTTCCCTGAACTCCCCCCATCCAGTTAGCTCCTTCTTTTTACTTCAAGACCCCTCTGTCCTCCCACTCCTCCCACATGAAGTAAGTAGTGTGCTTACGATGCAAAATCCTATTCAGTTCACACCCATAACTCTCTCCCAACTCAGTTTTCTCTGTTTGTGCTTCAAAGCACAACTGTAATATATGTTGTTTATACCAAATTCTAAGAATTATTTCTAAAAATGCATTCCTCTAACGACTGAGGATTTATATTGACACCACACATTCAAATTTCAACAGGCATTTGCCATTCTATAGAAAATACAAAGTGACATTCAACTATACTCTGAGTTTGGATAATACACTTATCCTGGGTGCTAGATAGAATAAAAAATAAAAATAATGTGTATTCATCTGTAAAAGTCATCTTTTCTATATAAATGATAATATAGCCATCACAACACTTTATAGGTAAAAATCCAACGTAACAATTTTATGTGTCTTGAGTATGAAAATAGGGAAGTATTATTTCCTGGACAAAATCCAGACTGAGCAAAACAAATAACACTTTTTCACACAGTGATTCACCAGAATGTAACCTTTCAAAAAATTTTCCACTAAGAAAATACCCTACAGAGTGTATTGCAAAATAGCATGTCCCAGTATACAGCCAGAAGCAAAACTTATAGTGGGAAAGAGATTCATGCATTCTAATGAGCACATTATTAACACTGGCTTGGATTTCTTTCTGTGTCATTTCACTCAATCATCAGAGGACATCCTTGTAGCTCACTGAACAACTTAAGGAGAGATTAACATTTTCACCTTTTTGAATGAATTATCTGTACAACATGAATCATACACTAAGGAAGGAGAGTGATGGAAACCAAAGCAAAGATGTTTAAAATAATCTAAAAATCTAAGGACAAATCAATCTTATTTGTTCTCATTGGCTTAATGTACCATGCTGCTGTGTGCTGTGCTCAGCTCAGTTGCTCAGTCATTTCTGACTCTTTGTGACCCTATGGACTGTAGCCTGCCAGGCTCCTCTGTCCATGGGATTTTCCAGGCAAGAATACTGGAGAGGGTTGCCATTTCCTCCTCCAGGGGATCTTCTCAATGCAATGATAAAACCCACATCTCCTGCATTGGCAGGCAGATTCTTTACCACCCTGCCACCTGGGAAGCCCCAGTATACCATGCATTTTATCCTAAAGAAAATAATACATATTGTTCTAAAATGAGCTTCTCAATGTTGACCCCAAACAACATGGCTTTTGCATCTCTCAAGGTCTCATATGTTAGGCTTTTCAGCATCTCCCAGAATCTTCTGCTATGGTGGGACAGAGGTTTCCAGTTGGGCTAAACTATTAGGACACATTTCTATTTTTACCATTTCACTATTTTACATTATAGTTTGTGTGATGTAAAATTTACACCATTGTTGGTTCGTTATTACATGCATATGATTTATAAACAAAAATATACAAAGTAAATATGACTATTGCTATAAATGTATATATGTCTGCAAAATATTAGAATATCTCTGCTGAAGAAGATACCATTATGAATATACAACTATATTTTATAATTTGCAAACTCTCCCACCTGGTAAAAATCTACTTAGCTAATTCTTCCAAGTCTAAGCAAGAAACTCAAAGAGCACTGAGTCATAATTGCCTATAGTAAGATGTACTGTTTACCTGGTCTGCCCTAGCTTGATATCAAAATCTTAAGATAAAGTTTATATTGACTTGAATATGATTATTCATTCAACAATTCTTTATAAATAACCCACTTTGGATAAAGAATAATGTAATGCACTGAACATACAATGTAGATAAGACTGTCCTTACCTACCTGGGGCTTAATAATTATACTTGGTGAATGCTTAGGCTTGTAGATTTCTGAATAAAACAGAGGTTTAGGTGAGGGCACTTCATACTTTGTAATCTAAAGATAAGTATTGTTGTTGTTTAGTCACTAAGTTGTGTCCGATTATCTGCAATTCCATGGACTGCAGCATACCAGGCTTTCCTGTCATTCAGTATCTCCTGGAGTTTGCTCAAACTCGTGTCCACTGAGTCAATGATGCCATCCATCCATCTCATTCTCTGTCACCCCTTTCTCTTCCTGCCTTCAATCTTTCCCAGCATCAGTGTCTTTTCCAATGAGTCAGCTCTTTGTATCAGGTGGCCAAAGTATTGGAGTTTCAGCATCAGTCCTTCCAATGAATATTCAAGGTTGATTTGCTTTAGGATTGACTGGTTTCGTCTCCTTGCAGCCCAAGGGACCTCAAGAGTCTCCTCCAGCATCACAATTCAAAAGAATCTAACTAAGAAATACTAGTATAAAATATAATAGTTAGGCCAAGGCCGAAGTTCTACCCCTGGTCAGGGAACTAAGATCCAGAAGCTGTGCAACATGGCCAAAATATGAAAAAAAAAAAAAAATATATATATATATATATATATTTACTGAATATTCAGTAGATTTCTAAGAGTAGATTTCAATACCATTTGTACCCAGTGACATTATACAAGTACATTTTTAAAAAGCCAATGTTTAGCTAGATCCCAGAACTGAAAAAGACCTGAATTTTAATTTCAACTTTTAACATTTATTTTATATTGGAGTATAAGTGATAAATAATGCTGTTAATTTCAAGTGTACAGCAAAGTGACTCACTTATACATATACATGTATCTGTTCTTTTTCAAATTATTTTCCCGTGTAAGTTGCATAATTTTGAACAGAGACCCTTGTGCTATAGAGTAGGTCTTTACTGTTTTTCCACTTTAAATATAGCAATGTACACGTGTTGTGAATTCAGTTTTATAATAAATGTGTGATGTCAGTGAGAAAGTAAAATGTGTGTTCATAAGTCGCTTAGCATTTTGCATCCATCATTATTTCAGCATGACTTAACCTGAAATAAGTAATATAAAAATGATATTATGTTTTAAATTAAATTTATATTATCATTTCTGCAGGTTAAGATTCATGTTTGCAGCATGTAAATATAATGGTAAAAATTTTCAGTATTAGATCTCAATGGCTGATTTTGATAGGAGACTATGACAGGATCATTTTTATATTTGACATCAATCCTTCTGACTGCTCTGATGAAGGGATGGGACAAGGACAAGAGTCTTAAGCAGTGACATCTGTTAAGAAGTCAATCCAAATGAGTGATGATCAGTGCTTGGTTCTTGTTAACTGTACCGGATATATTAGAAATAAGGATAAATTAGAAACACATTGTACAAAAGGAGTGAACAAGGACTACCTTTGTATCTTGCAAATTTTCCTCTGTCAATATTTCCTAAAGTAAGGTCCCCATATCTATAGGCTCAATGCACTGCTGCTGCTGCTGCTGCTAAGTCGCTTCAGTCGTGTCGGACTCTAGTGAATATATTTTTGCTCAGTTTTCTATTCCTGAATTATACCACTGGTTTCCCCAGGTGGCGCCAGTGGTAAAGAATCTGCCTACCAAGGCAGAATACATAAAAGACATGGGTTCAATCCCTGGGTTGAGAAGGTCCCCTGGAGAAGGAAATGGCAACCCACTCCAGTATTCTTGGCTGGGAAATCCCATAGACAGAGGATCCTGGTGGGCCACAGTCCATGGGGACACAAAGATTTGGATATGATTGAGCACACATGCACACAAATTGATACTGTGAAGAGAAGGGTAGACATCCAGGCATCCCAGGGTCTGCTTTTTATTATTAATAACGTGTATACAGTCCTGGAGAATACTACAATATTTACTTTAGTTGCTTACTATGCTGTCTCTTATTAGTATAAATACTGCCAAGCATGACTTACACAGCAATGGATATCTTAGTGCACTTGAGTGTCTGAGACCTGTCTTCAAATTTTAAACATATCCAAATTTCATGCAGATTTTTCTAGCCAAGATTGTGTTTAGTTTTGTTTTCCTTAATTTATTTTTAATCTGCAAAACGTAAGCACTGTTGTGAGTGGGTGGGGCGAAATTGAAGAATGGATTCTATTTTCGGAAGCTTGAATGCTGACCCTTACAAGCCATTTTGTATGTGAGACTGAATGTGAACTAAAACTTAGAATTCATTGACATTGTATGTTTCAATCCCTACTGAAGATTAAGATATTTATCAGACTGAGTCTTTTAAATAGGGAGTTTTGCATCCAATGAAATCGTTTATCTATCTCTCAAAATTAAATACTCTGTTCAATAGATAAACTTCCAAAAGATGTCTCTAATAACAGCAAAGTAAAAGCTGATGGTGTGTATTCACGTTTTCATGTAAAATTTGGTCTTACTTGATTTCTTCATTTAATTTGCTACCAGCAGTGTTCTACATGCCTTGGTGCATATTAATACAATTTATTTGCGCCTGTTAATAGCATGTTTTCTTAAATAAATCACTTTGCTATTGTAGCATTATTTTCTCATTGAAATATTTAATTGGCTGGACATATTGCTTCAATAATTATCACACTGTCATTTCTTTAAGAAAGAATGGAAGGCTTGAAAATAATTTGATTTACCAATAATTATGCTACAAACACATTTCCCAACGAGGGCAATAATTAAGTCCCTGCTAACCAATAAGATGGTTTTGCAGAATGAATGAATCGCTTTCCTAAATATTTTAATTGGTTCACTAAAAATATGCTGAATGAGGAAAAGAGTAAGGGTTATCTTAAATATCATAAGGGGTTTCTTTGCATTGATTCATCTTTCCAACCCAAGGATTGAATCCGCATCTCCAGGGTCTCCTGCACTGGGAACAAGATTCGTTACTACTGAGCCATCATCAGCCCAGGGCTCAACCCGGGTCTCCTCTATCGGGAGTGTGGTCTTAGCCACTGGACCACCAGGGAAGCCCAATGTTCTTTTCATTTTACACTTCTTCTTTTTCTATGTAGATAAGTCATTTTAAAAATAATAACCCATAATTTGATTTACTTTTCTAAATTATAGAAATTTCTTGAAATTAATGTATTTTTGAAAATAGCAATTTCTATCAAAATTTAGTCTCTAACAAAAATATATATCCTCATATTTTATTAATAAAACATCTATGGAAGATTTAATAATATAAGCCAAGGGCTGTGTGAACAAGGAACAGTCGTGTTGCCCATTTCCAGATCTGGGCATAAACATTTTTAATGAGTGCCACAGACTTTTTCCCCAGAAATAATAAGCATAATTTTTAAATAAGAATATATGATGTTTATATAAATTACTTATTTAAAAAATCTGATGTAAATTATGTCTCATTAAAGCATTGGGTAGTTGTAATTCCAAGAATGTGAGTAAAATGCTAATGTTCAGTCATTAGTAAAATAAGAAAGGAAAAATTACCACATAAGAAACATATGGGATCAAAATCTTTCTAACAGAAATAAAATATAAACATAACACAAGATGTCAATAACCACAGCTTTTTAAAAATAATCTAATTCAAAATTATAGGATAGAAAATTGTGCTCTTTCTTCAAAACACAGGTTTTACTCAGTATTAATGTTTGTAGGAGGTGGCATTCAGATGAAGGATTAAATTGAAGTTCCATCTGCCTGAATTTAGAAGTTATTAACAATATTAAAATGCCTTAGTACTCTGGTTTAGAAAAAGAGGGTGTATACACCTGTGTCCTGTCTGACATTGCTTTTTTGCCGAAATGAAATTATGGATGAATTGTCGCTAATAGAAATGTTCACTGCAAAAAATAGAATGCTGCTGAGTGCACCAAGGCATTCACCACTATCAGAAATGTAAAATATCACTCTAGAAAATGCCATTTTAATGTAGCATAAAATAATGCAATTTAATCTCTAAGCAGGTGTGACACTAATAGGAAGTGAGTATAGTTACTCCTCAATCTCATTCAGTCAGCAATCTCTATAATATTTACTTTATTATGAATGTGTTATTTTATTACATCAACTGATTCATTCATTTATAAGGCTAGCCTTTTCATTTCCCTATAAACTGTACATTATATTTGCAATTAAGAGAAAAAGTATTTGATGAATAAGGCTTTCTCATACATTAAACTGTTGAAATGGCAAATAAGAATATTCTGTACCAGATGGTCAAAGATGGTCAGCCGAAAGTAAAGCTTTCTCTGAGTTAGATTAAGGATGTAATTCCTGATAGGGAGCTATGTCCAATAACTATATATTAACTAGCTGTCCAATACTATATTTTAATACACAAACTTTATGATTGGTAGCATATTTTATTTAAATTGAGACTATTTCCATGTGTTTCAGTACGTCTTTTATCATACCAAGATGCTAAAATGTATTTATAACTGAAATTTTTGTCACCTAGCTAATATAAAATTGTGGTTTAAATTTTACAGATGTCAACTCTATCATGGAGAAATCACAGTTATACATCATATTTTCTTTACCAATATTTGCTGTTTTTAAAATACAAATGAACTTTATGTATTTATGTCACTGACAAATGATTTCCTGAGTCTTTAAAATGAAAATTCAGATGCAAGTTTATGGAAAAATGGATATAAACTCAAATATATTCTGAATTATACACTTTCAAAATGTATTTATATTTTTCCAATAAATGTACCCATACTTTAAAATAGAAATACTCTTTAAAAATTTATATATCTATGACATATATATATATGTGTATATATATACACATACATATTTATTTTTGCCCATACATATGTATTTTAATACAAGTAAAGACAGATGAAGATTACATAGAATTTTTAAAAAGTTACCATCTATAAAATTTAGATCAAATCTAACATAAAATAAAAACATCAATATAGATAATTTGAAAGTTAAAAGGATATCCAACTGCATACTCCTCTTAATGAACAATTTTTAATATCATAAAAATGAGTATATGGGATAACTATTTTTCTTTTATTCCTGACACTATACTTCTCTATATCAGTCTTTGGGAGGTGACTGTCTATCAACTGTCTTGTATTTTTGTATGTCCTGTCTCACATGCTAGTAAAGTAATGCTCAAAATTCTCCAAGCCAGGCTTCAGCAATACGTGAACCATGAACTTCCAGATGTTCAAGGTGGTTTTAGAAAAGGCAGAGAAACCAGAGATCAAATTGCCAACATCTGCTGGATCATGGAAAAAGCAAGATAGTTCCAGAAAACCATCTATTTCTGCTTTATTGACTATACCAAAGCCTTTGACTGTGTGGATCACAATAAACTGTGGAAAATTCTGAAAGAGATGGGAATACCAAACCACCTGACCTGCCTCTTGAGAAACCTGTATACAGATCAGGAAGCAACAGTTAGAACTGGAATTGTAACAACAGATTGGTTCCAAATAGGAAAAGGAGTATGTCAAGGCTGTATATTGTCACCCTGCTTATTTAACTTCTATGCAGTGTACATCATGAGAAACACTGGGCTGGAAGAAGCACAAGCTAGAATCAAGATTGTTGGGAGAAATATCAATAACCTCAGATATGCAGATGACACCACCCTTATGGCAGAAAGTGAAGAGGAACTAAAAAGCCTCTTGATGAAAGTGAAAGTGGAGAGTGAAAAAGTTGGCTTAAAGCTCAACATTCAGAAAACGAAGATCATGGCATCTGGGCCCATCACTCCATGGGAAATAGATGGGGAAACAGTGGAAACAGTGTCAGACTTTATTTTTGGGGCTCCAAAATCATGGCAGATGTTGACTGCAGCCATGAAATTAAAAGCCATTCAAATGCTAAGGGTACAATGGAAAATCTGCCCCCAATTTCTCTCTAGCTTTTAGAGTTCCTGAAATCTAATCCTGTGAACACCCTTGAACCTTGCCTCAACCTCTCTGAACTCTCATCACACATGTTAAATGAAGGACTAGGTCTATGTGACTCTCCTGATCCCTTCCAGCTTCAAAGGTTTGTAATTCCATGATATTTTTCATTTGAAATTGGGGTACCATAGAAAACAAAGTCATCTCAAATGTATTCCAGGCATAAAGTAAGAATTTCTAGAACCACTAATGCTTTCCGGTTGAAGTTTCTCTAAAATGTTGACAGATGTGGAGAGAGCATTATCGAAGGCTTAATTTTACATTTGCATTCAGATCTGCTGTTGCAATGGGGGCATTTTTATAAAATAAAAATGTGTTACTGCTGTTCTTGGGAAAAAAAATAAAAGATGCTTACTCCTTGGAAGGAAAGTTATGACCAACCTGGACAGCATATTGAAAAGCAGAGACATTACTTTGCCAACAAAGGTCCGTCTAGTCTAGGCTATGGTTTTTCCAGTGGTCATGTATGGATGTGAGAGTTGGGCTGTGAAGAAAGCTGAGCACCGAAGAATTGATGCTTTTGAACTGTGGTGTTGGAGAAGATTCTTGAGAGTCCCTTGGACTGCAAGGAGATCCAGCCAGTCCATTCTAAAGGAGATCAGCCCTGGGTGTTCATTGGAAGGACTGATGTTGAAGCTGAAACTCCAATACTTTGGCCACCTCATGCGAAGAGTTGACTCATTGGAAAAGACTGATGCTGGGAGGGGTTGGGGACAGGAGGAGAAGGGGACGACAGAGGATGAGATGGCTGGATGGCATCACTGACTCGATGGACATGAGTTTGAGTGAACTCCAGGAGTTGGTGATGGACAGGGAGGCCTGGCATGCTGCGATTCATGGGGTCGAAAAGAGTTGGACATGACGGAGCGACTGAACTGAACTGAACTGATGAGCAAAGAAACACTGTCTTTGCCATAAAATACATTTTCAAGGGTGTTTTTAGAGAAATTAGTTTTGGAAGACAAAGATAATGACTGTCTTTGGAGCAAATAGCAGGTGTGTGTTTACTGTCCAGTATAGTAAAGGTAGGTCACTTCCTGGAACAAAGAATAGACATGCTTACCACCCATTACAAAGGATTCAAAGAAGCAAACAGAGTGAAATAGAACTAGTAGATTCAGAGAATAGGCTGACCATTCCAAGATGGAAGAGGGGTTGTGGGTGGCCAAAATCAGTGTAGGGGATAGGCCAAGAGGTATAAACTTCCAGTTTCAAAATAAGCCATGGGGATTTAACATACAACACGGGGACTACTGTCAAATAACATCGTACTGCAAATGTGAAAGTTGCTAAGAGAGTAAATCTTAAACACCACACATACATACACAAAAAAAGTTTTGTAGCTCTGTATGAATGCATATGGGCTCCCCAGGTGGCACTTGTAGTCAGTAATCTGCCAATGCAGGTGATGCAAGAGATGCAAGTAAATCCCTGGGTCCAGAAGGTCCCCTGGAGGAGGGCACAGTTACCCACTCCAGTATTTTTTCTTGGCTGTAGAATCCCATGGACAGAGGAGGCTGGCAGGCTACAGTTCATAGGGTTGCAAAGAGTTGGACATGACTGAAGTGACTAACACACAAGCATGGTGACATACGGTAGCAAGAATTATTGTGATGACCATTTTGAAATCTATATAAATGTCAAATCATTGTGTTATACACCTGAAACTAATATAATTTTGTCAATTATAATTCCAAAAAATATTTTTAAAATTTTAAAAATGTCAGACTGCCCAAAACACTGAATACAAACCAGTGTGTATGCAGGCACTTACATGGGCCTACCTGCATCTCTACCGTGGGACTCAGGGGTGGGGACAGGGGGCAAGGGAAACTGAGGGCAAGGTGCCAAAGTTCATGATGCTTGCTGTGCCATTAGTGATAAAGGTCTTTGCCTCTGTCCTTAATTTCTTGTGACGCATGTCAGCATCCATGAAGCTGTGTCAGGCTAAACTGTTAGCTTGAAGATCGGAAAGATCCCAGATCCATAATGTTAACTTTGTCTGTGAGGATGGGATGTTGGCAGAGGCAGAGCTTCCAGGAAGAGCTGTTGGACAGCCCTGAGGAGTGGGTTCAGGAATATAAGACACTTTCAGAGATCTGTTAGTGGATGCTCTCAGCTCGGTGAAAAGTGCATAGCTGGGGATGGAGAGAAGGTTGGGTTATCCACTGTTATACCTGCTAATGAATAAGAGTTAAATTGATGTGGAGGGGCTGAGCAGTGAGAGGTGTGATTTAAGTGAGAGGTGTGATTTAAATGTGCTGCTCAGATGGTGTCTTTGGTTTTAGGTTCTGGGTAGACAGAAGAAAGGTCGAAATTATGACTTTGGGTCATCAAGCCTAGAGGTCCAAACCAAAAAGCAAAATGACTGTGGCTGCTGACCCCAGGAGTCTCCAAAATGAAAATAAACACCAAAAGTTATTGCTGGTGTCCAGTCACTAAGTCGTGTCCGACTCTTTGTGACCCCATGACTGCAGCATGCCAGGCTCCACTGTCCTCCACCATCTCCCAGAGTTTGCTCAAATTCATGTCCATTGACTCAGTGATGCTATCCAACCATCTCATCCTCTGCTGCCCTCTTTTCCTTTTGTCCTTAATCTTTCCCAGCATCAGGGTCTTTTCCAAAGAGTCGGCTCTTCCCATCAGGTGGCCAAAGTATTGGAGCTTCGGCTTCAGCATGAGTTAGTATGCAGTAAAGAGCTTTGAGTCAATCAAAGACTTTAGAAGTTCATTTGGTTAAGGTTTAAGTGGTAAATAGGCCAAGAAAACTGACAGGAAGTGTGCCAAGCCTATTAGTATGAAGCCCCTCTCTACTTCTTCATTCCCTGATCTTTCCATCCTTCCTAACTAGAGCTCAGTTGCTTTAAAGAGAAAGATGATTGAAGTGTAAATGAGCTCTCCTTGTTCCTGGAAGAGACAGAAGGTCATCCAGGTATGCTGGTGAAGAGGAGGGATGGAAACTGTTATAGCTTTGCTGGGTACAGGTACCAAAGTCACCACACAAGCAGGTTTAGGAGGGAAGAAGACATGAAAACTCAACGGAGGGAAATTAGGTTAAGGGGACGGTGGAGAAGGGAAGCTAAGGTGACTTTGTGGGTGGGCATCTAGAGCAAATTCAGTAGACTGCTATTCTAATGTTCTCTGCTGAATATACAAGTAGCAGTGATGTGTTTTGTGTTTGCACATCCTTGGGACATATGGATTAGAGAAGATTCTCCCACTCAGGGTTTGCCACTCTGAGAAGTGTTAGGGAAGTATCACACTTGCTCCCCACCACCACCTTCAACCTGTTCCATCCCCAAGAATCAAAGGGGAACAATGTAGTAAACCCAGGAAAAAAGAGAAACGAATCAGTTTTATTTAACTTCCTAATGGCTGCTGGAGTACTGAGAGCCCGTCCCCTGTGCAACAGTGCCCCCTATTGGACACAGCCACCAACTCCAGCACTAGTGGTGTGGTGCTTTTAGATGCTTAGTTGTATCTGAGTCTTGAGACCCCACGGACTGTAGCCCCCCAGGCTCCTCTGTCTATGGGATTTTCCAAGCAAGAATACTGGAGTGGATTGTCATTTCCTTCTCCAGGGGAGCTTCCCAACCCAGGGATTGAACCCCAGTCTTTTGTGCTGCAGATGGTCTCTTGTATTGCAGGCAGATTCTTTACCGACTGACTGAGCTATCAGGGGAACTGTCTTTTGGAGGGGAAAAATTGCTTCAGTGGGTATTTATATGAAAAAAGCGGCAGCTATCTCTTTGGGAGAAGATTTGCTTCCCTGGTGGCTCATATAGTAAAGAATTTGACTGCAATCCAGGTTCAATCCCTGGGTCTGGGTTTGATCCCTGGGTCTGGAAGATCCCCTGGAGAAGGGAATGACAACCCACTCTAGTATTCTTTCCTGGAGGATGCCATGGACAGAGAAGCCTGGCAGGCTACAGCCCTTGGGGTCACAAAGAGTTGGACACGATTGAGTGGACTAACACTTTACCTCCACTGCAGTACTTGAATGAGAACCACTGGATCAGAAAAGCTCTTGATTTACAGAGGTTCCCTTAAATGCCTGGGACTGGTTCACTGGTGGTTTAGCTTAGCTGAAACCCAAGGTTATCTATGAGACTGCTGCACAATTCAATGTAAGCACCAGGTAGGAAGAGCCAAAAATTGATTTGAGTTCAGTGTTCAGTCAACAGAACTTAGGATCATTCTCCAAGTGCTGGTAGATGTGAAGTTTGGCAAAATTTGTCACAGTTTCACTTATCCTTGGGTTTCGCTGTTGCTCTCTCTGAGTCTATCATTTACAAAACTACAGATTGGCCAGTTAAACATTCCCCTCTTAAGAGCTGCAAAATGGAAACAAACTGTTGCTATTGATTGAACAGTCTGTGTCATTCACGTAGATGTCTTTTTAGAAATACAACTGATTGGGATGTTCTTGGAGCCTGCTCTACCTACTCAGATTGCCACTTCTGATAACTAACTAGATCCATCTTCCTGGAGGACTGAGTAACAGATCCATCATAGCAAGGGCTATGATACGATGCAGAGGCCCCCACTGCACACGAGATGTGTGACTCCTAAAAAGTGCCTGGCCATGGAGGCTGACTCATCACATAAAGAGTAATCCTAACCCACTGTGGCAGTCTTTGCCCTCCTCTCTGGACTTCCAATAGTGACTTTTCAATGTTAATTCTTTTTCAGGTTGCAGTGCTAGTTGTTTCTTTTTCTTTTTCTTTTTTTAATCCAATCATCTGACTCCAGCAGTGACCTCCTGTCCTTGGAAACTTACCTGTGTTATGATTTTGACTCTTCAGATCATTTGCAGCCTGTTTTGTCTTTTCTCATAAAAGCCCCTGAACAAAGGGTTATTAGTAAAGAGTAATGAGGAATACAAAAATCTATTTTTGGACATTATAAAAACCTAAACAATTAACTAAAAATGATTTCTGACTCTATTGTCTTCCTCACTTCCTTTTCCCCACATCTCAAAAAGTCTGAGTGAATGCATGCATAACCCCAAATAAGGATGGTCTCCTCTCAGTTAAATGGTAAATGTATTATTGACTTTTCCTCATTCTATCTCACTCTCCCCCAACTTTGGTACTCCTCGAGGGACTTTGGTAAGCATTCTAGATTTTCTGTGGGGAATCAAAGAGATTACATATTTGGGAAAAAGTGAAGCAGAACTAGAAAATCCAACTGTCAAGGCCCAAGGTTTAAATCATCTGGATAATCAGTTTGGATTTACAGTAGCCTTGATTATTACAGTAGTCCTCAACTAAACATTGGCAAGCAAAGTTAATTTCTGTTGTCATGGAGAAGAACATTATCAGATAAAACAGAGAAGTCTTATCTAACCTATATAAAGATCTAAAAATCGATAAGAAAAATTTTGATAAATAATGGAAGAAATAGCAAAAGCTCCAATGAGAATCTTTCAAAAGGTGTCCAGATGGCTAATAAATCTATGAAAAGGCATTACAACAAATCTAATAGTATTTCTTTTAAAAATGGAGAAGAAGAAAGAGTTAATATCGGCTTCTTGTTATTCAGTTACTCAGTTGTGTTGACTCTTTGTGACCCCGTGGACTGCAGCACGCCGAGCTTCCCTGTCTTTCACCATCTCCTGAAGATGAATATCAGCTTGGCAAGGGTGAATTATTAATAGAAGTGAAAATTCAAATATCCACTTTAGAAGAATATTCAAAATTACCTACTAAATTTCAACATATGCATATCCAATGATCTAGTAATTTCACCTTATATGTATTCCCCCAAATATACATACACACATATGCATACATATGAATATCCATAGCATAATTATTCACAGCTGTCAAAACTGCAATAACATTTTCATCAAATGTAGAACAAACATGGTACATGCATGAAATAAAATTCTATGCAACAATGAAAATGAACTCATTATTACTACTCACAACTATAAGCCTCATATGAATGACTCACACACATAAAAAGAAGTGAAAGAAAGTGGACGCTAGGCGATGCCTACGTTGTGATGTCACTTGTTCATGGTTCAAAAAGTGGAAAACTCATGCACGATTTTGAACGTCAGCACATTGATTATCTTTGGGGTGGAGGGAGAAGTAATTTGGGAGAACAAATGTTGGTTTCTGAGATCCCATTACTAGTCTAATATTTGACATGGTTTATAGTTATAATGGGGTGTTCACTCTGTGAGTACTGAATTACTAGTTATGATTTCTGCTTTTATTTCTTGTAAGTTATACAGACATAAAATTTTTAAAAATATTAAAAGCAAAATTATAAAATTTTCAGGAAGTGGCCAAAAATGAACTCTATTAAGGGCTGACAACAGAAGTCTTAATGCACATACCCAGATTTGAGTTTTCCTAGAAATTGGACATTTTTAGAACAATGTGGGAAAGTTAAAATGTATGAAGAACTATGCTGTATGTCAATGAACATGGGATACACTTGATGTCATGGCTTGGAAAGAACCTGTCTTTGACAAACCTATTATTGGAGAAGAAGATCCATTGTGAGGGATATAAAATCCTGCATGGCCAATCAGAAACTGAGAAGACTCTGCTGATCCTTGGAAGCTTCTTTCATGATTTTGCAAAATCAAATCCAGTACTAAATAGGTGAACCAGATTTTCATTGATACTAACACTAATATTAACATTAATTGAGTTTTTATTATGTAAAAAATTAAGACAGAATAAATTACAAATTCAAAGTGCCTATCTTGTGAAGCAGCTATTAGTAATGTCTCTATTTTATAGATAAATAAGTTGAGGCACAATGAGAGCAAAATGCCACATATTGGTTAATTATGGGGAAGAAAGAAAGAGAAATCATATCTAGTACAGCTAGATTTTTTTGGCAATACTTATTTTGAAAAATTGTATTACATTATGGCTTAATGAAACACAGCATGTCAAATGACCAAAATAAATAAATAAATAAAAATCTAATTTAATCAACAAAGCAGGCTTTTTTATTCTCACTAATTTCATAGCATTTAGTTTGAAGGACATAATTTTAGGTGGAAATTATAATGTTCTCAATTTGAACATCATATTAACACCAAAGTAACAAATGTTATATTAAAACTCTATTAAACTAATATTCATATAGTAATAAAATTTATTTGTAAATCATCAAAAAATAGAGTTATTACTGGCACATTTTTGAAGGCAAAAGTAATGCCACAGTTATAGCCAACAAATAGCAACTTAGCAAAAAAAAAAAAAAAAGCTGATACTGTTTGCCCTTTTAAAGTATTTTCTGAATCATCGTCTTATTGATATAATTATTGGAGGGAGACAGATTGCTTTATTCTTTCTCTTGTGCTAGTGTTGATTCCTGTAATTAATTCTGTAGCTCATCCTCAATGATAATAAATCATTTTTCCTGTAGGTTGGGTATGATTTAATAAACAGTTTTGAGGGGAAGGGAGAATGAGATTGGACTCACTGCTTTCATATCTTTCTTTTTTTATATGTAGCATAAAAACTAAATACCTTTAAATATGTAAAGAGAGGAGTAAATCACCTCTGAGAAGAACTGCACACATGATAAGGGCCAATTTCAGTTCTTCTTAATAGCAAAATTTTTCTAAGTACAGTTTGCTTTTGTAATAGATGCTGATTACACACTTTGGGTCAGCATCTCCATGGGCTACTTGGATTTGGGTGCACCTAGGATTCAGGACTGAAGAAGGCAGTGGCACCCCACTCCAGTGTCCTTGCCTGGAGAATCCCATGGATGGAGGAGCCTGGTAGGCTGCCGTCCATAGGGTCGCACAGTCGGACACGACTGAGGCAAATTAGCAGCAGCAGCAGGATTCAGGACAGGACTTCCTTGGTGGCTCAGATGGTAAAGAATCCACCTGCAATGTGGGAAACCCGGTTTTGACCCCTAGATTGGGAAGATCCTCTGGAAGAGGGCATGGCAACCCACTCCAGTATTCTTGCCTGCCTGTATAATCCCCATGGACAGAGGAGCCAGGAGGGCTACAGTCCATGGGGTCACAGAGTCAGACACTACTGAGTGACTAAGTGTGCACGCGCACACATATGCACGCACACACACACCCACACACAGGATTCAGGACAGAATAACCTAAGAATTGACTGAGGCTTTAACAGAGAGGGCTTCAATTCCAGTCTTTGAACCATTGTCATATAATAATTGTGGGTAAGTTATTTATGTATTAAAAAGCCCTGCATGTAATAGCACAGTCCATTTCTTTTTCTTTTCCACTTATGAAAAATCAATAAGCAGAAAACTCAGTAAAATAAAGTTGGGAGGCCAGATGGGGGAGCTCTCATGCCCTGAAACAATAATAGAACTGGACAGGGAAAACAAAGATGGCTCTTCTTTCCTGGCAACAATTCAGCCAACAAAAGTCATGTTTGTTTACTATAGTCCTCTCAACTTTCTGTACCCTCTATCAAAGCATTCTCTTTCCCTTGCCTTCAAAGACTTCCAAGTAGCTTGCCATGGTGGCAGACCCCAAATTGCAATTCCCTGCAGATCCTAAATAAACCTATCTTTGCTGGAGAAATAATGGGCAATCTACTTGTTTTAGGTCCACAGACTATAATTATCACTATTGTGGTTTATTACAATAATGTAGTAATTTCCCTTATTATACACTATCTTGCTTCAGTCGTGTCCAACTCTGTGCGACCTCATAGACGGCAGCCCAGCAGGCTCCCTCGTCCCTGGGATTCTCCAGGCAAGAACACTGGAGTGGGTTGCCATTTCCTTCTCCAATGCATGAAAGTGAAAAGTGAAAGTGAAGTCGCTCAGTCGTGCCCAACTCTTAGCGACCCCATGGACTGCAGCCTATCAGGCTCCTTTGTCCATGGGACTTTCCCAGCAAGAGTACTGGAGTGGGATGCCATTGCCTTCTCCAACCTTATTATATCACAAGACTAATCAGATGAAGTGTATCACTTGCTATTACAAAGCAACCAGGCTTTATTATTATATCAATGAAAATTTATGTTTTTTAATTTTTTTCCATTACCTAATCTGATAGAATTAAGAAAAACAAAATCTTTGTTATTGTCTTGCTGCTTCTCTTGGGTGATTGGAATGTTTAATTTAGCGGCATCCTTTCTCCCAAGTAGGTTATCATTCACCAGACTTTGTCATTCAGTGGAGAGTGACTCACTGAAGAATCAAGATTTTCAGACTGTTTTCAAACTATTTCCTCTAAAGCCAAACATGACTGAAAATAACATGTCTTTGACTCCAGTACAAGAGTTAAACTTGGGTACATTCAATGCCCTTGAAATGACTACTTGAGTGTTTAAAGACCACCCACCTGGAAGTATAACATGCCAAGAGTAAGAAGAAGACTAATTGTGCACTTAAACCACCATGTGGTGGCTAATATATTTCCTTAAGGGAGCACAGAGAGCTGCAATTGAAAATTATTTCTGACTTACAAGAATGAAAATAACTTGCCTAAAACTCAAACATAGTTTGCAGTAAAAATGTGTTTGATAGAAATACAGCAGGAAGAGGAAAACAACTCTGTTGTTTTGCCCCCTCAAGCAAAACAAACAACAAAAAAATTCAATTTGTTTTTATGCTAATTGAGGAAAGACATCAGCAATCAAGCAGTGCTGTTTTTATTGTGTATTTGTATCTGCAAGGAAAAAAACAGATAAATAATACAGCTTCATTCTATCTCAACATATTTTGCATCATGTTTACAAAATGACTGATGAAACCAGATGTCATTATTCCATAATATCCTCTAATAGTTCACATTATATAAATACATATGTGTATATGTTTCTGTGGTTCTTTTTTCAAGTAAAATAACTCTGCTTCCTACAAAAACAAGGTGCAATTTCAGTATAGAAACAAGTGGTGTACATACTTTATGTGCAATTTTCCACCTTGTATTTGCAGGCAGTAATGTGATAATACATGCTCGCCCATTTGTTTTTCTTTTATCATCTTGCCTAAAACATTAAAGAAGTTCGTATATATTTGTTTTAATATCCAAGGTGCTTAAACAGCTTCAAGTTATTGATGATTTTTAATTTCTATTTTCAAGGAAAAATTGAATTATCTGAAACAATATGATTAAAGTTTGGATTGAACACTGTCTACATGTTTCACTTATCATTTTACTAACTGTAGAATTCTGAGTAGAAACAAAAATGAAATTTCATAGATAAGAGTTAGCATAAAATTGCAGGTTTGTATGAGGAAAGTCCTTGGAGAAGGGAATGGCAAACCGCTTCAGTATTCTTGCCTTGAGAACCCCATAAACAGTGTGAAAAGGCAAAAAGATAGGACACCAAAAGATGAACTCCCCATGTCAGTAGGTGCCCACTGGAGAAGAGTGGAGAAATAACTCCAGAAAGAAAGAAGAGACGTAGCCAAAGAAAAAACAACACCCAATTTTGGATGTGACTCTTGAAGGAAGCAAAGTTTGATGCCGTAAAGAGCAATATTGCATAGGAACCTGGAATGTTAGATCCATGAATCCGGGCAAATTTGGAAGTGGTCAAACAGGAGATGGCAAGAGTGAATGTCAACATTTTAGGAATCAGAGAACTAAAATGGACAGGAATGGGTGAATTTAACACAGATGACTATTATATCTACTATTGTGGGCAAGAATCCCTTAGAAGGAATGAAGTACCCATCATAGTCAACAAGGGAGTCTGAAATGTAGTACTTGGGTACAATCTCAAAAACAATAGAATGATCTTTGTTCGTTTACAAGGCAAACCATTCAATATCACAGTAATTCAAGTCTATGCCTCAACAAGTAATGCTGAAGAAGCTGAAGTTGAACAGTTCTATGAAGATCTACAAGACCTTGCAAAAGTAACACCCCAAAAAAGATGTTCTTTTCATTATAGGGGACTGGAATGCAAAAGTAAGAAGTCAAGAAATACCTGGAGTAACAGGCAAACTTGGCCTTGGAGTACAGAATGAACCAGGGCAAAGATTAATAGAGTTTTGCCAAGAGAATACACTGGTAATAGCAAACACCCTCTTCCAACAACACAAGAAAAGACTACATATGGACATCACCAGATGGTCAACACGCAATCAGATTGATTATATCCTTTGCAGCCAAAGATGGACAAGCTCGATACAGTCAGCAAAAACAAGACCGGGAGCAGACTATGGCTCAGATCTTGAACACTTCATTGCCAAATTAGACTTAAATTGAAGAAAGCAGGAAAAACCACTAGACCATTTAGGTACGACCTAAATCAAATCCCTTATGATATACAGTGAAAGTGACAAATAGATTTAAGAGATTAGACCTGATAGACAGAGTGCCTGAAGAACTATGGAAGAAGGTTTATGACATTGTACAGGAGGCAGTGATCAAGACAATCCCCAAGAAAAACAAATTCAAAAAAACAAAATGGCTGTCTGAAGAGGCTTTACAAATACCTGTGAAAAGAAGAGAAGCAAAAGGCAAAGGATAAAAGGAAAGATATATCCATCTGAAGTCAGAGTTCCAAAGAATAGCAAGGAGAGATAATAAAACCTTACTTTGCAATCAATAAAAAGAAATAGAGGAAAACAATAGAATAGGAAAGACTAGAGATCACTTCAAGAAAATTAGAGATACCAAGGGAACATTTCATGCCAAGATGGGAACCATAGAGGACAGAAGTGGTATAGACCTAAAAGAAGCAGAAGCATTAAGAAGAGGTGTAAAGAATATACAGAACTATACAAAAAAGATCTTCACAACCCAGATAATCACAATGTTGTGATCACTTACCTAGAGCCAGACATCCTGAGTTCGAAGTCAAGTGGGCTGTAGAAAGCATCTCTAAGAACAAAGCTAGAGGGCATGATGGAATTCCAGTTGAGCTATTTTAAATCCTAAAAGATGATGTTGTGAAAGTGTTGCATGCCAGAAAACTTGGAAAACTCAGCAGTGGGCACAGGACTGGAAAAGATCAGTTTTCATTCCAATCCCAAAGAAAGGCATTGCCAAAGAATGTTCAAAATGTACCAAAATTGCACTCATTTTGCATGCTAGCAAAGTAATGCTCAAAATCCTTCAAGTTAGCCTTCAACAGTTTGTGAACTGCGAACTTTCAGACATTCAAGCTGGATTTAGAAAAGGAACAAGGAACCAGAGATCGAATTACCAACATCTCTTGGATCATAGTGAAAGGAAGGGAATTCCAGAAAACATCTACTTCTGCTTTATTGACTATACCAAAGCCTTTGACTGTGTGGATAACAAACTGAAAAATTCTTAAAGAGATGGGAATACAAGACCACCTCACCTGCCTCCTGAGACATAGTATGCATGTCAAGAAGCAACAGTTAGAACTGGACATGGAACAACAGACTGGTTCCAAATCGGGAAAGGAACATGTGAAGGCTGTATATTGTCACCCTGCTTATTTATCTTATATGCAGAGCACATCATGAGAAATGCTGGGCTGGATGAAGCACAAGCCGGAATCAAGATTGCCAGGAGAAATATCAATAACCTCAGATATGTAGATGACACCACCGTTATGGCAGAAAGTGAAGAACTAAAAAGCCTCTTGATCAAAATGAGAGGAGAGTGAAAAAGTTGGCTCAAAACTCAACTTTCAAAAAACTAAGATCATGGCATCTGGTCCAATCATTTCATGGCAAATAGATGGGGAAAGAATGGAAACAGTGACAGACTTTATTTTGGGGGGCTCCAAAATCACTGCAGATGTTGACTTCAGCCATGAAATTAAAAGACATTTTCTCCTTGGAAGAAAATCTATGACCAACCTAGACAGCATATTAAAAAGAAGAGACATTACTTTGCCAACAAAGTTCCATCTAGTCAAAGCTATGGTTTTTCCAGTAGTCATGTATAGATGTGAGAGTTGGACTATAAAGAAAGCTGAAATCCAAGAAATTGGTGCTTTTGAACTGTGGGGTTGGAGAAAACTCTTGAGAGTCCCTTGAACTGCAAGGAGATCCAACCAGTCCATCCTAAAGGAAATCAGTCCTGAACATTCATTGGACGGACTGTTGCTGAAGCTGAAACTTCGGTACTTTGGCAATCTGATTTGAAGAGCTGTCTCGTTTGAAAAGACTCTGATGCTGGGAATGATTGATGGTGGGAAGAGAAGGAGACAACAGAGGTTGAGATGGTTGGATGGCATCACCGACTCAATGGACATGAGTTTGAGTAAACTCCTGGAGTTGGTGATGGACAGAGAGGCCTGGAGTGCTGCAGTCCATGGGGTCACAAAGAGTCAGACATGACTGAGTGACTGAACTGAACTGAATGAAGAAAATCCAGAATGATTCTCAGTGACTATTTAGACCTTGAGTTAGTATGTAGTGATTCAGAATATTTTGAACAACTTTACTTAAGTATGCTTTTTTTACATACTGTAGCTTTGAGTGCATTTCTTTTCAATTTATCTCAGACTAAGCTTTGTCAATTTTATTGTCTCAGTCAACTCCAACATTGTCTGTTATACAAGTTTGAAGTTATTTGTTTGTTTACTTTTAAATGATTGAGACAAAACTGTAGAGAACATAGCTGGAAAAAAAAAAAAAAAAACATAATAAACATTTCCTACTCTAGCAATGATTCCTTTTCCATAGTATTTTTTCACATGTACTTTTAAAAATCATGACCATTTAACCACAGTACATATGAGCAGAATATGATAAGGGTAATATTACCATTCGCACTTTTTTCCTAGCATTGACAAAGATGTCTAATGCATATAATGCAACTCTAGGAATTTCTTAAAAGTGTCTTTACAAGATAAAATTCAGATATACTGCTGCTTTCCTTCTCTCAGACATCTGAGACATATACAAAGATACAAATGAAGAGCTGGAAGTCTCTAATAAACAAAACAGCAAAATAAAACTTTTGAAATGTGAAGCATTAAAAGGAGGTTTCTTTTAATTATTTTCTCACAAGGTTCTTTGAAATAGAGTTTCTCTCTTGGATTGATCTGGGCAAAGATCACCATTTAATGGCACAAAATGTTTAATTTATTTTCATATTTACTTTTCATCTTTATTCTAATATTTCAATAAAGATCTTCCTTAGCTCCTCATAAATTTATCCTTTTCCCCTGTCTTTATTAATACACCTCTTACAGTAAGCTTTTATAATATAATTTAATCCTCAAAAAGTGTTGCTGTTGCTGCTCAGTCGGTAAATCTTGTCTGAATTTTTGCAGCCCCATGAACTGGAGCACGCCAGGCTTCCCTGTCCTTCACTCTCTCTGAGTTTATTCAAGCACATGTCAATTGAGTCTGTGATGCCATCCAACCGTCTCACCCTCTATTATTCCTTTCTTCTCTTGCCCTCAGTCTTTCCCAGCATCAGGGTCTTTTCCAATGCATCAGCTCTTCCGATCAGGTGGCCAAAATATTGGAGCTTCAGCTTCAGCATCAGTTCTTTCAATGAGTATTCATGGTTGATTTCCCTTAGAATTGACTGGTTTGATCTCCTTGCAGTCCATGAGATTCTTGAGTCTTTTCCAGCATCACACTTAGAAAGCATCAATTCTTCAGTGTTCAGCCTTCTTTATGGTCCAACTCTCACATCTGTACATGACTGTTGGAAAAACCATAGCTTTGACTACATGGACATTTCTTGGCAAAATGATGTATCTACTTTTAAATACACTGTCTAGGATTGTCATAGCTATTATTCCAAGGAGCAAGAATCTGCATTTTGTGGCTGCAGTCCCCATCCACAGTGATTTTGGAGCCCAAGGAAATAAAATCTGTCACTGTTTCCAATTTTTCCTCATCTATTTTCCATGAAATGATGGGACCAGATGTCATGACCTTACCTTATTGAATGTTGAGTTTTATTTTTTTTATTTAATTTTATGTTTAAACTTTACAATATTGTATTAGTTTTGCCAAATATCGAAATGAATCCGACCAGCTTTCCACTCTCCTCTTTCACACTCATCAAGAGTCTCTTTAGTTCCTCTTTTTTTCTGCCAGAGTGGTATCATCTGCATATTTGAGGTTGTTGATATTTCTTCCAGCAATCTTGATTCCAGCTTGTGCTTCATCCCGCCCAGTATTTCTCAGGATATACTCTGTATACAAGTTAAATAAGCAGCGTGAAAATACACAGTTTTGACGTACTCCTTTCTCAATTTGGAACCAGTCTGTTGTTCTATGTCCGGTTCTAACTGTTGCTTCTTCATGTGCATACAGGTTTCTCAGAAGACAGGTATGGTGGTCTGGCACTCCCATCTCTTTAAGTCTTTTCCACAGTTTATTGTGATCCACAGAGCCAAAGGCTTTTGTGTAGTCAATGAAGAAAAAGGAGATGTTTTTCTGGAATTCCCTTGCTTTTGTGATGATCCAATGGATGTTGGCAATTTGAATTCTGGTTCCTCTGCCTTTTCCAAATCCACCTTGAACATCTGGAAGTTCTCAGTTTATGAACTGTTGAAGCCTATCTTGAAGGATTTTGAGCATGACTTTGCTAGCATGTGAAATGAACACAACTGTATGGTAGTTTGAACATTCTGTGGCATTGCCTTTCTTTGAGATTGGAATGAAAACTGGCTTTTTCCAGTCCTGTGGCCACTGCTGAGTTTTCCAAATTTGCCCATATATTGAGTGCAATGCTTTAACAACATCATCTTTTAGGATTTGCAGTAACTCAGCTGGAATTCCATCACCTTCACTAGCTTTATTCATAGTAATACTTAGTAAGGCACATTTCACACTCCAGGATGTCTGGCTCTAGGTGAGTGACCACACCATCCATTGTGGTTATCCAGATCACTAAGACCTTTTTGTGTATAGTTCTTCTGTATATTCTTGGCACCTCTTAGTCTATTCTGCTTCTGTTAGGTTCTTGCCATTTCTGTCTTTTAGTGTGCTCATCCTTACATGCAATATTCTTTTGTTGTCTCCAATTTTCTTCAAGAGATCTCTAGTCTTTCCCAGCCTATAAGTGGTAGCTACTCAATTTATGATATTTTTACTCCAACTCTAGAAATTATGATATTTCCAAATCTTAGGCTGATAGTGCAATCATTGTCTCAATCCTAGAATATGATAATTAATTCTGCTTCTGCTATATCCCAACCCCTTTATGAACCTTAACCATTTCTGCATTGGGAACAAGGAACCAAGCAACTCTGGCTTAGATTCTTGTGTTCCATCTCTAGTGTTTGTGAACAAGGGGGGAGGCATCTGGTTTGCTTACCACTACTTGGTAGTTCTGCTAGACTGAGGAGGTCTATGATAATCTCTCTCTCTGTGACTAATCAAGCAGTCATATTGAGGGAGTACAAAGAAGATCATCATGGTTTCATATGTAGGCCACTTCCTGCAATCTGATTTTACATAATAAATATAACATTTTGAACAGATTTCATTGTCTATTTCTCTTTTGGTTCTAAAAATTAGTCATAATGTAGCATTCCATTCAATCCCTATTACATGCCATTACTAAAAATAATTCAAAATATATAATAAATGGTGGTAGTGTAGTGACATCACATTTATACCTAATGATAGTCCACTGCTATGCTGATAATGCTAGAAATTTTAAGGTTAATTATTTCTATTTTTCTACCTTATTCATTAATTTGGATTTGTCTCATTCTAAAAAAACTTGAAGTAAAACTGTTGCATAATAAATATAATGGAGTATATCTTCTAAAAATTGTGAATTACTATGTTGTACACCTGAAATTTGTATAATATTGTAAATGAACTATACTTCAATAAAATTAAACAAACTAATATATGCACATAGTAAAAAATACACTATTTACAAATAATTACAATTAAAAAAAATAATAAAAAAAAAAAGAGACTTCCCTGGTGATACATTGGTTAAGACTTCACTTTCCAAAGCAGGGGTGTGGGTTCAATCCCAGTCAGGAGCTAAGATATAACATGCCTCATGGTCAAAATATATATATATATATATATAAACAACATATATATGTATATATATATATATATATAAAAACAACAGAAGCAGTATACTAACCAATTCAATAAAGACTTTTAAAATGGCCCACATCATGCACACACACACACACACACACATATGTATGTGTGTGTGTGTGTGTGTGTGTGTATATATATATATATGAAAGTGAAAAGAAAGTGTTAGTTGCTCAGTTGTGTCTGACTCTTTGGGAGCCCATGGACTGCAGCCCTCCAAGGGTCCTCTATCCATGGAATTCTCCAGGCAAGAATACTGGAGTGGATAGTCATTCCCTTCTGCAGGGGATATTCCCAGCACAGATATCAAACCCATGTCTCCTGCACTACAGGCAGATTCTATACTGTCTGAGCCACCATATATAAATAAATTAAAAAACATACATGTTGAGGTTTGACAGAAAACAACAAAATTCTGAAAAGCAGAATTTTATTTTCAAATAAAAAATAAATTTAAAAATGTAAACACCTTATTAAAAACATATGTTTATATATATAGACATATATACAAATAAGCACAAAACACACAAAACTGTCTTGGTGTACTATTATTTTGTTAGATAACCTGAAACAATGATGTGAAGTGATATTTATGCATTGGTGGTATTTTATTTCCAAATTGTTACTACTTACCATCACCAACTTTACAAAAATATACATTCTACAAGAAAAGACTTTAAAAATAGTGTAATAAATTTGACTATAAAACACGTTACACAGTAAAATAGGATTGTGAAACTGAAGATCAATCTATTCTCTTTAGTACAGAATTACTGCATTAATTTATTATTGCTGTTGTAAAAAATTACCATAAATGCAGTGGCTTAAAACCACACAAATTGATTGTTTTACAGTGCTAGAGGTCAGAAGTCCAAAATGGGTTTCACTAGGCTCAAGTCAAACTGTAGGCAGCACTGTTTTCTTTCTGGTGGTTCTAGGGGATAACCCATTCCTTTGCCTCTTCCATTGACAGAGGCCACCTGCAAACGTTGGTGACTGTCTTCTCCCTCCATCTTCAAAGTCAACTATGATCAGTTAAGTCCATCTCACATCATATTTTTCTGACATTAACTTTCTTTTACTTATAAGGAGCAATATGATTACTCAACTAAAGTAGGATGATTTTCCATCAGAAAATCTTTATCACATCTGTGTTGTCTTTTAGCCATGTATCAATAAAACACCAAAATCCTAGGTTCTCAGGATTAGGACATGGAAAACTTGGTGGGGAAACACAGTGCTCTGCCCACTGCAATTACAACATATCATTGGATTATTCCAGGAGCTTATATATCTTTCTTTACAGAAGCCAGAAAAGCCAAATACACATTTGCCTGACGTCTGCATGTAGGAACCAGAGTGTGACCCAGTTCTAGTCAATACAGAACACAGAAAAACTGGCTTTAAGAAAGATTAGGCTCTTATAATAAGAAAAGAATATAAGACCAAGATCCACCTACATCGGCTCCTGCAACCTGCCTTTACCTGTCCCTGGAAACAGGACACTTGTAGGGGTGTAAGCATGTTTTGAACTCAGAGAGAAACAGAAAATCAGAGACAGGGCCACAGTGTCCTGACTTTGTTGATTCTAAACTGATGTCAACAAACACACACCTCTGCACCTACTATCATGTTAAACAGAAGGAAGCTTATTGCTTTCCTCTGGGGTGGTCATATTCTGTCATTTTCAGTCTAAATATTTTCTAAATTAATTTTTACTCTTCTAATATGCATAGTGATTTTCCACAGTGGGAAGGATAGAAGATTAATAAGGTAAAAATATTTGATTTCAAAAGTAGCTGATATTTTACATGTAAAATATCATGTATGAAACAAGATGCCAGTCCAGGTTCGATGCACGATACTGGATGCTTGGGGCTAGTGCACTGGGACGACCCAGAGGGATGGTATGGGGAGGAAGGAGGGAGGAGGGTTCAGGATGGGGAACACATGTATACCTGTGGCGGATTCATTTTGATATTTGGCAAAACTAATACAATTATGTAAAGTTTAAAAATAAAATTAAAAAACAAACAAACAAACAAACAAAAAAAAAAGTAGCTGATAATGGAATACATTTATTGTAACTCATCCCCACAAAAAGAGAGACACACATATTTTGTTGGAAAATGCCATGTCAGATTCTGACAAGGAAGTTGAGAATCTGTCTAGTTATACCATTTATGACATACTAAAAATTTTAGCCTTCATTTTTCTAAATTGTATTTTAAGAATTCAATGAGTTAATCTATTGCCATAGAATTGTAACAGAATTCATAGGTGTCAGTCAAAGTTAAACACACTTTAAATCACTACAATATTTTTTTCTACACACTTAAGATTTGTTTTATTTTGATGGTTTGATTAATCTATTTCCTCTTTTGTTTTATTCAACAGCAATATATTACCTACCTGAAAATCTATGATGAATGTATATCATTCAAATGACAACACATCTTAATGCATAAAATGAAGTTAAATACACTTCTATAAGCAAAGGCAGTGACAAATTTAGTTACTGAGTGATTTTAGATCCAATACTAAATTACTTAATATGCACCCCACTAAGAGTAAATGACTGATGTTCAATTCAGTTCAGTTCAGTCGCTCAGTCGTGTCTGACTCTTTGTGACCCCGTGAACCACAGCACTCCAGGCCTCCCTATCCATCACCAACAGCCAGAGTCCACCCAAACCCATGTCCATTGAGTCGGTGATGCCATCCAACCATCTCATCCTCCATCATCCCCTTCTCTCCTGCCCTCAATCTTTCCCAGCATCAGGATCTTTTCAAAGGAGTCAGCTCTTCACATTAAGTGGGCAAAATATTGGAGTTTCAGCCTCAGCATCAGTCCTTCCAATGAATACCTAGGACTGATCTCCTTTAGGATGGACTGGTTGGATCTCCTTGCAGTCCAAGGGACTCTCAAGAGTCTTCCCCAACACCACAGTTCAAAAGCATCAATTCTTGGCACTCAGCTTTCTTCACAGTCCAACTCTCACATCCATACATGATCACTGAAAAAACCATAGCCTTGACTAGACAGACCTTTGTTGACAAAATAATGTCTCTGCTATTTAATATGCTATCTAGGTTGGCCATAACTTTCCTTCCAAGGAGTAAGTGTCTTTTAATTTCATGGCTGCAATCACAATCTGCAGTGATTTTGGTGCCCCATTAATAAAATATGGCATAAGTGATACTCTGTATCTTCTGAGACTATGCCATGGAAGCCCAAGTAGCTTCTGACTCAGTGTCCTAGACTGCTCCCCCACACGAATGTTTTCAGTTCATTATCTCTTGGAATACAGTAATCCTGTTACAGACCAAACCTCTTGACTAGGCCACAGGATATGTGTCAGTGGAATATAAACACAGATCAGCTAAACCCAGGAAACTGACAGATGAGTGAGAGAAGCCAAGATGAACATGGATTCACTAGCTCCAACACGTCCTGCCCTACATGTTTCTCTCTTCTCATTTGAAGTCCCAGATATCATGAAATCCAGGTTGGCCCACCCCCATTTCTGTCCATTTTGAATCCCTGTCTGAGTTTGTGAGCACATTAAAATGATTCCTGTTGTACACCAACAAGTTTTGGGGATGTTTAGCATGTAGTGATAAATAACTAAAAAGATACATATTTTGAGAAAATATTAGAGACTCTTTAAAATGTATTTATTAATTGGACAATTGCTTTACAAAACTGCACTGGTTTCTGCCATGCATCAACATAAATCAGCTATAGGCATACATATGTCCCCTCCCTCTTGAACCTTCCTCCTACCACCCACCTCAGTGCACCTTTCTAGGGCGTCACAGAGCACTGGCTACCTATTTTATGTACGGTAATGTATATGTTTCAGTGCTACTCTCTTCCATGCTTCCCACCCTCTCCTTTCCCCATTGTGTCCACAAGTCTTTTGTTTATGTCTGCATCTCCATTGCTGTCCTGCAAGTAGGCTCGTCAGTACCATCTTTCTAGATTTCATATGAAGTGAAGTCGCTCAGTCATATCTGACTCTTTGCGACCCTGTGGACTGTATCCCACCAGGCTCTTCCATCCATGGGATTCTCCAGGCGAGAATATTGGAGTGGGTTGCCGTTTCCTTCTCCAGGGGATCTTCCCAACCCAGGGATCGAACCCAGGTCTCCCACATTGCAGGCAGACGCTTTAACCTCTGAGTCACCAGGGAATATATATGCATTAATATATGATATTTGGTTTTCTCTTTATGAGACATCTTTACAGGAGTGAGGTTTTAAATAATGGCCTTTGAAATTTTGGGATAATTTTTTTTAATTTAAAAATGTAAAGTGATGAACAAAATAAGTATAATTGTCTTAATCTCTCCTTTATTGCTCAGTACATTTGTGCTTTCAGTGGGCAATTTAAATGTTTTAAATAAGCACGGTGTTTTTATGCATTTCTGTATTCCTATTATCTCACATATTAATATGCACATAATGGTTCCTAAAAAATAGCTATTTGGTAGCTTTAGTTGAAGATACTTACATATAAACTGGTGATGATACTTTACCAATAGGGATTTATGCCAGTCAAGTAATTAACTGGACATGCATTCATGAGTGCTTAGTCGGTTCAGTCCTGTCTGACTCTTTGCAAACCTATGGACAGTAGACCACGAGACTCCTATGTCCATGGGATTCTCCAGGCAAGAATACTTGAATGGGTTGCCATGCCCTCCTCCAGGGGATCTACCCAACCTGAGGATCGAACCATCATCTCCTGCAGCTGGATTCTTTGCCACTGGGGAAGCCCTTAACTGGACATAGTCTTACATTAAATAAATAGTAATACATGTTTTAGAGCTTCCCTGGTGAAATACATGTTTTAAAAAAACAAATAATTAAAACAAACACACACAGAATTCTATATCCCAGTGCTAACCTCTAAATATATATGGGACTTCTCCTAAGTAGAATTCTGAAAATGACTAGAAACACGTACATGCATATGCTAGTTCATTCTCCATTAAGCGAAGAGACAGACTATCCCAAGAGCAATTCTGTGATAATTTACTCCTTGTTTTACATTAAGCTGTCTGGTTGACAGAAATCAGAAATGGCCTGGGTTAAATAATAAGATGTGTGGGTTACTAGTTACACTTACAAAAGAATCCACAGTTTGGGGGTGAGTATAAAATATACACTGGAATCCTAAGAATTCTGATGAAGACCTGTGTGTGTGTGTGTGTGTGTGTGTGTGTGCAGACTTCTTCTGTAGTCTTCTGCAGACTTTGCTTAAGAGAAGCCAGAAATATATTTTATCTTCACCCAGACACTGTGGATTGCATTTGAAATTGTGGCCAGTGACCCGGATATCTCACCATTTAACCCAGGCAGCTTCTGTTGGCCTTCAACAGGACAGCTTAGGATAACAAAAAGAGTAAATGAATTCCAGGGTCACACTTAGGGTAGATCAGCTCTCCATCTTCGTGGAAGTGAAATGATTACTTGCTCAGTCAATGAAGAGTAGCTGATTAAGACCAAGCATCAGGGAGAGTTTTCAGACGCTTTCTAGTTGGAAAAATGAAAATCTATATTGGGACCCATGGGACATGAAGAAAGAACAAAATTGCTTTGAGCCACTGTGGTGGTTGATAAATGGCACACTAAGAAAAAACATTATAGTCTCTTTACCCACCTGCCCAAGTCCAGCTAAACTCAAAGGAAATATGTACCTCTCTGGTATGCAGTTAAGTATATAATTTATTTCTTCTCACCAGTACAAACACCACTGTGTTCATAATTCATTGCACACATTCAAAGGAATAAAATCATCTGACTTGACCATGTTGGCTATAGATAACTTTTCAAAGAAGTTACATGTCAAACAAGAATGTAACTTATGAAGAAAATGTTAATAAACAATTTTTTAAACGGAAGTTACATATAAAATAAATATCCTTCAGATTACAAAAGAGAGAAATGCTTTATCTTTTCAGACTTTTCAGAGGCATAAAAATCAAAGGAATTTTTTGCAAAAAAGTACACAAGATTATACTCAACCTCGAGTTTTTTAATATATGTAATTAGTCATTTAATGCAGTGGGTCAAAGAAGTCTAAGTCAGAAATAGTAAAATCGATCTAAATATTAGACCAACATAGATTTTCTTTCAAAAGCTATTTCACCTTTAAAGAGTCAATAAGTCTCTTTGATTATTGTTTAGGACATAAAATCTTAGCAAAAAGCTAGTATTAATATAAAATAGCAGTTAAGATTATTTACTGCATGTAAGCTTAAAAAACAGAAGTGGCAGAAGAATATGATGTGATTTTTCTATTGATTATTCCCATTACCTAACTTGTAGAAGAAATATATGGATTAAACAATTTATGATTTAACAAACACTGTTATTAGAGCTGACAATTTTTAACATAAAATATATTAACTATTTTACAAAATTTTCTATAACATTTTATTTTTTAAAACTATAAAACATAATTCATAATTAGTGATAAAATCCATTCAGAAAAATAAGATTATTCCTCTAATTTTTTTTCAAAATTAGAAGAAATGCTCTGAGAAAACAAAATTTATATTTAATACCAATTTTTCCCCAAAAGCTTTTTGATTAAAAAATAGGGGTGTCTTTATACAGATGAAAAGAAAATTATGTAAAATCACAGATGAATGTTTGATATTTTTTTCTTAAGTAATATGCCAAATGTTCTGAAGTAGTGATTAATTTATATTCATATAATTAAAACATGTCTGTTAGTTTACATACTTGATAGCTTATATAATCATCTTAATTTACTGCATTTCATTTTAAATTTCATGATAGTAAAAACGAGCTTCAGAGAGATTGTTACCTATCTGCCTGTGTATATTCCTGTCTTGTACAATTAATTGAACAATTACTTAAACATTATCCTTTTGACTCTTAGGTTAATTTTTTTTCATGCATCACTTACCTTTAATTAATATCCTTAGTTGTGACCACTAAATAAAGTTATAAAAGGTCTTAACTGAGGATAAAATAAATTTATATATACTCATTTAAAAAATAATTTTATTTGTTTTTGGCTGTGCTGATCTTTGTTGCTGCACAGGCTTTTCTCTAGATGTGGTAAGTGGAGGCTACTCTAACGTTGTGGTGCCCGGGTTTAGTTGCTCCATGGCATGTGGGATCTTCCTAGATCAAACCTGTGTCTCCTGTGTTGGCAGGCAGATTCTTCACAATGACCCACCAGGGAAGCCATTTTTATACATTCTTAACTGCCATATAGCTTCGCCTGGCTTAAGCTGCAGTTGATATTTTAGATAGTTCTTGCCCTAGCTGTTATTTATATTCTTTCCTCTTGTTCATCATGCCCTTGGCTCCCCATGCTCCTCATTAATGCTAAGCTAAGATAGGTGAGAGGACTTAATCACTTTCTAAGATGGTTTTACTCATGTTTACCTTCAAAGAACTTAAAAATGGTACAAAGTATATAACATAATGTAGGATTCAAGTGGAAGACTATGGCTACTTCTCAAAGTTGATATCCTCCATAAAGAGAGATGTTTCCCAGATATAGGAACACAGACATGTGCTTCCTTACATGTTTTATTCACGAGTACCTTACAGCCATTAAGTGCCTATTCTACCAGGCACAACATTTGTTCTGCTGCTTACTGTCCTTTGAAATACCTCATCTGCTTACTGTCTTTTGAAATACCACAGATAAAGAGAGTTGAAACCATACATCTGGAGCCTAGAGAGGAGCGTAGGTCATCAAAGTGAAATTTATAAGTTTGAGAAGTTTATTTTTGTAGATATTTGGGAGTAGGCAAAAATAACATAACTTAAGGAATAAAACACATACACAGTGATAG
Source organism: Bos mutus (assembly GCF_027580195.1). Taxonomy (NCBI): domain Eukaryota; kingdom Metazoa; phylum Chordata; class Mammalia; order Artiodactyla; family Bovidae; genus Bos; species Bos mutus. Next base: position 49,700,623 of record NC_091636.1, on the reverse strand, counting down.
AAAATATAAGAAGAAATCTTTTGAATCTCAGCCTTTGTTGGACAATAGAAGTCAGTTTAATGTTCAAAGAGACAGCCTCAGGGTGCAAAGAGGATTGGAAGAGTGTCTTGTCAAAAAAAAAAAAAAAAAAAGGTGGAAATGGTGTTTCAGAATGAAAACTATCCCTTTACATTTCACTAGCAATATTTAGTGGCTGGCATCCTAGGCAGCAAATGTCATAATGATACTTTGACAAGTCCTAATTTATATCTTAGTACAGTAACAAGACAAGACTTTAGGATGCTAACTTCCAAGAATTTCAATTAAAGGTGAAGTGGTAGAGTTATATAAAATTTTTTTATTATCATCCTAGAAAAATAAACACTAGTGAGATACTGTTCAGTTAGGCACAAAAACTGAAGATTCTATGAGTATTTGTCAGAGATCCTTTGATAAAATATCAGGATTTCTAAATTTAGGAGCATTCTCACTCATCAGTCTCAACAAAATCCCTGGGTCAAGAGGGGATTATACCTAAGAGTTAAGTGGGTGTAGCTTTAGTGTAATGGAGTGAATGCCAAACAGATACATTGAATAAAATTCTAAGGAAATTATATCAACAAAACACTGACACATGGAACCTAAGGAGACAGAAGAATGGACAATGTAACAATATAATGTAACTTTTAAAATCTCAAAATCCTACACTTAGGAATCAGGCTGAGAAGGTGTGCTGCTGCTGCTGCTAAGTCGCTTCAGTCATGTCCTATTCTGTGCAACCCCATAGACAGAAGCCCACCAAGCTCCCCCGTCCCTGGGATTCTCCAGGCAAGAATACTGGAATGGGTTGCCATTTCCTTCTCCAATGCATAAAAGTGAAAAGTGAAAGTGAAGTCGCTCAGTCGTGTCCGACTCTTAGCGACCCCATGGGCCGGCCACAGCCTACCAGGCTCCTCCGCCCATGGGATTTTCCAGTCAAGAGTACTGGAGAGGGGTGCCATTGCCTTCTCCGGGAAGGTGTATACATGTTCTAATTTTTATGAAGAAGGGAGAATGACTCAGAGGAATCATCTGGAGGCTAGAGTGTGGAGTCAAAAGTCATGAAATATAACTAGCTGGCCTAGACAGCTAATCAAAGAACTTCCACCATTTGCCTAGCTTTGTTTCAGAACTGTTAGAAACTAGAGATCCCTGCCTGCCTCCTGTTTTATTTCTTTTTGAAGAAGAGTGTTTATAACAGGTACCTTCTGTATTTTCCAAGTTTATGTGTCATTTGTGGGGACAGGAGAGGGGCTAACTTTCTTTACTTTATTGCCTTGAAGATCTAGAGGATTGTACTTGAGAGTTATAATAACTTAAGGAGCCTGATCAGATCCGAACTGGATTTAAACAATGAGACTCTAGATATTGTGCCTATGTTGCAGTGGGATGAGACATGAAAATTCTGGGCACCTTGAGAATGGGTGACTATATTTTGTATATGGGAAGAATGAAGCATTGGGGCCAGATGGAGGATAATAGTAGCCAGCCATCAAAAGTGCCTCGCAATAAGAAACAAACAAACAAAAATCAAACAACCAATCAGAAAATCAACAGAAGATTTAAATAGACATTTCTCCAAAGAAGACATACAGATGACCAATAGGAACATGATAAGATGCTCAACACTGCTATTTACTAGAGAAATGCAAATCGAACTTATAATGAGGTGCCAACTCACATCAGCCAGAATAGCCATCAAGTAGTCCACAAATAACAAATGTTAAAGAGGGTTTGGAAAAAAGGGAAACTTCCTATACTACTGGTGGGAATATAAATTGGTGCAGCCACTATGGGGAACAATATGAATGATCCTTAAAAAAACTAAAAAGTAGAGTTGCCATGTGATCCAGCAAACCTACTTCTGGGTATATATCCAGAGAAAATTCAAATTCAAAAAGATATGTATACCTCCATGTTCCTTACAGCACTATTTGCAATAGCCAAGACATGAAAGCCATTTAAATACCCATAGACAGAAGAATGAATAAAGAACATCAGGTTGTTGTTGTTGTCAGTTGCTAAGTCATGTCTGACTCTTTGTGACCCAATGAACAGCAGCACGCCAGGCTTTCCCATCCTCCACTATCTCCCAGAATTTGCTCAAACCCATAGCCATTGAGTCAGTGATGCCATCCAACCATCTCATCCTCTATCGTCCCCTTCTCCTCCTGCCCTCAATCTTTCCCAGCATCAGGGTCTTTTCCAATGAGTTGGATCTTCACATCAGGTGGACAAAGTACTGGAGCTTCAGCTTTAGCATCAGTCTTTCCAGTGAATATTTAGGGTTGATTTCCTTTAGAACTGACCGGTTTGATTTCCTTGCAGTCCGAGAGACTCTCAAGCGTTTTCTCAGTTTGAAGCCATCAATTCTTTGGTACTCAGCCTTCTTCATGGCCCTGCTCTTGAAAGAGTCAACTCCTAGGCAGGTTGATAAGAAGTCCAGGGTTTCCGAGGAGAAGAAAGGGGTCTGGAATTCTCAAAGAGGAGGGAAGGACATTTTTTTTTTTTTCCCCTGTATTCCTTAGTCTTAGTCACATAATTTTTTTTTTTATTTTATTTTAACCAAGAGCTGATGATTACACAAGAAAACAACTCAGCTTAAATTCTGTATTTAGGATTATATAACAACAATGTATCATGCTTGAGGACAGTTTCTCCTTCTTGAAAACCTTCTGATTAATCCTGTTATTTTAAAATGTATATTATGGGAGTGGGTAAGGTAAGATTTTTCTATTGTTAGTTCTAATTCTGTTCTGTTAAAATGTAAATTGTGGGAATAGGTCTAGTAGGATCTTTACAACCTTTAGACATTCTTTGGATTTATTGTAATAACCAATTAAAAAAGTATATAGCTCCCTTGCTAAGACTAGAGAGTAGGGCACTCTCCATCCCCCTTGTGATGTCTATGTCAGAAGCTTCCTCTGTTCCTTTTCATACTTTAATAAAACTCTGCCAAACAAAAGCTCTTGAGTGATCAAGACTGGTCCATGGTCCCGAAGCTAAATCTTCTTCTTTGGAGATCACGAATCTGACACTGTTCACCATAAGATGTCACTCTCTCATCCATACCTGACTACTGGAAAAGCCATGGCTTTGGCTACACAGATCTTTGTGGGAAAGTGATGTATCTGCTTTTTAATATGCTGTCTAGGTTGGTCCATAGCTTTTCTTCCAAGGAGCTAGAATCTTTTAATTTTGTTGCTGTAGTCCTATCTGCAATGGATGTTGGACCCCAAAAAAATAAAATCTGTAACTATTTCCACTTTTTCCCCATCTATTTGCCATGAATGATTCCATAATCTTAGTTCTTTGAATGTTGAGTTTTAAGCCAGTGTTTTCACTTTCCTCTTTCATCCTCATCAAGAGGCTCTTTAGTTTCTCTGAGCTTCCTGCCCTTAGGTTAGAGTGATTTGCATTGTCTCCATATCTAGGATTGTTGATATTTCTCCCAGCAATCTGGATCCCAGCTTGTGAGTCATCCAGCCCGGGATTTTACATGATGTACTTTGTATAAAGTTAAATAAGCAGGGTGACAATATACAGCCTTGATATCTTTCCTATTTTGAACCAGTCTGTGGTTACAAGTCCACTTCTAACTCTTGCTTCTTGACCTGAATACAGATTTCTCAGGAGGCAGGCATGGTGGTCTGGTATTCCCACCTCTTTTCCACAGTTTGTTGTGATCCACACAGAAAGGGCTTTAGTGTAGTTAATGAAGCAGAAATAGATTTTTTTTTTTTTGGAACTCCCTTGTTTTTTCTATCATCCAACAGATGTTGGTAATTTGATCTCTGGTTCCTCTGCCTTTTCTAAATCCAGCTTGTACATCTGGAACTTCTCAGTTCACGTACTATTGAAGCCTATCTTGAAGGATTGTGAGCATTCACAAGGTAGCATGTGAAAGAAGCACAACTATATAGTAGTTTGAATATTCTTTGACATTGCCTTTCTTTGGGATTGGAATGAAAACGGACCTTTTCCACTCCTGTGGCCACTGCTGAGTTTTCCAAATTTGCAGGCATACTGAGTGCAGCACTTTAACAGCATCATCCTTTAGGATTTGAAATAGCTGAGCTGGAATTCCATCACCTCCACTATTTTTGTCTATAGTAATGTCTCCTAAGGCCCACTTAACTTCGCATTCCAGGATGTCTGGCTCTAGTTGAGTGACTACACCATTGTAATTATCTCAGTCATTAAGACTTTTTGTATAGTTCTTGCCACCTCCTCTTAATTTCTTCTGCATCTGCTAGGTCTCTGCTGTTTCTGTCCTTTATTATGACCATTTCTGCATGAAATGTTCCCTTGGTATTCCAGTTTTCTTGAAGGGATCTCTAGTCCTTCCCTTTCTAATCTTTTCCTATATAAACAATGTAATTCTACTTATCATAAAAAGAAATTAAATGATGCCCTTTGCAGCAACATGAATGGACCGAGACATTAGCATACCAAGTGAAGTAAGTCAGACAGAGAAAGACAAATACCATATGGTATCGCTTATATATGGAATCTAGAATATGTAGCTAATAATGTTATTCGTGAACAGAAACAGACTCACCAACAAAGAAAACAAACTTATGGTTCCCAAAAGGAAAAGGGGGTGGGGAGGAATAAATTAGCAATTGAGAATTAACAGATACGAACTTTTACACATAAAATAGATAAACAACCAGGTCTTACTGTATAGTCCAGGCAATTAAACTCAATATCCTGTAATAAAACATATGGAAAAGAATATGAAAAAGAATTTACCTGGAGAAGGCAATGGCACCCCACTCCAGTACTCTTGCCTGGAAAATCCCATGGGCGGTGGGGCTGCAGTCCATGGGGTCACTAAGAGTCGGACACAACTGAGCGACTTCACTTTCACTTTTCACTTTCACTTTTCACTTTCATGCATTGAAGAAGGAAATGGCAACCAACTCCAGTGTTCTTGCCTGTAGAATCCCAGGGATGGGGGGGCCTGATGGGCTGCAATCCATGGGGTCGCACAGAGTTGGACACGACTGAAGGGAGCTGTATACTTAGGTACATATACTTAGATACCTATACTTAGGTGTATATATATATATATACATATATATACATATATATATACAACTGAATTGCTTTGCTGTATCCCAGAATGCAACACAACATTGTAAATCAACTATACTTCAATTAAAAAAAAAAAAGAGTGCCTTCAGTTTATCCCTGGCTTCCTTTTTTCACACTCTGTCTGATGGTCTGTCATTTTGTAAATAAGTCTCAGAGAGCCTTAAGCCAGAACCCCCATGGAGGCACTCATGATTCCTGATGTTTAAAGTTTATGTGAAATAATAAGTAGCTGTTGTTTAAGCTTCTCTATTTCAGAGAAATTTATAAAACAGTAAGACAGACAACTCTCCATCCCAATTCCACTCTGGTTCCCAAACAAACTTTGGCTTAACTCTGATGCCTACCTCTTTCTGTAGTCACAATTATAGAAAAGAGTTTAATGAGAACAATGAAACTCTAGCAATATAAAATTCCACAAAATATGAAATACAACAATAAAGAACCTCTTGAAAGAAAAAAATTTAATTTCCTGAAGGAAAATAAAATCTCAGAAAGAAATTAAAAATCCCTCTAATAAAAACTTTTTCCTAAAGTAAAGCAAAACCAAACAAAGAATGAAACTCCGTCTTCGTGGTTTCAGATATATTGAAGCTACAAAAAATAAATTAAATAACTTCTCTCCTCCACTTCTAATTCTGCCTGGGAACTGATAAATTACCTTCATACCCACACAAGCTCATATAAACCAACTCAAATCTCTCATATGCCCTATTGTTTCCATATTTGTGGACTGTTGATAGCATAAAGAAGAATATCACAGACAAGCCTGATAGGCATATCATTTAGAGAGAACAAACAAATCCCAGAACCACTACCATGGCATTTTAACATCAAAACAATGCCCTTAATCAATTTCATTTCACAAGGTAGAGCCATAGCCCCTAGAATGTTATAAGCGTTATAACCTAGATCCACATTACTTTTGCACGACTTTCACTCACTCAGGTGTACAAATGATATGGTTCAAGGAAAGGAAACAGGCAAACAAAACAAATACAGCAAAAGGAGCACAAGGATGAGGACTTTTTCAACTTTATGAGGAGTTAGGCCAATTTATTTATTTATTTTTTTAAACTGACTTGTGCTTTTAAAATTCTTTAGGCAAAAGTCCTTTATAATGTAAATGAGAGCACTTTTTCAGCTAATTAAGGCAAGTGGTTGCTGTAAATGACCCAGTATTTCAGTGGATTAATTCAATAGGGTGTTATATCTCATCAAATTGCTGAATGTGAAAAATTACAGAGTCCTGTCGAACTGGGACCCCATGAACTGTAACCCTCCAAACTCCTTGGTCCATGGAATTCTCTAGGCCAGAATACTGGAGTGGGTAGCCTTTCCCTTCTCCATGAGATCTTCCCAACCCAGGGATTGAACCCAGGTCTTCCGCATTGCAGGTGGATTCTTTACCATCTGAACCACCAGGGAAGTCCAGGAATAGTGGAGTGGGTAGACTATTCCTTCTCTAGCAGATCTTCCTGACCTGGTTTCTAATTCACAGATGACTTTCTGAATAGTCATATAAGGAACAAGATTCATTCCTTATATCTCATAGCTCTAGCACAACATGGAGGCTCAGAGTCAGCCAAAACAAAATACAGTGGTGTAGGAGGATCACTCACCTTTTTACCTGTTTTGGTACCAAGGGAAACACTTCATTTATACTCATATGACCCCTTCTAGAGCCCATGAAAGGCTGGGGGGATTATTTTCTACTCCATAGGTGAACAACTTTTTCTCAGTGACCTTGCCTAATTGGGACAGATCAGCACTAATGCAGTGAATATTGGCTTGATACACTTCTCATAATATAGTGATTGGTGGCATTTATTGAACACTTACATTGTATGAGATGTTATCATAGATATTAAATAAATTCATCTTCAGGACAGACTTACAGTTTAGTAGTATTTTCCCCTATATTATGTGTATGAATAAACTAAGGCATGAGAAATTAACATAAGCAAATCACCCTTCTAATAGCTGGGAGCAGAATCTTATAGACCATCCTGGTTCTAAAAAAAAAGTCTCTCGATATCGATTAAATATAATGTAAACTTGGTGTCCATTCTGAGTACCATAGTCTTTGTAGATGTTTAAGGCTGAATTAATACTGTGCTGCCTAAGGACAACTCATATTTTCAAATTATAGGCTCTACATTTGAAATGATAAACTTTCCCAGCAGTGTTTGTGGTATGCATCAGCCACAATACATTCTTCCAACTATTCATTTTGATTAGATACATCCCTTGCAGAATTACAGGTTTTGATGTTGTGATTGCAAACATGTGATGTGAACTTCACTCAGTCGTGTCAGACTCTTTGCAATCCCTGGACTATAGCCCGCCAGTCTCCTCTGTCTGTGGAATTTTCCAGGCAAGAATACTTGAGTGAGTAGCCATTCCCTTCTCCAGGGGATCTTCCCAACCCAGGGATTGAACTTGGTCTCCCACATTGCAGGCAGGTCCTTTACCATTTAAGTCACCAGGGAAGACCTTAATAAGGTATATTCAGCATGTATATTACATGCTGAAACATAAATATTTCCATAGGGAAACATGAATATTTACATTAATTTGGCTACTAAAGCAATTTACTTTTGATTAAGTCGCTCATTCTTGTCCAGCTCTTTGCAACCCCATGGACTATAGCCCACCAGACTCCTCCGTCCATGCAATTCTCAAGGCAAGAACACTGGAGTGGGTAAGCCATTCCCTTTTCTGGAGGGGATCTTCCTGCCCTAGGGATTGAACATGGGTCTTTTGCTCTGTAGGCTTATTTTTAATGATATATTTTAGGAACATTAAAATGTATTTTGAAAAAAATTAAAGCTTCTTAAAATTTGGGGGATGCAGCAAAGACTGCCTAGAGGAAAATTTATGCCACTAAATGCTTACAGTTAAGAAGAATAAGGTCCATAATCAGTAAACTAAGCTTCCCAACTCAGCAACTGTTGACGAAGCATAATTTAAACTAAAAGCAGGGAGAAAAAAGAAGAAAAAAAGCTAAAACAAAAATCAAAGGAATTGAAGACAAGGCAACAAAGAGAAAACCATTGAAACCAAAGACTGTTTTTCAAAGCTTCAAAAGATCAAAATTCACTTTTATTTGCCATAAAGATGTTGGTTCTCAAAATTAATCTATAAAGTCAAAGTAATCCTAGCATCATTTAAAAAAAAAAAAAACTGAAAAGTGTTCCTATTTATACAAAAAGGTCATGGATCATCACTACCTCTCTGAAAAACCAGGAGAGAACATGTTGCTGGTCACAGTGACACTGGAACAATAAGGTTTTAGAGCAAGGATGGAAACAGTGACTACAGGAATGTAATGAAAATTTCAGAAACAAACTATGCATCTAGAAATATTTCCTTAGGATGTAAACATGTGTGCATAGTGATTTCTCTCTGATTTTTGCCTCCTGATTGTGAATCCATGAGAGATTTTAAATGTCAGGAACATTCATCTTGTTCCTTTGCTTGGCTCTTCAGTCCATGGAATTTTCCAGGCAAGAATACTGGAGTTGGTTGTCATTTCCTACTCAAGGGGATCTTCCTGACCCAGGAAGGTCTTTTTGATCCTGGGTCAGGAAGATCCCTTGCAGTGGCAGGCAGATTCTTTACCACTGAGCCACCTGGGAAGCCCTTCCTTAGGACAGAGTTGCCTTAAAGGACAATGAGGAAAGAACAGCATTTTCAAAAAGTTGTCTGAGTCATTGTATTCATATTGTGAAAGAAGCCCTTTCCTTCAAATGAAATCAATTGATTTGCACTTAAAAATTAGATGTTAAGGAAACACATTATCTAAAGTTAATATATGTGTGTGTGTTAGTTGCTCAGTCATATCTGACTCTTTGTGACCCCATGGACTGAACTCCACCAGTCTCCTCTGTCTATGGGATTCTTCAGGCAAGAATACTGGAGTGGATAGGCAGTCCCTTCTCCAGGGGATCTTCCTGACCCAGGGATCGAACCTAGTTCAACCACATTGCAGGCAGATTCTTTACCATCTGAACTACCAAGAAAGCCCATAGGAGAATATATTTATGCCTTTGGGGTAAGTAAAGCTTTCTTACATATGCACTAAAATCTTACTATTATTGAAATGAGATAAATTGACTGCATTATACATAAAAACTTTGCTGCATCAACTCTCTACTAAGAAAATATAATAGGAAAGCACAGAGTGAGGAAATATATTAGTAACACATTTGCCTCAATCCAGGGCCAAGTCTGAAAACTGAAACTATATTTTTGAAGAGGTAATTTAATGTGGAGAATTTGGTTTAAAAAAAAAAAAAAAAATTTGTGGAGGCCTAAGCAAATAGGACGAGAGGATATGGAGGTATGACAGTTGATACATTGACCACCTTCCCTGTAGCTTGGGCCGTAATGGATGAGGAAAGGGCTTAGAGACCCTAGAAACCTAAAAGGACCTTTAGACCCAGAACTCTGTGAAGGAGTGGCTTTGTCACTTTCTGAAATGAAAGAAGGGCTCCAGCAAAGTCGTGGCCCAGTAGAGGGAGGTGCCAGGAGGATCAACAATAACAACAACAACAAAATGGTGAGTAAAAGAGACAGAGTCTTTGTCCTTTCAAAGAATTTATCATCTACTCAAAAAGACCGATATGATGCATGAAAATGTCTTTAAAGAACTCCTTTATAAATACTGTACCCTGTATTTATGAGTTGGTGAGAACTTTTTTGGATGTACCCAATTGGATGAGTTGTCTGCAACTGGAAATAATTATATCTGGAGTCCAGGAGAAAGAACTTCACTGGAGTCCCTCCTATGGACTTCTGTTAGTGGCAGCTATGGGAGTGCATTTGTACACTCAGAAGGTAGGAGAGAATGAGAGCCAGCCCTGATCAGTGAGTGTAAGTAAGATAAGCCAAACAAGAGTAACCATAAACACAAAAGGAGACTCAGAAAGAAATCCAGGAAGGATGTGGGCCAGTAACACAGGGTAGTGATTGAGATGAGGCTAAAAAAGACCAGGGAACTGATAATTTGGGAATTAAATGTTTTGCACAAACAAGACTGGTAGACAGAAACTGAGAGTATAAAAGTCAGATATCAAATACAGTTACTAATTGTTACTAATCCCATAAAGACATGGTTTTGAGTTTGAAATCATTTCCACCTCTTTACATTTGCACTCATGTCTAGAAACATCTTGTGGGCTGTTTATTATTATTTTTTTTAACACATCTACGTGGTTGTTCAAAATGGGATTATCAAAAGTTTAAGTCTCAGTTTAAGAGCTAATTTGTTTACATTTATAGTTGTTTATTGTCAGGAAGCATATAAAAGGAGGCTTATTGTGTGCTGTTTTGGATCTGTCAGGAATTCTCTGTTCCTTATTAATTCCTGAGTATTCAGGAATTAAGAGGAGAGGCAAGCCTCTCCCGGGGCTGAGGAATCCAGACATTTCCTTCATTGGTCTTTCAATGTGGTGATAAGTACCCTCTTCCTTCTTATGAACCATACGGTAAAAGTGATTGTTTACAACTGTCTCTCTCTTTAATATGGATCGCCTATGTTTTGTAAATCTTGAATTTTAATCTTTAATCTTTGCTGAGAATAACTACAGTATATATGCCCACACCATGTTGATTAAAACACATTTGCTCCATCAGAGCTTTGGTCCCCGTGTCTTTCTTTCTCTTTCTTTCTCTCTCTCTCAGGCTATTTCTTTGGAGCTCAGAGGCCCTCTGGGTTCACTTTCCTGCCCAGGCTTCTAAGACCCTCTCGAGAAGGCGCTCTGTGCCTTCACCCCATTGAGAGGGCGCCTGAGGCCTTTGTGAACAGAGCAAGCCCCATGTCAGGGACTTTATTGGTTTTCTGTGGAAACCAAGGAATATCAGCCTCTTTCTCAATCCTTTACTTTCTTATCGTTGACTCTGGACCATCAGGTTCTGGTCCATTAAAAGACCTCAACAGTTTATTATCCCAGGCTCTCCCCTGCCCTTCCCAAATGTAATCAACTTAATGAAGCTGAGGACTTACCTTTTTGACTCATCTGTTCAAAACCTTGACATCATGCTTATAGTTGTATAAAAACCCTCTGCTACTCTTTTCTAAGTCCCTAATGTAACAAGTGAGAGCATTTACATAGTTCAGAGAATGTATCACCAAGTAAATAATAACTGATTTCTTCAAAATGCAATGCATAGAATAAATAGAAATGGATATTCAGAATTATAAAACTGGTTAAAAGCCTACCTGCATGTGAATTAAAGATCATCTTTTCGGTCAATTTTGAAAAAACTGGTAGAGCTAAACTATGGTAGAGCCCACCATGTTCCTCTATCCATGGAATTCTCCAGGCCAGAATACTGGAGTGGGAGCCATTCCCTTCTCTAGGGGATCTTCCCAATCTAGGGATCCAACTTAGATCTCCTGAAGCATTGCAGGCAGATTCTTTACCAACTGAGCCACTAGGGAAGCCTTAATTCAATCAGTTGTGCCCAACTCTTTGCAACCCCATGGCCTGTAGCCCACCAGGCTCCTCTGTCCATGGAATTGTCCAGGCAAGAATACTGGAGCAGGTAGCCAATTTTTTCTTCACGTATAAATATATATGAACATCTTATCATTTTTATTTCCTTCATAAACTGTCATTTACTCATATAAACCACAGAGATATTGATCTGTTGGCTTTTATCCTATAAAAAACCCCTCAGATTTCTGAAACCGATCTTAAAAGTATACTGAAAATCAATTCAAACGTGAAAAACTCTCATTAAGCACACGTATTTTGGAAATGTTAGGTTGTCTAAAAGATATGTTTAGCATCCTTATGTTATATACTAAGTAAGTCACAATGACCTTTTTGTTCTTTGTTTTGTTTTTTTAAATACTCTTCAGATGGAATTCTGTATCATTGTAGTAGTCATTTTTTGGCTACGGCATTCAAACGGACAAAAGGGAAGCAAATGGCTAAAGGCCACCTCTTAAACTAGCAAATCAAATAGTCTGTAGGTTGCCTAATGATTTTCAAGTATTTTGGCACATCTCTACATAAAAAAAAAAGAAAAAATTGTTGCGGTTTCAAGAGTTCTCTGCAGATAGAATAATTTGTCAAACAGTAACAAAACTTTGTTTTATCAGTGTTTATTAGAAAAGTTATGAAGCTGAACCACCAAAGTCACTTGACTAATCTATTGGTTAACAATATCTAGGGAGAGAGAATGACTTCATCTCTCGTTACGATTGTAAGCATATGTGTATGCTGGAGAATGCATTTTAAGCACCATTAATGCCGATAAAGGATGGCACTGCAGCCATTATTCATGAGTGGTGGTTTCATTTGAAGCAGTCCCTCTGAACAACCCTCTTGAGTTCTGACTGTTCATGTGTTTCACAGAAATAGCTCAGCATGTCCATCCATCATTTGAGTGATGGGTGGTAAAGTCTCCACTTATTTTTCTCCTGCAGAACTAGTGTATTTCCATGGGCTGTGCGTTTTAAGCTCATTAATGGAAAAGATGTTGTATGGTTCACTCCAGTTCTTTTCATGGGCTACTGCTCACATCACAGGAAGTCATAAAAGGCAGGAGGCAGAATATGGAAAGGGAATGGGACCCCTGGTGAATGGAGGTGATTGCGGTGACAGCCAACAACTTTGCATTATCCTTAAAGACTAGGATGAATAAACTTTTGGAAACAGAATTCTCTCTCTTCCTCTCTCTCGATTTAGAGTACTGTGCAGCTATGGCGAGTTTTCTGTGGCACAGAAATCATTGCAGGTGGGACATTATTTTCAGCACTCCAGACTAGATCGCTGCAATATGCTCTGTTCGGAGTTCCCTTGGAAGACCTCCCAGAAGCCTCAGATAATGCCTAGTGCAGCTGTTGGAGATCGTTAGCATAAATAGATTTGGCTTAGCTGGAAGCCTAGGGCTTGGAACTAAGATATAAATCTGAGCTCAACTGTTAGCTGAAAAGCTCTGAATTAAAAATAAATAAAATAATGAAAAATTAAAATGTTTAGACTGTACACTTTGCAGATGGAAGACTGAGGGGGCCATAAACTTGATCTTGTTCCTGAAATAAAAAGTAGAATTCTTAGGTAAAGTTGGAAATGGTATGTAATGTTTTCAGTGAGATGGAGCATGCTTCAAAATCCTGAGCTTTCCTGTCATGTTGGTGTGTGTGTATTACTAGATTTGAGTAAAATATGTATAAAAATTTGAAAATCCTGATAATTCAAAATCATTCTTATTGGAAAAAGATAAGTGATATTCTTATTTAAATCACATTAAAACTGATAGTGCTTATCTACTTAAAAATGAATCACCAAACAACTTTGTATACTTTAAAATTTTACAGTTTGTAAGCAGTTAAATGGATTGGTTTTAAAATAAAAATATTTTTAAAATTCTTTCAGGTTGAATATAAAACCCTTAAAATCTTTAGTGCCATTGAGTCATTTGCATTTAATTAATAAAAAAATTTAAATATTATTACTCAGTGCTGAATGTGTCTTATTCAAGTGACTAACAATAGCAATGTAAGAGTGCCGGCAAAACAGAGTGTAGCAATGTAGCTGCTCCTGTTTTTGAAATGGCAGAGATAAGAAATGAAAATGAACTTTGTATTATGAAATTTCTAAGCCTGATTTGAGATGTCTATAATTATATAAAATACAGAACATGAAGGCCCTCAGGGTAACTGTAACATCTGTATTCAAGGTCTTTACAGCTTAAGGTTTTTTTGAATTGCAGTTTTAGCAATCTTTTTCCCTATATCATGACTATTTTGTGAGCAAGAATTATTAGTTTTATCAATATATGATGGACCATATGTGTGTGCATGCTGTTGCTTCAGTCATGTCTGACTCTTTTCGACCCTATGGACTAGAGCCCATCAGCCTCCTCTGTCCATGGGATTCTGTAGGCAAGAATACTGGAGTGGGTTGCCATGCTCTCCTCCAGGGGATCTTCCTGACCCAGGGATCAAAGCCCACTGCATCTCTTATGTTTCCTGAGTTAGCAACAGGTTCTTTACCACTAGCACAAGCTGGGAAGTCCATATAATGGATCTCACTCATATATAAAGGTAAGGAAACAAGCCTCAAAATTGAGATTTTATACTTACAAATCTAAGTAGTAGAAAACTAAAAAATGTCTTTAGAAATCTCAATGGAATTAATTTTATAAGATGGACAAAATTGAGAGTAGTATTCTAATCAAACCTATGTGAGTTATAAATTGAGGGACAGTCTAGCAGTTAGAGGAACTAGCTATTAACAAAAATATTTATGAAGTTTATATTGTAATAAACCCCATGATATTATTTCTGACTCAGCATTGTCACCACCAATATAAAAAGAAACCAAAGTGGACCTATATACTCATCATTAGGGATTGTGAAAAATGATATATTTTGCTTCCATTGAAAGACTTTGGGAAATTTTAATGATTTTTTATTTCAGAAGTTTTTAAGACCTTCACATGGTCGTCATCTAAAGGCTCACTGCTATTAGCCAATATATATTAAGAGTAAAGAGATACTTCAAGGAGTTATTAATTAATCACTACTTTAATGTTAGCATTTCAATAATTTTTGAAAAAAAGTTTCTATTCTGTTAAATTATAAATATTTTTATTTCTAGTTCCTCAAATATCGAATAATATTCTAACCAAACTTCCCTGGATGGCAAAGCATCTGCCTACAATGCGGGAGACCCAGGTTCAATCCCTAGGTTGGGAAGATCACCCCGGAGAAGACAATGGCAACCCACTCCAGTGTTCTTGCCTGGAAAATCCCGTGGATGAAGGAGCCTGGAAGGCTTATAGTTCATGGGGTCGCAAAGAGTCAGACACAACTGAACAACTTCACTTTCACTTTTCTCACTTTCAAGAAGGAAAACTGTTTTTCATATTAAGAATTAAATATATTAATTTTGTTATGACCAACATGTCTCAATTACATTTTTCCTTAACATTTCATTGACATATTTCAAAGGTTTTAGTTATTCTTTTAAGATTATAAATACTTCAATTATGCCTCATCTGATTATCTACTGAATTATTCATATTTAATATTGTATATTTGGATCTTTTTACATTTTTCATGTTCAGTTCAGTTCAGTCACTCAGCCACGTCTGACTCTTTGCTACCCCATGGACTGCAGTACACCAGGCTTCCCTGTCCATCACCAACTCCCAGAGCCTGCTCAAACTCATATCCATCAAGTTGGTGATGCCATCCAACCATCTCATCCTCTGTCGTCCCCTTCTCCTCTTGCTCTCAATCTTTCCTAGCATCGAGGTCTTTTCAAATGCATTTCTTCATATCAAGTGGCCAAAGTATTGGAGTTTCAGCTTCAGCATCAGTCCTTCCAATGAACACCCAGGACTGATCTCCTTTAGGATGGACTGGTTGGATCTCCTTGCAGTCCAAGGGACTCTCAAGAGTTTTCTCCAACACCACAGTTCAAAAGCATCAATTCTTTGGTGCTCAGCTTTCTTTATGGCACTAAGCTATTTAATGTTAAAGACCAGTTAATCTTACATTAAACCCATGGAAAGGATTTTGCTTTTCAAGTATTGTTTCTTTTCTCAAAATAATATATTTTGGGTCAAAGAAATGTCTAAGTTATGAGCATTTAAGAAAGAAAACAAACAATGTCATAATAAATTCATTCTGCAGAAATAATTAAAAAATAACTTATTTGAAATAAATTTTCAGAAGTATTACAGAAGACACAATTTGTTGTTTTTATTTTTATTATTCAGTCACTACATGGGAAATAGGTGGGGAAACAGTGGAAACAGTGGCTGGCTTTATTTTGGGGGGGCTCCAAAATCACTGCAGATGGTGACTGCAGCCATGAAATTAAAAGACACTTACTCCTTGGAAGGAAAGTTATGACCAACCTACATAGCATATTGAAAAGCAGAGACGTTACTTTGCCAACAAAGGTCCGTCTAGTCAAGGCTATGGTTTTTCCTGTGGTCATGTATGGATGTGAGAGGTGGACTGTGAAGAAAGCTGAGCGCTGAAGAATTGATGCTTTTGAACTGTGGTGTTGGAGAAGACTCTTGAGAGTCTCTTGAGAGAATCCAACCAGTCCATTCTGAAGGAGATCAGCCCTGGGATTTCTTTGGAAGGAATGATGCTAAAGCTGAAACTCCAGTACTTTGGCTACTTCATGCAAAGAGTTGACTCATTGGAAAAGACTCTGATGCTGGGAGGGATTAGGGGCAGGAAGAGAAGGGGACGACAGAGGATGAGATGGCTGGATGGCATCACTGACTCAATGGACGTGAGTCTGAGTGAACTCCGGGAGTTGGTGATGGACAGGGAGGCCTGGCGTGCTGCGATTCATGGGGTCACAAAGAGTCGGACATGACTGAGTGACTTAACTGAACTGAACTGAACTGATTCAATCACTAAGTTGTTTCAGATTCTTTGCGAGTCTGAAACATGGACTACAGCACACCAGGCTCCCCTACCCTTCATTATGTCTTGGAGTTTGCTCCCCTGCCCCTCACTGTCTCCCGAACTTTGCTCCAATTATGTATATTATTTTGAGGTTGATGAATGGAGACAAACATGAAAAAGTGAGGACCATATGCTTTTCTACAAATCTTTAGATTATAGAGGCTAGTTTGATCATGAATATCAAAAATAATAGTTAACAAGGAAGAGGCATTTTGTACTGGATGTGAAACAACTTGTTCCATACAGGATCCTTTTGGAATATACCAACAAAATAGTTAATAACTGAATATGAATTCAGTTTCTTACTGGGAAAACACTTCTGCTTTTGGTTTACATGTGGAAATGTTTCATCCCTCTTTAATAAGACTATTTTAAATAAAACAAGATTTTTTATTTATAAAGGCATGCAAATTAGGCTTAACATGAAAACTATTCCCTGGGAAAGCAAGGTTCTTAAATAAAATCAGAATTATGACTCCTCAGATTTTGTGTGGGACATCTTAGATCATGCTTACCAGTGTTAGTAAGTAAGAGAAAATATGGTGAATATCTGTTGACTTACAACATCTGAAGATTTAAATATGTTTTCCAACAAATGTTTAATGAATAAGTCAAGATGAGTTCCTTAGGAGCATATTCTTTTTTTGAAATCAGATTCCAATTTGTAAAAATCGGTATGTATTCTTTTCCCAAGAGAGCAGCTCTGTGCAACAAATCTGCTTTTTTACTGATTTAATTTTACTAATTTAACAAGCTGTAGGACTGTGAAATCCCGAAGAAGCTTATTTGGTTAGCTTCAACATTTGATGAAGAGAGCAACCCTCATTTAACATCCCACTATGTAGTTATGCAGTAGAAGATGTAGAATTGCTACAAACTGAAATATAACAGAACAAACAATGTATGAGTTTCAGTTTTTGTACCAGTCAGAGATAAATTTATGCATTTATTTGGCCATGTATTCCTAATGTACCAAATTGGACATAGTAGATATACCTAATAAATTGGATATATTACATATGCAAGCACACACACAATTATATATATAGCAATTCTAAAAAATAAATATTTATGCTTGGTTCTTGATGAGAAGAATCATTGATACCCTTCTAAAGATTTACATAAACTGGGCCCTCTTCTAATTAAACAAGGCTTAAGTATTTTTGTTGGATTAGTCAGGAGAGCCTTGTACACTTGGGACATATGTGCATGTGAATCTTCCACTCAAACCAGTCATTTCCTGATTGAATTATTTGTGCCTTGAGTCTTTCTTTGTCTTAAGACTTGGAGCAAGTTCTTTTACTTTTCTAATTTCTTTTTCATAATATATGAAATAAACACAGCAGAACCTACCTGACATATTGGAGATTACAATAAATAATTGCTTTGGAGATGAGAGAGGGACATTTTTAAAAATACGGTCTTCTTATTTCTGTGAAGAGGCTCTGTTCTTAAAAATCTCTGGCCACTTTCCCTTCTCTCACTTCTTCCAAGGAGGAATAAATTCCCACTTGGTGAGCTTTATTAGAGTGGCTTAGCATTTTCTTTCTTCCCATTATTCAGGAGCCATCTTCTTATAAGTAGTATATATTCAGGCTTGCTCCTCTCCACCTGAGCCTATGGATTTCTAAAGCTGCCTGTAACAAAATGCCTAAGTTCATATATTTAAGGAGTTCAAAATGAGGAAGAACAAATAAATCAACTTCATCCACAATTTCTTTTACTTTTGGTTCTCTATCAGTCTGATACATATAATACTGTTGGATGCATACTCATCAAATATTTGAGATTTCAAATTACATAAAGTGCAGCTCCAAAAATATTCACAATGCTCACATGAGTGAATTGCCTATTAAAATGGGTTGATGATAATACAACTTCTATATTGAAGTATAGGTACATGAATCACTGATATTTAAAAATATGTCTAGATTATTAAATGCATTGTTATACTCAGTTACAAATTTATAAAAGTGAGTGGTATATTCAGTTTTGCTGAATATTTATTGCAGACTGTGCAAAACAAAATGGTGACATGAATTGAAACCCTCAACTAATCTTAAGTGCTTTAACAATAAACATTAAACACATTTAGAAATGTAAAATGGTAATATCTAATGAGTACTATCACCATGCATACAAAAATAAAAATTTAATTAATAAGACTTTAGCTAGTTATATGTAAAACTTATTACACTTATTTTTTTTCACTAGCTTAATGATAAAATTAACACACAAAAAAATTGTTGTTTAGAATTGAAAATGAGAACAGTAATGTTCCTGTTTGCATGTGTTTGGTCACTTCAACCATGTCTAAGTCTTTTCAACTCTGTGAACTATAGCTCACCAGGCTCCTCTGTCCATGGAATTTTCCAGGCAAGGATACTGAAGTGGGTTGCCGTTCCCTTGTGCAGGGCATCTTCCTGATCAGGTTGAACCCATGTCTCCTCATCTCCTGCATTGGCAGGTGGATTCTTTACTGCTGAGATACCATGGAAGGCCAGTAATGTTTCTAGTAATAGAAAAATGAAATGTTAAAAAATAAAACAAAGCAAAACAAATTAACCCTATTATATATTGAGTTCTATATTTATCAAGGAAATGTAGTTTAATTATCAATATATCTCTTCAATGTTAAATATCTTATTAACTTTATTAACTTTTTATTTCGAGTACTTGGATGAACTAAGATTGAAATCTCTGGGTAACTTGTTCAAGTTTATACAGGAAGGAACCAGTAGTTCTGGTGTTAAACACAGATCAGAATGTTTTGAGATTTGAATGTTTTTGATACTGCATAACTCTTGCCCATGATACAGAGATGACAACTTAAATAAGAAATGTTCTGAGTAATCTAGATGTTATAAATTTCCTTTTTTTAAATTAATGCATTAGATGAAAGATGTTTATACTGTACAAATACTACATAAACTAAAATCTGTTTATTGCTGATTTAGGAGACTATATTTACTTGGATGAGTTCAATAACTGTGATTATTTTTAGTCACAAAACGAACTGCACTGAGAAGTGCTTACTTTAATGTATGGAAATACACTATCAATATGATTTCAATTTTTTAAGATTGCTAGTTTTTTACCTTCTGATATTTGACTTCAGCATTTTAAATTGTTGATGGTCATATAATAATACTGATGAA
The DNA here is from genome assembly GCF_027580195.1 of Bos mutus. Classification (NCBI taxonomy): domain Eukaryota; kingdom Metazoa; phylum Chordata; class Mammalia; order Artiodactyla; family Bovidae; genus Bos; species Bos mutus. Next base: position 49,680,895 of record NC_091636.1, on the reverse strand, counting down.
TGCATTCAGCATATATTGAGGATGTTATGGTTTTAGATAATTCACTAATTATCATAAGTGGATTGGTACAGCAATCAGTTATGTATTCCATGAGGACAATTTCTTTATGGAACTTTTTGATAAGTGAGGTCTGAACTGTACTGTAATAGTTAGCCATCTGTAATAATTACATTCAGTGGCATGAGATTAGATGAAATAATTCAAGGAAAGTGTATAGATGAAAATTGTTGCACTAAGGTTGCAATCTAAGACACTCTACAAATAAATCAGAAAAAAAGAGAAAATCCTGCCAAGAAGAGATTAGACAGATAAGTGAAAACATCAGAAGGAAAAATAAAGTTTTTGAGAGTTTCAAGGAAGAATGTTTGAAATTATGTGAAATTCTGCAGATAGATCAAAGAAGATGCTAATTGAAATGAATCCTTTGAATATTTAAACACTGAGGTAATTATCTTTGAAAATAGTATTTTCAGTTGGAATGGGTGGATATTAAGACAAAATTAGTTAAAGACAAAAAGGTATCCTCATATTCTCCTCCATTTGCACACTTCTGAAATAACCAGCTAACTTTATAGTATTCAATTTTTCTGTTTATGTACCCAAACATCTGTTGTGGTTGATTGAATGGTTTTTCAAATTTTTCACTTCACTGTAGTAGTACTTGACATCCAAACCCCCTTGGCATGAACCAGATCTTGAATGTAGCCATGTGGTTATTTTGCCAATGTGATTTTAGTGGATATAAAACAGACCTGTTATAAATCTATGCTTACATGGTTGTGCATTTTTGCTTTGGCATCTCATATAATATAATTAGGGCTCCCTTGATAACTCAGTGGTAAAAAATCCACCTGCAATGCAGTAGACACAGGTTTGATCTCTGGGTCAGGAAGATTCCCTGGAGAAGGAAATGGCAATCCACTCCAGTATTTTTTCCTGGAAACCTATGGACAGAGAAGCCTGGTGGACTACAGTCTGTGAGGTCGCAGAGTCGAACACGGCTTAGCGACTAACAACAACAATAAGATGGTTATACAGCAAATGCCCTATTAACTATAGTGTTATTATAAGGAATTAGTGCTTATTTCTGAATATGAGAGATGAGTAGTCTCAAGATCTGCAGTTGGCAAGCTGGAGACCCAGGGGAGCTGATGGTTTAAGTTCTCGTCCTAAAGCCAGCAGGCTCATGCTTGACACAACAAGTGCAGATGCTTCAGTTCAAAGGTGAAGGCAGGAAAACACGAACCAGTCCATTCATTTCAGTCGCTCAGTTGTGTCCACAGCATGGCAGGCCTCTCTGTCCAGCACAAACTCCTGGAGTCCACCCAAACCTATGTCCATCGAGTCGGTGATGCCATCTGACCATTTCATCCTCTGCCGTCCCCTTCTCCTCCTGTGCCCAATCCCTCCCAGCATCAGGGTTTTCTCAAATGAGTCAGCTCTTTGCATCAGATGCCCAAAGTATTGGAGTTTCAGCTTCAACATCAGTCCTTCCAATGAACACCCAGGACTGATCTCCTTTAGGATGGACTGGTTGGATCTCCTTGCAGTCCAAGGGACTCACAAAAGTCTTCTCCAACACCACAGTTCCAAAGCATCAATTCTTTGGTGCTCAGCTTTCTTTATAGTCCAACTCTCACATCCATACATGACCACAGGAAAAAGCATAGCCTTGACTAGACGGACCTTTGTTGGCAAAGGAATGTTTCTGCTTTTGAATATGCAGTCTAGGTTGGTCATAACTTTCCTTCCAAGGAGTAAGCGTCTTTTAATTTCATTGCTGCAGTTACCATCTACAGTGATTTTGGAGCCCAGAAAAATAAAGTCTGACACTGTTTCCACTGTTTTCCCAACGATTTGCCATGAAAGGATGGTAACAGATGCCATGATCTTAGTTTTCTGAATGTTGAGCTTTAAGCCAACTTTTTCACTCTCCACTTTCACTTTCATCAAGAGACTTTTGAGTTTCTCTTCTCTTTCTGCCATAAGGGTGGTGTCATCTGCATATTTGATGTTATTGATATTTCTCCCAGCAATCTTGATTCCAGCTTGTGCTTCTTCCAGCCCAGCGTTTCTCATGATGTATTCTGCATAGAAGTTACATAAGCAAGGTGACAATATACAGCCTTGACGTACTCCTTTTCCTATTTGGAACCAGTCTGTTGTTCCATGTCCAGTTCTAACTGTTGCTTCCTGATCTGCATACAGGTTTCTCAAGAGGCAGGTCAGGTGGTCTGGTATTCCCATCTCTTTCAGAATTTCACAGAGTTTATTGTGATCCACACAGTCAAAGGCTTTATCATAGTCAATGAAGCAGATATTTTTCTGGAACTCTCTTGCTTTTTTGATGATCCAGCAGATGTTGGCAATTTGATCTGTGGTTCCTCTGCCTTTTCTAAAACCAGCTTGAACATCTGTAAGTTCACAGTTCGAATATTGCTGAAGCCTGGCTTGAAGAATTTTAAGCATTACTCTACTAGAGTGTGAGATGAGTGCAATTGTGTGATAGTTTGAGCATTCTTTGACATTGCCTTTCTTTGGGATTGGAATGAAAACTGACCTTTTCCAGTCCTGTGGCCACTGCTGACTTTTCCAAATGTGCTGGCATATTGAGTGCAGCACTTTCACAACATCATCTTTCAGGATTTAATAGCTCAACTGGAATTCCATCACCTCCACTAGGTTTGTTCGTAGTGATGCTTTCTAAGGCCCACTTGACTTCACATTCCAGGATGTCTGGCTTTAGGTGAGTGATCACACCATCGTGATTATCTGGGTCGTGGAGACCTTTTTTGTACAGTTCTTCTGTGTATTTTTGCCATCTGTTCTTAATATCTTCTGGTTCTGTTAGGTCCGTACCATTTCTGTCCTTTATCAAGCCCATCTTTGCATGAAATATTCCTTTGGTATCTCTGATTTTCTTGAAGAGATCTCTAGTCTTTCCCATTCTGTTGTTTTCCTCTATTTCTTTGCATTGATCGCTGAAGAAGGCTTTCTTATCTCATCTTGCTATTCTTTGGAACTCTGCATTCATATGTTTATATCTTTCCTTTTCCCCTTTGCTTTTCGCTTCTCTTCTTTTCACAGCTATTTGTAAGGCCTCCCCAGACAGCCATTTTGCTTTTTTGCATTTCTTTTCCATGGGGATGGTCTTGATCCCTGTGGCCTGTACAATGTCACGAACCTCCATCCATAGTTCATCAGGCACTCTATCTATCAGATCTAGGCCCTTAAATCTATTTCTCACTTCCACTGTATAATCATAAGGGATTTGATTTAGGTCATACCTGAATGGTCTAGTATACATACCTGTAAATATATATTAATATATACACATGTGCATGCATATTCACTCAGTTGTGTCTGAATCTTTGTGACCCCATGGATTGTAGACCACCAGGCTCCCTCTGTCGGTGGAATTTTCCAGACAAGAACACTGGTGTGGGTTGCCCATTCCTTCTCTAGGGGATCCTCCAAATGAAGGGACTGAACCCACATCTCTTGCATCTCCTCCACTGGCAGGTGGATTCTTTACCATCTGAACTACCAGGTATATATACCCGTACATGGTATTATATGATAGCATTAGTGAGAAAGGAGGATAGAGCTGCTGTGACTTAAACTATGGTATATTGGGTGTTAGTGATTGAATTAGCACAAGGAGGCCAAAGGCACCACATAAATTAATATCTAAACTTGGGCAACTTGGCCAGGAAAACAAGCATGGTATTTGCCTTGAGTGTTCTGAGCAGACATGGAACTAGTGTTACTCTACATATGATACATCATAGACTAAACAGCTTAAAATGTCCGAGTAAAATATCTTGGAAATTAAAGCCTTATGTAATGGGATATGGAAACTATGAAAAAGAAATATTTTAATGTATTTTCTGGTTATGTTATTGATATCATTGTTATAACTACTTGATCCTTTAATTTACATGAATTTTTATTCATGTTTTATATCATCCATTAAAACTAAAATCATGCACAGATTTTCATAGTTTTAATCTGTTTTAAAATGTAGTTCAATGTTTATAATACAGCTTTTGAGGATTTTACCCTGAATGGAAAGGAAAAGAGACATTTAATTTGGTCATCTTTAATGAAACCAATAAAGTGATTAATACTAAATAGCAGACTGACTGTTCATGGATTAAGTAATTTTCTGGCAAATTAAATAAAATTGGTTGGTAATTATGCATTCATTTCATAAGTTAATAAATATGTTAAAATTGAGTAGCTAAATCAAATCATATAAATTTTATTTTAAACCAGTGTTTCTCTACTTAGACTTTGAAAGAAGCAATCACTTAAGTGGATTATCATAAAGTGAAAGTGAAAGTGAAGTCACTCAGCTGTGTCTTTGCGACCCATGGACTGTAGCCTACCTGGCTCCTCTGTCCATGGGATTTTCCAGGCAATTGTACTGGAGTAGATTGCCATTTCCTTCTCCAAGGGATCTTCCTGACCCAAGGATCGAACCTGGGTCTCCCACATTGTAGACAGACGCTTTACCATCTGAGCCGCCAGGGAAGTCCATATAATATTCATAATAAAGCACTAATCAATATAGACATTCGTTCCTCTTTGCATTTAAATTTGAAAAGCTTCTATTGACCTGTCTTCAAATTCTCTCAGCTATGTCAAGCCTATTAATGAGTTCATTAAGGCATTATTCATTTTCTGTTAGAGTGGCATTTAATTTTACTTTTAATTGGAGGGTAATTACTTTACAATATTGTGATGGTTTCTGCCATATGTCAACATAGTGGTATTTTATAGATATTCCATCTCTCTAATTATGTTATCCATCTCTCCTTGCATACTGCATATTGTTAAGACAGGGAGGGCCTTTAGTCTGTTAATAATAGTTACTTTAATTTCCCTGATTTTCCAACATCTTTGTCATAACTGAAACTCGTTCTGATTATTTCTTTGTCTCTTTCGACTGATTTCCCTTGTTTTTTGTTGTACTTTGTAATGTTTAGTTGAAAGCTGAGCAGGCTGTGGGCTTCCCACGTGGCACTAATGGTAAAGAACCTGTCTGCAATGCAAGAGACATAATGAGACAGGGGTTTGAACCCTGGGTCAGGAAGATCCCCTGGAGCAGGGCATGACAACCCATTCCAAAGTTCTTGCCTGGAGCATCCCATGGGCAGATGATCTGGGCAGGCTACAATCTTTGGGGTTGCAAAGAGTCAGACATGACTGAAGCAACTTATCGGGCACTCAAGAACAGGCTGTATCTGGTAATAAAAACTGAAAGAAATAGCATGAGGGTTGATGATAATATGGCTTGGAGTCTGGCTGCATTTAATATTTGGTGAAGTTATAGGTTTCAGAGGTTAAAAATTCCTCTAGTGTCCTGGTTTCTGTCTCCTCACTTGTTTTAGGGTTTTCCCTTGGTGTTTTTCCTCAGAGAGTTTCTGTGTCTTGCAGCTTTTTGGCCCCTACCCCTGTTACTATAGTGGAGCCCTGCTGATATAGTGAAAGGTTTGGGGAAGGAAACATTCTATCATCTCCTGATTAAATTTAGGTTAACAGGCTTGTATCTTGGGTCCATGACCTCAAAAGTGTTTCTCCAGTGATCCTAAAACATTTCCTTGATGTTCAGACTCCTGTTAAGTTTTTTTTTTTTTTTTTTCCTCTTGGGTGAGAAAGGAAGCTTGGAGGATGCTGGTGAGGGAAGAACAGTCTTCTCAGGATGGGATAATATTCTGGTAGTTAGTTTTTTTTTTTTTTTTTTCTCTTAAAATGTAGGTTTTTGTTATAGAAAATGCCTTAAATATGTTTCAAAATGATCATTATTCTCCTGTCCCTGTGAGAGGTGAGGGAGTAGGTAGTTTTGGGATCTTTGTTTCCTCACTGGGAGAACTTGGTAGGATTCCTGGAGGAAAAGACTGAGACATTGATGAGTTTCTCATTTTCCAAACAGTCTACACTCAGCCTCCAGTAATTCATCAAAATTATGTTTGTTCTTCAATTCACCAGTTTAAGTAGCCCTACCAATTTATATCTCTGGTGGTTGATGCTCCAGGTAAGCAGATGTTGGTGTGACGCCCTGGATGTACCTGTCTGCAGATTTTGGTGGTAGTTTGACCTATAACCTCAGTTCTCTGATGGGTCCAAATAAAATTGTTAAATTTGTTTGCTCTGCTTTTTTTTTATTACTATAAGAGAAGTGACAACTTCAAAGCCTTTATATTTTGAAATGGAAAGTTTCTGATAATTTTCTCCTAATGCTTTAGATGAAATGATTAAATGAAATGATATGCTTTCAAACTAAGTGTTTTCCAAGATGAGCACATTTTATTCTGATAGCTTTTTTCATATACAGAGAAAATATCAGTTTTTAGATAAATGTTAAAATTTGACAAAGTGTTATTAAAACCAAATGGATTAAATTTTTTTCCCAACACACAAGATGATCAACTGAGCTAACATTTGTAATTTGTAAAATTCACATTAAAATTTAAGAGACAACTCATATACAGATCTTTCCTTTTAATATCATTAGGCATTAGGTTTCCTTGGGGAAACAGTGGTTTCTAGAATTAGGGCAACAAAAATAAAAAAGTGAGCCTAAAGCATTCTACAAGAAAAACAAGAAAGTGCTCAAGTGCATGCACACACACACACACAAACACACACACACACACGATAGAGGTATGTCCAGAGACACAGGCACCAAAACTGTAATAATTTGAGCAACATTATATGATAAAGGGATATTGAATTATAACCAACTTATGAATATCCATGAATCCATACTGAGGTGAATAAATGACTGAATGAATAAATAGAGGAAAACTGATTAGCTTTCTACACAGAAGAATTTCAAATAACTCTTGTAGATATTTACCCTCAAGAAAATGGAACATAACTCTCAACACCTTAAGTGGGTGATTAATGATTTCCTTTCAAAGACGGAGTATAGAAATAGGGAAAAAAGAAGTAAGCTGACAATGAAGAGACTTGAAAACACTGCTACAGCCAGGTGACAAGCTTACCAACAACACTGGTAAGTCACGCCCACACAGTTACCACTGATGAGATGTAAGGAGAGTGGCCCTTCACCTTAAGCTCTTCTTCTCAAAACACATAATCCCAATCTAATAATGAGGGAAATAAATACCAATTGAGAGACATTATACAAAATACCTTATCAGTACTTGCTATAGACTGAACTGTTTCCTGTTAAAATTCATATTTTGAAGTCTTAACTTCAAATGTGACTTCTGGAGAAGACAGGGTTTTTGAGAGATAGCTAAAGTTAAATGTAGTCATAAGTGTGGGGCCCTGGTCTCATAGGACTGTGGTCTTATAAAAAGAGTAAGATATATATCTCTTCCCACAACATATGAGGACCCAGTGAGAAGACAAATGTCTATAAGCCCTCACCAGGATCTAACATGCGGGCACCTGAACCTTAGCCTTTCAGCTTTAAAAACTGAGAAATTTAAATTAAATGAATAAATTTCCGTTATTTAAGCCATCCAATATATGGTATTTCATTAAAGCATCCTTAGCGAACTAATACAATACTCATCAAACATATCAAGGTTATAAAATACAAGGAAAGCCTGAAAAACTGTAACATGTAAGGGAAGTTTAATTAAAACTAAATGTAATGTGGTATCCTGGATAAGATACAAGAAGAAAGACTCATTATGTGGGAAACCTGGAGAAAACACAGATGTCACCTAATAATGCTATAGTTATTCTATAGTTGTTCATTAATTGTGACAAATGTACCGTGCCAGTGTAAGATGTTAATAAAAGGGAAAATCCCACGTGGGGTACATGGGGACCCTCTTACTATTGTCACTCTTCAAATCTAAAACTATTGAAAATGTTTTTACCTAATTTATGTATGAATATGTGCACACAGAAGGTCTGTAAGTTGTTCTTATAGTTCAATTAATCACTTCATAAACAATTGTTGGAGAAATCTCAGAAATGATACTGCAGTGAGTCTAGAAATTAGAAGTGAATAAGAAAGTCCTTTGGGGAATCTCACAGTGTAATGGAAAAATAAAAACTCTCATAGTTTACTGTATACTGTATTTTTATTATGCTTAATTTCTAGTTTAACGATTGTTCTATCACATATCTAAAAGGCAGTCTTTGGCTTATTCATTTTACAATCCACTTAGAAAGAAAAAATATAAATATATATTTTTCAGTTGACTCATCTATAAAACTGAAGCGTTGACTTGATGAGCACAGTCAAACTTCTAGCTCTAAATACTGGATGTTTTATGATTCAAGAAGCAAATAGAATGGTATTATACAGTGCTTCATGTTTTCACTTTTCCAGAAGCCAGCAAACTTAGTATCTTGTAGCATATCTACAGCAAGAATAATCCTTTATAGGAAGTATTCCAATAAAGAATCTTTTTTAATATACCCTCCCTATGTTAGAGTATAAAGAGACTCTCTGGCTCAAGAAAATCAAGTTAAGAATTTTAGAAGCCTTGCAGATATTTTCAACTAAAAAAAAAGGGGGACTACTTCCTCTCATTTGCATTACGTTTACAGGGCTCCAAAATCACTACAGATGGTGACTGCAGCCATGCAATTAAAAGACGCTTACTCCTTGAAAGGAAAGTTATGACCAACCTAGACAGCATATTCAAAAGCAGAGACATTACTTTGCCAACAAAGGTTTGTCTAGTCAAGGCTATGGTTTTTCCTGTGGTCATGTATGAATGTGAGAGTTGGACTGTGAAGAAGGCTGAGTGCCAAAGAATTGATGCTTTTGAAATGTGATGTTGGAGAAGACTCTTGAGAGTCCCTTGGACTGCAAGGAGATCCAACCAGTCCATTGTGAAGGAGATCAGCCCTGGGATTTCTTTGGAAGGAATGATGCTAAAGCTGAAACTGCAGTACTTTGGCCACCTCATGCGAAAAGTTGACTCATTGGAAAAGACTCTGATGCTGGGAGGGATTGGGGGCAGGAGGAGAAGGGGACGACAGAGGATAAGATGTCTGGATGGCATCACTGACTTGATGGACGTGATTCTGATTGAACTCCGGGAGTTGGTGATGGACAGGGAGGCCTGGCGTGCTGAGATTCATGGGGTTGCAAAGAGTCGGACATGACTGAGAGACTGATCTGATCTGATCTGATAAAATATTTTAATATTACCATCTATGGAATATATTTCATATTTTATTACAATAAGTTAAATATATTGCATGACTTGCATAAACTTTTGCCACAAGATGTTTTAACCTTATTTGCTGAAATCTAAAATAAAGTTTCACAATTTGCTGGTTATTTTCAAACACAGGTTGAAAACTGTCATGGAAGCTACCATGAAGTCCTGCAGCAAAAGGTCAATTTCTTCTGTAAATTAAAGAATTCAAGTATTTAGAAAAGTAATTTATGAGAACAATTAACTTAGTTATATATTCTTATGAGTTCCTAGCTTCTGTGTCTCTGCAAATAATCCTATATGATAGCCAAGAACCACTTAACTAAGTAATAAACATCCTTAAACCCAGTTACTGACAGAAACAATTATAGAAAAATGATGGCTGCCTCCTTTGATCAGAAAGAAAAAGTAATATAGATTTGTAGCTATGTCCCCAAGGTATTGACAGTGGCCATTTCCCCCAGACATAGGGGGTTAAAAATATCATATATTTTATTTCAAAAATAATTCTCTTTCAATTGAAATGTTGATTCCATGGTTAATGATGTGGTAAGATGAAAATAATTTCCAAGTGGAAAAATAGGAAAGTGACTTCAATTTGAATAGTCTCTATATCCAGAAACATGGTTTGAATCCAACACTAAGGCTCCTTTCATATAGTACATATATACATACATATACATACATATATATATACATATATATACACATGTATAATATTATATACACTTTTTATATATACCTATTGTATGAAAGTGAAAGTGTTAGTTACTCAGTCATATCCCACTCTTTGCAATCCCATGGACTGTAGCCTGCCAGGCTCCTGTGTTCATAGAATTATCCAGCAATAATACTGGAGTGGGTAGTCACTCCCTTCTCCAGGGAATATTCCCAACCTAGGAATCAAATCTGGGTTGCCTGTACTGCAGGCAGATTCTTTACTATCTGAGCCAGATTGTATAACTTTTATATATTACATGTACATATATATATACATATAGTATATAACTATTACATATGTCTATCAATACATAATAATATATTTTAGATATATTATATTGTTCACTATATCAGTGCACCTTTTATTATGTTATACTTTATTGCATTTCATAGATACTGTCTTTTTACAAATTAAAGGTTTGTGACAACTTGACATTGAGCAAATATATTGGTCCATTTTTCTCTTACATTTATTCATTTCATGTTTTTGTGTCACATTTTGGTAATCCTCACAATATTTCAAACTTTTTCACTTTTATTATTTTTGCTGTGGTGATCTGTGATCACTGATTTTTGATATTATGATGACTCTGAAAGCTCAGAGATGCTTAGCATTTTTAGCAATAAAATACAGTTTAATTAAATTATTTACATTGTGTTTTTTATAGATAATGCTACTGTACACTTAAAAGACTACAGTGTAGAGTAAAAATAACCTTTAAATGCACTGATTCTGCAGTCCATGTGGTTGAAAAGAGTCAGATATGACCTAGTGACTGAACAAAACAAACAATGCACTGGGAATTAAAAAGTTGATGGGACTTTTTTACTAAGATATTTCATTACAGTGATCTGGAACTGAACCCACATTACTTTTAAGGTATGTCTGTATCTATAAAATATATTATATATTGATTTTATATATATGAGAAGGAAAGTTGCTCAGTTGTGTATGGCTCTTTTCGATCCCGTTGACTGTAGCCTACCAGGTTCCTCCATCAATGGAATGTTCCAGGCCAGAGTACTGGAGTGGGTTGCCGTTTCCTTCTGCAGGGGATCTTCCCGACCCAAAGATCAAACCCAGGTCTTCTGCATTGCAGGCAGACACTTTACTCGCTGAGCCACAGGGGAAACCCCTTCATATATATATGTATATATACATATATATGTGTGTGTGTGTGTGTGTGTGTGTGTACCCTTATTAATATATCTGTGTGAATATACATATGTATGTTTTATTCCTTTCAGTCTTCCATGATTAGTGAGAGGAAGAGAAATGATCAGTGAGAAAAGGACTTTTTTCTTCAGTTACAGTTCTGTCCATCAGGAAGAGATAGATAACAGATCTATTCCCATTTTTAGCCTCTCCATCTCTCCCCTTCGATCTTTTCACGTCAATGGAGCAAAGCATTATTATGGGCAAAATTATATTCCTCAAAAAGACACATTGAAATTATCACCCCTAACATCTCAAAATGTTACCTTATTTGAAAACAGGGTCTGCATAGAGGTAATCAAGTTAAAGTATGGTCATTAGGGTGGACCCTTACCCAATATGACTGATGTCTTTATAGAAGGAAGAAAACATATAGGAGGAGAGGAAATATGCCATGTGACAGCACATGCTCAGGTTGAAGTGCTATAGCTAACAAGCTGAGGAGTGCCAAAAATTGCCTGGGAGCCGTCAGGTAGGAAGTGGCAAAAAAGTATTCTCCCTTACACAGAAGGGGAAGTATGCCTGCTGGTACCTTGAATTTGTGCTTCTTGCTTCCAGTACTGTGAAATAATAACTTTCTGCTGCTTTAAGCTATTCAGCTCATGGTACTTAACTATGGCAGCAGTAGGGAGCTAATAAAGCATTGATGGATCTTGTTTAATAAGGTGGGATTAGATATTCTAAAACATTAGAAATGGTGCTTAATCTTCCTCTAGTACTTTTTTCCTCCATATATTTGGCTAAATAGTCAGAAACTGTTTCTTAGAATTGGAGACTGTGAGCCCCTGCAAGGTGAAATTATTTTTTTTCAAATGAGTTTTTAACAGATGCCAAAGCTTTGGGAAGCAGTTTGTATGTGTGTCTATGTGGATCTTTGTCTATTAGTTGGTTTAACGGTGACTTCCTGTTACTAAGTATTATTTACTTTCCCAGATGGAGAATAAATGTATAGATTAATTAACTACACACACCAATCCAAAAATGTTTCAAATTCCTAACTCACTAAATTATCAAGTGTTATCATATAGTGTCAGGTAGTGATGTATATAGTGTGTTATCTATTTTGAGAGTGCTTTTGGTTTATTCTGTTTGCTTGATACATTACAGTATAGTGCAAGATTCTAAAAATAAATCTTTACCTTTAATTACTACTCCTTAACTCAATTTTTCATATGTAGGGTTTTTAGGTTTTGTTTCTGTAGTTACATTTTTTAATAAGAGGGATACTGTCATGCATTTCTCATTCATAAGCTGTTAGTGTCTGTTCAGTTAAGTTCAGTTGCTCAGTTGTGTCCAACTCTTTGCAACACCATAAATCGTAGCACACCAGGCCTCCCTGTCCATCACCAACTCCCAGAGTTCACTCAGACTCATGTCCACTGAGTCGGTGATGCCATCCAGCCATCTCATCCTCTGTCATCCCCTTCTCCTCCTGCCCCCAATCCCTCCCAGCATCAGAGTCTTTCCCAATGAGTCAACTCTTCACATGAGGTGGCCAAAGTATTGGAGTTTCAGCGTTAGCATCATTCCTTCCAAAGAAATCCCAGGGCTGATCTCCTTCAGAATGAACTGGTTGGATCTCCTTGCAGTCCAAGGGACTCTCAAGAATCTTCTCCAACAGCACAGTTCAAAAGCATCAGTTCTTCGGCACTCAGCGCTCTTCACAGTCCAGACAACTCTCACATCCAAACATGACCACTGGAAAAACCATAGCCTTGGCTAGACGGACCTTTGTTGACAAAATAATATCTCTGCTTTTCAATATGCTATCTTTTAATTTCATGACTGCAATCACCATCTACAGTGGTTTTGGAGCTGTTAGTATAGAGTTCAACAATATTAGCCATCCAAAAGCTTTTAATAAATGTGTGGATGGATGAATGGAATGAATACAGAAAAGATAAGCCTATTACATTTGTGTGCCTGGAAACTCAGTAATCATTATTATCACATGAGAAAATGTAGTGGCATTTGTCCCTAGTGACACAGAAACTAACCAAAGGATGGGCTTGTATGGATAAACATTAAGCTTTGTTTGGTTTTTCAAAGCATGAATCACGTTGGCAGGAAATTATTTAATTTCTTATTCCTAATTTCCATAATTATTTTAGTAATTTTCCATCATCCACAAATTTTTCTTCTTTTGGCCCAATTCTGTCATCCACAGCTGACAGCCTTGTTTCATACTTCATTGATCAGAAAGTACCTGTGAGTTCCTAGCTGCAGACTTGAAATGCCAACAATGTGTCCAGAATCTAGGCTATCACATGACATCATCAAGATGGACCCAGAGGACAGAAATCTAATGCTCACATGTGATCCAGGGTTCCTTTCTCTACAACCAGAAGAACACACAATCATCACCACTACCTTACCCTCACCCAAGCCCTATTTTCACTTGCCATCTTGGAGAGGAACAAGAGGAAAAGAGGGTATTTCAGGGATTGTTTTATTTAAAGAAGGTAAGTAACCTAACAAAATCGTGGGAAACTTCTATCAATTTTAACCCTTTTTGGCTCTAAGCTATCCAGCAAAGTTAGGATTCATGAAAAAGCTAGTCAAAATTGAAAAGAAAACCTAAGTTTCTGTTTTACATTAAAAAAAAAATCTTCCAGATTTTCCATCTGGATTTCAAAATTCCCAAATGTCTTCTAGGGTTAATTTCACACATCCTAATTTCTTCCTTATTGTCATTCATTCTTTAGTACTCTCCACAGTGAAAGCATCACTAAGTTGAACAGTTCCTCATATCCTGTAACCTTAATTTGCTAAATTCAATAGATACTTATTAGTCACCATCTTCCTCAACTTTAGCATTTGTCAGAAAAGATTATGCTTTTAAGAAAATATTTTTCTTCTGGTTTCTCTGATACTGTGATTTCCTATTTTTTATTTACTGCTTAGGTCATTCCTGCTCGTTCTCTGTGGTTAGAACTCCTCTGCTACCTCTTACCTAAGTATTAGGCCTCTTTCTTGCTTCTCTGTCATCTCTCCAGGTGGTCTCATTCATTTTCAGTATTTGACATACCCCTTCTTTTTGTGGCTCACTATTATAGGCATGTTTAGTCATTCAGTTACGTCTGACTCTTTGTGACTCCAGGGACTGTAATCCACCAGGTTCCTCTGTCCATGGTATTCTTCAGGTAAAAATACTGAGGTGGGTTGCCATTTCCTTTTCCAGGGGATCTTTCTGACTCAGGGATTGAACACAGGTATCCCTCATTCTAGATGGATTCTTTACCATTTGAATCACCAAGGAAGCCCATTATAGGCTATACTGCTATCCAGATACGTATTTCAAATTGGTTACTTAATTTTTCCATTCAGCTGATTCACAGAATGCAACATGCTAGTAACTGAAGTTGAACCTGAAGCTCCATTACTTTGGCCACCTGGTGCGAAGAGTAGACTCATTAGAAAAGACTCTGATGTTGGGAAAGATTAAAGGGCAGGAGGAGAAGGGGATGACAGAGGATGAGATGGTTGGATGGCATCACTGACTCAAGGGACATCAGTATGAGCAAACTCAGGGAGATAGTGAAGGACAGGGAAGCCTGGCATGCCTCAGCCTATGGGATCTCAAAGAATTGGACACAACTTAGTGACTGAACAACAACAAATAACTAAACATGACATAATATGGCCAAAATAACATGCCCAGAATGAAACTCTGATCTAGGCCCATTCACAATTCAATTCTATTATGTTCTCTACATTAATTATCCTTCTTCCAGTCACTCAGTCTGAAGACACAGAAACATCATTCAATACTAACCTCTATTAAACCATTAGAGTCAACCTGTCATAAAATACTGTAAATTGTAACTCCCACATATATCTCAAAGCTGTTTATTTTTCTCGAGCTCTGTGACAACCACATGAGTCTAAGCCAACATCTGTCATGTGCATTACCTTAAGGATTTCCAAGTTGGTCTTTCCTTCTCCACGATTTACTCTGGAAAAATTTTTTAAAAATGTCTTTTTTTCCAACACAGCAGCCAGAGCGACATTAAAAACACACACACACACAAGTCTAAATTGGCTTCTTGTTCTCCTCTATATTTAGGATAATATCTAACTTCTGTAAATTCTGTATTTTTGTCCAGAAGGTCTTATATAATTCAGTCCCTTCTGAATGGACTTGTTTTATTTCATTGTAAAATCCATGGCTTCCAATAGGATTGTTTTTTCTTCCTGAAATATCAAACTATGCTTGCTAATCATGCTCACTTAAAAGTCTTTTAAAAATGATTATTTTTCTAAGACTCAGCTTAAAGTAGGACCAATAAAGTCCTTTGAAAATTCTTCCCAGTTTACATCCCTGGCTATGCCATGTTTCTTACAGAAAATTACTTTCATGTTAACAATTCTCTTGCTTATCTTTATATTCTTATCATAAATTTACAAGCCTATAAAAATGTGTTTTTTGTTGTCTGTTTTGCCTAGTTTTGTCTTTTCTAGTGATATCATATGTTTATATTCTCCAATGGATATCGTCTTTTTAAAAAAAACAAATATGTTTTTGAAATTCATTTGTTGTAGAAAACTATAGTTCAGATATTTTCTTGATTTATTTCCTTCATTCAATGAATACATCACAGTGCATATTCCTATTATATTTTGATACATATCTGAGTTATGACTAGCTTTTTATTTATAAAGAGTGCTAAATTAAAAAATTTTGTACATGGATACTAGTGGGTATACACATGCAAAGATTCTTCAATGGCAAGTACCTGGGGAAGAAAATCTCATTTCATAGACACATATGTTTAAAAGTTAGGGAACAGACAGTGTTTGACCATTTATTAACCTACAACATTTGAAACTTTATATGATTTAAACTAGCATATATTCAAATTGAATAAACAACAAAAAAAATTAATTCCAATATAAATATATACCATCTTACACTCATTATTACCACTCATTCTGGGACTTGTCCTTTCAAGCCATGTTTCTATTAAATGTTAATGTGATCAAATGTATTAATATAATATTTTTAAGAAACATATTTAAAACTGGGTTATGAAATTTTATTTTACAATTGAAGAGTTGTAATGTTGACAAATGCATTTTAATCTTTAATTTGTGTATATGAGGAAGAAAATTTTTTAAAATATATTTTCATTTGTTTAAAGTTATTCCAGTGTTATTAGTAAAAAGGTCTATTTATGTTTCACTGACTTCTTGTATATTCACAAAGATTTAATGTAGGTCGACTTCAAATTCTAAAGTCTTTATTGCAACAATGAAAAAAATTTGAATTATTAAAACTTTTAAGAAGTAAAAATATGTGCTAGATAGAGTATTTAAACACTTATGTTTCTCCTCAGCATACAAAATTCTTAATAAAGCATACATGCATAGCTTTGTGTTCAGTTTTTAATGATGGGTATAATGTTGATATTTTAACTTCTAAGCCATGAGAAGTTGGTAGCTTTTAGAATATTCTCATTGTCTTTGATAGTCTTATATTTCTCTAAAATATTTCTTGGTCAGAGCTTTCTCTTCTTTTCCTATTTTGGGATTATATGGGTCCTTATTTATTTCTGAAAAAATAATCTCTATTATTTCTTCAAAAATTTCCACTTCAAATATTTGAATATAGAAAATTTCTACCTCAAATATTTCAATATTATTTTTTGTTTGATTATTTTTCACCCAGTTATTTATCTTTCTGTGCCTATTCTATTTAAAATGATATTTCTTTGTTACCTTTTTAAATTTATTGATTCTTTTTGAATCCTTTTAAAATTACTCATATTTGTTATTCCACCTTGTATCAGCTTGTTGGGGCTGCCACAGAAAATTCCACAGACTGGGGACGTCAATCAATAGAAATTTATTTCTCATAGTTCAGAGGTTAGAAGTCAAGGTTAAAGTGCCCCTAGAAATAGATTTAAGGGCCTAGATCTGATAGATAGAGTGCCTGATGAACTATGGAATGAGGTTCATGACATTGTACAGGAGACAGGGATCAAGATCATCCCCATGGAAAAGAAACGCAAAAAAGCAAAATGGCTGTCTGGGGACGCCTTACAAATAGCTGTGAAAAGAAGGCAAGTGAAAAGCAAAAGACAAAAGGAAAGATATAAGCATATAAATGCAGAGTTCCAAAGACTAGCAAGAAGAGATAAGAAAGCTTTCCTCAGTGATCAATGCAAAGAAATAGAGGAAAACAACAGAATGGGAAAGACTAGAGATCTCTTCAAGAAAATCAGAGATACCAAGGGAACATTTCATTAAAGATGGGCTCGATAAAGGACAGAAATGGAATGGACCTAACAGAAGCAGAAGATATTAAGAAGAGGTGGCAAGAATACATAGAAGAACTGTACAAAAAAGATCTTCATGACCCAGATAATCACGATGGTATGATCACTGACTTACAGAAAGACATCCTGGAATGTGAAGTCAAGTGGGCCTTAGAAAGCACCACTACGCAAAAAGCTAGTGGAGGGGATGGAATTCCAATTGAGCTATTTCAAATCCTGAAAGATGATGCTGTGAA
Source organism: Bos mutus (assembly GCF_027580195.1). Taxonomy (NCBI): domain Eukaryota; kingdom Metazoa; phylum Chordata; class Mammalia; order Artiodactyla; family Bovidae; genus Bos; species Bos mutus. Next base: position 49,663,281 of record NC_091636.1, on the reverse strand, counting down.
AGTGATGCACTCAGATGAGATCAGATCAGATTAGTCGCTCAGTAGTGTCCGACTCTTTGCGACCCCATGAATCTCAGCACGCCAGGCCTCCCTGTCCATCACTAACTCCCGGAGTTCACTCAGACTCACGTCCATCAAGTCAGTGATGCCATCCAGCCATCTCATGCTCTGTCGTCCCCTTCTCCTCCTGCCCCCAATCCCTCACAGCATCAGAGTCTTTTCCAGTGAGTCAACCCTTCACATGAGGTGGCCAAAATACTGGAGTTTCAGCTTTAGCATCATTCCTTCCAAAGAAATCCCAGGGCTGATCTCCTTCAGAATGGACTGGTTGGATCTCCTTGCAGTCCAAGGGACTCTCAAGAGTCTTGAACACCACAGTTCAAAAGCATCAATTATTTGGCGCTCAGCCTTCTTCACAGTACAACTCTCACATTCATACACGACCAAGGAAAAATCATAGCCTTGACTAGCCAGACCTTTGTTGGCAAAGTAATGTCTCTGCTTTTGAATATGCTATCTAGGTTGGTCATAACTTTCCTTCCAAGGAGTAAGCGTCTTTTAATTTCATGGCTGCAGTCACCATCTGCAGTGATTTTGGAGCCCAGAAAAATAAAGACTGACGCTGTTTCCACTGTTTCCCCATCTATTTCCCATGAAATGATGGGACCAGATGCCATGATCTTTGTTTTCTGAATGTTGAGGTTTAAGCCAACTTTTTCACTCTCCACTTTCACCTTCATCAGTAGGCTCTTTAGTTCCTCTTCAGTTTCTGCCATAAGGGTGGTGTCATCTGGATATGTGACGTTATTGATATTTCTCCCGGCAACCTTGATTCCAGCTTGTGTTTCTTCCAGTCCAGCGTTTCTCATGATGTACTCTGCATATAAGTTAAATAAGCAGGGTGACGATATACAGCCTTGACGTACTCCTTTTCCTGTGTGGAACCAGTCTGTTGTTCCATGTCCAGGTCTAACTGTTGCTTCCTTACCTGCATAAAAATTTCTCCAGAGGCAGGTCAGTCGTCTGGTATTTCCATCTCTTTCAGAATTTTCCACAGTTTATTGTGATCCACACAGTCAGAGGCTTTGGCATAGTCAATAAAGCAGAAATAGATGCTTTTCTGGAACTCTCTTGCTTTTTCCATGATCCAGCGAATGTTGGCAATTTGATCTCTGATTCCTCTGCCTTTTCTAAAACCAGCTTGAACATCAGGAACTGCACGGTTCACATATTGCTGAAGCCTGGCTTGGAGAATTTTGAGCATTACTTTACTAGCTTGTGAGATGAGTGCAATTGTGCAGTAGTTTGAGCATTCTTTGGCATTGCCTTTCTTTGGGATTGGAATGAAAACTGACCTTTTCCAGTCCTGTGGCCACTGCTGACTTTTCCAAATTTGCTGGCATATTGAGTGCAGCACTTTCACAGCATCATCTTTCAGGATTTGGAATAGCTCAACTGGAATTCTATCACCTCCACTAGCTTTGTTCATAGAGATGCTTTCTAAGGCCCACTTGACTTCACTTTCCAGGATGTCTGGCTTTAGGTCAGTGATCACACCATCGTGATTATCTTGGTCCTGAAGATCTTTTTTGTACAGTTCTTCTGTGTATTCTTGCCATCTCTTCTTAATATCCTCTGCTTCATACCATTTCTGTCCTTTATCAAGCCCATCTTTGCATGAAATGTTCCTTTGGTGTCTCTGATTTTCTTGAAGAGATCTCTAGTCTTTCCCATTCTGTTGTTTTCCTCTGTTTCTTTGCATTGATTGCTGAAGAAGGCTTTCTTATCTCTTCTTGCTATTCTTGGAACTCTGCATTCAGATGTTTATATTTTTCCTTTTGTCCTTTACTTTTCACTTGTCTTCTTTTCACAGCTATTTGTAAGACCTCCCCAGAAAGCCATTTTGCTTTTTTTTGCATTTCTTTTCCGTGGGGATGTTCTTGATCCCTGTCTCCTGTACAGTGTCATGAACCTCATTCCGTAGTTCATCAGGCACTCTATCAGATCTAGGCCCTTAAATCTATTTCTCACTTCCACTGTATAATCATAAGGGGTTTGATTGAGATCATACCTGAATGGCCTAGTGGTTTTCCTATTTTCTTCAATTTAAATCTGAATTTGGCAATAAGAAATTCATGGTCAGAGCCACAGTCAGCTCCTGGTCTTGTTTTTGCTGACTGTATAGAGCTTCTCCATCCTTGGCTGCAAAGAATGTAATCAATCTGATTTCAGTGTTGACCATCTGGTGATATCCATGTATAGAGTCTTCTCTTGTGTTGTTGGAAGAGAGTGTTTGTTATGACCAGTGCATTTTCTTGGCAAAACTCTATTAGTCTTTGCCCTGCTTCATTCCATATTCCAAGGCCAAATTTGCCTGTTACTCCAGGTGTTTCTTGACTTCCTACTTTTGCATTCCAGTCCCCTATAATGAAAAAGAACATCTTTTTTGGGTGTTAGTTCTAAAAGGTCTTGTAGGTCTTCATAGAACCATTCAACTTCAGCTTCTTCAGCGTTACTGGTTGGGGCATAGGCTTGGACTCCTGTGATATTGAATGGTTTGCCTTGGAAACAAACAGAGATCATTCTGTCGTTTTTGAGCTTGCATCGAAGTACTGCATTTTGGACTCTTTTGTTGACCAGGATGGCCACTCCATTTCTTCTGAGGGATTCCTGTCCGCAGTAGTAGATATAATGGTCATCTGAGTTAAATTCACCCATTCCAGTCCATTTTATTTTGCTGATTCCTAGATGTCGACATTCACTCTTGCCATGCCAGCAAATTTGGAAAACTCAGTAGTGGCCACAGGACTGGAAAAGGTCAGTTTTCATTTCAATCCCAAAGAAAGGCAATGTCAAAGAATGCTCCAACTACTGCACAATTGCACTCATCTCACATGCTAATAAAGTACTGCTCAAAATTCTTCAAGCCAGGCTTCAGCAATATGTGAACTGTGAACTTGCAGTTGTTCAAGCTGGTTTTAGAAAAGGCAGAGGAACCAGAGACCAAATTGCCAACATCTGCAGGATCATGGAAAAAGCAAGAGAGTTCCAGAAAAGCGCCTATTTTTGCTTTATTGACTATGCCAAAGCCTTTGACTGTGTGGATCACAAGAAACTGTGGAAAATTCTGAAAGAGATGGGAATATTAGACCACCTGACCTGCCTCTTGAGAAATCTGTATTCAGGTCAGGCAGCAGCAGTTAGAACTGGACGTGGAACAACAGACTGGTTCCAAATAGGAAAAGGAGTACATCAAGACTCTATATTGTCACCCTGCTTATTTAACTTATATGCAGAGTACATCATGAGAAATGCTGGGCTGGAAGAAACACAAGCTGGAATCAAGATTGCTGGGAGAAATATCAATAACATCTGATATCCAGATGACACCACCCTTATGGCAGAAACTGAAGAGGAACTAAAAAGCCTCTTGATTAAAGTGAAAGTGGAGAGTGAAAAAGTTGGCTTAAACCTCAACATTCAGAAAACGAAGATCATGGCATCTGGTCCCATCACTTCATGGGAAATAGATGGGGAAACAGTAGAAACAGTGTCAGACTTTATTTTTCTGGTCTCCAAAATCACTACAGATGGTGATTGCAGCCATGAAATTAAAAGACGCTTACTCCTTAGAAGGAAAGTTATGACCAACCTAGATAGCATATTCAAAAGCAGAGACATTACTTTGCCCACAAAAGTCCGGCTAGTCAAGGCTATGGTTTTTCCTGTGGTCATGTATGAATGTGAGAGTTGTACTGTGAAGAAGGCTGAACGCCAAAGAATTGATGCTTCTGAACTGTGGTGTTGGAGAAGACTCTTGAGAGTCCCTTGGACTGCAAGGAGATCCAACCAGTCCATTCTGAAGGAGATCAGCCCTGAGATTTCTTTGGAAGGAATGATGCTAAAGCTGAAACTCCAGTACTTTGGCCACCTCATACAAAGAGTTGACTCACTGGAGAAGACTCTGATGCTGTGAGGGATTGGGGGCAGGAGGAGAAGGGGATGACAGAGGATGAGATGGCTGGATGGCATCACTGACTGGATGGACATGAGTCTGAGTGAACTCCGGGAGTTAGTGATGGACAGGGAGGCCTGACGTGCTGAGATTCATGGGGTTGCAAAGAGGCAGACAGGACTGAGCAACTGAACTGAACTGAACTGATCTGAGGTTTGTCTGTCTACCCTTGGCTTGTGGATGGTTACTATGTCTCACTATCCTCACAATGTCTTTTCTGTTTTTACAACCTGGTATCTCTGTGTGTCTATATTTCCTCCTCTCAAAGTGATGTTAGTCATATTGGAATAAGAAAGAAAGAAAGAAAGTGAAGTCGCTCAGTCAATTCCTACTCTTTACGACCCCATGGACTGTAGCACACCAGGTTCCTCTGTCTAAGAATTTTCCAGGCAAGAATACTGGAGTGGATTCCCATTTCCTTCTCCAGGAACACTTCCCGACCCAGGGATTGAACCCAGGTCTCCTGCATTGTAGGAAGACGCCTTATCGTTTGAACCACCAGGGAAGGCTCCATAGTGGATTAGGGCTCATCAGAGGGTGACTTCAGCCATGAAATTAAAAGATGCTTACTCCTTGGAAGGAAAGTTATGACCAACCTAGATAGCATAGTCAAAAGCAGAAACTACTTTGCCAACAAAGGTCCATCTAGTCAAGGCAATGGTTTTCCAGTGGTCATGTATGGATGTGAGAGTTGGACTGTGAAGAAAGCTGAGCGCCAAAGAACTGTTGCTTTTGTTTATTTATTTAGCAACAGTTAGAACTGGACATGGAACAACAGACTGGTTCCAAATAGGAAAAGGAGTACGTCAAGGCTGTATATTTTCACCCTGTTTATTTAACTTATATGCAGAGTAAATCATGAGAAACGCTGGACTGGAAGAAGCACAAGCTGGAATCAAGATTGCCAGGAGAAATATCAAGAACCTCAGATATGCAGATGACACCACCCTTATGGCAGAAAGTGAAGAACTAAAGAGTCTCTTGATGAAAGTGAAAGTGGAGAGTGAAAAAGTTGGCTTAAAGCTCAACATTCAGAAAACTAAGATCATGGCATCTGGTCCCATCACTTCATGGCAAATAGATGGGGAAACAGTGGAAACAGTGGCTGACTTTATTTTTCTGGGCTCCAAAGTCACTGCAGATGGCGATTGCAGCAATTGCGGGAAGCGAGCTCCGCCCCTGGCAAAGGTCATGAGGAAGGAGGCTTGGCATACGCAAAGGCGGGATCAAGCCTCAGGAGTCTCCCTGGAAATTCTCGAGCAATCTATCCCCAAAACCAGAGTCTGCCTACTTTCTGCTTTGTGCTTTCACCTGTCCCCCACTACCTCTCTCTGAAAAAAGAGTTAGCTAACAGCTCCAGTTAATAATTCCTGGGTGTGACAGTGTTTCAACCTACAAACTCCCTTGGAAGTCCTCTAGCCTGCCTGAATATGTTTTTCCGGCCACATGTGATTGCTCAGAGCCTCCAAACTGTGAGAGGCATGAGATGTTCTAAACTGTCTAAATACAGATTCCTTTGAGCAGTCAAAAGATTGATTAGAAATTGTATTGGTGAAGGGATTTTCACTTGTTGGGCCAATATTTGCTGCTAAGTCTCCATAGCCCTTACCTGCTGTGTCTCTGGCAGTGTATTGATTAATATAATTGGTGTAAATAGTAGCTTTAATGTTTGTAACCTGGGACCCTTGAGTTAATTCTTTTTCTTGTTATAGCCCACCACACCTTTGCTCTGTAGGAATGCAACTTTAATACTTTTTGGAGGCTGGAGCCTGACTTTAGAATAATCACCTTTAGAGGAAAAGGCCTCCGGGCCAGAAGATGATGCAAATCACCTAAACTTTTGCATATGATAAGTTTGCAGGAAGAAAGCCTGGCTTACTGCATGACTCTACCCCTTCCCCCATTATCCTCTATGCATAACTTAAGGTATAAAAACTACTTTGGAAAATAAAGTGCAGGCCTTGTTCACCGAAACTTGGTCTCACCATGTCGTTCTTTCTCTTACCTTCTGGTTGAATTATTCAGCTTCTTTTCTCCACTGAATTTCCTCACTGAGCTATCCTTATTCTATTACTCTTTATATCCTTAATTAACGTTTAATTAAGCAGTTGTTTCCTGATCCTCGCAGACGCCGTCCCCGCTTCGAATTCCCTGGATCCACCGGGGCTGGACCCCGGCAATTTATTTATTGGTTCTTGAAGATTTTATTTTATTTTTTTAAATTTTATTTTATTTAACTTTACAGTATTTATTGGTTTTGCCATATATCAAAATGAATCTGCCACAGGTATACATGTGTTCCCCATCCTGAACCCTGTTCCCTCCTCCCTCCCCATACCATCCCTCTGGGTCGTCCCAGTGCACCAGCCCCAAGCATCCAGTATCGTGCATCAAACCTGGACTGGCGACTCGTTTCATATATGATATTATACATATTTCAATGCCATTCTCCCAAATCATCCCACCCTCTCCCTCTCCCACAGAGTCCAAAAGACTGTTCTATACATCAGTGTCTCTTTTGCTGTCTTGTATACAGGGTTATTGTTATCATCTTTCTAAATTCCATATATATGCTTTAGTATACTGTATTGGTGTTTTTCTTTCTGGCTTACTTCACTCTGTAAAATAGGCTCCAGTTTCATCCACCTCATTAGAACTGATTCAAATGTATTCTTTTTAATGGCTGAGTAATACTCCATTGTGTATATGTACCACTGCTCTTTTATCCATTCATCTGCTGATGGACGTCTAGGTTTCTTCCATGTCCTGGCTATTATAAACAGTGCTGCAATGAACACTGGGATACACTTGTCTCTCTCAATTCTGCTTTCCTCAGTGTGTATGCCCAGCAGTGGGATTGCTGGGTCATAAGGCAGTTCTATTTCCAGTTTTCTAAGGAATCTCCACACTGTTCTCCATAGTGGCTGTACTAGTTTGCATTCCCACCAACAGTGTAAGAGGCTTCCCTTTTCTCCCCACCCTCTCCAGCATTTATTGCTTGTAGACTTTTGGATCACAGCCATTCTGACTGGCGTGAAATGTTACCTTATAGTGGTTGTGTTGCATTTCTCTGTTAATGAGTGATGTTGAGCATCTTTTCATGTGTTTGCTGGCCATCTGTATGTCTTCTTTGGAGAAATGTCTATTTAGTTCTTTGGCCCATTTTTTTATTGGGTCATTTAATTTTCTGGAATTGAGCTGTAGGAGTTGCTTGTATATTTTTGAGATTAGTGTTTGTTGCTTCATTTGCTATTATTTTCTCCCATTCTGAAGGCTGTCTTTTCACCTTGCTTATAGTTTCCTTTGTTGTGCAGAAGCTTTTAAGTTTAATTAGGTCCCATTTGTTTATTTTTGCTTTTATTTCCAATATTCTGGGAGGTGGATCATAGAGAATCCTGCTGTGATGTATGTCAGAGAGTGATTTGCCTATGTTCTCCTCTAGGAGTTTTATAGTTTCTGGTCTTACATTTAGATCTTTAATCCATTTTGAGTTTATTTTTGTGTATGGTGTTAGAAAGTGCTCTGGTTTCATTCTTTTACAAGTGGTTGACCAGTTTTCCCAGCATCACTTGTTAAAGAGATTGTCTTTAATCCATTGTATATTCTTGCCTCCTTTGTCAAAGATAAGGTGTCCATATGTGCATAGATTTATCTCTGGGCATTCTATTTTGTTCCATTGATCTATATTTCTATCTTTGTGCCAGTACCATACTGTCCTGATGACTGTGGCTTTGTAGTAGAGCCTGAAGTCAGGTAGGTTGATTCCTCCAGTTCCATTCTTCTTTCTCAAGATAGCTTTGCCTATTTGAGGTTTTTTGTATTTCCATACAAATTGTGAAATTATTTGTTCTAGCTCTGTGAAGAATACTGTTGGTATCTTTATAGGGATTGCATTGAATATATAAATTGCTTTGGGTAGTATACTCATTTTCACTGTATTGATTCTTCCAATCCATGAACATGGTATATTTCTCCATCTATTAGTGTCCTCTTTGATTTCTTTCACCAGTGTTTTATAGTTTTATATATATAGGTCTTTAGTTTCTTTAGGTAGATATATTCCTAAGTATTTTATTCTTTCCGTTGCAATGGTGAATGGAATTGTTTCCTTAATTTCCATTTCTGTTTTCTCATTCTTAGTGTATAGGAATGCAAGGGATTTCTGTGTGTTGATTTTATATCCTGCAACTTTACTATATTCGTTTATTAGTTCTAGTAATTTTCTGGTGGAACCTTTAGGGTTTTCTATGTAGAGGATCATGTCATCTGCAAACAGTGAGAGTTTTACTTCTTCTTTTCCAATTTGGATTCCTTTTATTTCTTTTTCTGCTCTGATTGCTGTGGCCAAAACTTCCAAAACTATTTTGAATAGTAATGTCAGGAACAAAACAAGGGTGCCCACTTTCACCATTACTATTCAACATAGTTTCGAATTGTTGCTTTTGAACTGTGGTGTTGGAGAAGATTCTTGAGAGTCCTTGGACTGCAAGGAGATCCAACCAGTCTGTTCTGAAGGAGATCAGCCCTGGGATTTCTTTGGAAGGAATGATGCTAAAGCTAAAACTCCAGTACTTTGGCCACCTCATGTGAAGAGTTGACTCATTGGAAAAGACTCTGATGGTGGGAGGGATTGGGGGCAGGAGGAGAAGTGGACGAAAGAGGATGAGATGGTTGGATGGTGTCACGGATTCAATGGACGTGAGTCTGAGTGAAGTCTGGGAGTTGATGATGGACAGGGAGCTCTGGCATGCTGCGATTCATGGGGTCGCAAAGAGTCGGACATTACTGAGCGACTGAATTGAACTGAAAGGCTTCATTTTAACTCAATTGCCTCTTTACAGACTCAGTCTCCAGTGCTGTCATACTCTGGGTTAGGCCTTCAGTGTATGAATTTGGGGGAGGGGGCAAAATTCAGCCCATAATACAGCTCATAATTTATTCTTCAAATGCATGTTACACTGTTTATGTTATCTCTATAAAAATTCAGCTATTGTGCCTTCACATATAAATCAGTCCATTTGTAGAATTATTTCCTTTTTCTTGTATCATATTCATAATATATTTTTAAAATTTTATTATCAGCCCCTCTGTTCTAACACTTCTACCTCTTATGACATTTGTAATCAATGTTTTCTCTTTTACTTTTTGTTATTCTTTTTGTATTTTTTGTAAGTTCATTTAAAATTAGTTTCCCTCCTCGGATATCTTATTTGAGTACATGGTTGAGTGAAGGATGAACTTAGTTTTGTTTACTAAGTTCCCAGCAGCTCCTCCTCAAGGTCAGATCATTCCTTTCATCTCCTTAGGAAAAGCAGCCTTAGGCAGTGAGCTCCCAAACTACTCTTTTAGATTGGAAAGGGAAATTGTGTGTGTGTGGTGGTGGTAGGTGGGGGGAGGGGTTGCGGTGGTTAATACCAGAGGACAGTCGATAAATCACTCAACTGTTTTCTGTAACTCTTGAACAGACCAAGATTTCTGAATTATTTGTCTGGAATAAGAGATTTTGCTAATGCTCCTAATTTATGTAATCAAGGGGTAGACATTAATTTTCTCAAGGTAATTGTTTCTTTTATTCTAATTTTTCCTGCAAGAAATCTTCTTGCTCTCTTCTGCTGCAGCTAATAATCAGCCCCAAGGACTGCAAGAAGATCCAACCAATCCACCCCAAAGGAGATCAGTCCTAGGTGTTCATTGGAAGGACTGATGTTGAAGCTGAAACTCTAATACTTTGGCCACCTGATGTGAAGAGCTGACTCATTGGAAAAGACCCTGATTTTGGGAAAGATTAAGGGCAGGAGAAGGGGATGACAGAGGATGAGATGGTTTGGGTGGACTCCGGGAGTTGGTGATGGACAGGGAGGCCTGGCATGCTGCGGTTCATGGGGTCACAAAGAGTCAGACACGACTGAGCGACTCAACTGAACCGAACCTGGCCAGCAAAGCACACACATTCACTACATTGTTTTCTCACAGCTTTTGTACTTGTTTCCCCAAATCTTGGATGCTCTGTGTTTAAGATTTGATCTTACTTGCAGGCTACTGTAGGGCTGGCTAATTTAACATCTTTGCAGAAACTTGAAAATCTCAGCCTCATTCTATTCTTCTTATTATTGTCATAATTACTAGCATTTTCAGTATGCTATGACACTTTCTTCCAACAAAAATCCCAACTGATTAGGAGCAATGGAAATACAATCAAACCTAAAGGATCACTGATTTTTCCCATATATGTAGCACATAAGTACTTGTTAAGTGGTGGAAAATGTTATTTAATAAATAAATTATTTATTGAGTTAACAAGTCTAGGGAGGTTATCTATTCATATTTACCTGAAAATATATGCTGTATTTCATATTTTATTATGTATTTTCTTAGCTTCTAGTTGCAATCAGTTCTTGAAAATGAGACATCATCTCTGATGTATGTTAGGTATCTAGCAGACATTGTTATTAGAAGACTTTTTTTAATTGTTCCCATGTAGATTACAGATATTTACATGAAATTATTGCATATGCTTATATACCCTAATGGACTGTGAATCTATTAAAGTCAAGAGCTATTCCTCATTAAGCAATTAAATACAATGACATCAAACATTTGCTGAGATTTTCAAGTGCCATATACATTTTTGATTGAGATGATTCTGACCCAATCATCCTCATTGCAGGCATGAGGGTGAAGAACCATGAAAACAAAGACTCATAAATAATCAGTGTTGAGAAGTGAAGATTGCTTCGTGGTTACAAATTTAGCTAGAGATAACAGGAATGCCTGTCTAGGTAGGCCTTTGTTATAAGGGTTTAACTGAATCTAAGCGTTTAGCTGGTCAAACAGCACTCCAGGGAGAAGAACCCATTTAAATATTTAGAAGCACATTAAACATGAATCAAAAGTTAAACTAAAATCCAAAGCTAAACTAGACAGATGTAAAGTTACAGCTGATAGTTCTCAGAACTCTCTTGTCTGTTTCAGACTAGAGCAGATTGTTAGATGGTTACCGGATTCTGTAGTTATAGGAACCAAATATTACATGGGTAAGTGACATAAATGCAAAGTTAAGTTAAAAAGCAATCACTCACAAAAAAGTTCACCTTAAGAAAAAAAAAAGGAGAGATAGTATTTGTCAGAATAAAATACTGTAACAGAAGAATGCTTTATGAAATACAAGAATATATTGTGATACCAAACTACACAGTATAATCCATATTTAAATAGAAATCCATGTTTAATAGTAGATTGTTCCCTGTTCTTTTTGCAAATTTGGTTTTATTTAACTTTTAAATAACTGGGAGTATGCAAGAGAATTTACGGATCTGAAAAGTATACCCTGACTTCAGACTTTGCCTTCAAGTTATTTTTAATTTGAATGAAAACTGCCTTCAGACTTTGCCTTCAAGTTATTTTCAATTTGAATGAAAACTGTCACTGCTGTTGGAAAATAATGATGAAACTGCTTCACTGGAGGCTGAGCAGAGAGTAGGACATTACAGATACTATTCAAAAGCTGGCTTAAAACTCAACATTCAAAAAATGAAGATTAGGGCATCTGGTTCCATCACTTCATGGCAAATAGATGGGGAAACAATGGAAATGGTAACAGACTTTATTTTCTTCAGTTCCAAAATCACTGCAGACCGTGATTGCAGCCATGAAATTAAAAGATGCTTGCTCCTTGGAAGAAAAGCTATGACAAACCTAGAAAGCATATTAAAAAGCAGAGGCATTACTTTACCAACAAAGGTCCATACAGTCAAAGCTATGGTTTTTCTAGTAGTCATGTACAGATGTAAGAGTTGGACAATAAAAAAGTCTGAACGCTGAATTGATGACTTTGAACTGTTGTCTTGGAGAAGACTCTTGAGAGACCCTTGGATAGCAAGGAGATCAAACTGAATATTTATCTAAAGGTCTGATGCTGAAGTTGAGGGTCCAATACCTTGGACACCTGATGCAAAGAGCCGACCCATTGGAAAAGAGCTTGATGCTGGGGAAGATTGAAGGCAGGAGTAGAAGGGAACAACAGAGGATGAGATTGTTGGATGGCATCACCCACTTAATGGATATGAGTTTGAGCAAGGTCCAGGAATTGGTGATGGACAGGGAATCCTGGCGTGCTGCAGTGCATGGGGTCACAAAGAGTTGGACACGATTGGGGGACTGAACAACAATGAAAAACAACTTGCTGCTGAGAACAGGGCAGTTCACAATAGTCCTTACTTTTATGGGGCATACTTTTATTAAGGAAACAATGTAATTTATTCATAAAATAAGCATACAAAATGTCTGGTAGTCAAATGTATTAGAAGAAAAATAGTGCTGGATAAGTGGAAAGGGTAGAATGAGAAGATGCAGGGCTATTTAAGACAGAGTGGTTAGAGGAGTTCCCTCTGTTAATGTCATAGTGAATAGAAACATAAATATAATAGGATGGAGTGACACCTTCTGGTGGAAATGAGTTCAGGCAGGGATAGCAGCTTGAGAATCCCAAAGTAGAGGTGCTTTGGGGCTGTAGGGAAATATACAAAGGCTGGATTAGCTATAGCAAAATGATGAAGCAGAAAATGCTTCATGAGAAAAGACTGGGGATACAAGGGGTGTGTGCGTGTGTGTGTGTGTGTGTGTGTGCAGGGGAATCATGTATGGAGAGGTAAGCCATCAAAAATCATCATAAGGGAAGCCTATGGGATGGTGATGAGAGAAGCAATTTTATATAACATGTTAAAAACAAAACAACAACACCAAAAATTAAAAAAAAAAAAAACAGTAACCGGAACATAAGAAGGAGAATCATAATGTATAGATATGGGAGATTAGCCCTGGGAGGAGGAATTGGCAACTCATTCCAGTATTCTTACCTGTGAGATCCCATGGACAGAGGAGCCTGATGGGCTACAGTGCATAGCATTGTAGAGTTGGACATGACTGCACAATGGGAGATTAGATAGGAGGGCTATTGGAATAGTCTAGGTGGTAAATGCTATTGTTTGTCTAAAGCAACAGGGAGAGGCAAAGAGTAACAGATTCTAGAAATAGTAAGATCTAGAAACATGAGTAGCTCTAATACGGAAGGAATAAGACCAAAATCTAAACAACAACAAAAAATCATATTTTCTAAGGACTACATCGCAATAAGGAGGACATTGCATCTAGTCAGTAGACAGGTGATTAATCAGTTCTTGAATTCAGTGAGTCCAGATTTTATTTATATGAGTCTATCTTAAGAGGACCCCTTCCTCTCTACAAATTACTTTTTGATCTGCAGGAAACAATTAGAAATTGAAGATAATGCCATTTAACAAGGCAAAGAAGACAAATCTTATAGTAGTATATTAACTATATAAAGTATGCAGTATCATACATTTGATTAACAAATGGACAGTACTATATATAAAATGGGAATTCCCTAGAAGCTCAGTTGGTAAAGTGTCGGGAAAATCCCCTGGAGGAGGAAATGGCAACCCACTCCAGTATTCTTGCCTGGAAAATCCCATCAACAGAGGAGCCTGGCAGTCCATGGGGTCGCAAGAGTCAGACCTGACTTAGTGACTAAACCACCATATGTAAAACAGATAAGTTAAAAATCCTACTGTATAGAATAGGGAACTATACTCAATATTTTTTAATATCTTGTAAGGGAAAAATATCTGAAAAAAGAGATTTATATGTACGTATAACTGAATCACTTTGCTGTACAACTGAAACTAACACAACATTGTAGACCAACTATACTTCTATAAAAAAGTAAGTGCTCATATTATAAAAAAGGAAGAATCCATAAAGGGCCACACTTTATCCTAGAGGATAAAAGCATTAAGGAGATTTTGGCAGCAAATCTGCAAAATGGCCCCGATAATTCTCACTTCTCGGCATTGTGCCATGTGTAGCCTCCCCTCATACTGTGCTCGGGTCAGTCTGTGTGATCAACACAGCACAGAAGAAGTGACAGCATGTCCCTGCTGAGGTCAAGACATAAAGAGTATTTTCTAGTCCTCTCTCTCTCAACCTCTCTGTCTCTCACACAACTCTCTCTGGGGAAAGTCAGCCGCTGCATCTTAAGAACACTCAAGCAGCCCCATGAGGAAGCCTGTGAAGTGAGAAAAGGGAGACCTCCTACAAGCAACCAAGATCGGTGGCCTCCAGCCAATACTGATGAGTGTGAGTCACCCTAGAAGCAGTTTCTCAGCCACAGCCTGGACTTCAGACACCCACAGCCCTGGTTGACCCCTTGGCTGCAACTTCATGAAATCCTAAATCTGAATTATACTACTAAGTCACTCTTGAATTTCTGACTCAGAGAAACTGGGACGAGTCAGTATTTATTTTCTAAACTTTTAATTTTTCATGCAGTAATAACTCAGACAGATTTTAGGAATGAGAATATCATGCTTCTGTAACAGAAACTGCACATGTCAGCGTAGCATCAGAACTGGAGAGTGAGTGGAAGCTGGAAGAACTTTGAATAAGTGTTGGTGAAAGCTAAGAGGCTGTTTTCTAAAAAAAAAAAAAAAAAAAAAATTGGAGTATAGTTGCTTTGCAATGCTGTGGTAGCTTCTGCTGTACAGGAAAATTAATCAGCCATATGTATATATAAATATCCCCTCTTTTTTGGATTTCCTTCCCATTTAAGGCACTACAAAGCATTGAGTAGAGTTCCCTGTGCATATGGTTGGTTCTCATCAGTTATCTGTTTTATCCATAGTAGCATATATAAGTCAGTCCCAATCTCCCAACTCATCCCACACCCTCTCTCCCCCCTTGGTATCCATTATTCTGTTCTCTATGTCTTTGTCTCTATTTCTGCTTGGCAAATAGGTTCATCTTAGCTTTTAATAAAATGATTTGTAACTATGGTGGCATTTAAGGATGCTATTTAAGGGAAAACAACGGCTTAAATTAGAAATAAAAAAAAAAAAAAAACAGATTAAACATTCTCTTGGGAATCTATACATCTGAAGAGATCGAAGAGAAAGCCCTTACTGTAGCCAGAATCAGGTCTGTGGGTTTCATCAAAAGGTGTAAATGTATGTGTGCTCTGTGTGTAAGAGTCGTGTCTGATTCTTTGTGACCCTATGGATTGTAGCTCACCAGGCTCCTCTGTTTATGGGATTTCCCAGGCAAGAATACTGGAGTGGATTGCCATTTCCTCCTCCAGGGGCTCTTCTTAATCTAATGATCAAACCTTGTGCCTTTATATTAATTCATTTTGGTGGTTGTTATGCATGTGAGGCCAAGAGTGTGGAGGAAGGGATGTGCAAAATCAGTCTTCCTACCTTGCTGCCTGAATGATAATATCTTGGAAATTTGAAAAAAAGGAAAGAAAAAAAAACTTAAAAAATATATTTTCTCTAGTCAGCTAAAAATTGTGAATAATGAATGGGCTATTTCAATAAACTGGTAAAAAGTTCCTAGTAAAAGTTGGTGATAATATAGAGACAGCATAAATAAAAGAAGTCTTTATCTAAGCCACATTTCTATTGTTCCATATTCTGGGCCTCCACTTCTGTGTGTTTTCACTCTACGATGAGAAGTTTCCCTTCTTTATCTGAATGCTCTGTGTCTCTGCACCATCTCCCATGACTAATATTATTTTCGGATAAATATATACTTTGTTATGGCCATGAATGTGTGTTTCCAGCTCTGTGCTGGTGGGGCAGTCAAGTTCTGCTTCAATTCCATGATTTAACTGGAATTCTGTTTTATGCAATGTCAAGATACTTCTTAGCAACATCAGTTGGCTTCCAGTCATCCATAGCTCAGGGGAGCCACAATAAAATAAAAAGCAGCATATGTAGTAAAAATAAATATCCTACTAATTATTTTATCTGGTGGGTACAAAAGCCAAGAGCCAAGGGCAACAAAGGTTATAATGATTACACTTCTTCACTGTTTCAAACCCCTCCTTTCTACTTCTCATGAAGAGCTTTACTGAAAAGAAATACAAGTAAGTTCTTTCCTAATAACTAAAATATGTTTTTCCTGATCCTTAAAGAATAATTGCTGTTTCTTTATTACTAAAACTTTGTGCTCAAAAGTGTTTCTTGGCAATGCAATTTGATATGATTCAGTGAGTTAAGAAACCTAAGCACTCAAGCATGATTAAACTGCTGATAAATGTGCATCCTTGAATTTGCCGGTAAGCATTTCTCTGATGACAAGATAGGTATGTTCTTTTCCCCTGGACTTGATGGGGACTATTTTTGTTACATATTTTTCCACCATGTTATAAAGCATCTAAATAAATATTGAACTTATAATGAGAAGCAACTGTTTTCAGAGAGTGTTAAGTAAATAACCTGTTTCTCCATTCACTCTGCTTGTAAAGGAAGTACACAAGAGGAAAATGGATCACATTCTTACAGTAAATACCTTGAATCTTACAATTCCAAATTATTTTCTCCAGAATATGGTTTCTTTGGTAGACATTACATTTAGTTAACTTATTCGTGTTAGATATTTATCATGTGTTTGCTATTTTAAAATTCTTGCTCTAATATATATATTGAAATGTTATTTAAATATATGTGTAGGATTTGCAGAAAACATGAGAATATTTTCAACCTTTTGGCTTGCTGGGAAACAAACAAACAAACAAAAAACGGTATCTTTTTTCATACACTCATGAACCAGTATGTTCAGGCATTTTCAATTGAAACTGAGATAGAGAAAGAAAAGAAAATGAGAAATATTTGTAGTAAAAAAATGTAGATGAGCAAACTTTTAAAAAGAGCAAATTAAATTGGAGATGTACAGCTAAAATGACTGAATTTCAGACTCTTCATTTTAGCTATTTGCATGCAAAAGTAATAGAGCATTAACAAACTATTGTGCAATCTGGTGTAATTGCTTCACCAATGTAACCTTCGTACACCATGGATGTATTTGTGTACAAAATAACTATGATACTGGCATAACAGCAAAATAAAACTTTAAAGCTGGATTTTATGTGATAAGGGATAGAAATCAAAGAAATTATGGAACTCAGGTAGAGTTTTTACAGTCTTGCCATCTTTCAGGAACTACCAGCTGTTATAATCACACAAATATATTAGTTGAAGATACATTTAAATGGGCAAATTATGTCTTTATAGTGAAGTTAATGATCAGTCCATTCAGTATAAAAGATAATTTTACAAAGGAAATACTGCATCATTAAAGTCAGCAGTCAGACAAGTCAAATGTGAGAAGCAAAACGACAGCAGCTTTCTCAAAATGGTGTGGAGTTGCATCTCTATGGAGTGCTCTATATCCTATGGAGTGCTTGCCATTTAAAATGAAGGAAAGTAACACAACTCCCCTCTCTCAAGGAGGAAACAAGTGTGCTGCTAAACATTCACCTTGTTCTAAAGAATGAAGATTCTAATGGTCCTAAAAATCTTAAAGAGAATACATTTTTGTTTTATTATTGTATTACAGAATATCAATTGTTCATTAAAGGACAGTAATGGAATGGTAGATATACAAAATTTGTTTAATGTTGAGACAAATTGTATACAGTAATTTAATTTATGATATTGAAGTATCCTGATACTTTTATAAAATTGTGAAGTCCCATGGAGTTCAGAAAATAGACTGGAATCTAGTATTCTATCCTACACCTAAGAGAATCCACTTTAGCCAACCATTTCCATCTTTAAACATATAACACATATTTATCATGAAATAGAAATGTTTTATCACCAGTGTATCAAGAACCTTAGAATAGAAAATGGGGATAATCTTTTGCTTCATATGAGTGCTCTAAACACAAAGATGATTAAGTCATACCTACTTAAGATTACAACAACTCTCATGGGGCCAACTGAGTCCTCTATTTTTTTCAGAGCCTGAACCCATTTTTGTTCAGCCTCTTGCCATTCCACTAAGAGCTTGTAACAATGCTTTTATGTACCTAGGTTTTCCTTTCTGTTGGGAGGATGATGAAATTTAAAGTTAGCACACATTTGGCTCTTGAGACAAGGATGCAGTTCTCAGCTGTAAGTATATGAGTAACATGAAATATATTTGAGTGTAGATTCAAAAGAGACAAAGATTGTAATACTAAAAAAATGATTATGCAGTGAAGTGCTATTTGTCTATAAATGTTTTAGATTATGTTTAATACTCATACCTTAACTTCTGCTGTCCAGAATAGACTCTGTTTACCATTAACATGACAAAATAGCCGTGTATGCAGTGGATGTACATTTTTGGGGAATATATGCTAAATAATAACAGGTATTATGTGTAATAAATAGGATTTCCAACAATTCCATTTGCAGGGCAGGAGTAGAGAAGCAATGTAGACAATGGACATGTTGTCACAGACATTGAGTAGGGGAAGAGGGGTGGGACAAACTGGGAGAGTTGTGTTGATATATATACACTGCCATGTGTAAAGTAGATAGCTAGTGGGAAGCTGCTGTATAGCACAGGGAGCTCAGCCTGGTGTTCTGTGGTGTCCTAGAGGAGTGAGATGATGTGGAGGGGGTGGTGGGGGGGAAGGAAAGGGAGGTTCAGGAGGGAAGGGATACATATATATATATATATATATATATATATATATATGTATACATACACACAAACACACATACAGATACTGATTCACTTCATTTTATAGCATAAACTAATACAACATTGTAAAGCAATTACATTCCAATAAAAATAAATAAATAGAAAACTCGATGCTTCCATAAGGGAGGTGGCTGCATGGTCTTTAAGGTCATAGATTTGTTCTGAAAATATGTGCTGGGGGTGAAATATGGCATGAAGGTTCTTGGTGCATACTGAGACAAGTAGTAGGAGGCTTTATTTCTGTTGCACTCTCTTTATAAAATAAAGAAATAATAAAAATAAACATGTTATTTACAAACTTTGATCAGTATATTTTCTATACAAAATACTGCTTAAAAACACTAAAAGGCCCTAATATCCAAAATCATTTTCAAACAGCTAAGGAATGAAATAACAAAGGGAACTGAAAACACAATACTGATGAGCTGGTGTCCAAAGAGACGTGTAATAACAGACTTCTATTTTGATGCAATCCAATCATAAAATATCTTTAAATGGAATGCAACTCACATTTTGTAAGTAACTGTCATCTTTCTCCCTCTCAGCTGTCACTTCTTAGAAACTTTATATTAGTTGATAGTAGGCAGTTCAAAGTTATATTATTTGGAAATAAATACTTATTGAAAAATTTGTTTTGAGAATTAACAATATAGATCTATAATAATATTATATGACAAACATTATTAATTGGAACATGAAGTTCAAGTAAAGTAACTTACATGACTAGTTTTCTGTTGTATTACTGATATGAAGACTTTATAGGCTGGCTGATGGCTGATTCCGAAGTCCCAGAACCACTAAAATGATTTCTCCAAAGTAAAGTAGAGCAGAGGATCCTCTGGCTTCTAGTTTACTGATTATCCCATCAGTGATGGAGAATTATAAGGCATGAATATAACACTATGAGATTTGGAATTTTATTATATTTTCATAAGAAAGTATATTTTATTATTATATAATTGTATATTGTAATAGATGTACTTGGTATTTAAAACTTTATATTTTTATATTAATCATCATATTGATAATATTTTACAGGTTACATGTTTATGATAATGACATAGAATTTCATATCAATCATATATTACTAAGCTATGTGTCTGTTGCATATTACCATATTTCTTGATGAAATGTCTCTTTCTTTATATTTTATTTTTTTAATGAAAATTATTTTTATTGAAGTATAGTTGATTTATAATGCTGCATTAGCTTCAGGTATACAGCAAAATTATTTATATATACATCAGTTCAGTTCAGTCACTGAGTCGTGTCTGACTTTTTGCGACCCCAGGAACTGCAGCATGCCAGGCCTCCCTATCTATCACCAACTCCTGGAGTTTACTCAAACTCATATCCATTGAGTCAGTGATACCATTCAACCATCTCATCCTCTGTCATCCCCTTCTCCTCCTGCCTTCAATCTTTCCCAGCATCAGGGTCTTTTCAAATGAGTCAGTTCTTCTTATCAGGTGGCCAAATATTGGAGTTTCAGCTTTAGTTTCAGTCCTTCCAATGAATATTCAGGACTGATTTCCTTTAGGAGTGACTGGTTGGATCACCTTGTTGTCCAAGGGACTTTCAAGAGTCTTCTCCAACACCACAGTTCAAAAGCATCAATTCTTCGGTGCCCAGCTTTCTTTATAGTCCAACTCTCACATACATACATGACTACTGGAAAAACCAAAGCTTTGACTAGATGGACCTTTGTTGGCAAAGTAATGTCTGCTTTTTAATATGCTGTCTAATTGGGTCATAGCTTTTCTACCAAGAAGCAAGTGTCTTTTAATTTCATGGCTGCAGTCACCATCTGTAGTGATCTTGGAGCCACCCAAAAATAAAGTCTGTCACTGTTCCCACTGTTTTCCCATCTATTTGCCATGAAGTGATGGGACCATATGCCATGATCTTAGTTTTCTGAATGTTGACTTTTTTTTTTTTTTGAATGTTGACTTTTAAGCCAACTGTTTCACTCTCTTCTTTCACTTTCATCAAGAGGCTCTTTAGTTCTTCTTCACTTTCTGCCATAAGGGTGGTGTCATCTGCATATCTGAGGTTATTGATATTTTCCACGGCAATCTTGATTCCAGCTTTTGCTTCATCCAGTCCAGCATTTCTCTTGAGGTACTCTGCATATAAGTTAAATAAGCAGGGTGACAATATACAGCCTTGACGTACTCCTTTCCCGATTTAGAACCAGTCTGTTCCTTGTCCAGTTCTAGATGTTGCTTCTTGACCCGCATACAGATTTCTCAGGAGGCAGGTCAGGTGGTTTGTATTCCCACTACGTTAAGAATTTTCCACAGTTTGCTGGGATCCACAGAGTCAAAGGCTTTGGCATATTCAATAAAGCAAAAGTAGATATTTTCCTGAAATTCTCTTGCTTTTTCTATGATCCAACAGATGTTGGCAATTTGAGCTCTGATTCCTCTGACTTTTTAAAATCCAGCTTGAACATTTGGAAGATCACGGTTCATATACTGTAGAAACCTGGCTTGGAGAATTTTGAGCATCACTTTGCTAGTGTGTGAGATGAGTGTAATTGTTCTGTAGTATGAACACTCTCTGGCATTGCCTTTATTAGGGACTGGAATGAAAACGGACCTTTTACAGTCCTGTGGCCACTGCTGACTTTTCCAGATTTGCTGGCTTATTGACTGCAGCACTTTCACAGCATCATCTTTTAGGATTTTCGATAGCTTAACTGGAATTCCATCACCTCCACTAGCTTTGTCCGTAGTGATGCTTCCTAAGGCTTACTTGACTTCACATTCCAGGATGTCTGGCTCTAGGTTAAAGTGATCACACCATTGTGATTATCTGGGTCATGAAGATCTTTTTTTGTATAGCTCTTCTGTGTATTCTTGCCACCTTTTCTTAATAACTCCTGCTTCTCTTAGGTCCATACCATTTCTGTATTTTATTGTGCCCATCTTTGCATGGAAAGTTCCCTTGGTATCTCTAATTTATACATATTTATATATATATATATATATAGTTTTCAGATTCTTTTCCTGTATAGTTTATTTCAAAATACTGAGTAGAATTCCCTGTGTTATACCATTAGATCCTTGTCGGTTATCTATTTTATCTACAGTAGTGTGTATATGTTAATTCAAAACTCCTAATTTATCCCTTATCCCTTTCCTCTTTGGTAACCATAAGTTTTTGGTTTTTTTTTATGTCCGTGTGTCTGTTTCTTATTTGTATATACATTTATTTGTATTATTATTATCTTTTGATCCACATATAAGCAATATCATGAAATATGTGTCTTTTCTTGGGTTACTGAGTATGATAATGTCCAGGTCCATCCATATTGCTACAAATGGCATTATTTCATTCTTTTTAAGTAACTTTTTAATATGATTCTAACAGAAAATTTGCAAGATTAACACAAGTCTTATAGAGACTCTTTACCGAGATGCACCAGTTGTTTATATTTTGTCCCACCTGATTATCTTTTTCTCTCTGTTTCTCAATCTGTTTCCATCTTTTTTTTTCTCTGTTTATCCAATTATAATTATGTGTGTTAGTGTGTAACATTTTTTCCTTGAACCATTTTAGACTAATTTGGAGATATCATGCCTTTTTATCCCTAAATACTTTGCGGTGCTCAATTTAAGAAAATTCCATTCTCTGACATATTTATGCTATTGCTATTAAAATCAGGAAATATAAAGTACTGTTATCCAGTTTTGTTCTATATTCAAATATCAATGATTTATCCAGTTCTTAGGTGTCAATCTGAGGTTCTGTTTCACATGTTGGACATCAGTCAACAGAGGCCTCCTATAGCCTTTCTCACATTTTCCAATCTATCTCCAAAAAAACCGTCTGTGTGTTTAGTCTTTCTCACACTTTAAATCTTTCTTAATTCCCCTTCTGCTACCTACTGGAAAAAATAATCAGCTTTTAAAAAGCTAATGTGATTACACTAGGCCCCAGTAATTGTTTCAATTGCAAGGTCAACTCATTATAAACTTTATTACTTTTGCCAAGTCCCTGTGGTCATGCAAAGTAACATACTCATAATCATGATATTTATTAAATTAACATTCTCATGAATTATGGAAAAAAAATTTGAGGGAGTACTTATTGAATTTTACTTACCTTGTTAAGTTCAGTTCAGTTCAGTCACTCAGTCATGTCTGATTCTTTGAGATCCCATGAATCGCAGCACGCCAGGCCTCCCTGTCCATCACCAACTCCCAGAGTTCACTCAAACTCATGTCCATCGAGTTGGTGATGCCATCCAGCCATCTCATCCTCTGTCGTCCCCTTCTCCTCCTGCCCCCAATCCCTCCCAGCATTAGGGTCTTTTCCAATGAGTGAACTCTTCGCATGAGGTGGCCAAAATATTGGAGTTTCAGCTTCAGCATCAGTCCTTCCAATGAACACCCAGGACTGATCTCCTTTAGGATGGACTGGTTGGATCTCCTTGCAGTCCAAGGGACTCTCAAGAGTCTTCTCCAACACCACAGTTTAAAAGCATCAATTCTTCGGCACTCAGCTTTCTTTGCAGTCCAACTCTCACATCCATGCATGACCACAGGAAAAACCATAGCCTTGACTAGACGGACCTTTGTTGACAAAGTAATGTCTCTACTTTTAATATGCTGTCTGGGTTGGTCATAACTTTCCTTCCAAGGAGTAAGCATCTTTTAATCTCATGGCTGCAATCACCAATTACCATCTGCAGTGATTTTGGAGCCCAAAATTAAAGTCATCCATTGTTTCCACTGTTTCCCCATCTATTGCCCATGATGAGACCAGATGCCATGATCTTAGTTTTCTGAATGTTGAGCTTTAAGCCAACTTTTTCACTCTCCTCTTTCACTTTCATCAAGAGGCTTTTTAGTTCTTCTTCACTTTCTGCCATAAGGATGGTGTTATCTGCATATCTGAGGTTAGTGATATTTTCCGCAGCAATCTTGATTCCAGCTTGTGCTTCTTCCAGCCCAGAGTTTCTCATGATGTACTCTGCATAGAATTTAAATAAGCTTGTAGGAGATATTAAAATATGTCTTAGACAAATTTCACCTTAGCCTCTTTCATCAGATCAACATTACCACTTTCAAAATGAACCTGCATATTTGGGATGACTATATTTATAATCTGAACATTTAAGGTATTTTTCAAGTGAAGATTCTTCTTCCCTTGCCACATTATTTGATAACATTCATAAACTCTACCTTATATTAATTCCTACAAAGTTTTCTATAGTCAAAAGTATGGTTTTTCCTGAAGCTATGTACAAATGTGAGAGCTGGACAATAAAAAAGGCTGAGTGCTGAAGAATTGATGCCTTCAAACTGTGGTGCTGGAGAAGATTCTTGAGAGTCGCCACTGCAAGTATATAAAACCAGTCAATCCTAAAGGAAATTAGTCTTGAATATTCATTGGAAGGACTGATGCTGAAGCTGGAAGTCCAGTACTTGGGCCACCTGATATGAAAAGCTGACTCACTAGGAAAGACTCTAATGCTGGGAAAGATTTAAGGCACAAAGAGAAGGGAACAACAAAGGATGAAATGGTGGGATGGCATCACCGACTCAATAGACTTGAGTCTGAGCAAATTCCAGGAGATGGTGAAGGACAGGGAACCTGGCATGCTGCAGTCCATATGTTTGCAAAGGATCGGACATGACTCAGTGACTGAACAACAAAATATTAATTCCTATTTTCTTGGTTTTCACAAAAGTATTTCCAATCTAATTATACCTCTCTGACTACATATTGGTCCAATATTCTTTGTTGTTGCTTTTTATATGCATTTTGTTTATTTTTTCTTTCAACAGCCATGAAATGTCCACCAAGCCTCTGTTATATAATATTTTCTCATAGTACATTTTCTTTCTTTTGATTATTTGTCCTCATAGATTCTGTTATTATACATCAGGATATATTTCTAATGCTAATATCCATCTTGCTATTTACTCTTCTAGTTATATTTGAAAGAGCCTGCTATACTCTTCCATCTCAAATCCCCAACCCCTTTCCTTTTCCCCCAACATGTTTTAGTTAGAAAAATGACAACATACCCAGGAACCCAAGTCAAAAATTTCAAATGTATTTTTTTTTTTTTTTCCTTTCTTATACCTTCTTGGCAATTCTATCCAAGAAAACATCTCCTGAACAAAAACAGCTCTTTTGTTACTAATATTAGAAATTACAGCATTATCTTATTATCTATACATTTAAATTGTTCAAGAAATGGTCTTATCTAATTTCCTAGACTGTAAGTTGGGGTTATACTCTATTCATCTTAGACATTTTAGACTATTGGAAAGTCTATCTGGAAATTATAAGCAGATGAGTATCTAAATGATTATATTTCATAATGTAAGAGAAAGTTGACTTTTAGTATTGAATAAAATGGATCCCAAAATGGGCAATTATTTTGATGTTACTCATTGTGTGTGTGTGTTAGTGACTCAGTCGTGTCCGACTCTGTGACCCCGTGGACTGTAGCCCGCCAGGGTCCTCTGTCCGTGGGATTCTCCAGGCAAGAACACTGGAATGGGTTGCCATGCCCTTTTCCCTGTAACTTATTACATTGAATTAAATCTCATATCAAACTAAAAACAAACAAAAAAAATCAAACAGCCAATATTTTTAAAATTGACAAAATATCTAATAGTTGTCCCAAACATTTTATGATGCATGTCTAAGAAAAGAGAATGGTGCTTAATCTTTCACTTTACATTTTAGATCGTGCTGAAGCTGGTAAGGCAGATTCTGGATTTATAAAATATAAATCCAGAATATAAATATAAATATTATTTTTATATTTATAAAACATATTTTATAAATATGTTATCAGATATGCAGATAACACCACCCTTATGGCAGAAAGCAAAGAAGAACTAAAAAGCCTCTTGATGAAAGTGAAAGAGGAGAGTGAAAAAGCTGGTTTAAAACTCAACATTCAAAAAACGAAGATCATGGTCTCTGGTCCCATCGTGTCATGTAAATAGTCGAAGCAATGGAAGGAGTGACAGATTTTCATGGATTTCAAAATCACAGACTGCAGTCACAAAATAAAAAGATGCTTGCTCCTTGGAAAAAAAGCTATGAGAAACCTAGACAGCATATTCAAAAGCAGAGATATTACTTTACCAATAAAGGTCCAAGTAGTCAAATCTACAGTTTTTCCAGTGGTCATGTATGAATATGAGTTTTGGACCATAAAGAAAAATTAATGCCAAAGAATTGATGCTTTGGAACTGTATCGTTTGAATAGACTCTTGAGATTCCCTTGAACCACAAGAAGATCAAATCAGTCCTGAATATTCATTGGAAGGACTGATGCTGAAGCTGAAGCTCAAATACTTGGCCACCTGATGTGAATAACTGACTCATTGGGAAAGACCCTGATGCTTGGAAAGTTTGAAGGCGGGAGGAGAAGGGGACGACAGAGGATGAAATGGTTGTTTGAATGGCGTCACCAACTCGATGGACATGAGTTTGAGCAAGCTCTGGGAGTTGGTGAAGGACAGGAAAGCCTGGCATACTGCAGTCCATGGGTCACCAAGAGTTGAACGTGACTGAACAACTGAACTGAACTGGACTGAATTTTTTCACATTGGAGATATTCATAACTGACAGCTTGCAAATGAAATTCTCCCCAGGAAATTGCCTCAGCCGCAGACAGCTGTCTTGTCCAACATCTTGCTCATTTCTAGGCAACTGTCCCTATACAGTGACTGAAAGATGAGATTCTACAGAGGTTCAGCCCATTGGCCTCCAAGCAGGGTGACTTTGGAGGACCATCCATACTTTAGAGCCACTGTGATCAGCTGTTGCCTTGGCTGAAAATACATTGCTGCTTTGCAATCCAACAACTTTTTTTCTGTGAAGAACCTTTGGCTACAGTTTTAGTGATGCATTCAACATTTCAATAACCATAAAACAATATGCTAGGGTTTCTCTATGACCATCTTGCAATACCTGTGTAAAAGAAAATGTATTTCAATGCAAGCTGCCAATTTAGTTGTTCTCATTCAGTTACCATAATCATCAGAGACTGTGCTTCTAAATTCTTTTCCAGAAGACTGCATAATTTATGGCTTTAAAAATATTTTGACACAAAACATGTCAAATGTATGCATCATTTAAAATAATGGTAACCTAGACCACGTTGTTTATTTCTAAGATTTCATTGCATTTTTTTTTTTTTCAAAAGAATGGATTCCCTAATGCAAGGTATTTAACAGAATCACCATCTGCTTGTCCTAAAGTTTAACATCTAGAGGAAGGCTGAGTCTACTGGGGACATGTCCACATGTATTTCAGTTGAAAAGATAAGACTTCCTAACCTCTCATTGTCCTTTGTGCTTGGGGAAATGGAGCACTCAACACTGCTGGCTAAAGACACAGCTGGCTGCTTCTGACCACCTGGACTCTGGCCAGCAGCCATCCAATCTGTGCTCTGTAGCCAAGGGACTTGAGGTTCAGGCAGCATCTCCTGCAATGCCAGTTCCACCCTCATTATCTTAAGCCTCCATTATCCAATCCTAATTATCTCAAGGTTTTTTCCACCCGGATAACTTGAATTGCAGTCCCTCTTTCACATCTGTGGAATTTATTTTTTCAATAATAGCTAAATGAATGCTTTGGGTTCCAATATTCATGAATTCAGTAAGTAAATTGTCAATATTATGTATTTTTTAAAATAAAGCAAAAAAGGTGAATGTCACAAAGAAAAACAATAGTGTTAAGTCACTGCTAACAAATTGTTTTTGGAACTTTCATACTTAGTTATCCAATAAGAAGAGTTATCTCCAATTTTATCAAGTTAGCAATAATTTTTGTTAATATTTTCTGACCATAATAATCCTTTAAAATTGACTTGGAGATTTCAGTAAGAAAACTTGAACTAGATGCTCTAATAATTTTTTATTTCTGCAGGAAACAGGCAACTTAAAAGGGTTAGATAGCTGGAGAAGCCTAGTGCACTTCAGAAGATAGTGTGGTGCTATTAGTAAGTTGAGGAAAGAATTTTCTATTTTTGTACTATGCTTTTAAATGTTTTTGGTGACTCATACTTCCAAGCAGCTTCTCTAGTGGCTCAGACAGTAAAGAATTTGCCTACCATGCAGAGACCCAGGTTCAATCCATGGGTCAGGAAGATCCCCTGGGGAAGGGAATGGCTACCTACTCCAGTATTCTTGCCTGGAGAATTCCATGGACAGAGGAAGCTGGTGGGCTATGGTCCATGGGGTTGCAAAGAGTCAGACACAACTGGAGTGACTAACACTTTCAATGTTTTTCATACTTCCAAGGGAGTTTCTGTTTGCTAAAATACTTTTAGTTTTCAACTTTAGGTTCCCCTCAGAAATGTGTGTCACTTTTTCACAAGGCAGAAGCCACTAAACAGATGACTTTTCCTATTTCTTTTCCAGTAGTGGCAGTGAAAATGAACACTTCCTGCTTACTCTTTTTCAGTGTCCTCATGTGACCAGCATCATCACTGAGTTATATTTTGAACTAAAATAAAGGTAATAGGCTCACAGGTATGAACCTTTTACTCAGAAATAATTAACCTTATATAACCTTATAATATTATGATGTCCAAATTTATTATTTTAATCTGAATATACCTTATGCCCTGTCTGGTGTAAAATTGGAGAAAATGGTCAATTGTTATTACCTGTTGAATTACTTAGAACAGGGTTATATTTGGTGTAAGTTTTGTTTTTTAGACGTAACCTCACCTTGTCCGTATATTAGATAGAATTTCCTACGAAACAGGGTCAGAGTTGGAAATGTGTATGTGAGTATTTAGTTGAGAATTGACACCTATAGAGTCATGAGGAAGTGAATTGGGCAAAAGGAGGATTTGACCTGTGATGTGGTCTCAATGGACCAGTCCTTGACCAGTCTCGTAGGCAGCACTGTTTGAACTACCCTTCAGAATATTCCTGCTTCAAAGTAAAGAATCAGGAGTGTACACCTTCTCACTAAGTCATTTGACGCTGAGTATCCCAGGGAAGAAGTATTTTATCTGGGGGCTTGGGGTTGGGCAGGAAGAGTAAGGCAGCTTTCTTCGGCTGAGGACAATTTCACAGAACTAAACTCAGTAGAAAGTTGTCTGTCAGAAAAACACTCAGTGGCTAAGTGAATGAGACTTCAGGATTGGAGGGTAAATTTTGGTAGCACACAGGACAGTCCTCACAATCCACCTTTTGCTGTTTTCAGCTCCACATAGTTCACATAATAAATTGGAAAGTCTTATCCTAAGAGTTGTTGGTCATGCTTCCTGGGGTAAACTGCAACAGCAAATTTTGTGGGATAAGTCTCAAGCCCACATATGGAGCTGGTCTTGAAGCTGCACTTCAATTCAGTTGTCTCCTCTTTTTCATCAATTCTAGATTCCCCTTACTTTCGACAAGCATCTTCCCTCTTGGGACTTAAGTGGTGTGTTGACCCAAAAACATTTCCCAGTGGAACCTAAGATCCTCGTCATCACACCCCTCTCAGCCTCCTGTACTTGTGCCTTTGATAATCACAATTAGGTAAATGATACCTAGAGGGATGTACCCAGGTAGTGTCACAAGCAAGCTGTTTTCTGTCCTCATTTCATAACAACCTTCCAACCTCCTTCTCATGACCAAGATCAACTATTCCTGATGAGATAGAAACACTTTTACTAGAGTTTAGCTGAAATTTTAAAGGGACCCTTGCTGCATACAATGATGAAGGGCTTCTCCTAAGGGAAGCTCAGATTTTTAAATTAAAAAGCAGACATAAGCAAAACTCCCCTACATAGGTCAGTAAAAGTAAGAGCAAGCAGGCTTAATGCTATTTTCAACTCTTTAGTCCTCAAATGTATATATCCTATTTTTGGCTATCACAGTATCAAATAAGGGTTGCAGATTTAGGGAATAATTGCCTACTGGAGAAGAGTATTCTTCACTGGCAGGGTACCATCTCCAAATTGGCACATTTATTGTACCTTCCATTATTTGTTACATTTACATTGCTCTCTTTTGCCAGCAGTTTCTGTGTGTGCGTGTGTGTGTGTGTGTGTGTGTGTGTGTGTGTGTAACAAGGCCAATAGATTCCATAGTAAACTGCAAAGTCATATAGTACTTGCTCCAAAGTAGGTTCTGAGGCAATGCTAGTCATGTATCAGTCCGTCAATACTCAAATAACTGTGCTGATTAAGGCCTGGCAGATAGGAATTATACCTGAAATAAGAATGGCATCCTCTTCTAATGTACCAGGACCCCATGATGATTGACTTACCCCCAAGAGGCTGGGTAGAATCTTCATGCATGGTGCCACATCAGAGGTTTTGTATTGAATTTTTGTGCTTACAGTAGCAGCTGGGCCTGCCTTGGTCAGTTGGAGATAATGTCTTTGGGCCTATTCATAGTCTCTATCTCTGCCATATTGGGTACTCCAGTTGTGTGTCCATTTTCCAGCACTAGAGTGGCCAGTGACAGAGGCTATCTGATGTCAAATAACTGATGTCCTCGTCCATTCCATTGTTCAGTGTATCGTTAATGCCTTTTGCTGGGAATCATGATATACTAAAATACTGCAAAGATCATATAATACACCATTCCTATGTGCTTCTCAGAGATCCTTGACAAATCTGCTAAGCCAGTTACAACTATACATGATTCCGTACATATTCTTTCATTGGTTTGCTTCTTCCCACATAAAATGAATGACTGATGTTTTTGTTTATTGAGAGAATTTCTTTTCTACTTCAACAGTTCAGATCCATCCATGAGTGAAGCTATAACGAAGCAGAAGCAGTCTTTTGTTGGCTTACAACCAAATTGTGAGTCTGATCAACTCAAAATCTGAGAAAGACAGAAATTAATGTCCTAATTCAAGAAAAAATAGAAAGTCTGAATAGTCTAACATCAAGAAAAGAAAGTTAATTTGAAATTTAAATCATCCACAAATATAAGTGCCCACTCCCAAGAAAAGAACAACAAAAACATAAGGTCAGCCCAGATGGTTTCACAGGTGAATTTTATCAAATTTTAGCCAAAGAGTCATAGAGGCTTAGATTCCTGAAAAAGGACATATTAATAGATTCTTCACTTTGTGAAGAGTGTCAAAAACTTTAAGATAATATTTTACAATTTCACTTCACTGAAGTCAGGTGAAAGTGAATTTCCATTTATGATTATGTATTTGCATTATAGTGACCACAGAACTATAGACTTGAAGTAATTTATTTTTTTC
Source organism: Bos mutus (assembly GCF_027580195.1). Classification (NCBI taxonomy): domain Eukaryota; kingdom Metazoa; phylum Chordata; class Mammalia; order Artiodactyla; family Bovidae; genus Bos; species Bos mutus. The sequence goes on along the minus strand of NC_091636.1, from coordinate 49,632,509 downwards.
ACACCCTAATATTAAACTCTAAAATATAACTGCTACCTTTTTAATACTGCACTTGTAGTTATAATTCATTATTTTTGCTAAAATTTTAGGTCTGCATTTGTATGCTGCTAAGTCACTTCAGTCGTGTCTGACTCTGTGCGACCCCATAGACGGCAGCCCACCAGGCTCCCCCGTCCCTGGGATTCTCACTGGAGTGGGTTACCATTTCCTTCTCCAATGCATGAAAGTGAAAAGTGAAAGTGAAGTCGCTCAGTCCTGTCCGACCCTCAGCGACCCCAAGGACTGCAGCCTTCCAGGCTCCTCCATCCATGGGATTTTCCAGGCAAGAGTACTGGATGCCATGCCAAAAAAAAAAAAAAACCTGCTAACTTAATTACAGATATTTTTGCATTATATTTTTCTAGAAAGTCAATTTATGTAAGTATCTGGGCAGATATAGTGTTATTAGAAATGCACACACTTAATTTGTGGTCTACATATCATAAGAAGTGTTAGTCCTACTGTTTGTGACACCATGGAATGTAGCCTGTCAGGCTCCTCTGTCTACGGAATTTTCCAGGCAAGAATACTGGAGTGGGCTGCCATGACCCCTTCCACGGGATCTTCCTGACCCAGGGATCAAACCTGCGTCTCCTGTATCTCTTGCATTCCAGGCTGATTGTTTACTGCTGATAGCTATATAAATCACTGCAAAATTTTCTTTCATCTTTGGTCAAATCCCAAATAAACTTAAACACGAAATTTTAACCTTCAAGTTTATATTCTGAGTCTCACCAGGGTGATAGCAGTCATTTTCCCTGAGGGAATAAAGAAGGAATGGCTCTGAGCTCCTTCTTTGGCCTCTACAGCTTTGACATTCAAAGTTCCTTCAGAAGCTGATAAACTACATAAAGGTGGATGAAACTGCTGAAGATGCTATAAATTGAGCCTTCTCATGTCCCACTTCTAAAATTCAAAATAGTAAATAAGACAGCTAAAAATAGCATTTGAAAAAAATTTCAAAACATCATTGGTACTAAAGCTTGTTCTATCTTTCTTTTCTGTTTGACAGTCATACATATTATTTCCATGTATGTTTATATATGTAGGAGAAGGCAGTGGCACCCCACTCCAGTACTTTTGCCTGGAAAATCCTATGGATGGAGAAGCCTGGTAGGCTGCAGTCCATGGGGTCGCTAAGAGTCGGATACGACAGAGCAACTTGACTTTCACTTTTCACTTTCATGCATTGGAGAAGGAAATGGCAACCCACTCCAGTGTTCTTGCCTGGAGAATCCCAGGGACGGGGGAGCCTTGTGGGCTGCTATCTATGGGGTCGCACAGAGTCGGACACGACTGAAGTGACTTAGCAGCAGCATATATATATGTGTGTGAATATATATGTTTGAATATCCATTTCGAATTATATAATTTTATATAATTCCCAAGTCTAAGTCATTTGGTCCAGTATATACAACTAGTGTGTTAAATGTGACTGGGAAATATATTGATCATTTCAAATTTGGAAGAGAAAAGAATAAGAGAGAAAGAGTATTTCTGGTACAACATGTCAGTAATGGGCAGTGTTTCAAGAGAAATTAACAGGAACTCTTCAAGGTAAAGGCTTTAACTTGGGGGAAAAATGAAAAGATTAGGGAGTATTTCAGTGATCTAGTGGAAATAGTTGAGTGGTAGCTCCAAGAATTTGTCCCATCACAGGTATAACCCTCCTACCAAAAACAACAAAAAAAATCAAAAGCTATCAGAATTTTGGAAAATAGGCAAAGATTTATAGTAAATAACCTAGCAGCATATTCAAAAGCAGAGACATTACTTTGTCAACAAAGGTCCGTCTAGTCACGGCTATGGTTTTTCCTGTGGTCACGTATGGATGTGAGAGTTGGACTGTGAAGAAGGCTGAGCACAGAAGAATTGATGCTTTTGAACTGTGGTGTTGGAGAATACTCTTGAGAGTTCCTTGGACTGCAAGGAGATCCAACCAGGCCATTCTGAAGGAGATCAGCCCTGGGTGTTCTTTGGAAGGAATGATGCCAAAGCTGAAACTCCAGTACTTTGACTCATTGGAAAAGACTCTGATGCTGGGAGGGATTGGTGGCAGGAGGAGAAGGGGACGAGAGAGGATGAGATGGCTGGATGGCATCACTGACTCGATGGACGTGAGTCTCAGTGAACTCTGTGAGTTGGTGATGGACAGGGAGGCCTGGCGGGCTTCGATTCATGGGATCTCAAAGAGTCAGACACGACTGAGCGACTGATCTGATCTGATCTGAAATGAGGAATCAGTTGATTTAAAAAATCTTAGAAAAGCTTTGCAGCAGTTTATTTACTTTTGTTTCCATCTTACTCCCCAGCTTGGCAACAATTATTATTTTTTTTTCTTTCCTAATTCAACCCACCCTCTTTACTGTGAAAGCAACTAGCAGATTAGAAAATGTTCAGGTCAGCAGCCTGTGTTTCCCTATGCAGGACCCTGGCCTCTGGTTCTGGAGGGAGCAGAGCAGACCTTGCGTCTCAGAACTGAATCTGTCTGTTCTGACCAGTCTGAGCACTACCCGAAGGACTGAGTCAAGGAGTTTGCATTTGTTTTCCCTACTGTGAAGTCCCTCAAGGTAGAAAAGTAACTGTGCATAGGGCATACTTCAAAACCAGTGAAAGGCCAAAGAATAACTTGCTGCTGCCTGGGGCAAAGATTACAACTGAAGCAAACAATAAATGTGCTGAAAGCTTATGAAGAAAAGCTGCGAAGAGAGAATGTTTGGAGAATTAAGGGCATTAGAGAGTACCCCATCTACTCAGAACCTCAAAGGCCTTACACAGCCCAGAAAAGGATGACTGTTCAAACAATAAAACAAAACAGCAAACAAAAACAACAAAATACTGAAAACAGAGAAAGAAGACCCTCCCTTTTTTTTTAAACCTGATACCAGCAGAAAGAGGCAGATTTGTAAATACCCCTCTTAAGCATTGAAAAAATGCCCAAAACAGAGCCAAACCACAAAGACTAAGAGTTTATATTTATTCAATTTTTTTGTTGTTGTTCCAGATAGCCAAGAAAATCTCTATCCAAACATTAGTTGATCATCATCTAAAGGAACAGACTTCAGAGAGCATATGTGACAATACAGCCATATGTGACAATACAGCCTTTAAAGAAAATTACTAAATAATCAAACAGCTACATCCCAGAGCAAGCAAACAAGAGGAAAATCAAATTGAAACAAAACACTGAAGAGGGGAAGAATCTGATTTCTAGAGTTAGCACACTCTAATTTCTAAATGTATACTTTTCAACAACAAATTATAAATAAAATATATGAAGAAACAAAAAATGTATGGCCCATTACATTAGAAATGAACAGAAATTTTCCCTAACTAAGCATAAACAATAAATTCCCTGGAAAAAGTCTTTAAATCAACTATATCCTCCAAAATGTCAAACAGAAACCGTCACCTCCACATAAAGTCGAACAAATATTTTAATACGACTCAATCCCTCCACTCCTAGCTATGAACAAAAAAGAACTGAAAAGAAGTCTGCAAACAAATACTTATACACAAATGTTTATAGTGGCACAATTTATATTAGCCAAAATGTGGTAAAACAAAAAAGGTCCATCATCAGAAGAATGGCTTAACAAAATGTGACATACGTGTACAATGGGATTCAGCATCCGAAAGGAATGGAGTTCTAATACTTGTTACAGTATGAATAAACTTACTCTTTGGAAAGTTATGACCAACCTGCTGCTGCTGTTAAGTCACTTCAGTCGTGTCTGACTCTGTGCGACCCCATAGATGGCAGCCCACCAGGCTCCCTTGTCCCTGGGATTCTCCAGGCAAGAACACTGGAGTGGGTTGCCATTTCCTTCTCCAATACATGAAAGTGAATATCCAACTCTTAGCGACCCCATGGACTACAGCCCACCAGGCTCCTCCGTCCATGGGATTTTCCAGGCAAAAGTACTGGAGTGGGGTGCCATTGCCTTCTCCAATGACCAACCTAGACAGCATATTAAAAAGCAGAGACATTACTTTGTCAACAAAGGTCCATCTAGTCAAGGCCATGGTTTTTCCAGTAGTCATGTATGGATGTGAGAATTGGACTATGAAGAAAGCTGAGGGCAGAAGAATTGATGCTTCTGAACTGTGGTGTTGGAGAAGACTCTTGAGAGTCCCTTGGACTGCAAGGAAATACAACCAGTCCATCCTAAGGAGATCAGTCCTGGGTGTTCATTGAAAGAACTGATGTTGAAGCCGAAACTCCAATATTTTGGCCACCTGAGAAGAGCTGACTCATTTGAAAAGACCCTGATGTTGGGAAAGATTGAAGGCGGGAGGAGAAGGGGATGGCAGAGGATGAGATGGTGGGATGGCATCACCGACTCAATGGACATGAGTTTGGGTAAACTCTGGGTGTTGTTGATGGACAGAGAGGCCTGGCGTGCTATGGTTCATGGGGTCCCAAAGAGTCGAACACAACTGAGCAACTGAACTGAACTGAACTGAATAAACTTTGTGCATAGTGAGATCAGTTAGGCACAGAGGGACGCTCATGATTTGATCCTATTTAAATCAAATACAAAGAATGAGTAAATCCATAAAGACAGACAGTAGATTGGTAGTTACCAGGGGCAATGTGGAGGACAAAAGTAGAATTGATTTAAGGAGTAGGAGATTTTCTTTTGGGGTAATAAATCTATTTTGGAACTTGATAGAGGTGGTTGTTGCCCAACAATCTGAAAATACCAAATGCTACCAAAGAACTAGATCCTTTAAAATGGTTAATTTTATTTTATATGACTTTTAATTTAATAAAATAGTGTTTAAAAATATTGGGAGATTTGTGCTATTAAGTAGAATAGTGTAGATAGTTGAAAGCTGATGCTTTACTATAAGACCTAGGGAAAAATGAGATATACTCTGCAAGCAATATGTTTGGAGACTTAAGAGACATACACTTTGGAAGTAATGAGGACTAGCTGAATTAAAACTACAAAATTTTTTCCAGATATACCCGACTGTCACTAGTTGATTTTTCTCAAACTGGGAACACTGATCAAATTGGGATAGAAGCTAAAGATGTAAGGTGAGGGAGTTAGAGAAGGTGAGGTTCAGAAAAAGAACAGACTGGCACTTTACAGGAACAGATCACCTTTAATGAGGCGAGAAGGGGCAGCAGTCAGATTAGTGGGCTGTTGCACCCCATTGTTCTTGTCTGGAGAATCCCAAGGATGGGGCAGCCTGGTGGGCTGCCGTCTATGGGGTCGCACAGAGTCGGACACGACTGAAGCGACTTAGCAGCAGCAGCAGCAGAACTAAGTCAAGAAGAGAGTAGGTATACATAGAAAACATATATATGAGAAGATGCATCGTTTTGAGGAGGTCTGTTTCTTCTCATGATTATTTTTGATTAGTTAGCTTTCAACAACTGGAGTAAGGAATTTCTGAGACTGGCCAGAGACTGGGAGCAGCTGAGAGCTGAACATAATCAATCATAATGTCCATTCCTTTCTTCAGGGGAGAAAGTTCTTTATTCTGTATAGAATGGTGGGGAGGACATGGAGGGGAGTTTTAACTCCAGGCTATTTTTAGCCACATAGCTTTCTTTCAAAAGAAGGCTGAACCAAGGAAGAGGTCAACTGCCAGGGGATAGAGAAACCAATAAATCTGTAAGTTTTCAGCAGGGCTGGAATAAAACTGAAAACTGGAGGGCTTTCATATCTACAGCCAGGATTGGTGGTGGTGGTTTAGTCGCTCAGTCGTGTCCGACTCTTTGTGACCCCATGGACTGTAGCCCTCCAGGCACCTCTATCCATGGGATTTTCCAAGCAAGAATACTAGAGTGGGTTGCCATTTCCTTCTCCACAGTGAGGATTACCAATGGTAATATCCCAAGTTCTAGAGCTCAGAGGATGCTGAAGAATAGCCAATGCTTCAAAGGGGAGGAATAAAATTTCCCATAATCATTAGGTACCTAGAAAACAAAAGACTTTCTAAGGAATGGTGCCCACTGCAAGCTCATTGCTGTGTCCCTTGATCTCCAGTGGCCTTGACCTGCAATGGCTTGGAGCGGGGCTTGGATTCCCAGCCAAAGACTGGGTGGGGTCCTAGTGGTGAAAGCACCAGATTCTAGACACTAGACCAGTGGTCAGTGACAAGGGCCCTGGCTTTCGGCTTTGCAGAAAATAATTCCCACAAAGACAGATTGTAGTGAAGCAAGTATTTATTAAGAGGAAAAAGAGTACAGTAAGTATGGATAGACACAAAGGCAGACTCAGAGAAAGAGTCCCTGAATCATTCCCTTTTAGTGGTTTGAGTTACTTTTATGGGACATTTTTTCCCCGTTTCCTTTGGGCAATCATCTTGACTTGCCTGGTTCATAGTCCATATTTGGTATATCTCAGGATCCTCCCATGGGTGTGCACACATCTCTCAGCCAAGAGATTTTACCAAAAAGGCATCTGGGTAGAACATGCTTTGACCAAATGCCGCTTTGGCCTCCAAAGAGCCTTTCTGTGCACATGTTGTCAAGGAGATCTCCTGACTTTGAAAATAAGAAATATGTGGTTTGGGCAGGGCCCAACTTTCTTGGTTTAATTGCCTTAATTGACCTTCTATTCTTGTCTTGGAGTTTCTGTCAATAGAGAATGATTTCCAATTGCTTTACCCTGGGGGGTGAGCCCATCTGCCTCTGGCTTTAACTTGTCAGATATTTGGATTTAAATTGGCATGTGCTAGGAAGTGGAGTAACAGCTTGGGAAGACCAAAGGGCAGAGTTGAATCTCCCTCCAGTCCAGCTGAAGGGTGCCCTTTACTCAGTCAAAAGACCAGGAGAGTGACATCCTGGAGAGAACAGAGCAAACCAGAACAGCTGGATTTGTAATTGAGCAGGATCCTGCTGGGAACAGACCCTCTCCCCATATCCTCTGTTTTCCCTCCTCTCTGAAGTATTTAGATAACAGTATGTGAGGCACATTTACTAAATTGTTTTACAAATGTTGGGCTTCCCTTGTGGCTCAGGTGGTAAATAATTCACCTGGTAAAACCCCCACCAAAGGGAAGAAATTAACACATCCCTCCAGACTCTGGAGGGATCCAGGAAATATTTGCAACAACTTATTGTCAGAGGTTAAAGCGTCTGCCTGCAATGCGGGAGACCTGGGTTCCATCCCTGGGACGGAAAGATTTCCCTGGAGAAGGAAATGGCAACCCACTCCAGTATTCTTGCCTGGAGAATCTCATGGACGGCGGAGCCTGGTGGGCTACAGTCCACGGGATCGCAACGAGTCGGACACGACTGAGCGACTTCACTTTCACTTCACTGTCTTTTTCACTTCACCTTACCATCAACCCAGAGAAGGCAATGGCACCCGACTCCAGTACTCTTGCCTGGAAAATCCCATGGACGGAGAAGCCTGGTGGGCTGCAGTCCATGGGGTCGCTGAGAGTCGGATACGACTGAGCAACTTCACTTTCACTTTCACTTTTCACTTTCATGCATTGGAGAAGGAAATGGCAACCCATTCCAGTGTTTTTGCCTGGAGAATCCCAGGGACGGGGGAGCCTGGTGGGCTGCCGTCTATGGGGTCGCACAGAGTTGGACACGACTGAAGTGACTTAGCAGTAGCAGTACCATCAACCAATTAGAGAATTATGCACAAGTGGATAACATACTCCAGGACTACCTTCCCTTGCCTTTCCTTTAAAAATGCTCTACTGAAACCTACCAGGCAGTTTGAACTTTTTAAGCATTAGCTGTCCTGGATGGCTTGTATGGTGCCTTATGGTAAACACTGCACCTTCCTTCACCACAGCCTGATGTCAGTAGACTGGATTTCTCTATGTGGGCAAACAGACCCAAGTTTCCATTCAGTACCAGATTTTTACTAAGGATGAAATCCATTCTAACCCAACTTCACACCTGATAGGATTGAGATGATCAGTTGCTAGTGCTGCTTAATGAGTCAAGGCCTTTGTCATTGTGATAAGCAAAAAAAGAAAGAAAGATGTAAGAACTGGAAAAGAATAACTGTCACTATTCACAGACTATATGATTGTGTAATCCAAAATAATCTAAACACAAATATTAGAATCTATAAGCTAATTTTACAGGGTTGCTAGCACAATGCCTGTTTTCAAAAATACACATTTTAAAATAAACCACTGGCTGAAAGATTAAAATGGTAATTAGAAAATATTTTTGAAGTCAATGATAGTGAAGATATTTATATAAAAATTTATGAACTAAAACTAAAGGAGTGCTTATAGAGAAATTTATATCCATAAATGCTTACATTGGAAAAAAACAAAGGCCAACATTCAATGCCTTAGCTTTCACAACATAACAAGCTGACTCTAAAACTCCTTTGGTAATTTCAAAGGGAAAAAAATAGACAAAGCAGTCTTAAAGAAAAACAAAGCACAAGCACTAAAATATCAACCATCAAACTGGGTAATGGAACAGAATTAAAGTTCACAAGTAGCCAATATATGCATAGTTATCTGATTTATAACAAAAACAAATTTCAATTACAGTGGAGAAAGGTGGTCTTTTAATATAAAATATTGGGTATATTAGATATAGATAAAGATATAGAAAAACAAATTGCTGGTCCCAACATTCACCCCCAACCCCAGCAGTCCTATTCCTGGGCATACACTGCACCAAAATATGTTTATATATATATAAACATATTTTTCACACAGGCATACACATACACACACATACACATACACGCAGACATGCACACACACTGTAAAATACTATCCACAACATCTTTATTTTTAATAGTTAAAGGAAATAAAACTACTCAAATGCCTTGTTATTGTGCATAGATAATTCAAATTTTATTTTCATGATGTGACACAAATCTTAATGAAAATAATCTCCAACCACAGGAAACAATATGGATGAATCACATAATAATATTAAGAGAAAAACCCCAGATGTAAAAGACTACAGACCGTGTGACTTCATTCATACAAAGTACCATGGCAGGGGAAATCAACCTGGGCTGTTAGAAGGAAGGAAAGGGATGGCCTCTCTAATGGAGAGTATGGAAAGTGGCCCAAGGTGGACTCCTTGCTGTGGTCATGTCTATTCCTTGATCTTGTTGCCAGCTTTCTGTATGTGTTCAATGTGTTACAATTCATCAGAACTGTATATTACGGCTATATATTCTCTTCTGTATGTATATTTCCATAAAAGTTTGAAAGTTTGGTTAATTGTGCTTCACTTACAAAAACTCAAGGCTAGCCAATTGTTAAGCCCAATTAGAAAATAATAAATATTATTTTTACCACTGGTTCTTATCCAAGGGAGATTTAACCTCCAAAGAGGCATTTGGCAATGTCTACTTTTTTTTTTTTTTTTTTTTCTACCATAGGGGGATGGTGTGTGTGCTTAGTTGTTCAGTTTGTCCCACTCTTTGCCATTGCATGGACCATAGCCCGCCAGGGTCCTCTGTCCATGGAATTCTCCAGGCGAGAATAGTAAAGTCAGTTGCCATTTCCTCCTCCAGGGGATCTCCGCAATCCAGAGATTAAACCTGGGTCTCTTGCACTGCAGGTGGATTCTTTACTATCTGAGCCACTAGGGAAGCCCATAGAGAGGTGGGAGAGAGGAATACTGGTACCCGGCAGGTAGAGGTCACTGATGTGATTAAAAATCCTACAATGCACACAGCAACCCCTACAAAAATAATAATAATAATAATTTGACCCAAAATGTCAATGACACCAAGGTTGAGAAACCCTGACTTAAACAATATGCTCTTTACTGAATGCATGTTTAGTGAAACAATGAAGCTTTCTTTAGCTCTACTCTGTTGCTGAGGGTAATTCCCAGGATGCTATCTTTTGAGGCTCTGTGGATGACACACATTTTTGCCATATGCTTCTTGACAAAATCTTGCTTCCCTTTAGCTTTTGATTCCCTGAATATTAATTAACCTTCACTACTGCAAGTTAATCACAAATATGCATTAACACCACATTTACTTTTCTCCTTTCTCTGACCTGACTTTATTTGCAGAAGCTTATCCTTTCCTTGAGCCCAAATGAAAGTCAGATTAAGGAACAAAACAAGCCAAATTTCATTCACAACTAACGAAATAGGCATGGAGGCTTTTTTTTTTTGTAGCTACTAACTACCTAAAGGTTATTTTTTTCCTCAAATTCTTTTCAATTTTACTATTGTATAGTATTTTAAAGCTGGTGGTTCAGTTAGTGGAAAAGAATTCACCCGCAATGCAGCAGACTCAGGTTTGATCTCTGGGTCAGGAAGATCCCCTGTAGAAGAGTGTGCCAACTCACTCCAGTACCCTTGCCTGAAGAATCCCACAGACAGAGTAGCCTGGCAAACTACAGTCAAAAGAGTTGCAAATAGTTGGACATGAGTGAGCGACTGAGCACACAAGAAATTAAAAAAAAAAAAGGATCTGAGGTGAGATTCTTCTGTTTCTAGCAAAATTGTCCTCTCTAAAGTTCACAGGAAGTATGTTGCACTAAAAATTCAAGTTACCTGAGAAGGTTAAAACAAAACAGGGGATAAATCTCCATCTCAGTCAAACATAGGTTCTTTCTCTCTTCTTTGTATTGAATTCATTTTTAAAATTCCAGGGAATTTCCTCATGGGCCAGTGGTAAGAACTCTGCACTCTCACTGCAGAGGACCAGGGTTCAATCCATAGGTGGGGACCAAGGATTTTGCAAGCTGCATGGTGCAGCAAAAATAATATTAATAAAAATCCCAACCATCATCACAGTCCCTCTGATTCTACTCACAAGCCTATACAACAGATTACAAATCATGGTGAACTTTCAGTGCTATTTGATGTGAATCAATTCAAGAAACCATGGGTTCTCACAATTCACTTTCCTTCCCTACTTCATGAATTCCTAGAGATGATTCTATAACAGAAGGAACAATCCAGTATATAAAAGTGCAAATGTATTATTTGTTATGGAAATCTTCCAAACCTCAGTTGTAAATTTTCTTTAAAATGTCAGTTATTAATCTGAAGTTTAGTTTAGAGAATAAACAGAATGTTTATGAAAGAGAATATGTCAGCAAAGATTATGGAGAAAGAGCAAATGCCAATTCACTCGAAAGGGCCATCACTTAGGTTGCCCACACCTCTGCCCTGAACCTGGAGGCAGTGACAAGAGTGAGAGATGTAAGATTATAAGACTTGGCAATGTCACTCAACTGTCAAGTTAGCCCAGTCCACTGTCTTAAACTTTTGATCATTCTGGTTATTTTGCAATTTTTCTTTTGCAATGAATTTGTAATTTTTTTATCTAATTGGATTATGTTAGATGATTTAGAAAATTAGTTACAATTGGTAAGTTCGAGGCTGAGGAAGAAGTGTTTGTATTCACAGGCAAAACATGGGGATCGAAGGTCCCCCTAAACTGATTTTTGGCTGGGCACTAAATGTTTGGCAGGGAACCTGGGGCAGTCACTCTGGCAGGCCCTTGTGAGGCTGCTGAAAAGACACAACAGCCAAGGTATTGGTAGACCTGGTAGAAACATTTGCAACGGAAGACAAACATTGGTGTGATGATAAGACTCTTAAGAGACCTAAAATAAGGTTTCTAGTTTGCTACTAACCTTGGAAACACATTGCTGAATCAGACATAGAATTATTGGATTCTCTTCACAGGCTCACAATTGATTGAGATGATTTATAAGAAACTGAGTAACTGATGAAGAAGTTGAAGCATCTTTAGCAGATGGCTAAAGATCCATAGGCAAAGTTTTACCAAAAATTAGATGCCCAGTGAGGTAGCTGAAAGAATCCAATCAAAAGCTAGCTGGCTGAGTGAAATTCCTCATAGCAAAAGTTTCTTAGCCTGTCTGAAAGATTTCAGTTCATACAAACTAACACCAATAATTTTCAGAGCTAGATAAGGGGATTGAAGGCATGTGTCATGAGACAAGAAACGAGGAGAAACTGCCAACAGAAATTGGCACAAAGTTTCTCATGTGTGTGCCACATTTGTGAGCAGATAAACTCTCAGTGATGGCCACAGGACTGAAAAAGGTCAGTTTTCATTCCAACCCTAAAGAAGGGCAATGCCAAGGAAAGTTCAGATTACCACACAATTACATGAATTTCACATGCTAGTAAAATTATGCTCAAAATCCTTCAAGCTAGGCTTCAGCAGTATGTGAACTGAGAACTTCCAAATGTATAAACTGCATTTAGAAAAGACAGACAAACCAGAGATCATATTGTCAACATCCATTGGATCATAGAAGAAGCATCTACTTCTGCTTCATTGACTTTGCTAAACCTTTGACTGCGTGGATCAAAAACAAACTGGAAAATTTGTGAAAAGATGGGAATACCAGACCACCTTATCTGCCTCCTGTGAAACCTATAGGAAGGACAAGAAGCAACAGTTAGGACTGGACAGGGAACAATGGAGTGGTTCCAAATTGGGAAAAGAGTACATCAAGGTTGTATATTGTCACCCTGCTTATTTAAATTATATGCAGATTACATCATGTGAAATGTTGGGCTGGATGACTCACAAGCTGGAATCAAGACTGCCAGGGGAAATATCAACAACTTCAGATATGCAGATTATACCACTTTAATGGCAGAAAGTGAAGAGGAACTAAAGAGCCTATTGATGAAAGTGAAAGAGGAGAGTGAAAAAGCTGTCTCAATGTGGCACACACATGAGAAACTCAACATTCAAAAAGCTAAGATCATGGCATCTGATCCCATCATTTCAGTGAATTTTCTGAGACTGCTGGTAAGGTTGCATTTTTGTGCTCTCACCACACAAATGTATTTGTGTGCCCTCACAAAAATATGACTATTTCTACTGAATTAAACAATTATCTCTTAATATCACTTGTTTTATTTCTTTTAGCTTAACACCAAAATTAATATTAATTAAAAGTAATTTTTTCTTTGTTTATTCAGTGACCTATTTATAATTACATTCATTGTCATCATAGGTGCAGTTTTGCTAACAGGAATAAAGAATTCTTATCCACATATCTGTGCTGAGGGATAGAATACCTTTGATGTAAATGGGGGATCATGCCTAGGTGGAAGAGGCAGAGTCAGTTGGGAATGCTTGTCTAAAATTATAAATGATGCTGCTATAAATCATCTTGAGGATGCATTCAGCAGGCTGACATGGATACTATTGCTCTCAGTAAAAGTGTTCAAATTCATGAATGCCTCTGTTTTTTCATGTTTATGTTTTAATTGTGAAAAGTAATAGCCTGGAGTAGGCATAATGCTTTTCTAGGCATGCTGCAGACATGAGTTGGTAGACGTGTCATATACATATATAGATTCATATAGGTTGTCCTTATGGTCAATAATGTTGGAGAAATTAGGGCTCAGAGTGTGAAACAGGATGTGTATGCTAAGTCGTTGCAGTCGTGTCCGACTCTTGGTAATGCCTTGGACTGTAGCCCGCCAGGCTCCTCTGTCCATGGAATTCTCCAGGCAAGAATACTGGAGTTGGCTGCCATGCTCTCCTGGGATCTTCCCAACCGAGAGATCAACCCATGTCTTTTACATCTCCTGCTTTGGCAGGTGGGTTCTTTACCACTAGCGCCACCTGAGAAGCTGTGAAATAGGATGGTTGAAAAATAAAGCAAATGGCAAAGGAGAGCGCTGAAGACACACTGATGTTCAGGGACCCTTTGCCTGGGGTGTGTGCTGCTTTGTGTCTTAATTTCAGAGGTAGTGGTATTTGCATGCGTACTTGCTTGGAATTTGTATCTAAATAGAAAAACGTGTCTGCAGGTTTCAAGTGGAATGTTTTAAGAATTAAAAAAAAAAAAAAAAAAGAAAAAAAATCCCAAGTGTCTGCTTTGCTTACAGTGCTTCTGTTGACACGAAAGAAATATACTGCTACGTATTTTTTTCAGCCAAGATGAGTTTATTTGGGATCAGCAGAGAATTGAAATTCAGGGTCTGCAACTGTGGTGAGCCATGTGCCAGTTCCCACATGGCAAGGGAAATAATTTTTTTCTTTTTCATAGAGAAGAAAAGGAAGTTGGGAGGACCATAATAAATACAGTAGAAGGCTTTTCACTGAGCACTTGCCAGCAAAGAAGAGTATTTATTTTTTCTGGGGCATGAGCGTTCCCTATTCTGGTCTCCCAACTCTATTTAACTGAGGTTACTTATTTATTTAACTTTGTGCTGGGTCCTCGCTCTGTACCATCAACTTTCTGCAGTTGCAGTCAGTGGGAGCTATTTTCTAATAGCGATGTGTGGGCTTCTCATTACGGTGGCTTCTTTTGTTGCAGAGTGTGGACTCTATGTGCACGGGCTTCAGAAGTTGTGGTGCACAGGCTTAGGTGACCCAAGGCATGTGGACCCTTAGTTCCCAGACCAGAGATCAACCTATGACTCCTGCATTGGCAGGTGGATTCTTAACCTCTGGGGCACCAGGGAAGTCCTGATTTAATTGAGGTTTCTGTTATATATATATATATATATATATATATATATATATATATATAATATATATAATATCTCTTTACAACAGCTGCAGCGTGGAGTTAAAATCTAGGAGCTGGATTCCTAAGCATTTGTTGAACTGTTTAATTTTATCATTTCATAAAAGATTTTTTCAATGAAAAATATGATAGGTTTATTTTTTCTCAATGCTAAATAGAAATCAAAGGCACAGTTTAAAAAATTATGTTTGGACATCTTTTTAATGTGATTTCCTTACCTGAAAATTGTGAAAAACTATCATCTGGCTAAAAGCTCCATACGCAAAGTATTTATCACAGTTAAACTGAATGTAAACATACACTAAATATAATTATTCTTACTTTATTAGAAGGTGATTTATCTTTCTGTATCTGAATTTTTGTTGATATCTTTCACATTGTAGGAGAGGAAAAATAATTTTCCTTCTAAACTTCAAGGTTCTTGGCTGAGACTTGCCTTGTAATAAAAGACAGATAAACAGGAGACCAAGAAACAGAAGTTGATAACATGAATACCTCCAGTTAAAATAGGAGACACTCAGGAAAACTGAATAACTCTGAATAACTGAAATGTCCCAGTAAGATGCTGGGGAGTGAGGAGGCCAGTTGTGGGAGGCTATTGGGAAAACTCCAATTAATAACGGTCAGGTTGTTAAGCAGATTTAGGTGTTTCCCTTATCCCAGGGTTTCTATAGATCTAATCACCTTCTTCTTTCTGGAATAGAGAGGGAAACACTCATACAAATGGAGATTTTTCTTATAAATGCAAATGTATTTTTCAAAAAGGCAACCTCTACTTGATTTTCAGAGTTTTCTCTAAGTCTGCTGTTTGTTAAAAATAATCAACCTAAAATAACCTTTCCATCAAAGAGAGGACTGACAATTTTCTGTTTTTGTAAAAAATGAAGGGTATCAAATTATTGGCTCTTTCCAACAAGAAGTAACATGTCACCACTTTAATCAAATTTAATATTATATATTTAATGTATACATATATTATAAATTAAATATAAGCAATAAGATTACTATAAAACAACCTTATTTTACTAGTTTTAGAATATTCTCAGGGCAAAACCACATTACCTTTCTGGTTTCTTTGAAATGTATCTTCAGTTCAGTTCAGTTCAGTCGCTCAGTCGTGTCTGACTCTTTGCGACCCCATGAATTGCAGCACACCAGCCCTCCCTGTCCATCACAAACTCCCGGAGTTCACTCAAACTCATGTCCATTGAGTCGGTGATGCCAGCCATCTCATCCTCTGTCATCTCCTTCTCCTCCTGCCCCCAATCCCTCCCAGTATCAGAGCCTTTTCCAATGAGTCACCTCTTCACATGAAGTGGCCAAAGACTGGAGTTTCAGCTTTAGCATCAGTCCTTCCAAAGAACACCCAGGACTGATATCCTTTAAATGGACTGGTTGGATCTCCTTGCAGTCCAGGGGACTCTCAAGAATCTTCTCCAAGACCACAGTTCAAAAGCATCAATTCTTCAGCGCTCAGCTTTCTTCACAGTCCAACTCTCACATCCATACATGACCACTGGAAAAACCATAGCCTTGACTAGACAGACGTTTGTGGGCAAAGTAATGTCTCTACTTTTGAATATGCTATCTAGATTGGTCATACTTTCCTTCCAAGGAGTAAGCGTCTTTCAATTTCATGGCTGCAGTCACCATCTGCAGTGATTTTGGAGCCCAACAAAATAAACTCTGAAATGGTTTCCACTGTTTTCCCATCTATTTCCCATGAAGTGATGGGACCAGATGCCATGGTCTTTGTTTTCTGAATGTTGAGCTTTAAGCCAACTTTTTCAGTCTCCTCTTTCACTTTCATCAAGAGGCTTTTGAGTTCTTCACTTTCTGCCATAAGGATGGTGTCATCTGCATATCTGAGGTTGTTGATATTTCTCCCGACAATCTTGATTCCAGCTTGTGCTTCTTCCAGCCTAGTGTTTCTCATGATGTACTCTGCATATAAGTTAAATAAGGAAGGTGACAATATACAGCCTTGACGTACTCCTTTTCCAGTTTGGAACCAGTCTGTTGTTCCATGTCTAGTTCTAACTGTTGCTGCCTGACTTGCATATAGGTTTCTCAAGAGGCAGGTCAGGTGGTCTGGTATTCCCATCTCTTCCAGAATTTTCCACAGTTTATTGTGATCCACACAGTCAAAGATTTGGCATAGTCAATAAAGCAGAAGTAAATGTTTTTCTGGAACTCACTTCCTTTTTCCATGATCCAGTGGATGTTGGCAATTTGATCTCTGGTTCCTCTGCCTTTACTAAACCCAGCTTGAACATCTGGAAGTTCACGGTTCACGTATTGCTGAAGCCTGGCTTGGAGAATTTTGAGCATTACTTTACTAGTGTGTGAGATGAGTGCAATTGTGCAGTAGTTTGAGCATTCTTTGGCATTGCCTTTCTTTGGGATTGGAATGAAAACTGACCTTTTCCAGTCCTGTGGCCACTGCTGACTTTTCCAAATGTGCTGGCATATTGAGTGCAGCACTTTCACAGCATCATCTTTCAGGATTTGGAATAGCTCAACTGGATTCCCATCACCTCCACTAGCTTTGTTTGTAGTGATGCTTTCTAAGGTCCACTTGACTTTCATGTTCCAGGATGTCTGGCTCTAGGTGAGTGATCACACCATCATGATTATCTGGGTTGTGAAGATCTTTTTTGTACAGTTCTTCTGTGTATTCTTGCCACCTCTTATTAATATCTTCTGCTTCTGTTAGGTCCATACCATTTCTGTCCTTTATCAAGCCCATCTTTGCATAAGCTATTTGTCTCAATATAAACTTCTTTCTTTAGTAAAACTGGATGTTTTTGGAATAAGTGTAAAACTATATGGACATGTAATACATGCAGTGATTTTCTTACTAATTCTTATTTGGCATGGAACACCATGCTTTTAAAATATTTTAAATAAATGGCACAATACACATATAGCTCCTCTGGAATTTTTGTTTATAAATTTAATCCTTTGACAACTGACAGATTATCTGAGTTATAATTATTTGAGATTAAATGTCACATCGATCTACTAGTTACCTCACATGTGTGAAGTAACATTCCTTTTATACAGTACATAGTCAATAAATTCTAAGTGTCTGAGCTGTATCTGGGAAACAATAATTACTATTGAGGCTACAAAAAACAAAGAGCTTTATTTGGAGTCTTAAGAATTATAGTAAGAAATTGTAGGAACTGCAATTTAGAAGGAACAGATTTCCATAAAACCTAGTGTTCTGAGGAGGGAGGCAGGTCAAAAATTCACAGATTCCATCTGGACTCAGGGTTTCCCTGGTGGATCAGATGGTAAAGAATCTGCCTGCAGTGCAGAGACCTGGGTTTGATCCCTGGATGGGGAAGATCCCCTGAAGAAGGATATGGCTATGCACTCCAGTATTCTTGCCTGGAGAACTCCATGGACAGAAAAGCCTGGCAGGTTACAGTCCACAGGGCTGCAAAAGAGTAGGATATGACTGAGGGACTAATACACACATATCTGGGCCGAGATGTGCTTAAGTCCCACTTTCTCAATAGCTTCTGGCTCCATTTTAAAGAGCTCCCTTAGCAATTCCATTTACATTTGATTTTTTTTTCACATATCTAAAATGCTCTTAAAGTTCGTAGTTTACTGACAAAATTAGAAAGTAATAAAATAATTAAAATTTAATGTTTCACATAAGTGGACTCATAGAGTATTTGTCTTTTTGTGACTCGATTTTTTACTTAGCATAATGTCCTCAAGGACAAATGTTTGCTGCTGGATCAGCCTTTGTGGTTCTTATATGATTGCAAGACACCCTCAGCAAGAAAACTGAAAAAATAAAAAGGTTTATTACTCACAGTTCCTGGAGGTTACACAGCATGCCTGGGGCCACAGAGCAAGAGGGAGTCTGCAAGGCTGGGAATCTGTTTTTATTGGGGTGAAGGGTGAAGGCTTAAGTTTCCACGGGTTCACTCTGTATTTGTGAATTTAAAACATAAGAGTGGGAATCAAAGAACAGAAAGAAAAGAAGAAAAGAAAAAGTAGCCAAACTGCTAGTAATCTAAATCTTCCAAATATCTTGTAATGGTGGAACTTCTGAGCTGGGGTGAGCAGGTGGGGAGAAAGGAAAGGGAGGGGAGTGTAGCCTAAATCATCTTCCAGTCCTATGTCTGGTAAGGTGTTTATTCAGATAGCCTTCTTGGAAATGGATAGCTCAGCAATCTAAGCTAAAGTCAGGAACTTGCATTACAAAGAAGAAAAACCAATTGTCAGGGCTTACACTACAAACATGTGACAGAATATCCTTTTTTGTTTAAAGCAAAATCATATTTCCTTGTGTGTATATGCCATGTTTCTTTTGCCCATTGTAAGGGAGCAATATTTGTCACTCCAAAATGTGTCTCTTTAGCATGCAGAGCTGAAAACAGTCAAGATCTAAAAGACCTCAGGAAGAGCCTTTCACTTTTCCCCTAACTGTCTGAAAGAATTTAGATAAAGGCCTTTGTACAGGAATGGAGCTGTCATCATAGATATATTATAGTATAGTATGAACTAGGTATGGTAGAAAGGAACCTGGAAAAGTCTGTTAAAATTCCTGTGTCCCAATCTCTATGCACAGCCCAGCAAAAATCTGTTTACCAAGCATTTGATTGTTTTTGTTTTTCCTTTTTTTTAAAATTTATTTTAAATTGGAGGATAATTGTGTTACAATATTGTGTTGGTTTCTGCCATATGTCAACTTGAACCAGCCACAGCTATATGTCCCCTCCTTCTTGAACCTCCTCCCATCTTCTACTCCATCCCACCCCTATAGGTTGTCACAGAGCACTGGGTTTGAGCTCCCTGCATCATGCTGCTGCTGCTGCTAAGTCACTTCAGTTGTGTCCGACTCTGTGAGACCCCACTGACGGCAGCCCACCAGGCTCCCTGTCCCTGGGATTCTCCAGGCAAGAACACTGGAGTGGGTTGCCATTTCCTTCTCCAATGCATGAAAATGAAGTGAAAGTGAAGTCGTTCAGTCATATCCGACTCTTAGCAACCCCATGGACTTCAGCCCACCAGGCTCCTCCATCCATGGGATTTTCCAGGCAAGAGTACTGAAGTGGGATGCCATTGCCTTCTCTGCCCTGCATCATACATCATAGCAAATTCCCAATGGCTACCTATTGACATATGGAAATATATATGTCTCTCAATTCGTCCCTCCCTCGCCTTACCCCTACTGTGTCCACAAGTCCGTTCACTATATCTGTGTCTCCATTGCTGCCCTGAAAATAGGTTCATCAGTATCATCTTTCTAGATTCCATATATATATATATATAATGTCAATGCATGATATTTGTTTTTCTCTTTCTGACTTACTTCACTCTATATAATAGGCTCTAGGTTCATTTACCTCATTAGAACTAACTCAAATGTGTTCTTTCTTATGACTGAGTAATATTCTATTGTATATATGTATCATAGCTTCTTTATCCATTCATCTGTTAATGGATATCTAGGTTGCTTCCATGTCCTAGCTACCGTAAAGAGTGCTGCAATGAATACTGGGGTACATATATCTTTTTCAGTTACAGCTTTCTTAGGGCATATGCTCAGGAGTGGGATTGTTGGGTCATATGGGAGTTTTGTTCCTAGTTTTTAAGGAATCTCCATACCGTACTCTATAGGGGCTGTATCAGTTTACGTTCCCACCAACAGTGCAAGAGAGTTTCCTTTTCTCCTCACCCTTTCCAGCATTTACTGTTAGTATATTTTTTATAATGGCCATTCTGATTGGTGTGAGATGATACCTCATTGTAGTTTTGATTGGCAATTCTGTAATAATGAGTGATGCTGAGTATTTTTTCATAAGTTTACTTGCCAACTGTATGTCTTTTTTTGAGAAATATCTGTTTAGGTCTTCTGTCCATTTTTTGATTGGGCTGTTTCTCTGATGAAGAGCTATATGAGCTGTTGTATTAATATATTCTGGAGATTAATCCTTTGTCATTTGTTTCATTTGCAATTATTTTCTCCCATTCTGAGGGTTGTCCTTTAATATTGTTTGTTCTTTCTTTTGCTGTACAAAAAATTTTAATTAAGTACTATTTATTTATTTTTGTTTTTATTTATATGCAGATCAGGAAGCAACAGTTAGAACTGGACATGGAACAGCAGACTGGCTCCAAATAGGAAAAGGAGTACGTCAAGGTTGTATATTGTGACCCTGCTTATTTAACTTACATGCAGAGTACACCATGAGAAATGCTGGACTGGAAGAAACACAAGCTGGAATCAAGATTGCCGGGAGAAATATCAATAACCTCAGATATGCAGATGATACCACCCTTAGGGCAGAAAGTGAAGAGGAACTCAAAAGCCTCTTGATGAAAGTGAAAGTGGAGAGTGAAAAGTTGGCTTAAAGCTCAACATTCAGAAAATGAAGATCATGGCATCCGGTCCCATAACTTCATGGCAAATACATGGGGAAACAGTGGAAACAGTGTCAGACTTTATTTTTCTGGGCTCCAAAATCACTGCAGATGGTGACTACAGCCATGAAATTAAAAGACACTTACTCCTTGGAAGGAAAGTTATGACCAACCTAGATAGCATATTCAAAAGCAGAGACATTACTTTGCCCACAAAGGTCCATCTAGTCAAGGCTATGATTTTTCCTGTGGTCATGTTTGGATGTGAGAGTTGGACTGTGAAGAAGGCTGAGCGCTGAAGAACTGATGCTTTTGAACTGTGGTGTTGGAGAAGATTCTTGAGGGTCTGCAAGGAGATCCAACCAGTCCATTCTAAAGGAGATCAGCCCTGGGTGTTCTTTGGAAGGACTGATGCTAAAGCTGAAACTCCAGTACTTTGGCCACCTCATGCGAAGAGTTGACTCATTGGAAAAGACTCTGATACTGGGAGGGATTGGGGGCAGGAGGAGAAGGGCATGACAGAGGATGAGATGGGTGGATGGCATCACTGACTGGATGGACGTGAGTTTGAGTGAACTCCGGGAGTTGGTGATGGACAGGGAGGCCTGGTGTGCTGCAATTCATGGGGTCATAAAGAGTCAGACAGGACTGAGTGACTGAACCGAACTGAAGGAGGTGGTTCAAAGAAGATCTTGCTGTCATTTATGTCAAAGAATGTACTGCCTATGTTTTTCCTCTAAGATCCTTATAGTTTATAGTCTTATATTTAATTATTTAATCCACTTTTCTTTATTTTTGTGCATGGTGTTAGGAAGTGTTCTAGTTTCATTCTTTTACACATGGCTGTCCAGGTTTCCCAGCATCACTTATTAAGAGGCTCTCTTTTCTCCATTGTATATTCTTGCTGTCTTTGTCAAAGACAAGGTACCCACAGATGTGTGGGCTTTTCTCTGGGGTTTCTATCTTGTTCCATTGGTCTATATTTCTGGTTTTATTCCAGTACCACATTATTTTGATGACTGTAGCTTTGTAGTATAATCTGATGTGAGGAAGGTTGATTTCTCCAGCTCTGTTTTTCTTTCTCAAGATTGCTTTGCTATTTAGGGTCTTTTGGGTTTCCAAACAAATAGTGAAACTTTTTTGTTCTAGTTATGTGAGAAATACCATTGATAGTTTGGTATCTGTACATGGAATCTGTAGCTAACTCTGGATATTATAGTCATTTTCACAATATTGATTCTTCCAATCCAAGAACATGGTATATCTATCCATCTCTTTGTGTCATCTTTCATTTCTTTCATCAGTGTCTTATAGTTTTCTGCATACAGACCTTTTGACTCTCTAGGTACGTTTATTCCTAGGTATTTTGCTCTGTTCCATTGTAATGGTGAATGGGATTGTTTCTTAATTTCTCTTTCTAATTTTTCATTGTTAGTGTATAGAAATGCAAGGGCTTTTTGTATATTCCTTTTATATCCTGAGACTTTACTATATTCACTGATTAGTTATAGCACTTTTCTGGAATCTTTAGGGTTTTCTATGGATAGTGTCAAGTCATCTGCAAACAGTGATAGTTTTGCTTCTTCTTATCTATCTGGATTCCTTTGATTTTTTTCCTCTCTGATTGTCATGGGTAGGACTTCCAAAACTATGTTGAATGTTGGATGTGACTGGGTACCCTTGTCTTGGTCCTGATCTTAGAGGAAATGCTTTCAGTTTGTCACCATTGACAGTAATGTTTGCTGTGGGTTTGTCACATATGGCCTTTATTATGTTAAGGTAAGTTTCTTCTAAGCCTACTTTCTTCAGAGTTTTCATCATAAATCGATGCTGAATTTTGCTGAAAGTTTTCTCTGCATCTATAAACATTTGTTTTTCTACTTTCATGTGAATTGCCTTCTTCCCCTAGTAAGTCCCAAATCATTGCTCCCAACATCTTGTTTTGTCTTTAGCTGAAGATGCTGTTTAGTGACGGCTTCAGCCATGTTGGTGAATTATTCAAGTTTTCTTGTGTCTCTCCCTTGTATACATCTTATTAGAATTTGGTTTGATTTTCTTCTGTTTTCCTATCTCATGTCAACTTAATTTGTAGTCCAGTCAGAAGAATCTAGAAGAGTAGAGAAAAATTCCTTCCTCTCCAACACCATACATCTTCTGTGAACATTTGTGTTGCTTCCAATTCCTGAATACTGTGCATAATGCTGTAATATATCTAAAGTAATCAAACCTCTAAAAATTTCACACCAGTCAGAATGGCTGCGATCCAAAAGTCTACAAATAATAAATGTTGGAGAGGGTGTGGAGAAAAGGGAACCCTCTTACACTGTTGGTGGGAATGCAAACTAGTACAGCCACTATGGAGAACAGTGTGGAGATTCCTTAAAAAACTGAAAATAGAACTACCTTATGATCCAGCAATCCCACTGCTGGGCATACACACTGAGGAAACCAGAATTGAAAGAGGCACGTGTACCCCAATGTTCATCGCAGCACTGTTTATAATAGCCGGGACATGGAAGCAACCTAGATGTCCATCAGCAGATGAATGGATAAGAAAGCTGTGGTACATATACACAATGGAGTATTACTCAGCCATTAAAAAGAATTCATTTGAATCAGTTCTAATGAGGTGGATGAAACTGGAGCCTATTATACAGAGTGAAGTAAGCCAGAAGGAAAAGCACCAATACAGTATACTAACACATATATATGGAATTTAGAAAGATGGTAATAATAACCCTGTGTACGAGACAGCAAAAGAGACACTGATGTATGGAACAGTCTTATGGACTCTGTGGGAGAGGGAGAGGGTGGGAAGATTTGGGAGAATGGCATTGAAACATGTAAAATATCATGTATGAAATGAGATGCCAGTCCAGGTTCAATGCACGATACTGGATGCTTGGGGCTAGTGCACTGGGGCGACCCAGAGGGACGGTATGGGGAGGGAGGAAGGAGGAGGGTTCAGGATGGGGAGCACATGTATACCTGTGATGGATTCATTTTGATATTTGGCAAAACTAATACAATTTTGTAAAGTTTAAAAATAAAATAAAATTTAAAAAAAATAATAATAAAAATAAAAAGTAGAATTGTGGTTCCCATGGGCTGGGGCAGGGAGAAGAGGAATTGTTTTCAACAGGCATGCAATTTTGGCTTCGCAAGCTGAAGAAGTTCTAAACTTTTGTTGCATAACGATGTAAATATTGTAAAGATTAGTAAACTATACACTTAAATGTGTAAGATGATAAATCTCATCTTTGACTTTTTATTATATTTTTGTTATGTTTTTATTTTATGTTATGTTATAACATTATATGCTATGTTTTTATTATAAATTTTTTAAAAGTTAAAAACGTCTCCTATAGAAATTTTAAAAATCAAACTGTGATTTTAAGTATATCTGAGATTAAGATTAATTCTATGACCTGTGAACATCTAATTTCAAGCACACTGATCTCTAGTCCAACTGTGTTGAATTGAAGAACATCATGACTGTGAAGTAATGTAGAAGGAGAGATTCAAGTAATATTGTGAAGTTTGGGTCAACATTTCCTGTTTTAAGTGAGAGATTCTAATTTCCTTTCATCTTTGGAGTAATATATCATCTTCATGAAAATCTAATCACTATATTGTGCATTTGCAATAACTATTCACTTAATTGGAGACACATTGAGCTGAAATAAATATAAACAAAACAAAACAAAAAGGAATCACAAGACTGCATACACCTTATATTAAAAATACTTTATTTTCATAACTTAAATTAAATTACCACCTTGAAACACTATTTGGAATAACAGTGGTCTCATTGGTTTTGAGTTTTTGATAGTATATATTTTGAAGAACATCTTCTAAAACATCCTGATTTATCAAGTTAACCATGTTAGAACAGTTTATAATGCTTTATTGTGTTCATACTTGTTAAACTGGGAGAGTCAAAATGGAGTTGGTGTTGTTAAGACCACTCTCCAAAATGGAGCCAGGAGACCATTGAGGAAGTGGGACTCATACACACCTCAGTTGGATGGAATCTGAACATTTGATCACTTATTGTCTTAAAATAGGCATCCAGAATGTTCTAGAAACTCAATAATCGAGAAACTCAAGATACTTATCAGACCCTACTCTAAGTAACTCATGACAGTATACCCCTCAAGGACAAATATTTCTCTTTTTGCATCAGAGTTAATCATAATTCTTGCAAGAAAGCTTTAACGAACCCATCTTTTGCCTTTATAAGCTCCTGACCCACTTGCTTACCTGAACACTCTTTCAGTTTTATTGGAATCTGGGTTTCCCTAATCGTAATTGCTAAGACCCCAAATAAAGCTGTTGCTCTTTGCAGCTCAGTACTAATTGTTGTTTAACGAAATTAATTCCAAATGATAATGGCAAGGTCTACTATCTTCCTCAAAGACTATACAGTACATAATTATCTGCTACTTATTCAGTTGTAGAAATAACCACATAAGAAACTGCATGTGCATACTGGGAAATAGAATAGAAAACAGAGTAATATAATAACTTATGGAAATATCATTTTTACTTAATATTCTTCATATTAAGCATTGGGATAAAGCACAGCACAAAATCAGGCACTTAAAACTTTGCCAAAAGTGGCATGGCAATTATGTATTTTCAAATATGATACATCACAAATTATTATTTAATCTGAACTCTGCTCAAAGTGTAAAACATATCTTAATTAAAAGCAACTTTTATGAAATGTAAGTATTTACATTGAAGATTGGCAAGTGATATGACTTGTCTGAAATCATTTTATACCTGATAGTAGGAGATGGAAGAAGTAATAGGCAGTGCTTCTGGATAATGAAGACATATGGCATAATGACATTTTTCATCAATATATCTTATGGAGACACAGAGAATATTTTATTAGGACAAAAATATTACAGATGAAAGTTCAGAGTTTCATTAAAGCGATCAGTCAGAAGTAGTCACTGCATGTTGCACTTTCACTACTATAAGGAATACTATGCAAATTAAAATTGTCAAGAGGCAAGAAAATAAGTAATTCCTACTATAGTTGTTGAAGTTTCCTGCAACAACAAATTATTTAAATTATGAGACTGTAGTAACCAATGAAAAATGTGAAAGTGAGTTCACATTCAAATAATGAATGGATAACAATGGGAGACTACTAAGTTTTTTGTACAGAAATAAGTCAAGAAGAGTGAAACATAGAATTCTAAATTTAAAAAATATTAAAATTACCCTCCAAACTTTATATTACAGAATTTACATACCTATAAGGGAATTTTTCATATGGATAATTGTAGAGCATTTGATTTTCAATAGTTTCACCCAATGAAATGCCAAAGTAGAAGTTACTGGAGAATTACTCAGAGAATAGGGCTTAGATCAACTGTATAAAGTTAAAAATATTTTTCTTATTTTCCAATCTTGTACTACTAATAATCTACTTTTCCAAAGCAATTGGCTTTTCTCTTTTTATAAGAATTGTATTGAACTGTGGGACTTCCCAGGTGGCTCAATGTTAAAGAATCTGCCTGCCAAGCAGGAGATGTGATTCCAATCCCTAGGTCAGAAAGATCCACTGGAGAAGAAAATGGCAACCCACTATTGCCAGTAATACCTGTACTCCAGTATTCTTGCCTGAGAAATCCTAGAGACAGAGAAGTCTGACAGGCTACAGTCCATAGCATTGCAAAGAGTCAGACACAACTGAGCACCTACTGAAATATATTTACAATTAGTTAATGAAATAAATAATGAAGTTTCTACATTGTGTCACTTTCCTGTGAATCATTCCACAAAATCTAAGATTCAGTAACTTTAGTGATTTATTGTAGAGAGGTAAACATATTTCTGTTGTCATCAATATCAGAAAAAAACTGTTAGAGTTGACACAAATAACTCCATAACCTACTAAAACTGAAAATAGCACTATAAGAAGAAAAGAGAACCCATGCTAAGTTCCAATCCCTTTCTAACTCTAAAAGTAATTGTTAACATCTGTAAAACTCATTGGAAAGGCATCCATACTTGCAGACTATCATTAAAGGCATTGAAGTGATAAGAAACTAAATCATACTCTTCATCTCTGTCACCTGTAAAATTTAGAGCTGCTTCAGTTTATAATATGTCATTCAGGGGAAAAGGCAAATCTAGTCTTTCTATTTATTTTCTTGGTGTCATTGTCATTACAAGCTTTAATATTTCATGTGTTTAATATTTTTCATGAAGTAAAAACATTATTAAATTGTTTGTGGAAGAATACAGAAGATACTTTTAAATTCATCTTGCATCCTTCTATCCCCACTCCCCATGGGAGAAAATGCAAGCTAAATTATTAAATTAATAAGCATTAAAATATGTAGTAGTATTTTTTTAAAGTGTAATAAAATTTTGTACCTGTTATAAAGAAAAAATAGGAAAAAATACAAAAATTAAAACGAAATAATGGTGACTGCAGCCATGAAATTAAAAGATGCTTGCTCCTTGGAAGAAAAGCTATAATCAAACTAGACAGCATATTAAAAAGCAAGATCTTACATGGTTTTTCCATTAGTCATGTCTGGATGGGAGAAATGGACTATAATGAAAGCTGAGTGCCAAAGAATTGATGCTTTTGAACTGTGGTGTTGGAAAAGACTCTTGAGAGTCCCTTGGACTGCAAGGAGGTCCAACTAATCAATCCTAAAGGAAATCAGTCCTGAGTATTCATCGGAAGGACAGATGCTGAAGCTGAAGCTCCAATACTTTGGCCACCTGATGAGAAGAGCTGACTCATTGGAAAAAACCCTGAAACTGGGAAAGATTGAGGGCAGGAAGAGAAGGGGAGATAGAGGATGAGATGCTTTGATGGCATCACCATTGCTATGATGAACATGAGTTTGAACAAGCTCTGGGCATTGGTGTAAGACAGGGAAGCCTGCTGTATGGCAGCCCATGGGGTTGCAAAGAGTAGGACACAGCTGAGGAGGAGGTGTGTGTTGGCAGTGGCCTGCTTCAGGTCAGAGGCACTGAGTGAGGCAGTGCCTGCGTGGGACCTTTTGAAGGAGGTCATTATCTTCATTACCTCCACCATATATTGGCTCAGATCATGAACTCCTCATTGCCAAATTCAGACTTAAATTGAAGAAAGCAGGGAAAACCACTAGACCATTCAGGTATGAACTAAATCAAATCCCTTACGACTATACAGTGGAAATGACAGACTCAAGGGATTAGATGTGATAGAAAGAATGCCTGAAGAACTATGGACAGAGGTTCGTGACATTGTACAGGAGGCAGTGATCGAGACCATCCCCAAGAAAAAGAAATGCAAAAAGGTAGAATGATTGTCTCAGGAGGCTTTTAAAATAGTTGAGAAAAGAAGAGAAGCTAAACAAAAAGGAAGAAAGGAAAGATATTCCCATTTGATTGCAGAAATCCAAAGAATAGCACAGAGAGATAAGAAAGCCTTCCTCAATGATCAATTCAAAGAAATAGAGAAGAACAATAGAATGGAAAAGGCTAAAGATCTTTTCAAGAAAATTAGAGATATCAAGGGAACATTTCATGGAAAGATGGGCACAATAAAGGACAGAAATGGTATGGACCTAACAGAAGCAGAAGATATTAAGAAGAGGTGGCAAGAATACACAGAAGAACTTTACAAAAATATCTTCATGACCCAGATAACCACGATGGTGTGATCACTCACCTAGAGCCAGCCATCCTGGGATGCGAAGTCAAATGGGCCTTACGAAGCATCAATATGAACATAGTGAAGGTGATGGAATTCAGGTTGAGCTATTTCAAATCTTAAAAGATGATGCTGTGAAATTGCTGCCCTCAATATGCCAGCAAACTTGGAAAACTCAGCAGTGGCCTGAGGACTGGAAAAGATCAGTTTTCATTCCAATCCCAAAGAGAGGCAATGCCAAAGAATGTATAAACTACCACACAATTACACTCATTTTCACACTAGCAAATAATGCTCAAAATTCTGCAAGATGCGCTTCAACAGTACCTGAACCATGAAATTCCAGATGTTCAAGCTGGATCTAGAAAAGGCAGAGGAACCAGAGATCAAAATGCCAACATCTGCTGGATCATCAAAAAAGCAAGAGAGTTCCAGAGTAATATCTACTTCTGTTTATTGACTATGCCAAAGCCTCTGTGTGGATCACAGCAAACTGGGAAATTCTTAAAGAGACAGGAATACCAGACCAACTTACCTACCTCCTGAGAAGTCAGTATGTACATCAAGAAGCAACAGCTAGAACTAGACATGGAACAACAGACTGGTTCCAAATTGGGAAAGGAGTATGTCAAGGCTGTATATTGTCACCCTGCTTATTTAACTTATATGCAGAGTACATCATATGAAATGCTGGACTTGATGAAGCACAAGCTGGAATCAAGATTGCCAGGAGAAATATCAATAACCACAGATATGCAGAAGACACCACCCTTAGGGCAGACTAAAGAGCCTATTGATGAAAGTGAAAAAGGAGAGTGAAAAAGTTGGCTTAAAACTCAAGTTTCAGAAAACTAAAATCATGTTATCCAGTCTCATCACTTCAAGGCAAATAGATGGGGAAATATTGGAATTAGTGAGAGACTTTATTTTCTTGTGCTCCAAATCACTGAAGCTAGTAACTGCAGCCTTGAAATTAAAAGATGTTTGCTGCTTGGAAGGAAAGCTATGACCAATCAAGACAGCATATTAAAAAGAAGAGACATTACTTTGCCACCAAAGTCTATCTAGTCAAAGCAATGATTTTTCCAGTAGTCATGTATGGATGTGAGAGTTGGACTATAAAGAAAGCTAAGCACAAAAGAATTAATGCTTTGGAACTGTGGTAAGGGGAAGACTCTTGACAGTCCCTTGGACTGCAAGGAGATCCAACCAGTCAATCGTAAAGGAAATCAGTCCTGAATATTCATTGGAAGGACTGATGCTGAAGCTGAAACTCCAATACTTTGGCCACCTGATGCAAAGAGCTGACTCATTGGAAAAGACCCTGATGCTGGGAAAGATTGAGGTCAGGAGGAACAGGAGACAACAGAGGATGAGATGGTTGGATGGCATCACCAACTCAATGGACATGAGTTTGAGTAAGCTCCCGGAGTTGGTGATGGCCTGGAGTGCTGCAGTCCCTGGGGTCAAAAGAGCCGGGGAGGATTGGGCGACTGAACTGAAATGGACTGAGGAAAGCATTAAGCAAAAAATATCACTGAAGTAAAATTAATATCACAGAAAAATATGATATAAGTATTAAAATGATGGATGCTGCTGCTAAGTCGCTTCAGTCGTGTCTGACTCTGTGCGACCCCACTGACGGCAGCCCACCAAGCTCCCCTGACTCTGGGATTCTCCAGGCAAGAACACTGGAGTGGGTTGCCATTTCCTTCTCCAATGCATGAAAGTGAAAAGTGAAAGTGAAGACGCTCAGTCGTGTCCGACTCCTCACAACCCCATGGACTGCAGCCCACCAGGCTCCTCCATCCATGGGATTTTCCAGGCAAGAGTACTGGAGTGGGGTGCCATTGCCTTCTCCAAGATGATGGATAAGACTATACAATTGATTTTTATTCTCAGTAGCTATATAAATTTGCCAATTAAAAACAGTGAATTAAGTTACATTGTGTCATTTGTCCTAGGATAGGTGAATATAGTGTGTGTGCATGCATTTATATATACATATGTAAAAATCTCATATAGGTTGTAATCTTACAAATTAAAAATAATTCACCTTTGTAAATGCTAATTTCTTTATTTTACAAAAGAGAAAATGAGGTTCACAATTTTTAAGTCATTTACCTGTTTCTGTTCAGTCACCAGATCGTTTCAGGCTCTTTGTGACCCCGTGGACTACAGCCCCCCAGGCCTCCCTGTCCCTCACCATCTCCTGGAGCTTTCCGCAAGTTCATATCCACTGAAGCACTTTTCTCAGGCCCTCCCACTCAGGTGCCAGACTTAAGATTTAAACCTAGTCCAAGTAGCCCCAGAGACCTAGCTTCTTGCACTCCATGGCCTGTCTCCCACACTATCCCCTGGTCGTCTCTGCATGAGGCTGAAACAGGAAAGCAGAGCATTCTCTTATTCCGCCTCATCTGGGAATGTGGATGTCAGGTAACACAAATTTTCATTATTATGTGTGCTTGTGAATAATTGTGAAAGTGCCATGAGTATTGACTTTGAGTTTACAAATAAATTTTCACTAGTAGAAAAACTCACAATTATAGAAGCCATGAATAATCAGGATCAACTGTATTATTTATAAAATATATATTTTATAATTTGTTAAATAAATATTTTTGGCAATGTAAAAATCATGAATATATGTACACCTTATATCAGATGCCAAAGCCTCAACATCAAGAAAGAAAAATTCAGTAAAATATCATGGAGATACAAATTTTCAATTATGCCAGAGAAATTTTATCATTTTCCTCAGATATTAGAAATTAAGCAGTTAAAAATAACTAATAATATGGACAATTTTTCATATAGCAAATAATGAAATTGAGATAGCATTCATATATAATTTCTAAACTTAAGATTAAACAAGGGCTGCTCTAAAATATTTCATAAAAATCTACTTGAAAAGCAACGGGTAAATGATAATTTTTTTATACTTTTTTTGCTAAGTCACTTCAGTCGTGTCCAACTCTTTACGACACTATGAACTGTAGCTCATCAGGCTACCTTGTCCATGGGATTCTCCATGCAAGAATACTGGAGTGAGTTGCCATGCCCTTCTCCAGGGAATCATCTCCGACCCAAGGATTGAACCAGCATCTCTTACATCTCCTGCACTGAGAGGTGGGTTCTTTACCACTAGCACCACTCAGGAAGTCCCTTTTTATTTTTTCATAAGTAAACTTCTTATAAATTTATGATTGTGGTTGTCTCAGTTGTAAGAGGAGGGAAATGCCATTGGGAATAGGTAATTCAAAGTCAATTTTGTCACCAAGATTCTATTTTTTTCATTAAAATAAAATTTATAATTTCTAAAAACATATGCAAAAGGAAACCATATTCCACCCCCTTTCTTTAAATTTGAGGTATACTTTTCTTACAATGCTGTGTTAATCTCTGCTGTATAATGAAGTGGATTAACTGTATATATACATATATCCCTTCCCTCTTGGACCTCCCTCCCACTCCTCTAGGTCATCACAGAGCATCCAGTGGAGCTTTCTGGGCTTTATAGCATGTTCCCACTCTCTATCTATTTTACATATGATGGCGTGTGTGTATATATATATATCCCAATCTCCAAATTCACCCTACTGCCCTCCCCACCCTGCCATGTCCACATGTCTGCTCTTTCTGTCTGTGTCTTTATTCCTGCCCTGCAAATAGGTTCTTCTGTAACAGTTTTCTAATTTCCGCATATATGGAAACCATATCCCTTCAAGATAGGCAAGATTGCAAAATGACACCAAGGTTCCATGCCCTAGTATAATCCTCTCTCTCTGAGGGTAGACAGACTTTGAGAACATGATAGGAAACCACTTCCATGATCATGTTGTATGAAAAAGGAATTCTGAAGATAAAATTAATGTCACTAATCAGTTAAGTATAAGTTAATCAAGAAGGGTATCAGCTTTAGTTAGTTTAGTTGCTCATTCATGTATGACCCTTTCCAACCCTATGCATCAACTGCACCCCACCAGGGTCCTCTGTCCATGGAATTTTCCTGGCAGTGATACTGGAATGGGTTGCCATTTCCTCCTCCAGGGATCAGACACAGTAACCATGACCTAATCAGTTGAGCACATTAAAAGGGAGGGACTAGAAGATACAAAGATGATCTCCAGCTGTCCTTGAAGGCTAGTCACCAGGAGTTCCACAGCTGCTGCAAGGTACTGAATTCTGCCAACCCTGTGAGCATGAAAGAGGATCTCAAACCTAAGATGAGACCGAAGCACAGATGCCATCTTGAATACAGACCTGTGACGTCTCGAGCAGATGATCACAGAAATTATAAAATAATAAGTATATGTTGCTTTAAGATACTAAGTTTGTAGTACTGTGTTATGCAGCTAGACAAAAGTAATACATTATTTATAAGCAGAAATACCAATGTTATTGAGTGGAGAAATCTTGCTGGCATGTGATAACAGTTTGCTTTTAACTGGTTATGTGGCCTTAGGCAAATGATCTAATTTTTCCAACCCTAAAGGAGTGGTTTTACAATAAAAGTATCCAAATCCCTTAAATTTTAAAGATTTATCCTGTATTCTATGAGTTACCAAGAAAAAAAAAAGAGAGAGACAATTATTTTGCCATGTTTAAGGAAGGCAGTCACTTTCCAAGTATCGATTAGCAGGTTAATTAATTATCATATTGGAACATTAATTATTTTATTAACCAAGATGGTAGTAAACTAATTTAATTATTATGTGCTTTAGAAAATATTTCTTCAATATTTCTTCAATACTTGCCACACAGATAGATGGCATAAATACAGTTAAAAATAAGCAGTCACTCCATTTTTATTGTGATTACTTAGCGTGGAGAATACATTGTATGAGTGCCAAACATGCAGAGATTGGAACAGATTTTCCTGATAAAAGGAGAGCTAAACTGAGACTGACTGAAGATATCTTACAAAATCAAAACTGGCCTTGGAAAGAATGAGGGGTTCTTCAGGCCAAGAGAAGGCAATATGCAAGGTCTAAACTTGTGAATGAATTTGGTAAGAGTAAGAAATCACTATTCCATTTGACTTGAGCAAACAGCTCAAATGGAAGAGTGCGTATATGAGACACAGCTTAAATACAAAAAAAAAAAAAAAAAAACTAAGACAATATTATAGGAGGCCTGGTAAATTATTTTAAGGAATGTAGGTGTTACCATAAACAATTGTAATATTTTATGTGTTATTATAGCATGCTTTTTCTTTAGTGAGGTCTAAATTCTTTATATTGCTGCTGCTAAGTCACTTCAGTCCTGTCCGACTCTGTGCGACCCCATAGACGGCAGCCCACCGGGCTCCCCCATCCCTGGGATTCTCCAGGCAAGAGCACTGGAGTGGGTTGCCATTTCCTTCTCCAATGCATGAAAGTGAAAAATGAAAATAAAGTCACTCTGTTGTGTCCAACTCTTAGCGACCCCATGGACTGAAGCCTACCAGGCCCCTCCGTCCATGGGATATGCCAGGCAAGAGTACTGGAGTGGGTTGCCATTACCTTCTGCAAACTCTCCATGTTAGGGAGAAATATTAGTGGTTTTTTAACCTATATATTAATACAACATAATAAGTTGTGGTTCAAATAAATAGGCAACAATACAAAGATATTTAAAAATAGATATGAATCTAATAATATATATATAGAGATGTGTCTTAGAATGAAGTCAGTGAGAAGGGGGATGTCAGTGGGAAAGGGGAAGAAAACATGAATTAATAGAGTAATCAGGAGAAAAATAGATAGGAATTGATGACAAAAGTGATAGTTACAGAATAATCAAGACAACAGGAGAGAATGGAGTAATTCCTAGCTTATTTAAACTTACCGATATGTCAAAAATTAGAAAAACAGGTTTAGAATTAAAAGATTGTTTCCACTGATTAGAACATGCTGAATAAGAGGTGCCTTGGGAACACGTAAAATCAGAGCTTTTCAAAACTTTTATATAGGATACATGGTCTGTCAGCAATTTACTTAGTATTTCCCCAGGAAAGGATATAAGATTGAAAGAGTTAAGGCTTCTTACAATGATAGGGTCTCTAGCACAGCCAAAGTTGGGACTTAATGGCTTGAGTGAAGATGAGCCTGAGGGTAAAGGAAGAATTTATACGTTTATGGCCACTGCCAGTCCTAAAGGATATCAACGCTGAATGTACACTGGAAAAGACTGATACTGAAGCTGAAGCTCCAATAGGCTAACTGATGTGAAAAGCCAGCTCATTGAAAAAGACCCTGGTGCTGGGAAAGATTGAGGGCAGGAGGACAAGCAGGCAGCAGAGGATGAGATGGTTGGATGGCATCACCAATTTAATGGACATGAATCTCAGCAAACTCTGGGAGATAGTGAAGGACATGGGAGCCTGGTGTGCTGCAATCCACGGGGCCACAAAGAGTTGGACACAACTTAGCAACTGAACAACAACAAATGGCCACTCCACCCCTACGCTGGCTTCTCATTTAAACGCCTGGAGGTTAAAGCATTTAATTCAGCCTTTACTAAGAGTCCGTTAAGTGGGATCAAAATAAGTTATTTATTTTTAAATTTTTATTATAGGCACAAGACTTGTCAGCAGTTTTGCACAGACCTAAGACCTAAGTTTTGATGAAACACTGGGAAAGAATTTGACCTCTTGAGTAAAACAGAAAGTGAAAACATGGGAAATGCTTGACAGATTTAAGTATGTGATCATTATATCAGATGAAAAACATTTTCTTTATCTGTTGCTGAAGAGTAAATCTTCCAGAAACAGTAGATTAAACACACATGGAGGGACTTTCCTGGTGGTCCAGTGTCTATGACTCCGAGTTCCCAATGCAGGGGGTCCAGGTTCCATCCCTGCTCAGGGATCTAGATCCCACTTGCTGTAACTAAGAGCTCACATGCCAGAGTTAAGACCCAGAATAGCCAAATAAGTATATTTAAAAAAAAAAATGCAGCTTTCTTCAAAACATATCAGTAACTTAGGAAGGGATCTGGGGTTCTTCATTTATGATTGATCTTCCGGGTGGTTGGGACCAGCGTTTCCATGTCCATAGTGGCTTCTTCACTCACCTGCTGGAACCTTGGTGTCCCCAGACTCACCTCTCTATCCACATGGTGTCTGGTATTCCGTGACCTCTCATGGACTCTGGGCTTCTCACTGCTTGGTGGTCTCAGGTTAGTCATACTTCATATATGGAACCCGTTCCTTCAAAAGCTAGCACTGAGAGAGAAAAAGGAGAAACGACTAATTCATAAAAGTTTAAGATATAAGTATATAGAATAAAAAATGTACATGCTTATGTAGTTTTATATAAGCAAAGTATATACAGGTTTCACCTGTTAATTGAAAGAATTTCTAGGATACTTTTGAAAGCTGAAATGACTTAAAGCAAATAATTACACATCTTGCTAATGAGTGCACAAAAGAAATGGAGATAAAGCACAGATGCTCATGGACACAGTTCAAAGTTATGACATCTTGATACTGAGATGCTGAGTACAATTCCCCAGAAGTACCTTGAAGGTGCCACACTCACAGCTCAGCATTGGCACTGGCTAACTGCTCTCTGCAAAGCAAACCCTGAACATAATTTTCACTTTCTGCCTTTTTTCATAAAAGCAAATAATCCTCTTTGGATTTCTTTTGTTAATGAAGAATTATCAATGCAAGTCTTTTGTAAAAGCAAAGTGGCATAAAGCAACCTCCACCCACAGTGGATGAGGGATTCTTGTATATCTATTTTCAGAGTCTGGGAGTCTAATCACTTTGAATAATCAACCAGAGAAGATGAAAGGTGGAAACCCTTTAAAAAACAAAAACATAATTTACTATCAAACACTGCTATTCAAAATTAATATCAGCATCCAAAATGGTGTCAAAGTTAAAATGCAGAGAAACATTTGTAAATGCCAGGGGGTTGGGGTGCAAAATGGTTATATAAGATACAGCCAGATAAGTGAATTTTGAGGCCAAGCCACAAGGACTAAGTTTTTTACCTAAGCTTTGCCTCATTCCTCATATACTATGAATTTCTCCATGGGGACTGGCCAACTATAGTTTAACCTACTTCCTTTAGTCAGAATGATCAATGACAGTGTCTGCTAATTGATGAGCTGAAGCTGGTGTGTAAACAGACATGTCCTGAATAATCTAGTGCTTACATGCCATGCTTTGTTTACTGCTTAGCCTGGTGCTATACCTGGGCTTTGCTTTTTTGTTCTTTTATTTGACTTTGACACAGATGACAAAACTCAAATTTCCCTTCTGTAGCATTCACAAAAGGTAAATTATAATTTATTTCAGGGGAGTGATTTCCTTTATAAAATTGATAAGAGTAAATCCTTCATTTCTTTAAAAAGTGACAATATCTTAGCTGTGTTAAAACTCAGTGATGTGAGGGAGATTTACATACACAGTGGAAGTCATTATTTCTCCAAGGTTATCTCAATGATAGCTGATTTTTGTTCCCTGGCAACAGTACCCCCCCCCTCCAAAATGCTACTGAAAACACTTCAAGTATTAAATAAACTGTTAACCATTGTTCTATAGCTGATTTCTGGATGCTCTCGTCTGTATTGGCAGGTTGCATGATATCATCTATATGAAATCCTGCTGAGGGATCACTAATAATAATTTATCATATTGCTCTTTTTCTCATTATTTCAGCTTGTTATCTGTGGCCATAAACACATGCACATATTCTTACAGTCTATCTTAAACTGTAAAGCAAAACATTTCAAAAATATGCAGGTGCTTTGTAATATTAAGTGCCTCATTAATGATGAAAGTATCTAACCAAGAGCAAGCTGAGCTTTTTCAATTCTCAAAAGCTTCTCTGTTTTATGATGAAATGAAAGTGGAATCATAAGAAGCTATTGGATACTAATATATGAAGTCAACTCTTTCTGTTTATATGTTTTTCAGCTATGCTAACATATGATCAAGTGTAAATACCATAGTGCATTTTCTGTTTCTTCTTCTTGCAAAAACTATATACCTAAATTTTC
Source organism: Bos mutus (assembly GCF_027580195.1). Classification (NCBI taxonomy): domain Eukaryota; kingdom Metazoa; phylum Chordata; class Mammalia; order Artiodactyla; family Bovidae; genus Bos; species Bos mutus. The sequence goes on along the minus strand of NC_091636.1, from coordinate 49,594,948 downwards.
TATACTAAAAATGAAAATGTCTCTATGCATTTTCAGAAGATAAATACACCCCCTTCAAAAAGCACTGATGACTTGTTATTTCCATAGTCCCAAATGGGTTTCATTATATCCTAAATTTGTTATGCAATACACAATTATTAAGATTTCCATTAGCAGATGTTCTAGATCTCAGGATTGGGAGACTAGTAAGTCAAATCTTTAGCATTAAATAGATCAGTCTAGTTAAAGGGCTAGAATTACAAAACCTCACCACCATCCACACCATCACCAGTATTTTTTTAATCCCTATACTTTCTGCTTATTCATCATAATACTTATCATCTATTCCCACAATGAAATATTATACACGTATGTACTTGATTATTGCCTACGCATAGCCATCTAACTTTCATGAAATTTAGTATGAAGTTGAAAATCAGAACTGATATTCAGTTTTCCCTAAATTAAGTGTTCAATAAACCCAAACAAATAGTTTCCTCTGATGCTATCAGACCTTCCACTAATTATTGAGAGAGGGTAACAAAATCTATATCCCTTAAAAGATGCAGTCTTCAATAGTTTTACTTTGGGCATCATCATCAGGAGGAATATCTCTTTATTCTGTTTTTATTTTTCAGATAACTTGGAGAAATGACAGTAATCATCCACATGGAATTTCACAACATAATTTCTTTTTTATATGATGCAAGTGAAACATTAAACATTTATGTAACATTAAATGGATATGTTATTGAAGCCATATACAAATAAAGAAGATGAAGTATTTTTATAGTACACTATGGAAAGATTTTACTTAAAATTGGGTTCTAAAATTAAGTTCTGCAATGACCTAGCAAATCACTTCTCTATAGCCATGGCACCATAGTCATTTATACACAGAATTACTGGTAAGTTTTTAAACTTTTGCTACTTTTGTTATTACTTGGCATGTAATTTGGATACTATTTTACATATACTATCTTTCCTAGCCATATAAGTTTGTAAGTTTATTTCAAGGCTCATCAGGTCAAACTCTAAAAGCAGCCCATTGACTGCTTTAAAACAAATAATCCAAGTTAGGTATGGAGACAAATGGCCCTCAAATTTGTTGGTAAACAATCCTCTATGGTCTTTTGCATTTCTGTATGTCTTTGTGAGTAGAGTCAGTGCCTGGCTTTGGTTTTGGTGTTAACTATCATTTCAAAGGAGCGGTGGCGGCCCGGGCGCAGGAGGGCCGAGAAGAGCTACTCCACATTCAAGGTCAGGAGGGGCGGCTGTGAGGAGATAACCCTCGTCCAACGTAAGGAGCAGTGGCCGTGCTCTGCTGGAGCTGCCATGAAGAGACACCCCACATATAAGGTAAGAGAAACCCAAGGGAAGATGGTAGGTGTTTCAAGAGGGCATCAGAGGGCAGACACACTGGAACATTAATCACAGATAGTCAATCTGATTACATGGACCACAGCCTTGTCTAATTAAATGAAACTAAGCCATGCTGTGTGGGGCCACCCAAGTTGGGCGGGTCATGGTGGAGAGGTCTGACAGAATGTGGCCCACTGAAGAAGGGAATGGCAAAATATTTCAGTATTCTTGCCTTGAGAAACCCATGAACAGTATGAAAAGGCAAAATGATAGGATACTGAAAGAGGAACTCCCCAGGTCAGTAGGTGCCCAATATGCTATTGGAGATCAGTGGAGAAATAACTCCAGAAAGAATGAAGGGATGGAGCCAAAGCAAAAACAATACCCAGCTGTGGGTGTGACTGGTGATAGAAGTAAGGTCTGATGCTATAAAAAGGTATATTGCATACCTGGAATGTTAGGTCCCTGAATCAAGGCAAATTGGAAGTGGTCAAACAGGAGATGCCAAGAGTGAACGTTAACATTCCAGGAATCAGCAAACTAAAGTGGACTGGAATGGGTGAAATTAACTCAGATGACTGTTATATCTACTATTGTGGGCAGGAATCCCTTAGAAGAAATGGAGTAGCCATCATGGGCAAAAAAGAGTCTGAAATGCAATACTTGGATGCAATCTCAAAAACGACAGAATGATCTCTGTTCGTTTCCAAGGCAAACCATTCAATATCACAGTAATCCAAGTCTATACCCAAACCAGTAATGCTGAAGAAGCTGATGTTGAATGGTTCTATGAAGACTTACAAGACCTTTTAGAACTCACATCCAAAAAAGATGTCCTTTTCATCTGGACTGGAATGCAAAAGTAGGAAGTCAAGATACACCTGGAGTAACAGGCAAATTTGGCCTTGGAGTACAGAATAAAGCATGGCAAAGGCTAATAGAGTTTTGCCAAGAGAATGCACTGGTCATAGCAAACACCCTCTTCCATCAACACAAGAGAAGACTCTACACATGGACATCACCAGATAGTCAACACCAAAATCAGGCTGATTATATTCTTTGCAGCCAAAGATGGAGAAGCTATATACAGTCAGCAAAAAACAAGACAGGGAGCTGATTGTGGCTCAGACCAAGAACTCCTTTTTGCCAAATTCAGACTGAAATTGAAGAAAGTAGGGAAAACCACTGGACCATTCAGGTATGACCTAAATCAAATCCCTTATGATTATACAGTGGAAGTGAGAAATAGATTTAAGGGCCTAGATCTGACAGATAGAGTGGCTGATGAACTATGGATGGTAGTTCATGGCACTGTACAGGAGACAGGGATCAAGGCCATCCACATGGAAAAGAAATGAAAAAAGAAAAATGGCTGTCTGAGGAGGCCTTACAAATAGCTGTGAAAAGAAGAGAAGCAAAAAGAAAAGGAGAAAAGGAAAGATATAAGCATCTGAATGCAGAGTTCCAAAGAATAGCAAGGAGAGATAAGAAAGCCTTCCTCAGCAATCAATGCAAAGAAATAGAGGAAAACAACAGAATGGGAAAGACTAGAGATCTCTTAAAGAAAATTAGAGATACCAAGGGAACATTTCATGCAAAGATGGGCTCGATAAAGGACAGAAATTGTATGGACCTAACAGAAGCAGAAGATATTAAGAAAAGGTGGCAAAAATACAAGGAAAAACTGTGCAAAAAAGATCTTCATGACCCAGATAATCATGATGGTGTGATCACTCACCTAGAGCCATACATCCTGGAATGTGAAGTCAAGTGGGCCCTAGGAAGCATCACTATGACAAAGCTAGTGGAGGTGATGGAATTCCAGCTGAGCTATTTCAAATCCTGAAAGATGATGCTGTGACAGTGCTGGATTCAATATGCCAGCAAATTTGGAAAACTCAGCAGCCGCAACAGGACTGGAAAAGGTCAGTTTTCATTCCAATCCCAAAGAAAGGCAATGCCAAAGAATGCTCATACTACCTCTGAATTGCACTCATCTCACACGCTAGTAAAGTAATGCTCAAAATTCTCCAAGCCAGTCTTCAGCAATACATGAACCGTGAACTTCCAGATATTCAAGCTGGTTTTAGAAAAGGCAGAGGAACCAGAGACCAAATTGCCAACGTCCACTGGATCATCGAAAAAACAAGACAGCTCCAGAAAAACATCTATTTCTGCTTTATTGACTATGCCAAAGCCTTTGACTGTGTGGATCACAATAAACTGTGGAAAATTCTGAAAGAGATGGGAATAGCAGACCACCTGACGTGCCTCTTGAGAAACCTATATGCAGGTCAGGAAGCAACAGTTAGAACTGGACATGGAACAACAGACTGGTTCCAAATAGGAAAAGGAGTACGTCAAGGCTGTATATTGTCACCCTGCTTATTTAACATATTTGCAGAATACATCATGAGAAACGCTGGGCTGGAAGAAACACAAGCTGGAATCAAGATTGCTGGGAGAAATATCAATAAACTCAGATATGCAGATGACACCACCCTCACAGCAGAAAGTGAAGAAGAACTAAAAAGCCTCTTGATGAAAGTGAAATAGGAGAATGAAAAGGTTGGCTCAAAGCTCAACATTCAGAAAACTAAGATCAGGGCATCTGGTCCCTTTACTTCATGGGGAATAGATGGGGAAACAGTGGAAACAGTGCAATACTTTATTTTTCTGGGCTCCAAAATCACTGCAGATGGTGATTGCAGCCATGAAATTAAATTATGCTTACTCCTTGGAAGCAAAGTTATGACCAACCTAGATAACATATTAAAAAGTAGAGACATTGTTTTTCTTACAAAGTTCCATCAAGGCTATGGTTTTTCCAGTGGTCATGTATGGATGTGAGAGTTGGACTGTGAAGAAAGCTGAATGCCAAAGAATTGATGCTTTTGAACTGTGGTGTTGGAGAAGACTCTTGAGAGTCCCTTGGACTGCAAGGAGATCCAACCAGTCCATTGTAAAGGAGACCAGTCCTGGGTGTTCATTGGAAGGGCCTATGCTGAAGCTGAAACTCCACTACTTTGGCCACCTCATGCGAAGAATTGACTCACTGGAAAAGACTCTGATGCTGGGAGGGATTGGGGGCAGGAGGAGAAGGGGACAACAGAGAATGAGATGACTGGATGGCATCACCAACTCAATGGACGTGAGTTTGGGTGAACTCCAGGAGTTCATGATAGACAGGGAGTCCTGGCATGCTGCAATTCATGGGGTCGCAAAGAGTGGGAAACTGAACGACTGAACTGTACTGACTGATCATTTCAAAGGTGTGATCATAGTGAACAACCTTGAAAAATAGACATACTGTCTCCCAGCAGAGCAAGTAGCAGGTTTTTTTTTTTGTTGTTATCAAAACAAATAAAGATAATTCCTCTTTAGGAGGAAGATTCAGACAGGCTAACAGCCTAGGATGATTAGTTTATGTGTTAACTTGCCTGGGCCACAGGGTGCTTAGATATTTGGTCACAACTCTTCTGACATGTCTGTGAGGGTGTTTGTGGGTGAGATTAACATTTCAGTGAGCACATTGCCCTCCTTAATGTCTATTATCTTCTTCATTCAATAAGTTGAAGGCCTGATTAGGACAAAAATACAGCTTTTTCTGTAAGGAAGAACAAATTCCTTCTGCTTGAAAGCCTTCAAACTGAGGCCTTGTTTTTATTTGCCTGGCTTTAGACTTAAACTGAAACCTTGGCTTTTCTTGGGTGTTGAGCCAGCTTTCAGAGTGGAACTGTAACACTGGCTCTCCTGGTTCCACAGCTTGCCTCCATAGTCATGTGAGACAGTTATTTATGACAAACCACAAATCTCTTTCTCAGAACCAATGAAAAAAAAATATATATGTGTGTGTGTACAAATAAATATATACATATTTATTTTATTATAAATAAAATATTTATTATATTAATATATACATAAACATATATGTAGAGTACATCATGAGAAACACTGGACTGGAAGAAACAAAGCTGGAATCAACATTGACAGGAGAAATATCAATAACCTCAGATATGCAGACGACATCACCCTTATGGCAGAAAGTGAAGAGGAACTATAAAGCCTCTTGATGAAAGTGAAAGTGAAGAGTGAAAAAGTTGGCTTAAAGCTCAACATTCAGAAAACCAAGATCATGGCATCCAGTCCCATCACTTCATGGGAAATAGATGGGGAAACAGTGGAAACAGTGTCAGACTTTATTTTTCTGGGCTCCAAAATCACTACAGATGGCGACTGCAGCCATGAAATTAAAAGACGCTTACTCCTTGGAAGGAAAGTTATGACCAACCTAGATAGCATATTCAAAAGCAGAGACATTACTTTGCCCACAAAGGTCCGGCTAGTCAAGGCTATGGTTTTTCCTGTGGTCATGTATGGATGTGAGAGGTGGACTGTGAAGAAGGCTGAGCGCCGAAGAATTGATGCTTTTGAACTGTGTTGTTGGAGAAGACTCTTATGAGTCCCTTTGACTGCAAGGAGATCCAACCAGTCCATTCTGAAGGAGATCAGCCCTGGGATTTCTTTGGAAGGAATGATGCTGAAGCTGAAACTCCAGTATTTTGGCCACCTCATGTGAAGAGTTGACTCATTGGAAAAGACTCTGATGCTGGGAGGGATTAGGGGCAAGAGGAGAAGGGGATGACAGAGGATGAGATGGCTGGATGGCATCACTGACTGGATGGACGTGAGTCTCAGTGAACTCCGCGAGTTGGTGATGGACAGGGAGGCCTGGCATGCTGCGATTCATGGGGTCGCAAAGAGTTGGACACGACTGAGTGACTGATCTGATCTGATCTGATAAACATATATATATATTTCTTATTGGTTCTGTTTCTTCAGAGTGTCCTGAAAAATACATAGTTCATTATAGTCATTTTCCCTAAACTTGGGATTTCTCTCCTGAAATTCTCTTAAGTATATTGTACAGGTATCCTTTGATACTTTTCATGTCTCCCTCAGAGAAACAGAACTTAAAGAACTAGTAGGAATGCTGATACTGTATCTACTGCTCCCACAGCACATAATAAAGTTATTTGTGACTGACTTAGGAGAACCATGTCCTCTGGCAGCCTTCATGGTATTGTAGAAAGTTAACTTGCTAGTTTGCAGGTATGAAAAACGTCTTTCATAACTCTTGACAAAATTCTAGTTAGAATGTTGACTTCATAATAATATTAAGAAAAATAAATACAGTACCCATTTCCAAGTTTATGTACATATATATACATATATGTGCAAGGCATCATTGCTATTTTGCAACCAAGAGTTTTACATTTAAATGTGTTTATTTTATTCTGTGTATATCATATTTATAACTTATATTACAATGATCATATTGTATTGTATTGTAGTGTATTGTAAACTTATATTGACAGAAAAAGAGAAATGCACTTATAACTCCATTTTTCATTGGCCAGTAAATCAGTTTGAGAAAATTTGTCCTCTTGGCTATTTTCTATCAATTAATTATGTTTCACCTCTATGTACAAGGCTATCTGAGTACAAGGGAAATAAGACTATAATAGTCATAATAGTTCCTGCTTTCATACCTGACACAGCTGCGGTGGACAAAAGGCAAGAGGGAATCAGGGAATCGAAAATATGATAGTGTTTTCACTCTATTTAGTAGCAATCTATTTAGTAGCAATCTTACAAGAAATGGCCAAGATACTTGCTAATGAGGATCCTTTTTTAAACTTTATTTTAATATAACTTGTTGGAAGTTTTTGATTTACTGAATTATTATAAATATAGTATAGATAGTTCCTGTATAATCAACATACAGTATTAACTCTTATAATCATTTAAATAATTATGGTAAATTTCCATAATTAATGAAATAATATTACAACTAAAATATATAGTCTGTTCACATTTCCTCAATTTTTTCTTCTTTTTCTTGTTGCTGCTCTAGAATTCTATCCAGAATACCACATCACATTATATTTAATAGCCATGTGTTCTTAGTCTCCTCCTGTTTGAAAATTTCTCAGACTATCTTGGTTTTGATAACCTGGATGACTAGTAGATTCGGTTCAGTTCAGTTCAGTGACCCACTCGTGTCCAACTCTTTGCGACCCCATGAATCGCAGCATGCCATGCCTCCCTGTCCATCACCATCTCCCGGAGTTCACTCAGACTCACGTCCATAGAGTCAGTGATGCCATCCAGCCATCTCATCCTCTGTCGTCCCCTTCTCCTGCTGTCCCCAATCCCTACCAGCATCAGAGTCTTTTCCAGTGAGTCAACTCTTTGCACGAGGTGGCCAAAGTACTGAAGTTTCAGCTTTAGCATCATTCCTTCCAAAGAAATCCCAGGGCTGATCTCCTTCAGAATGGACTGGTTGGATCTCCTTGCAGTCCAAGGGACTCTCAAGAGTCTTCTCCATCACCACAGTTCAAAAGCATCAATTCTTTGGTGCTCAGCCTTCTTCACAGTCCAACCCTCACATCCATACATGATCACTTGAAAAACCAGAGCCTTGACTAGATGGACCTTTGGGGGCAAAGTAATGTCTCTGCTTTTTTTAATATGCTGTCTGGGTTGATCATAACTTTCTTTCCAAGGAGTAAGCATTTTAATTTCATTGCTGCAGTCACCATCTGCAGTGATTTTGGAGCCCAGAAAAATAAATTCAGCCACTGTTTCTACTGTTTCCCCATCTATTTCCCATGAAGTAATGGGACCAGATGCCATGATATTCATTTTCTGAATGTTGAGCTTTGAGCCAACTTTTTCACTCTCCTCTTTCACTTTCATCAAGAGGCTCTTTAGTTCTTCACTTTCTGCCATAAGGGTGGTGTTATCTGCATATTTGAGGTTATTGATATTTCTCCTGGCAATCTTGATTCCAGCTTGTGCTTCATCCAGCCCACCATTTCCCATGATGTACTCTGCATATAAGTTAAATAAGCAGAGTGACAATATAATCCTTTTCCTATTTGGAACCAGTCTGTTCCAGTTCCAGTTCTAACTGTTGCTTCCTGACCTGCATATAGGTTTTTCAAGAGGCAGGTCAGATGGTCTGGTATGCCCATCTCTTTCATAATTTTCCACAGTTTATTTTGATCCAGACAGTCAAAGACTTTGATTAGTAGATTACTGATAAAATATTCCAAACTGGGACTCGTCTATGTAAAGTTAATCTTGAGTACAACATAGAAAAGTCCCAATTTGAGGATATTTTATCAGTAATCTACTAGTCATTATGCTGCTACTACTAAGTTGCTTCAGTCGTGTCCGACTCTGTGCAACCCTATAGAGGGCAGCCCGCCAGGCTCCCCCAACCCTGGGATTCTCCAGGCAAGAACACTGGAGAACACTGGATTGCCATTTCCTTCTCCAATGCAGGAAAGTGAAAAGTGAAAGTGAAGTCGCGCAGTCATGTATGACTCTTCGTGACCCCATGGACTGCAACCCACCAGGCTCCTCCATCTATGGGATTTTCCAGGCAAGAGTACTGGAGTGGAGTGCTATTACCTTCTCTGAAATAATCTACTAGTCATACAGATTATCAAAACCAAGAAAAGCCCATAGCTGCAGGAGACACTGGTTTGATCCCTGGGTGGGGAAGATTCCTTGAAGAAAGTGATGGCAACCCACTCCAGTATTCTTGCCTGGAGAATCCCATGGACAGAGGAGACTGGTGGGCTACAGTCTATTGGGTCAAAAAGGGACACAAATGAACCGACTTAACACACACACATACCGCAAGTATACTAATGGCCACTTGAAGATATCAGGTTCTAAACACTGGAACCTGTAAATGTTATCTTATAAAGAAAAAGATCCTTACAGACATGACTATATAAGGATCTTGACATGTGGAGATTATCCTGAATATCTTTTATTGACAAGAAAAGCTCAAAAAATGCATTAACAAATAGAATGATTAAGTTTTGAATAATATCCAGAGTGAGCTAATTTATTTAAAAGGTAGATGCTTATAATATTTAAGGAAAATAGAGGTGATAAATATAAAATACATCAGAGTGAGTGGGAAGAAAAGGAGAGAAATTGGAATATAAATTGAGTTTGTATTCAGGAAAACATTTTATATATATGTATATATATTTCAGAAAGACACTCATAATAAATACTTATGAAACATAATGATAAATATTTATTGTGATATGTGCTGTGTGCTGCCATTTCCTACTCTAGGGGATCTTCCCAACTTAGAGATCAAACCCATGTCTCCTGCATTGCTGATATATTCTTTACCACTGAGTCACCTGGGAAGCCCTTATTGCAATAAGGGGAAGCCCTTATGAGGCAATTATTGCTCTAGAAGGTTGGGGGACAATGATAAAGAAATAAGGAAAATAAAGGTTTTTGGAAACAGATCTTTAATTAATTTATGATTTCTTCTTGTTCCTGGCAAATTTTCTATAAATGCTTGTCAATCATTTTTCTATCTCTTATTACAGAATTAGTTAAAAATTAAAGAAGCCAACTTCAAACTATTTATTCAATATGATGAACTGTGTTGGGAGGCTGGGTTTAATGATTACCTATGTGTGCTATTTTTGTCATTTTTCATTAATCTAAATAAAACAAACAAACAAGAAAAGAAATAAAACAAGAATTGTTATTTTGTACTTTTATTTGAGATGTTCCTTCTTTTTACCCTGTTTATAGGTCAGCTTTCCAAGTTTGCATTGACAAAAATCAGAAATCTTTCTCATTGACACATCATGCACCTGATGAAATTCATTGGAAAGTAATGATCCTTAATTTTAATGAGTGGCTTTTTACTTTTCATGGATCACCCATAAATCATAAATTAAAAGCTACAAGGTAACATAAGAAAGAAGCACTCGATTTAACTTGTGAAACCTGAATTGAATAAAAAATATCTCCTTGGAAAAAACATGCTGCAACTACACTATAAAACTGCATTTTTGAGTAGAAATATTCGCTTAAATGTACCATGAATCAAATTTTCTAATTCAACCAAAAATGAACGGAAATTTGACTGATTGATGGGTGAAAGGGGGGGAGAGTTAATGTAACTAAATGATGATTTTAATTGATCTGTTTAGCAAGTTCATTCAAGCTAAAACCTCACATCTGTGGAGAGACACAACAGATTATTTAATGGCTATTGCTTAAAACAATTATGTATGAAATATTACTCAATAGTATGTTTTTATTAAAGTTTTTTTCAGAGTGAGCTGTGCATATCTGCCTTGTGTGTGTGTGTGCTCAGACACTCAGTCCTGTCTCTCTGTGACCCCATGGAGCCTACCAGTCTCTTCTGTCCATGAAATTGGCAGGTGGATTTTTTACCACTGCACCATCTGGGAAGTCCTACATATCTGCCTAGATATGACATAATTATTTACCCTTTTGATAAAAATATTTTATGTTCATTTTATATCACCCAACTACCTACTACAAAAGAATGGCATATGTCTCTACTTTGACTAAAAGCATGATTAGCCTTTCAACATTGTCTGTCTAGTATTAAAATTTTAGAGGAATATATATACATGGCTTATTAATTGATTATTTCATAAAAGGGATTTTCAAGTTTACTTAATTCAAAACCACTCTCCGTCTGAAATGAGTGAACAGAACTCAAGCAAACTAAATTATTTTCCTAGGCTTCTTATTCACAGAGCTAACATGTACATAGAATGAATTCCAAGTCTAATCTTTTGCACATCCATTTTTCTTCATTGGGTCAAAAATATTTACTGAGTGGATTCTATATGCCAGGGACAGTCACTGTTGTTGGGGACACACAGAGAACAAGTCACTTGTTCATTATTATTATATTCTGTGGGAGGTAAAGAAATAATCAATAAGTCAGTTATTTCACAAAGTGTCAAAATTTGAGGAAAAGTTAGTTACACTAATGTGAATGAAGATAATGGGGAGCCTGAGTGGAGGTACCTTCTTTACAATGGGCATCAGGAGAAGGCTCTCTTATGAACATATGAGTTGAGATCAAGTGCAGAAAAAGAGCCACGCTTGTGAAGATTCTGGAATGTTTCATGCAGATACAGGTTAATACAAACAAACCCTGATCCAGGAACACAAGTTGAGTGACTGTAACTAGAGTATAGTGAGCAGGTGTGTGCAGGAAAAAGAAGAATCTGATCATCAAACCTCTGTATACCTCCCCAGGGAGTGTGGACCTCATTGAAGTCGTCACATTTCAGAAATGACTATAGGATGATAAAAGTGAAAAACAGGAGGAACAATTAGATAGCTATTATTTTTACACTAATGAGACAATAAACTGCTCTTTTAGAAATGGAAACTACTGTAAACTATAAAGACTAAAGAATAGATAAAAATATGGCTATTGTATCAAAAAAAGATTGTTTCCAAGTACCTTAAGCTGAATGTTGAAAGTGAAAGTCACTCAGTTATGTCTGACTCTTTGTGACCCCATGGACTATATAGTCCATGAATTTCTCCAGCCAGAATATTGGAGTGGGTAGACTTTCCCTTCTCCAGGGGAATCTTCCCAACCCAGGGGATTGAACCTAAATCTCCCATATTGCAGGCAGATTCTTTACCAGCTGAGCCATGAGGGAAGCTGAATGTTGCTAAGATTAAATGCTATGTTTTGGGTATCTCTGAACAAGATGTGGCAAGTAAATAAAGGAAAGCATTTATTATAGTTTATAAAACAGAAAAATACTCCATACTGATATTTAATTAATGAAGGGGATATGTACGCTCAGAACATGTTTCTATTTTTATCATAATTCATTTTTAAAATTCAAGCTATATTTCAGGTATCATAAATATAGGTTTGTATTATTATTACTTATTTTGCAAACATAACTTTCACCTTTAGAATACTAAACAGGTAACATTGTGTTGGGCTTCCCGAGTATGCCCCCTGCAATGCAGGAGACACTGGTTTGATTCCTTAGACGGGAAGTTCCCCTGGGGAAGGGATAGGCTACCCACCTCAGTATTCTTGGGCTTCCTTGGTGGCTCAGATGGTAAAGAATCTGCCTGCAATGTTGGAGACCTGGGTACTGTCCCTGGGTTGGGAAAATCCCATGGAGGAGGGCATGGCAACCCACTCCAGGACTCTTGCCTGGAGAATCCCCACGGACAGAGGAGCCTGGTGGGGCTCTTGGTCTGTGGGGTTGCAAAAAGTCAGACACTACTGAATGCCCAAGCACAGGACAGCACTGTGATACATTGCAGAGATGTTGTTACATAGTCTTTACAAAATGCAACTTTACAAAATGCAGGTTATTAGAGTGGCTAACTTTGATATATATATAAAATTTACTTCTAGCATCATGGACAATTATAAGTTATGTATTTATGTATCACGGTTACTGTGCCCTTCATTAATGTAATGATTACAACACTTTAGGAATTACTCACAGTTTATAGGTACACATATGAAAATTATTTAGATACTTGGTCTCTTTGTATGTGTTTTAAATAATTAAAGTCTGAGCATAAGCATCCTATGGGTCATAACTTTGCCACATAATATAGTTTAGTACACTTTTAAAGGATGCTTGGGGCTAGTGCACTGGGACGACCCAGAGGGATGGTATGGGGAGGGAGGAGGGAGGAGGGTTCAGGATGGGGAGCACATATATACCTGTGATGGATTCAATTTGATATTTGGCAAAACTAATACAATTATGTAAAGTTTAAAAATAAAATAAACTTTAAAAAAAATAATAAAAAAAAAAATTACCAATGTAAAAAAAAAAGAAAATGCTGAAACACAATTCATGAAAAATAGAGAATTTATTGGCTCACATGAATTACTTTTAAACCCATCTCATTTTTAAACATGTTGTTTGCCCTCTTTGAGTAACCCTTCTCTTAATTTAAAATTTTACAGGTTATGGTGTACATTATGTTGTAAAATTTCAAAGTTTCAAATAATAACCAAAGCAGAAATTAGTTTTTAATTTTGGAAAATAAATCCAGTTATAAACACTTACTACTTATGAATAAGTTTAAATTAATGTTTAATTCTAATAAATATATATTATATTGAAAGCAACTGGTTAAATCTGTGTTCATTTTTCTTAACTAATAATATTGGCTACACAGATTTTTCAGCTACTCTAAAAGCTTTCATCCATTATAGGTGCAGAAGCCCAGAGTTCTAAATTTCATGTATTTCATCTATTTAAAGGTCAAAAGAAAATCTAATTAATAGTCTCTCAAATTCTTCCAAGGGTCACCAAAAATTTAACCCATAATTTTCCTCTGTTCAGCTACATTTAGAAAAGTGGTTCCAAAGTGGAGGTTGCTGATTTCTTCTAATATGGCCTCAACTAAATTATTATATAATATATATCACAAACTAATATATTTAATATAAAATATCACTTTACATTCTTAAAACTCATTCAAAATTTAATCTTTTAAAAACCATATCAGAGGGTGTGGAGGAGAGAACTAATTAGATAATCATGTCACCAAGTCAAGATTTCTGAATATATTAGTTCTACCATATGTAGACATACTCTGATTATCACAATCAAATTGAAAGAGTAACTTTTCACAACAATAAATGCAACACAAAAAATGTTGCATTTCATTTCCTGTATTGTAAGTAAGAATTATAGTACTTTTTCCTTTTGTTTCTATATCTGCTGCTAAGTACTCTTCTACAACAAGGGAATTTTGAATTGATTAGGGACTTTCTCTGCAGTGAATAAGTTAGGTCAGTTTTAGAAAAATAACAATAATAAACAGAATGCCTCTCCTTGGTGAATCATCTAAGTGGTGTGCTGCTGTGCTTCTGCTTTATTCAATGTGAAGGTTATAAGGGACTTGTCAGCTTATACCTAGACATGAAAATTTATTTTCTTCCTTTTCTTAAGTAGCAGTCTGTGACAAATAAACAAAGCAAATCATTTTCCATTGAAATGTGTTTGAGAATGATCCTTTAGTTATTCAGAGAATGACATGGCAACCCATTCCAGTATTCTTGCCTGGAAAATCCAATGGACAGAGGAGCCTGGTGGGCTACCATTTATAGGGTCACAGAGTCAGACACAACTGAAGACTTACCGTGCACGCACACATAGTTACTCTCACTGCACATAAATAGACTTGCAATTTTTATTCTTTTAAATCCTAGAGTACCTCCATATTATCAGTGATCTCCAGTAGCAAAGTCTTTCATGATTATCTAATCTTCGTGTTAACTCAGCCTATCTCACAGTGTATCACTTTCTCTTAAAGTGGTAGAATATACACCTCCAAAATTGCATTTTTATATTTATAGTAATAACAACCATCTATGAAATCTCTTCATCTATCCACATGGTAATGTGGAGGATCCTCATTAATCATTTATATTTTCCCTCTCCTCTTGTTTCAAATTGATTTTTAAAAGCTCGCATGTAATGGAGAATGCTGTTCAGTCATTTTATTTCAGGGTGACTGTGATTAGGCATACTATTTTCAAATTTATACTGAACAGTAGTTCATTATAATATGGAAATTCATTAAACTTGCATCAGTTCAAATCACAGATGCAATTTAAAAGAACAAATATTTTCTCCTGAAATTTAGAAGAGGTTTTATATTGTTGTGAGGTGAGAAAAACAATGGGATGGGATTGATATTTTGCATCTGAAGCTCTAATTCTATAATGGATATACTCTCAAAGTAATTATCACTACTAATGCCTGCAATAAGTGTAAGGTTGTACTGAAATAAAATGTGTCCTTTAACAGAGACAGCAAGAGAATAACTAGTCATTGACAATAGAAGAGAGGTTCTGTGAAAGGGCAAAAACCTTTGAGAAAGATAAAATAGGTTACAGGTGCTGAGCAAAGAACAACCAAAAAGGCAAACTCTAATATATGGAAAAAGTGACTGAAACATGGAAATCAAGATAGATAACATAAATTACTTCATGAACAAAAAAAAAGTTATTCAGGATGTGGCTTGTATCTAATAAAAATGGTGTCATGTTGAAGGATATGGTATCCCAATGGCCTAAAAAAAACCTTTTATGATTACATTTATAATATCAATAAAAGAACATTTAATGTGAATTCTTCTGTGTACTTTACTCATATTATTAAACAAAAATAAAACTACAGAAGGAAAGATAAATCTGTAAATTAGACACAATAGACATAAAGTATTAGCCAACAGGGTGCTAACGAAAGTAGTTTTAGCATTATTTTTTAATGTATGTATCTAACATTGTCATTCTTTTCCACTAGTGTAAGGTTATCATACTGGAACAGTCTTTTGGACTCTGTGGGAGAGGGAGAGGGTGGGATGATTTGGGAGAATGGCATTGAAATATGTATAATATCATATATGAAACGAGTCGCCAGTTCAGGTCTGATGCACGATACTGGATGCTTGGGGCTGGTGCACTGGAACGACCCAGAGGGATGGTATGCGGAGGGAGGAGGGAGGAGGGTTCAGGATGGGGAACACATGTATACCTGTGGCGGATTCATTTCGATATATGGCAAAACCAATACAATATTGTAAAGTTAAAAAATAAAATAAAAAAAAAGAATGGAAAGTCATTCTTGTTTACTGATAAGGAAGATTATTTTTTCTCAGTTAAGTTCATAAGTAATATTTTTTCAGTAATATTTTTTCAGTAATATAGTAGCATTTAATAACTTTCAAATATATAGTTAATGATATAAATATATAAGATATATAACTGGGATTCATGTCATTTATATTTCCTCTGAAGGGTCTTAATATGTCTTTATTTAGAAAGCTAAAGCAGTTATTTTAATAGGCTTCATATTTATTTTTTACCATTATTTTCCATTTACCATTACATTTTACCACTATTTTACCATGTAAACTACTGTTTCCATGTCATGTTTATTGCAACCAGACTTTCAAAAGAGATGTCATAAAAAAATCTCATTGGAATTACAATGATATTGAAAAATATATTTATATTTGATTATAATAGCAAAGAATTGCATTTTTAAGTAATTTGTATTATTCAGATAATTAGCTTAATTTTAGGGAAAAATAAAAATATCTCAGTGAAGAAAATATCACCCATAAACCTATTAACCTCATAATTTTAAACTTCTTTGTATAATCCCATGGACAGAGGAGCCTGGCATGCTACAGTCCACGGGGTTATGAAGAGCTGGACATGACTTAGCAACTGAACAACAACAAATATAATTATTGTATTGGTTATCTATTGAAATATAACAAATCATTCAAACTTAAAATCACCAAACTTAGAAGTTGTGGCTTAAAACAACTGTATATTATCTCACAGTAGCTGTGGGTCAGGAATCCAGGAACAGCTACCCTGGGTGTTTGAGGTTCAGAATCTCCAAGGTAAGATACTACCTAGGTATCAAGTGGTACTATAAGTTGTACCAAAGCTCAGTTGGGGGAGGAAGGTTACATTAAACATTGCTGACTTTTCTTTGTTTCAGCTTTGATTTCACTTGGAATTATTTCTATGAAACTTGACATTCTGACATATTATTATTATATACATGTTGTTCACTCTTGTTTAGTCACTTAGTTGTGTCTGACTCTTTTACACCACCATGGACTATAGCCTGCCAGGCTCCTCTGTCCATGGGATTTCTCAGGCAAGAATATTTGAGCGGGTTGACATTTCCTTCTCCAGGGAATCTTCCCATCTCAGGGATCGAACTTGCATATCCTGCATTTGTGGGTGGATTCTTTACCACTGAGCCACCATGAAATCCCTAATATATATATATATATATATATATATATATATATATATATATGTGTGTGTGTGTGTGTGTGTGACTCATTTCTTTAGTAAGCAAATTTACTGGGCATGCAGTCAGTTCTATCTTTTTATTTAATAACTTGTGTATGTCAGTAATGAAATATTTGATGAATGAATGCTCAGCTGGTATAAAACTCTCTCATTTAAATGATTACATGCAGGTACAGATAAATAGATAACAAACAAGGGCCTACTGTATAGCTCAGAGAACTATATTCAATAAAATCTTTAAAGGAAAACCTTTAAGGGAAAAGACTCTGAAAATGCAGATATGTATGTATGTATAACTGAGTCACTTTGCTGTACATATGAAACTAATACAACATTGTAACTAAAGTATACTTCAATAAAATAAATAATTTAAAAATGATAACTCTCTTTCTCTCTCTATATATATATATATAATGAAAGTGAAAGTCACTCATTTGTGACTCCATGGACTGTATAGTCCTTGGAATTCTCCAGGCCAGAATACTGAAGTGGGTAGCCTTTCCCTTCTCCAGGGGATCCTCCCAACCCAGGGATTAAATCCAGGTCTCCCGCATTGCAGGCAGATTCTTTACCAACTGAGCTATGAGGGAAACACACAGACACACACACACACACACACACACACCATTGATTTCCAGGTAAAGAGAGAGTTTTATTTCCTGTTATTCATTCCTCAGAGGCTTTAGTATAATCAATATGCAATGCAGGAGACCTGGGTTCAATCCCTGAGTCAGCCTACCTACTCTAGTATTCTTGCCTGGAGAACACATAGGAGCCTGGCAAGCTACAGTCCATCGGGTCACAGAGTCGGACATGACTTACTAATTCAACAACAACAACAGTTAACTGTTGAATTAAAGGAAAATGAGGCCTGGACTTTTGAAGGATGGATAAAGGAAAATGAATGTTTCATAGCATAAATGTTCCTCAAGCCTCCAAAATATTTTATACTTAATAGCGTGTTTGATTCACCTTTTAAAATGTTTTTATCATTTAGAAAGTTATTTATCTGATATAAAAAATACAAAAATTTGATTCAGTTTGTCTTGTTTCTCTTCATAAAAATCAACACTTAAAACAGAAACTTTTGAATTCAAATATATTGCAAACTCATAATGTCATTTCAACACATATTACTACACTGTGAATCCATTTATGGCTGAATTTGAAGTATATATTTGACAGCTGCTAGTCGAAATAAAAGCACTATTTTTTTTTTTAAAACAGATGTCAATTTTATGTAATGTCTAAAATGCTTTTGGTATCTCTGTTTAAGAAAAAGGAAAATTGCTTAAAACCATTTAAGCAGTGGGGGGGTAACTTGTATATATTTTTTTCTTCAAGTTCAACAACTGTAGTAAAATAGCTTTAATATTAATTTAAAGTAAAAATAAGAAGAATATTTAAGAAAAATGCAAAAGGTAACAGAAAAGACTGTGCTAAATGATCATTACTCCCTCATTTGAGCCTCACAGCACACATAGAGCCACTCACATAATTCACTTAACTTTTTGCTTTTCATAATTGTTAATTATTTACGTACAATATTTTCCCCTTACTCACAGGAAATATGTTCCAGTTGCATGCCTAAAACCAGGGATAGTACTGAACCCTACTTACACTATGCTTTTTCCTTGCATACACATTATGGTAAAGTTTAACTTATAAATTAGACCTAGTGAGAGATTAGCCATAATATAATAACTAATAATAATATACAACAATGATAGCAATATAATGTAATATTCACGTGAATGTAGCCTCTCTCTTTCAAATGATCTTACTGTACACATTTAATAGTTTTAGTGCTTAACTAAGCACTAGCCAGCATCATTACTCCGGTCAGTCGTCATTCCAATTTCAAAGGAAGGCATTGCCAAAGAAATGTGCAAACTACTGCACAACTGTGCTCATTTCACATGCTAGCAAGGTAACTGTGCTCATTTCACATGCTAGCAAGGTAAGGCTCAAAATCCTTCAATCTAGGTTTCAACAGTACATGAACTGAGAACTTCCAGGTGTACAAGCTGGATTCAGAAAAGGCAGAGGAACCAGAGATCAAACTCCAACATCTGTTGGATCATAGAAAAAGCAAGGGAATTCCAGAAAAACATCTACTTCTGCTTCATTGACTATGCTAAAGTTTTGACTGTATGGATCACAACAAACCATGGAAAATTCTTGAAGAGATGGGAATACCAGAACACCTTACCTGCCTCCAGAGAAACCTGTAAACGTTAAGAAAAATTTAGACTGTTTAGACAATTTAGATAATTTACACTGTTTAAACAATTTAGACTGTTGTAATGATGGACTGGTTCAAAACTGGGAAAGGAGTACATCAAGGTTATATATTGTCACCCTGATTTTTTAACTTATATGCAGAATATATCGTGTGATGTACAGCCAGGCTGGATGAAACTCAAGCTGGAATCAAGTTGCTGGGAGAAATATCAGTAAGCTCAGATATGCAGACAACCACACCTAAATGGCAGAAAGCAAAGAGGAACTGAACAGCCCCATGATGAAGGTGAAAGAGGAGAGTGGAAAAGCTGGCTTAGAACTCAACAATAAAAAAATGAAGATCATCACATCTGGTCCCATCACTTCATGGCAAATAGACGGGGAAACAATAGAAACAGTGACAGAGTATTTTCTTTAGCTCCAAAATCACTGTGAACAGTGACTTCAGGCATAAAATTAAAGGACACTTGCTGCTTTAGAAGAAAGGCTATGACAAATCTATACGGTGTATTAAAAAGCAGAGATATCACTTTGCCAACAAAGGTCCCCATAGTCAAAGCTGTGGTTTTTCTAGTAGTCGTATATGGATGTGAGAGTTGGATCATAAAGAAGGCTGAGTGCTAAAGAACTGATGTTTTTTAACTGTTGATGTTGGAAAAGACTGTTGAGAGTCCCTTGGACAGCAAGATCTAACCAGTCAATCCTAAAGGAAATCAGTCCTGAATATTATTTGGCAGGACTGATTCTGAAGTTGAAACTCCAATATTTGACCACCTGATGCAAAGAGACAACTAATTGGAAAAGACCCTGATGCTGGGAAAGATTGAGGGCAGGAAGAGAAGAGGGTGACAGAGGATGAGAAGGTTTGATGAGATCACTGACTCAATGGACATGAGTTTGTGCAAATTCCAGGAGATAGTGAAGGAGAGGGGAGCCTGGTGTGTTGCAATCCATGTGGTTGCAAAGAGTTGGACATGACTGAACATCTGAAAACAAGTAAAATAAAGGTTATGTGAACACAGTGCTGCAGTACCAAGACAGCTGATCTTATAGCCCATAAAGTTGGCTACTAAGTGACTAATAGCAGGATACACTAGACAAGGGGATGAATCGTGTTCTGGTCAGAACAGAGTGGGACCATGCAAGATTTCATCATGTTTCTTAAAAAGGTGAGAACAGTTTCTTTATATCTCTTGTGCTTGAAATTCAATGAGATCCTTGAAGTAATGAATTTATAGTGTTTATTATATGTGGACAATATTCAGCCATGTTTTTCCTTCAAATCTATTTTTTCTGTTCTTTTATTTCTCTCTTCTCCTTCATTATCTCAAATAACACACATCAATTCACTTGAATCTGTCTCATAGCTCAATTATGACTCTGTCTCCTCCTGCTTTCTTTAGATTCTTCTTTTTTTGTATTTAACTTTTGGCAGTTTCTAACATTGAGTCTTTGAGTTAACTATGCTTTTTTTATGCAGAGTCCATTCTGTCATATTTGCTATTATGCCCATCATGAGCAGCTTTCCTTTAAACAAATTTAAACATCTCAATCATTGAAGTTTACATTGGCTGTAGAGGTTTGACAAAGAATTCATTTTCCCTTATAGTTATATGGATGTATGCTGAAACCTCTTAACCTCCTCTAAGCTTCTTAGATGTGCAACCATTTAGTACTCCACTCAATTTATCTATTTTTTCTTTTTTTTATTCAAGTATAGCTGATTTACCATGTTAGTTTTAGATGTTCAGCAAAGTGATTCAGTTATAAATACACATTTATTTTTTCAGACTATTTTCCATTATAATTTATTACACAATATTGAGTATAGTTTCTGTGCTATTAAATAAGTCCTTGTTGGTTATCTATTTTATGTATAGTAGAGTGTTTCTGTTAATATCAAACTTCAGATTTATCTTCCCCCTTCCCCTTTGAGAACCATATGCTTGTTTTCTATATCTGTGGATCTATTTCTTTTTATATCTAAGCTCATTTGCATAACCTTTTATATTTTACATAGAAGCAGCATCATACGATATTTGCCTTTCTTTGTCTGTCTTATTTCACCCAGCATGAAAATCCCTAGGTTCATCCATCATGCTGCAAATGACATTATTTCATCATTTTTTATGGCTGAGCAATATTGCATTGTATATACTACAACATTTTTAACCATTTTTCTGTCTATGGATATTTAGGTTGCTTCCATTTCTTGGCTATTATAAATAGTGCTGCATTGAACATTCAGATCAGATCAGATCAGATCAGTCGCTCAGTCATGTCCGACTCTTTGTGACCCCATGAATCAGAGCACGCCAGGCCTCCCTGTCCATCATTGACTCCCGGAGTTCACTGAGACTCACATCCATTGAGTCAGTGATGCAATCCAGCCATCTCATCCTCTGTCGTCCCCTTCTCCTCTTGCCCCCAATCCCTCCCAGCATCAGGGTCTTTTGCAATGAATCCACTCTTCGCATGAGGTGGCCAAAGTACTGGAGTTTCAGCTTTGGCATCATTCCTTCCAAAGAAATCTCAGGGCTGATCTCCTTCAGAATGGACTGGTTGGATCTCCTTGCAGTCCAAGGGACTCTCAAGAGTCTTCTCCAACACCACAGTTCAAAAACATCAATTCTTTGGCGCTCAGCCTTCTTCACAGTCCAAATCTCACATCCATACATGACCACAAGAAAAACCATAGCCTTGACTAGACAAACCTTTGTTGGCAAAGTAATGTCTCTGCTTTTGAATATGCTAGCTAGGTTGGTCATAACTTTCCTTCCAAGGAGTAAGCGTCTTTTAATTTCATGGCTGCAGTCACCATCTGCAGTGATTTGGAGCCCAGAAAAATAAAGTCTGACACTGTTTCCACTGTTTCCCCATCTATTTCCCATGAAGTGGTGGGACCGGATGCCATGATCTTTGTTTTCTGAATGTTGAGCTTTAAGCCAACTTTTTCACTCTCCACTTTCACTTTCATCAAGAGGCTTTATAGTTCCTCTTCACTTTCT